>NW_028327172.1:178277174-178902174 GCF_987537825.1 Furipterus horrens
AGTTAAAAGAAAGCTTATCTGCCAATCTGACAAGTCTACTTACTGTACAATTCCCATTACATGACATTGTGGAAAGGAAAAACTATAGGGACACTAATAAGATCAGTACTTACCAGGCATTATGGCTAAGGAGGAAAGAATAAACAGAACACAGAGAATATTTAGGGCAATGAAACTATTCCATATGATGGTATAATGGTGGAAATGTGTCACTGTAAATTTGTCCAAACTCATAGAATGAGCAATACCAAGAATGAACCCTAATGTTAGCTATGATCTTTGAATTGTATTATGCCCAGGAAGGTTCATGAGTTATATAAAATATTCCAGGTGGTGCTGTATGTTGAGAGTGGGGGAGGTTTTGCCTATGTGAAGACAAAGGTATATGGAACTCTCTGTCCTTTCTGTTCAGTTTTTCTGTGAACATAAAACTGGTTTAAAAGTAAAATATATTAAAAATATCTATGAGCTCATTATTTATGCATTTTATATAAGAATTTTATTATTTTTACTTTAATGCATCAAACTGCCTTAAAATTACAAATACACATTACAAAAATATGTCCTAACATGACTTTCCAATAAAAGTTTTAATAATAAAATCTTGATTCTCCCACCTTTATAATTTATTTTTATATAATTTTCTTTGTAAGATGAGACTTACTCTTGTCCAGACTCAGACCATGTTTTCTTGGCAGGAATGCCATATCAATGGTGATGTGTTCTTTTGAATACATCTCATTAGGGCACAGTGTCAGTATTTCCTTAGGCTGGTGTTGTGGTTTCTGCTAACTTTCTCTACCATAAATTCTCATTTTTCTCTAGTATGTATTAATTATTAAGATAAAATACCACACATTTTGATATAGCTTTAGCTTTTAGTCATCAAGCCTCCTACCATCACTTTTAGTCGTCGGCAGCCGTCCGTCTCGAGAGACGATGGTGTAGCTTCTTAAGAGTCTATCTGCACCGCCGAGAATGGCTGTGCAGTCCAACTCGGGAGTGACACGGTATCTGTCTCCCCCCGTGTTGAATCGAAATCTTGTGAAGACGCTGGAGTGTCCTCTCCAGTGAAGCTGAAGCTACAGAGCCTGGGCAGGGTGATATGGAGGGTCTGCTGTTGCCCATGCAGCAGACCCCCCCTCTCTTCGCAGCTGAAGGATCCAAGGGAAAGACGTAGTCAATACAGCTTGGCTTCAGGTGCGCCGCAGGAGTTGCCGGTGTTGACTACAACGTCGAACCACCTTAGGGACTCCGGCTCCGGATTTTCTGTCGGGGTTTACTCCCTTAGCCTTTCCCCTGAAGAGGTATGCCACAAGGCAGCGGAGGTTTTTTGGAGTCAGAGTTTTCCTTCTCTGATGTGCCCTGACTGGAAGATCGAACCAGCGACACTTAGCTCGCAGGCCGACGCTCAATCCACTGAGCCAAACCAGCCAGGGCTCATCACTTTTAGTATAACCTATTAATGACCCCTGTGACAGTTGTCATATGGTGGTTTTCTATATTCATCATTCCTTATACATTTAATTAGTGTTATCTGCCTGCAAAGAAGAGCTTTTCTTTATTCTCCAATTTATTTTGTAATTTCTTTGATGATTATTTTTTCACTATAGAGTCATGGAGTCCTATTTTATTCAATGAATAACATCCTATAACTACTATTTAGATGATCAGTTTTTTCCAGATTGTTCAGTGGAAATCTCTCAAGCTATTATCTAATCCATTTGACATGGTTCTTGAGAATTTTCTTACCTTCAGCTGTAATATGTTCCAGGCTGTTCTTGGAAATTTTCTGCCTCAACACTAGAATCATTCATTCCTCCAAAGAACCCTAGTGCTCTTGTATGTAAAAATGTTAGTGCATCAGTATGAAATGAAAACAGTTTTCAATATGGGAGAATGGAACAATTAAAAAGTTTTATATGTGGTGATAGAGATTTGAATTTGTGAGGTAAACACACAGTGCAATGTAGAGATGATGCATTATTGAATTTGTACACTTGAAATCTATATAATTTTATTAACCGATGCTTCCCTAATAAATTTAATAAAAAGGAGCTTTACCTGAAACATTAAGGTCTTTTAGAAGGAAATGTTGTATTTGTGGCTATATTGTGTTTCATTCTTAAACTAATTTATAAAATTTGGTTCTGGGTAAGATATAGATTTTCTTTAATTTATCTTAATTTCAGAATTTTATAATAAGATAGTATCTTGAGGTATTGAGATGTTATGCAGATTACTCAAATGGTTATATATCTTTTATCTCCTAAAGTATTTATAAGTGTTTGACAACCAAAATTATAATCAATATTTTATCCAAATCTCCCTGAAAATAATTAGATTTATTAGCTAAATTAAATTTTCTAAGGAAAAAATTAGTTTTTGAAGTAGTAACTATAATATAAGCATTACCAACTCTCAAAAGTATTCTTTATAAAGGTCTTTTTTAAAGGATATATGCTATGGAAATATTTTCGAACAATGTGTTCATTGTATTTTATGTGACTAAAATCACAGTACTGTCACATATGATTTTTATTAATGCCGCTGTGACACAATGTATGTTTGTTACATTGGGGCAATTAAATAATTCTTTATTTAATTCTAATATGTTATAAAAATATTTGTTGACCTTAAAACCAGCTCTCAAGTTTTAAGTTTTTGCATGTTGGGATAGAAGAATTTTTAATGGCATTTCTAAACATTTTGTGACAGTTTTTGTCTGGGATTGTCTTTTAAAATTAAAAATATTTATATAGCAAATAGCCTTAGAAAATAAAGAAAATGGCTCTTTCCATGTCCAAGGTGCCGGGTCATTTGCTAATAAGGATAATAAAGATAACATATTCCTAATGGACAAAGGATGGAGAGATATGTCAGCAGATCTTTCATAAGACAGGGCTTCCTAAACTTGGTCCCCAGTTATACACATATTTAGAACATAAAATGGAAACTTCATAAAAAAACACATCTTTAAATGGGATTATTTTAAATGTCAGTTATGACATATCACTTTATATATAAATATGAGGATTCAAGAGTGGTTAGAATAAATGAGCACTACCATTATTTAAAAATGTATATAATAATTGTGGATGAACCAAGGTTTAAAATTTATCTAAGAGTCTAAGCAATTAAATATGTACCAATAATGAAAGTTAATTTGACTTGCTAAAGGCAAAACAACAGTGTCAAAAAAAGAATTTAGAGGCTACTTGATTAAATACAGTAAATTCTTCTTCTAAATCAGTATTTATTTCGAGTAGTTCTCTCCACATTAAAATAATAAAGAGCAACAAATAAAATATTTTACAATGTTAAGTAATTAATTTTTGCTACTTTGCTTTGACATTATGGACATATGACCTCAGGTAATTGGATGGTCCACTTGCAGAATTGTTCAAGAACATTTTGGTTAGGCACTTTTTCATCCTTAATAGAGCATGGCAGAATGTTGACACTGTCACATCAGTCTCTAGATCTTAGTCACAGAAAGATGATCTTTGTTTTAAAGTCTGCCTTATGACCCAGCAAATTCAAAATTTCTTCGAAATTTATTCGAAGAAACCTGAAACACTAATTTTAAGGAATATATGCACCCCTATGTTCATTACAGTGTTCTTTACAATAGCCAAGATTTGGTAGCAGCCCAAGTGCCCATCAGTAGATGACCGCATAAAATTTGTGGTACATTTACATAATGGAATATTACTCAGCCATAAAAAGAAAGACATGTTATCCTTTGTGACAAGGTGGATTTACCAGAGAAGCATTATACTAAGTGAAATAAGCCAGTCAGAGAGAGATAAGTACTATGTGATCCACTCATACAAGGAATCTAATGAACAAAATAAATTAACAAGCAATATAGAGGTTGACTCATAGAGAGCAGGCTGACAGCTGTTGGGATGGAGGGTTACAGAGGGGAAGGGATTGAGGCTAAAGAAAAGAAAAACTCATGGACGTGGAGAACAGTGAGGTGATTGCAGCACAGGATAGGGGAGGTGAAGGAGGGTATAGGGGGATAAATGGTGATGGAAGGAGACTTGGCTTCGGGTGTTGAACACAGAATACAGTGTACAGTTGATGTGTTGTGGAATTATGCACCTGAAACCTGTATAATGTTGTTAACCTGTGTCACCCCAATAAATTTGATAAAAAGGAAAAAAAATAAAGTGTATTCTTTTGTGGTTCTGTATTTTGTTATTGTGTTATATATTTGATTGTGTTAGGATCTGTCCAAAGAAGCATCATTTACCTTATTTGGATGTTATATTTCTATAATATATATTTGAATTACATAATTAAAGAACCTTGTATTTGTCTATCATCTGCTATGGTGTTTAAATTAAGAATGTACAGTCCCTCCACTTTTCTCACTGTTTCTTGGTATTTTAAATTGACTCTCTGAAATCAAATCAAAAGGGCACCTATATTTTATGACATATGACAAAGGGCAAAATATTGCTGGGTGATATTTAGATGTCTAATAATAATGATTTAGTCTCTGTGACCTTTTCTGAAATTATAAACTGCTTAAGTGGAGGGCTAAATTATTTAATTAATACTGCTAAACTTTCTGTAGTATGTTTCTAAGAATATTTAGAATTTCACTATATCTCAGTATTCTTTTTTTAAATATATTTTATTGATTATGTTGTTACAGTAGTTCTAATTGTTTTTTCCCCTTTGCTCCCCTCTGCCCAGTACCCCCCTACTCTCCAGAAATCCCACCCCCTTAGTTCATGTCCATGGGTCATGCATATAAGTTATTTGGCTTCACCCTTTCCTATATTATTCTTAACTTCCCCCTATCTGTTTTGTACCAACCAGTTATGCTTCTTAATCCCTGCACCATTTCCCCATTTCTTCCCCTGCCATCTCCCAGGTAATAACCCTTCAAATGATCCCCATACCTATGATTCTGTTCCTATTCTGATTTGCTTAGTTGGATTTTGTTTTTATGTTTTAGATTCAGTTGTTGATAGTTGTGAGTTTGTTGTCATTTTAGTGTTCATAGTTTTGATCTTCTTTTTCTTAAGTAAGTCCCTTTGACATTTCATATAATAATGTCTTGGTGAAGATGAACTCCTTTAGCTTTACCTTGTCTGGGAAGCATTTTATCTGTCCTTGCATACTAAATGATAGCTTTGCCTGATAGAGTAATCTTGGTTGTAGGTCTTTGCTTTTCATCATGTTGAATACTGCTTGCCAGTCCCTTCTTGCCTGCAAAGTTTCTTTTGAGAAATCAGTTGATAGTCTTTTAGGCACCCCTTTGTAGGTAACTCTGCTTTTCTCTTGCTGCTTTTAAGACTTTCTCTTTATCTTTAACCTTTGGCATTTTAATCATGATGTGACTTGGTGTGGTCCCCTCTGGTTCCAGCTCACCCAGGACTCTCCATGCTTCCTGGACTTGTATGTCTATTTTCTTTGCCAAATTTGGGAAGTTTTTCTCTATTATCTTTTCACTTAAGTTTTCAATTTCTTGCTATTCCTCTTCTCCTTCTGGCACCCTCATGATTTGGATGTTGGCATGTTTAAAGTTGTCCCAGAGGTTACCAGGTTTCTCATTATTTTCAATTCTTGTTTCCTCATTCTGTACAGGTTGACTGTTTTTTTTCTTCCTTATGTTCCAAATCATTGATCTGAACCCTGGTTTTCTTCCCTTCACCCTTGGTTTTGTGTAGATTTTCCTTCATTTCACTTAGTATAGCCTTCACTTCTCATATACATTTGCCATACTCAAACGTAGCTGTCAAGCCTGTGAGCATCTTTATCACCAGTGTTTGGAATTCTGTGCCTTTTAGGTTGGCTATCTCCTCATCACTTAGTTCTCCCACTGGAACCTTGATCCATTCTCCCTTTTGGGCCATACTTCTCTGTCTCCATCTTCACAGTCTCCTGTGTTTCTTTGCCTCTGTGTCTTAGGTACAGCTGTCACTTAAAAGGCAGAGCCTTAGAGTTTAGTCAGTACAGGGTGACCTGTTTCACCACATTGAGGTGCTGTATGTGGGGGACGAGTGTAAAAGGGAACAATGCCACTTGCCTAGCATAGGCCCCTTTCCCAGGCACTTCTCCCAGTTTTGTATGGGACTGGTGCCTCTCTAGCTGTTTCCCTAGTCATTCCCAAATTGGATGGGTCTGTGGATGTTCTAAGAACGACCATGTGCGCCCTTTAAACAAGCAGATTCTGCTGAATTCCTGTCTCTGCTACAACCCCCACTGGTTTGCACAGTCAGAAGCAATGAGGCTTGATTTTCCCTGGTGCTGCAACTGTGAGCTCTGTGGTCTGGTGCGGAGCTGGGAATGCTCCCCAGGTGTCCCTCCTGACTTTTTAAAATGTGTAACTGTGCTTTCTGCTGGCTTGCTGCTGCCACAGCTACCACGACCACCACACCGTGTCCTCTCTGCTCTGGCTCTCCCCCTCCTACCTGTCTGGACGAGTATTTCTTCTTTATATCTTTGTTTGTTGGACTTCCATACAGTTTGATATTCTGGAACTTCTGGTTATTTCTAGTTTTGAGGTAGTTGTAGTCCTTCTTAGTTGTGGAGGGAGATGCAGTGTGTCTGTCTGTGCCTCCATCTTGGCTGGAAGTCAATATGCTAATCTCAATATTCTTATACTTGGATTATTAGTGCATGGCTTAGTTAAATTTTAGCATTGTAATCAAAGAGGAATTTAAAAATTTAAATTAGTATTTTTTCATGTTTTATAAATGAACCAAGAAATCTTACAAAAATAAAAATAACTTTAAAAGTAGTCAGTTAACCTAGTGAAAAGCTATGTTCACAATAATATATAATGTAAACATATAGATATATAGATATACATATTATTTGTGTGTTTGTGTGTGTGTGTGCATGTATACACAGTTATTAGAACTGAATATATTGTCATCATAACTGGGATATATGTTTGATAAAAATGTTGATGTTTCCTCTACTTTTCTTCCAGTTTTCATGGTATCAGCAATATCACCACAGCCCCTAGTTGGGTAGAAATGTTGATAAAAATTTGTATACATTACATGTTTATTATTAAGTTTATAGAAAAAATCAATTAAATAATTTTTATTAAACATGCATTCTGCAAATTTTACAAAATATTACAAACAATAAAATAGTTTAAATTTATACATGTGCATATTCATATATGTGTGGCCAGAGTAATCAGACTTTCTTTTCTATTCTCTACAGCAGTACTTATTTCTGTCTCTATTATATTCACTGAGCCCATAAATTTCCATGTTACTAACTACACTCTGTGATACAGGTGAGAGCAAGACACAGCTGGTTAGCACTCTAATGGCTGTCAGGGACAACTATATCAAACACTTCTTCTACCAGTACCTGAGAAGAGAAAGAATTAGTTGTCTCTAGCCACTTCCTTCAAAATAATTTTATTTTGCCAGAGAGTGAAAGAGAGTGATTAGATATATTATATTTGAAAAACTATGCTTAAAAAAGTAAGTGTCATCTGGATAGTCTTAAGATAAAGACTTGGTAAAATGAGTATTCTGCTCCCTGTATCCACACACAATACTAGACATGATTATGGCAGAAGCTGATTATACAAAGCAGGGCCTACCAAACCCAGTCAAGATTATTTTTTAAACAATTGATAATAATTTTTCTTCATTCAAAGATAATATATTCTTGTCAAATGCTATATCACACAACATGATGGGTGTAAATAATTGATTTTGCAAATAGAACGAAGGTCATCCTAGGCATAGCGAACATTAAAGAAAGCAAAAACAGGAATCAGAACGATTAAAAGATAAAAAGAGGAGGAGAATAGTTGGCAGCACACACACTCTGCAATAAATTTGCAGTTCATTTCTCATTATTTTTGGGTGCCAGCCTCTTGAGGAGCTTCTGAGGTGTCATGTGAAACCAGCCCTCATAGGAGAGCACAGGGGAAGACCAAAGAAAAAAGGCAGAATGCTCCAGATTCGTAGGTAGGTAAGCAAGGGAACTTACATCCAAAGTTTGTTTCATGCAGCCAAAAGATGTGTCACTTTCTGCACCTGCCAGCCAAATCTTAAAAGTTTATATAGATACCCTAATTGGGTTCAGAAATGTACTTGGAGGCTTCAGTTGGGGTCAGTCATGTACCCAGTCCATATAGTCTCAACACCACATTTATATCTCAGGGCTGAATCCACGGAGAAGATTCTGGGAGCAGGGAAGGCAAGCAAAGCACACATTTAAAAGATGTATTATACTCGTGCAAATGGCCTTCATAATAGCGTAGGATACATGGTTCAGTCAAAAGCTGTTTGTTCTATTTTGTTAGATGGACTGGAAATATGGACAAGAAAGAGGTTATGTTGAACTTTAGATGTCTACTAGAATGCCATGAAATTGTGTTCTAGGAGATAAAAATTAACTCTTCCATTTTCAGTGAAGAAATTACATGCTAGTTTTTATACATTAGAAAGATGAATAAATTTGATACAACACTTGAAGCAGGGAAACCACTTAGAAGGCTTCTGGTTTGGTCTGGGCGAGAGGTGGGTAGTAAGAGGCTCAGATAACAAGGAATGTTAGCTGCCGTGTCTGTTTAACTGCAACTGAGAAAAACAAAAGTACATTTTCTCCATCAGTTCGCTAAAAAACACATTTTAATTAGAGTAATACAAAAGTTTTGTATTTGTAAGATTATACATTCATAGCACTTCAATATACATTTTTAAGATTTCCACTCCATAATGCTTTAAAAGTCTGATTTTAAGACTGATATGTGATTATATTCTTAAAGTATATTGTTTTTCACTTAACAAGTAAGTTTTAAAACTAACGCTTCAGACACATGTATAAAATATATTTAAAATTGCATAATTTAAGGAATTAATATAAAATGTCATATCTGATAGGAAATACAATAATGTGATGAAATGAACTTATTTCTTCTCAAAACAGGAAGAAAACACTTGCCCTTCTATTAATGCAAACACTGATAAAGGCAAATTATATTGGTAACTTGGAGTGTCTGAAACCAACAGATGCAAAATGAACTGAGCAATTTTCCATGTGATGATTAAAAATTCAGTGAAGTACTGTGCCTGTCACATTTAATGGAAGGCAGCATTCAAGATAAGCAGATTCAAATGCACATTTGTAATATTTTCCTTTCATTAAAGAAGTACCGGAATCACAGCTCTTTGTATTGAAGTAAATATGATTCAATGGAAGTTCTCACTTAGGCTTGTGAATTAGTGTTCTGATCCACATTACAATTTACATAGGCTTTTGGAAACTGCATGAAACTTGAATAGCAAAATATAATCAGAATGTTGAAAAATATCCAATTTAATTAGTTAAAATTTTGGAACAGCTAGCTTCAATTTGGTTTTTCAATATAATTTTATCTGAATGAAGAGTTCTGGGAATTACATTTTAATAGAGACATAAAACAAGGTTAAGAATTATCCTGATAAATTCACAATATGGTCATATAAAAAATAAGAAATATTAAAGTTATTTTCAAATATACAAATAATTGTAGCTTGATTAAGATATGGAACCTTTTCTCTGTCAACTTAAAACAAATAACTATTACTAATTGATGGGATGTTTTAGGGTGACTTCAGTTAAGAGTAAGCAAAATAAGTTTCAAGTTCTTATTGATATCTAAATATGGAAGGTACCATCATCAGGAAAGTAAGTTTCCTATTACTGAAAGAGTTCAAGCTTTCAATAATTAACATTATACAAAAGAAGAACAAATTTGATCTTCTACTATCACACCTTTCATATAAGTAGATTCCAATGTGCAGTGTCCTGAGAACATGGGTTTAGAGATTTAATTACCCCAGGATGACCCAGCCATGGAAGATACAAGATACTATCTTTCATCAGGTAAAAGGCTGAGTACTAATAAATTTGTTGACTAGGAGGAATAATTATTTGACTTTGGAATCCTAGAGCTTAATTTATATTTGTGCTAGAACTATTGAGTACCCTCCAGATTTCATGTAAATATGTTTGAAACAAAAGTAATAAAAATATTTATTATAACCAAAGAATAACTATGAGTCAAATTTTTACAAGTAATAATTTTGGAATTCAACCTCAGAGAATCTGAGCATTATTAGGAATGTAAGAATCAAAGTTTTTGTTTGTTTTTTTAGAGGACTGTCGATCATTTGTGAATGAGACCAGAACTGGGAGAGTGGGGTTAGGCTGGAAGAAAACCCTTAAATATATTTCACTTGATTTTATTTATGCTGTGAGAAATGCTCTCAGTAAAACATGGGGACACAGGACTTTAGCAGCAAAGCAAGGCGTTCATTCATGAGTCTGCAGAGTCAGGCAAACAGCCAGCTGGGGCATAAGCACCGAAGCAGGAAGAGCCAACTGGTTTTATCCCTAATGCAAAGTAGTCCCTCCCCACTTCTTCATTAATTGAATATTCCAGAGTTACAATCTAGCATGATATGATTGTCTAGTGGTAATAGGTAACAGGTGTGGGGTAATAGGTAATAGGCCTGTCTCTTTGTTTTACTGTTGACTCAGTGACCGACCCCCTGATTCATGATTCATTTATGGAGTTGGTCTTAGCTGTTAATTATTTCCTATTGGTTTGAGAGTCACCTTGTTCCTCATTCCTTACAATGCTGTTTATTCTCACCAGAGATATTTACCTTTAACTTTATTCGTTAATGTTTTCTGTATTTCCTTACATTTTATCATTTTCACTTAGAAAAAGATAGTGCACACACACATATTAGCTTTAGTTTGAAATACTGCAATTAAAATAAATTTCTTTGGTAAAAGCACTCAACATGTCCATCACAATTATGTTTCTAATAGATAAATAATATACAGTGCTCATAGTGTCACTATATTATTTTTTCAAAATTTGCAGATTTATTTTACCTCCTATATAAAAAGAGGTAAAACATATCATGAGACCATAAGGTTTCATCAAGAATTATTACATTTAGAGGAGGAAGATGGTGGCGGAGTAAGTAGCAGGGTTGTCTTCTTGCTCGTATCATGAAAAGCTCGGGATATGGACAGAGAAATGAGTGAGTGAGTGAGTACCAGCTACAGACAGCTCTAGTGGGGCAGGGAGAGTGAGAGCAGAATAGAAAAGGGCTCGCCAGCACTCTCGGGAGGAGTCACTGGACCCACCAAACCCCATGTTCCTACCTGACTGCACAGAGGGACAGCTGCTAAATGGCTCACCGCCCGCAGTCTGCTTGGAGACTGTAGCCTACTGTGTGTGCAGGGACCAGTGGAGTCCCATAGGGAAACAATAAAAAGCTTTCCATGAAGCAGCTGGAGGTGTGGGAGGATGGCGAGCGGCTCAGTCTGTGGGAAGCTGTATGATCTGAATCTGGGTGGAGATCCCCCAGTGGGCTGATCACTCCACGCCCCGGGTGCACGCATCACAGTGCCACTTAAAAGTGAGGAGTGGAACTGGGCCGGGAGAGCTGCATTAGAAACACGTCTCGGTCAGTGCTCCAGACCCACGGACAGGGCACGCAGACGATCGGTGAGACTGTGAAGGACTCAGATATGGGAATCTGTGTGAACTGAGTCTGGAATGGCAGCACCACATACTGGGCGTGTGCATCCATCGCAAAGCCACTAATCAGAAAAAAGTGGAATTGGGCTGGGAAAGCTGCGTTAGAAACACGGTCTCGGTCAGGGCCCAAAGCAGGTGGCAGAGCATGTGGGTGAACCATGAGGTGCTGCCACCCAGGGACAGTCACAGCCCAGTGCTGCAACTTGGAACAGAGACTTCTTGGGAGGAGGAGCGAAGGCAGGATCCAAAGCAGGGCAGGGACTAGAAACATGCACACTGGCATGCCCACAGAACATTGTTACTAGAGAAGCCTGAGGACTGCTAGAGGGTGTCGCAGGACAAGGAGGGAGAGACTCAACTCTGTGGCTCACAGCAGATAGTTACAACGGGCCCCTGAGGGAGGGAAAAGCAGCCATAGAAACCAGCCAGAGCTCCTCACAGCCAGCCAACCAGGAAAAAATTTGAAACACATGGAATTTTGACCAGGTGTGGATTCAGAAAAAGAAGATTGCACACAAAGGTTGAACTGAGTAAAAACTTTCTTTTTAATATTAATTTTAATTTTAATTTTTTTCTTTTTTTATAACTTTTTTCTATTTCTTTTTCTCTTTATCTCTTTAATCTGTTTCATACCATATATCCCTCCCATCCTTCATCTTTAATTTTTGTTTGTCTGTTTTCTTTAGCCTCCCTTTCACACTAAATATATAGCATATAACTACTATATAAATCTAATACTATACACTACCACTTTCTTACTGTATCCTGCATTCTTCCCTCTCTTATTTTTATTAACATACAATGTAAATATTACTTACTGTCTTCCACAGTCTTAACACTACTTGCTACTATTATTACTCTACCATCCTCCCTCTCAAAAAATTAACGTTTTCTTCATTTAAAATAAGTCTTATCCATTTATCCTATAGAATAATAGCTCTATCATTTCTACATTTATATTAATACTGGCTCATTTGCTGCCAAAAATGAAATAGAGGGTGGGGGATACCTTTGAGGGTGTGGGTTTATTGCCTGGGCTGTGTGTTTATGTTTTTAACAGCATCTCCACAAAAGAACTCAAGACAAGGTGGGCAGAGTGACTCTCAACCCACAAGCCAGAGGGCAGGTCCCACCAAAGAGCATCTGAAATATAACCATACAGAATAAACAAATGACATAAAGAGTACTCCAAAAACATCAGGCTCAGGAGATCAAAGAGACTGCACCACTGAAACACCCAGATCTTCTATAAAGAATCTCATACCTCAAAGGAGGAAAACCAAAGCAGACAAATCCAAAAAGCAAAAACAAACAAGAAAAATCTAACATGGAAGATGCAGAGAAAAACTCCCAATGAAAAGAAAAGAGGAATCCTCAGAAAGAGAGGTAGATGGAATAGACATAACCCAAATGTCAGACATGGAATTCAAAATAATGGTGTTGAAGAAGCTCAGTGTACTCGACAACCTCCAAAATAACTATGACAAACTCCAAGAAAGTTACCAACAGATCCAAGAAAATTACAGGGAACTTATGGAGAACTACACCAGCATAAAAAGGGACATAGAAACTATTAACAAGAACCAGGAAGAAATGAAGAATACGATCTCTGAACTGAAAAACACAGTAGAAACAATCAAAAGCAGGCTAAACGAAGCAGAGGTTTGGATCAATGAGTTAGAGGACAATGTAGAAAAAAATTCCCAGACAACACAACAAAATGAAAAAAGATTGAAAAAGTATGAAGGTCTAAGGGAATTACAGAATAACGAGACAAAATAATATCTGGATCATTGGAATAAAAGAGGGAGAAGAAGAAGTACAAGGAATAGAGAAACTGATAGAATAAGTAATGACAGAAAATTTTCCTACCCTGATGAAAGAAAAAGTCATGTAAATCCAAGAAGCACAGAGTCCCAATGAAGAGGAACCCCAAAAGACCCACTCCAAGGCACTTTATAATTAAGATGGCAACATTCCAAGACAAAGCAAGAATCCTAAAAGCAGCAAGAGAAAAACAGCAAATAACATATAAGGGAGCTCCGATAAGGCTATCGACCAACTTCTTAACAGAAACACTACAAGCCAGAAGGGAATGGTCAAAAATATTTTAAGCTATGAAAAACAAATGTCTACAACAAAGAATACTCTACCCAGCAAGGCTCTCATTCAAAATGGAAGGTGAAATAAGGAGTTTCTCAAACAAAGGAAGACTAAGAGAATACATCTACACCGAACCATCATTGGAAGAGATGCTAAAGGGAATGTTTTAAGAAAAAGAAGAAAAAAAAAGAGAAGAAGAAGAACACGGGTACAAAGGCAAATGAATAAATACATGTCAATAATAACCTTAAATGTAAATGGATTAAATATTCCAATTAAAAGACATAGGGTACTGGAATGGATACAAAAAACTGGACCCACATATCTTCTGTCTACAAGATACACTCCTCAAAACAAAAGATTTACATAGACTGAAAGTAAAGGGATATAAAAAAGTATTCCAAGCAAATGGACATGAAGAAAAAAAAGCTGGGATAGCAGTATTCATATAAGACAAAAGGATTTCAAAGCAAGTGCAATAAAAAGAGACAAAGAAGGACATTTCTTAATACTTAAAGGAACAATCCATCAAGAAGAAATAACACTGATAAACACATATGCACCAAACATAGGAGCACCCAAATACATAAAACAAATATTAGAAGGCCACAAGAAGAATATTAACAGCAACACACTCATAGTAGGGAACTTTAACACTCCATTATCAACAATAGACAGATCTTCGAAACAAAGAAACACCAAGGATATACAGGCATTGAACAACACACTAAACCACATGGACTTAACTGATATATATAGAATTTTTCACCCCAAATAAGCAAAATATACATTCTTTTCAAATGCACATGGGACATTTTCAAAGATAGACCACATGATAGGACACAAAATAAACCTCAAAAAATTCAAGAAAATTGAAATTATATCAAGCATCTTTTCAGACCACAATGTCTTGAAACTAGAAATTAACCTCAAAGAAAAAAGTCAAGGACATCAAACTCACGGAGAATGAATAACATGCTATTAAATAATGAATGAGTTAACAATGACATCAAAGAAGAAATCAAGAAGTTTCTAGAAACTAATGATAATGAGCACACAACAGCCCAAAACCTATGGGACACAGCAAAAGCAGTCCTGAAAGGGAAGTTTATGGCAATACAAGCATATCTGAAAAGGATAGAAGAATCTCAAATAAAAATTCTAGCCCTAAAGCTACAAGAACTAGAACAACAACAAACAAAGCCTAGGGCAAGAAGAAGGAGGGAAATCATCAAGATCAGAGCAGAATTAAATTACAGAGACTAAACAAACAATTCAAAAGATCAACAAAACTAGGAGCTGGTTCTTTGAAAATATAAACAAAATGGAGAAGCCTTTAGCCAGGCTCATCAAGAAAAAAAGAGAGAAGACCCAAATAAATGAAATCAGAAATTAAAGAGGAGAAATCATGACTGATACCACAGAAATACAAACGATTGTAAGAAATTACAACAAACAACTCTATGACAAGAAATTTGACAACCTAGAAGAAATGGACAAATTTCTAGAAACATATAACCTTTCAAAACTGAA
The DNA here is from genome assembly GCF_987537825.1 of Furipterus horrens. Lineage (NCBI taxonomy): Eukaryota > Metazoa > Chordata > Mammalia > Chiroptera > Furipteridae > Furipterus > Furipterus horrens. The sequence goes on from NW_028327172.1 coordinate 178,292,353, forward strand.
TCAAGAAGAAGTAGAAAGTCTCAACAGACCAATAACAAAAAAGGAAATTGAAACAGTAATCAAAAACCTCCCTGCACACAAAAACCCTGGATTGGATGGCTTCACAGGCGAATTTTACAGAATATTTAGGGAAGAACTAACTCCTACCCTCCTCAAACTATTCCAAAAAATCCAAGAAGAGGACAAAATTTCAAGCTCTTTCTATGAAGCCAATATTACTCTAATTCCAGAACCAGGTCAAGACACAACAAAGAAAGAAAACTACAGGCCAGTGTTGCTGATGAACATAGATGCTAAAATCCTCAACAAAATATTGGCAAACAGGATCCAGCAATACATTAAAAAAGATCATACACCATGATCAAGTGGGATTCATCCCAGAGATGCAAGAATGGTTTAATATTCACAAATCAGTAAATATAATACATCACTTAAACCAAATGAAAGACAAAAATCACATGATCATATCAATAAAAGCGAAAAAGCATTTGATAAAGTACAACTCCCATTTATGATAAAAACACTCAGCAAAATGGGAATAGAGGGAGCATACCTTAACATAATTAAGGCTCTATACAAGAAACCTGAAGCCAACATCATACCCAATTGACAGAAACTAAAAGCATTCCACTGAGATCAGGAAAAAGACAAGGATGTCCACTCTCTCCACTCCCATTCAACATAGTGGTGGAAGTCCTAGTCACAGCAATCAGACAGAAATAAATAAATAAATAAATAAATAAATAAATAAATAAATAAATAAATAAAAGGCATCCAAATTGGGAAATAAGAGGTAGTATTATCATTATATACAGATGATGTGATAGTATACATAGAAAATCCTACAAACTCCACTAAAAAATTACTCAATATAATAAGTGAATTCGGAAAAATAGCAGGGTACAAAATAAATATGTAGAAATCTATGACATTTCTGTACACCAACAATAAATTATCAGAGACAGAAACAAAAAAAGAAAATATCATTTACTATATCAACAAGAAAAATGAAGTACCTAGGAATAAACTTAACCAAGGAGATAAAAGACCTGTACTCTGAAAATTACATAACATTGAATAAAGAAATTAAGAAAGATACAAATAAATGGAAGCAAATACCATGTTCTTGGGTGGGAAGAATCAACATCATCAAAATGGCCATACTACCCAAAGCAATTTACAGATTCAATGCAATCCCTATTAAAATACCAATGACATATTTCACAGACCTGGAACAAATACTTCAAAAATTTATATGAAACAAATAAAGACCTTGAATAGCCAAAGCAATCTTGAGACAGAAGAACACAGCAGGAGGAATCACGATACCAGACATCAAACAATACTACAAAGCCACTGTGATCAAAACAGTCCAGTACTGGCATAAGAACAGACATATAGATCAATGGAACAGAATAGAGAGTCCAGAAATAAATCCAGGACTATACGGTTAACTAATATTTGATAAAGGAGGAAGGAACATAAAATGGAATGAGAAGAGCCTCTTTAACAAATGATGCTTGGAGAACTGGACAGGGACGTGTAAAAAATGTAACTAGACCACCAACTTACACCACACATGAGAATAAGCTCAAGATGGATCAAAGACTTAAATGTAAGCCGTGACATCATAAAAGTCCTAGAGGAAAACACAGGCAGGAAAATTTCAGCTATCCCACGTAACAATATTTTCATGGATACATCTCCTAAGGCAAGAGAAATAAGAAAAAAATAAATTAGACTACATCTAACTAAAGAGTTTCTGCTCAGCAAAAGAAAACATCAGCGAGATGAAAAGGAAACCAAGCATATGGGCAAACATATTTGCCAATGATATCTCAGATAAGAGATTAATCTCCAAAATATATAAAGAGCTTATATGACTCAACATCAAGAAAACAGACAACCCAATTAAAATATGGGGAAAGGACCCGATCAAACACTTTTCTGAAGAAGACATACAGAAGGTCTATAGACACATGAAAAAATGCTCAACATCACTAGCCATCAGAGAGATGCAAATAAAAACCACAATGAGATACCACTTTACACCAGTCAGAATGGCCATCATCAACAAATCAACAAACAACAAGTGCTGGCGAGGATGTGGAGAAACGGGAACCCTACTGCACTGTTGGTGGGAATGCAGACTGGTGCAGCCACTGTGGAAAACAGGATGTAATTACATCAGAAAACTAAAAATGGAATTGCCTTTTGAATCAGTGATTCCACTGCTAGGATTATACCTGAAAAATCCTAAAACTCTAATTTGAAAGAACTTATGCACCCCTATGTTCATAGCAGCACTGTTTATAATAGCTAAATGCTGGAAACAGCCTAAGTGCCCATCTGTAGATGAGTGGATCAAAAAACGGTGGTACATTTACACAATGGAATACTATGGAGCAGAAAGAAAGAAGGAACTCCTGCCATTTGCGACAACATGAATGGAACTAGAGAGAATTATGCTCAGTGAAATAAGCCAGGCAAAGAAAGAAAAATACCATATGATATCATGTAATACAGGAGACTAAAGAATAACATAAACAAATGAACTAAATAGAACAAGGAGCAGAATAACATTCAATAGGGGGGAGAGGGGACAGAGAGAAGGGGGATAAGTAAGGGAAGGGTTTAGTCAAGGAATGTGTATAAATGACTCATGGACATGGACAATGGGGAGGGATATGATTGCGGGAGAGGGGGTCGGCTGGGTAGGGGTAGAGAAATGGGGAAAAAATGGGACAACTGTAATTGAAAAACAAAAAAATAAAATTAAAAAAAAGAATTACTACATTTAGAAAAATGCAAACAACTTGAGGAAAAAAAGTTATAAATTGTTGGACATTATCATCAATAACTGGAAGGTCACCAATGTATATTTCTATTTTATTTATTTGAATATAATTATTATAATCCAAGGTTTCCCTCTAGCTTTATGGACTTAGAAATTTGATTTTGTTACAACACAAAATAAGTAGGCCCACATTAATGTCACAGAAACAAATTATCTATCTATATCTATCTATCTATCTATCTATATATACACATACATATATACACACACACACATATCGTCGTCGTCGGCAGCCGTCCGTCTCGAGAGACGATGGTGTAGCTTCTTAAGAGTCTATCTGCACCGCCGAGAATGGTTGTGCAGTCCAACTCGGGAGTGACACGGTATCTGTCTCCTCCCATGTTGAATCGACATCTTGCGATGACGCTGGAGTGTCCTCTCCAGTGGAGCTGAAGCTACAGAGCCTGGGCAGGGTGATATGGAGGGTCTGCTGTTGCCCATGCAGCAGACCCCCCCTCTCTTCGCAGCTGAAGGGTCCAAGGGAAAGACGGAGTCAATACAGCTTGGCTTCAGGTGCGCCGCAGGAGTTGCCGGTGTTGACTACAACGTCAAACCGACTTAGGGACTCCGGCTCCGGATTTTCTGTCGGGGTTTACTCCCCTAGCCTTTCCCCTGAAGAGTTATGCCGCAAGGCAGCGGAGGTTTTTTGAAGTCAGAGTTTTCCTTCTCTGATGTGCCCTGACTGGAAGATCGAACCAGCGACACTTAGCTCGCAGGCCAATGCTCAATCCACTGAGCCAAACCAGCCAGGGTTACACACACATATATATACATATATATATATGGTATTTAATTAGCCACCATATGAGTAACATTTACAAATTTCTTAGCTCTTATTTACTCTTTCCGGGCTTGAACTTTTTTTTTTTATATAGAATTTTTATTTTGTTTTTCAATTACAGTTGTCCCATTTTTCCCCCACCCATAATCATATACCCCCCCCATTGTCCATGTCCATGAGTCATTTATACATGTTCTTTGACTAAACCCTTCCCTTACTTATCCTCCTTCTCTCCCTCTCCGCTCCCCCCTAATAACTGTTATGCTGTTCCTTGTTCTATTTAGTTCATTTGTTTGTGTTGTCCCTTAGTCTCCTCCAGCCTTGAACTTTTAAAATCTTCTTTGAAGATATACAACTATATCTTTTAAAAATGTTTTTTGCTAATATTTTTATTATTTTCTTTTTTATAAAAAGTTCAAGACAGAAGAAAATTATATAACAAACTAAGGACCAAGAAATCTCTGAACTACAGCACTCAGTGTCCACTAGAATCATAAAGTCTTGTGTGAGAGGCACCTATGTATACAACGCAGGATTTGAACCTACCACATTATCAGTGTTTTACAAAATTCTCATCTTTATCTGTTTTAGGAATTCTACCAAAAAATGTCTTGCCTAAAGAATGTGAGTTTTCAATATAATAGATAATTGAATAAAGTATCATATTTGATAAAACATTTTAAAAGTGAAGTTAAGATTTTCCAATCTACTGAAGTACATGTTGTAATAAATGATAAACAGATACATAAAAAACTGTGAGAAGAAGAATGCAAAAAGGAATAAGATAATGCAAATATTGCACAGTACAGCACTAATGTGCAGGACATATTGATGTATGCAGCTTGGAAAATGGTTGTGAGCTTGGAACTTTGAAGACAATTATTTTGAATTTATAGTTTGGGCTTTAATAGAGGTGGTGTCAAAATAAAACTTTAAAGCATTCCTTCTGCCTGGTGAGTATGAAAAAAATTACCAATTCTTAAATAAATTTATGACTGTGCAGCATTTCTGATATATCTTCCTATTTAATGTTTTCTTGGATGCCATGCTATTTTGAAAACTCTCAACTGAAGGCCCATAAATTGATAAAAATGTCAAATATTTTTCTGAACAAACATCTTTAAAAAGAAAATTTATATCCTAGATGTAGTCATTTACTTTTTCAAACTAATATTGTTATTTTGCTTAAATAGGTAAATCATTCTAATTCTCCATAGTATCTACTGATTTTAAAGAGCACTTTTATTTTTGTTCATGTTTGTTACTGGAAAGTATTTTTTAAAAAACCTAGTTTATTGTGTGTTATCAAGAACTTAGATTGTTTTAATTCAATGTATTTTCATATGAATAATAAAGGAGTGAAGATACTTTAAAATAAAATTTTATTGAATATTCATGAACTAAAAAATGTTAATTTGTTGTATATATATGTGTGTTTTGTTTCTCATCATAAGCTCTACTTGCATTGAAATATTTTGATGCAAATGAAATTTAGTTAAAACAGAAAGCGAAATTGAAATAACATTTTTTATTGACTTAAACTTTATCTCATCACATATGAAATTTTCATCAAACCCTTTGGGAAGATTTTTGCCCAAAGTTCTAAAAACAGGAGTTCAGTTTACAAGAGCAATGTACATTTTAAAATCTCTAAGACCTATATCTATTATTCATAAATATGTGGTGGTAGATGCTATTATATTAACATCATTGATTAGAATTATTTCTTCTGTTTGACTATGCTATTATCTTCTGAATAGAAGATAAGTACAGTTCAAGGGTATATTGTGAATTATCTTTGTTACACATTTCAAATTAACATTAACATGGACATATTTAGTAAATGATATTTTAACTGGCATACATAACTGTAAAAAGTCAAACTTAACTTACAGAAAAGTAATATTTCATTAAATATAAATGATAAAGTTGATATCAGATTATTTTATGAACAGTAGGTCTCAATGTCAATAATAAGATAAAGTTTCCTCGCAAGGTTACCTATTTTTTTCCTGATATACTTATTATACTTACACGTGTTAGATGAAAAGAAAAGTAATTCCTCAAAGGATTATATAATAGAGGAAAATGCAAGGAAATGAGACTTTCTGCTATAATGATGTATGGTTTTTAATTGCTTTATTTAATTCTGATTACTAAACCTTCATTAAGGTCTAACAATTGTGCCATTGTAGTTATCTCTTCTACCTTATGCTTGGTGGACTATTGTTAGAAAACAGGTAAAAGTGTACTGGTGTAGACTAGAGCGTGGACCTCAGAGTCAGGATCTGTGGGTCCACATGCCGGTCCTACAGTTATTTTTGCACAACCTTGGACACATTAATTATTTGGTGCCTCAGTTTGTAATCTGTAAAAGAGGTATAATAGCATTACAGTTTTCATAAGACTCTTTTAAGAGTTATACATTGCCATCACATAGTAAGTAAATACAAAAGTGACAATATTTTACATTTAAATCACCGTCATCATTATAACCACTATTGTTGCCCCAATGCTGAATTTATGCCTTTTGAAATCAAAAATAATACCTGACTTAACAACCATATATACCGAGATTTATTTTGAGGAATGGAACTATCATTAAAGTATGTGTACATAATAGAAATTGTACTATTTTCTTGAAGCTTCTGTCAGGTAAATTTTACAGCCATAAAAATCATTCATCTTAAATATACAGATTGATGAGGTTTGGTAAATAAAAAATCCATAAGTTCTTAAAACTACTACCATAATCAAGTTTCACAACATCTCATTATCCCTTTAAGTTCCCTTACACCACTTTGCCACATTTACCTTCAGCCTGTGCAACTACTGATTTATGAACATAGACTTCCATATACATGTAAATGCTATCATACTGTATATAGCGTTTTATTTCCTAGTACTATTTTTGAGATTAATTTATATTTTCATACTTAATATACTTTATTAACTGTTACTCCTGAGAGGTTTTCAATTGTATAGATATATTTTTGTCCATTCATCCGTTGATGGACAATGGGCTATCTGGTTTAGACCTATTTTTTGCCTAAAAGTCTTTGTAGGAAAATTGCTTTCACTGATCTTGAGTGGATATTAGAAGTAGAATTGCTTGATCATATAGTAGTGTATGTTTAATAATGTGAAAATTGCCAAACTGTTTTCCACTTTGTCTCTGATAATTTGCATTTCCCCAGCAATGAATGAGTGTTCAGTCAGTAACAATCCTTTGAAATGACATCTTTCTAATTGAATCCCAAAGAATCTATAGTGATATCTCAGTGTGAATATAATGGCATTTTCTATTGACCAATTATGCAAATTTACAAGTGCTTGTTTTCCTTCACCTATCTTCTTTATTAGTGTATTTGCTTAAATGTTCTGTCCATTTTTATTTTATTGTGCTGTTTATTCTATTGTTCTATTATTGTACCAATAGCAAACAAAACATAATTTTAGTCCATATAAAAAATGTGATATAAGAGACATTAGGTAAATAACATAAAAGCAACTGCTAGCAATACTGGAATGGCAATTTCAGCTGAGCTTGTTGGTATATTGACTTCAAGGGAGAAATATAATTCTGGCTCCAGTAAAAACCCACTATACATTAGAGACAGCTCTCAAGATTGCTGATACTGAATTCCAACAAAAGAGTATGCCATATTAAGTGTCTGATGTTTCTAGGATAAACCTATGTATCATTCTCGTGTATTTCTGGGGAAATGGTAACAGGCCCACATTGCTTCTCAGTTTAACTTGGATGAGAAGTGTCACTTCTGGCAAAACTGGCTGAAATTTCTCTCAAGCAGTAATTTTTCTTTTCCGTGGGGAAACTTGCTAGTATTAAAAAATTAATCTGTAGTTTCTTTCCAAAATTTCAATTCTAATTTATTATTTTAATCAACAATCACCCCCCAAACTGCTGAGAAGTCTTAGAAAATCAGATCAGAAATCAATCCCAGAGAAGTGTTAGTAGAGAAAACTAACTTGTGTGCTGAATGTAGAATGTGGATTGGGAATTGGGACGGCTTTGCAATGTGTCCACCTAGCTAGGCTGAACTACATTTCCCAGAACTTCCTTTACTGTATATTTCCTTTAGAGAGAGCAATGAGGAAGATTCTTGGGAGAGTTGAAAGGCAGAAGGGAAGCAGCAACCATTTTGTAGCTCACACACTTACTGTGTATATGATATGCTGACTCTCTTAGTGAAGCAGCAGCTAGACCTGAAGTTCTTCCTTAGTTGCTTCTTATGCTTTTCTGACCATGTCTGTATGTTTAACTTTGAGACAAAGACTTCAGGTTCTACAAATTATCCTTATTACCAAGCACAGATACAATAAGAAACCACTAAAGAAGTGTAACAGAATATATGTTCCAAAGACAATCACACTCATAGATCCCATCTGAAGTGTTCTTACATGACACTGATACTCCATCAGGAGGTGGGGTGTATCCCCCTCCCCTTGAATATAGGCTTCCTTAGTTATGTGTGTGTGCCTTGCTGCTTTATTAGTGTTATTTTTATTTATTTTTTCTTAATCCCTTCACCTTTTTCTTTTTTCTTTTTTTTTTATTTTATTTTTTGGTTATTCAATTACAGTTGTCCCATTTTCCCCCCATTGCTCCCCCCTCCCAGCCCACCCCTTCTCCCACAATCATATCCCTCCCCGTTGTCCATGTCCATGAGTCATTTATACACGTTCCTTGACTAGACACTTCCCTTACTTATCCCCCTTCCCTTCACCTTTTTCATCCAACCCACAATCCCCTTCCCCTCTGATAGCTGTCAATCTGTCTCCTCTATATAAGTCTATTTCTATTAAGTCTGTTAGTTTATTTTGTTCATTAGATTCCACCCATCGCTGAAGTAATATGGTATTTGTCTTTCTCTAACTGGCTTATTTGAAAGAATATATGCACTCCTGTGTTAATTGCAGCATTATTATTAATATCCAAGATTTAGAAGCAGCCAATTTTATATCAGTAAATGAGTGAATAAGAAAACTATGGGAGAAAGCTAGAAGAGGGGGACCAAGATGGCCGCGGAGTAGGAACAGTGTTCTCAGCTCGCTCCTGTTAAGGAGACAATCCAGGAGGAACAAACTCGGGGAGGAATGACTGAGTGAGTGGGAATATCTGATAACGTGAACGGGGAGGAGACCGTGGGAGCAGCGTGGAGGGGGGTGGAGGGGTTTATCACAAACTGCAGGCTGAGTCATTCTGAGACTCCGTGCGTTTGCAGTATCAAGCCGGAGAGCTCACTAGCTGGGAGTGAATTCTTGTAGGGAGCTAGGGAGAGGATTTGGCCGAAAAAGCCAGAGGAGGGAGAGAACAGTGAACAACCAGGACTGGGAAAAACTGTGTGACCTGTGTCTAGAGAGAAACATCCTCAGCTGCAACCTCCGACGGAAAGCTCGGCATCCCGGGCTCGCCCAGCACTTGCGCTAGGGCCCTACAGAACAAAGGAGCAGTTTTGGGGCTAGGAGACGGGCCGCACAGAAAAGCTGCTACGGAACTCCGGACCGGGGGAGAACTGTGTTCTTGAAATCAGTGTTTGCTCTTTAGTCGCGCTAGAATCCCACAGAACAAAAGGCAGGTTTGGGGCTAAGAGAGAAATAGGACTGCAGGGTGTGTAAGTAGGGAAGAGAGCAGAGGCGGAGGTTCTGGAGGGGAGACGGTTTTAGGGCAAGGAGAAGGGGCCGCAGGGAAGGGCTGCTGCGGAGCTCCAGACCGGCAGAGAGCTCCGGGGAAGGAGAGTGCTGCACTGACCGACCACACTAGAGTCCCACAGAACAAAGGGACGGTGCTGTGGCAGGAAGAAAGATAGAGTCCGCAGGCTGATAGACAGGGAAGCCAGCGGAAGTGGTAGCTCGGGATAGAGACAGTTTTGGGGCAAGGAGAAGAGCACAGGCAGGAAAGCCACTGCAAAGCTCCAGACTAGGGGAGAGGCCCTGGGCAGGAAAGGGCCACTGGGCCCGGCACTTTGACCGACTGTGCCAGAGTCCTGCAGAACAAAAGGATGATCTTGAGACAGGGAGAGAGGTAGGGTGCGCAGGCATATAGACAGGGAAGAGAACAGAAGCTGTAGCCTGGGAATAGAGACAGGACTGGAGGCAGGGCGGGGATTGCTGGCAGGCACAGGCTGGACCAACAGAGGGAAGGAGTAGCTGGACAAGCCTGAGGAGGGCTGAGGCTGCCTCAGGAGGGAACAACTAAAGGCAGCTCACAGCAGAGCGGTGGTAGGCCCACGAAAAAAAAGACTTGCAACCCCAGAATCAAGCAGAACCCTCCCACAGCCAGCCAACCAACCAGAAAAGATTTGAAACTCATGGAATTTTGAATCGGAGCAGACTCAGGAAGGAAGCAAGGAAAAACCAAAAAACAAACAAACCAAAAATACCCAGAGACTGTGCATAAAAGTTGAATTGAGTTAAAATCCTCATTCTTTTATCTCTCACTCTCTCTCTAACTACCCCTACCGTCAGTCCCTTCTTATTCTCGCTCCTTTTCTCCCCTCCCCTTCCCTCCCTTCTCTCCCCTTAGCATTCTCCCCTGCATCCTATTCTCAGTTAATTTTATAATTTTAAGTTCTCTCCCTTTCTCACCCTCTCCTTTCTCTGCACTACGCACCTTCAACTTTATTAAATTTCTTTCTTTATTTTGTCCCCCTTCAGTCTACATTCATTTTTCTTTCATCTCTTGTCCTTATTTTCCTTCTCTCCCTATACATAATCTCTCTCTCTCCCTATTATACTTTATATTCTAATCTCTTAATATTCAAATTATAATTCTAATCTATCCCCCTCTCCCTTTACTCTCCCATTCTTACCCCTTCTCTTTTTCTACCCCATCCCCCCACTTCTTTCCCTACCTCTTGTATTTCTCTCCTTCATCCTATCTTTTGCCAACTCTTCAATTTCAATCTTCCCCTCCCTAATATCTCCTCTTCCTCCTGATTTCCTTCCCTCCTCTGAGCTCTTTTCCTCCCAAATCCTCTTGCTTTCCTATCTCCTATTCCTCTCTCTCTCTATATTCACCTTTTCTCTCTATCTTGCAACTTTATATCATGTTTTAATCTCCTAATCTTTTTTATAACATATAATTTAAAAAAGAATTTTAATCCAGTCCCCTCTCTTCTACCTCCCCTTCTTCTTTTGTTCTCTCTCCTACCCTTCTCTTCTCTACTTTCTCTCTCTCTTTCCTCTCTCCCTTTCTGTCTTGCTATTTTCTACTCTGTATTTTTATCCTTAAAAAATTTTCTCTCAATCTATTTCCTACCTTCTAACCTCCCCAGCCCTCTCTTTCAATTTCTGGCTGTCTGTCTACCTGGATGTCTGTTGTGTCTACCCTACCTCCCACGCTAATCATATAGTATATACCGATTATATAATCCTAATACTATACACTTCAACTTTCACACTCCACACTGTAACCCTCCCCTCCTTTTCAAACAGACAGTGTAAGTGTTAATTGCTCTCTTACATAACCTTGATCCCAATTGCTAATATTAATACTCTATCAACTTCCAGCTCAAAAATTACCCTTCCTTCATTTAAAACAACTCCTTTCTGTTTCTCCTACGAAATAAGAGTCCCAGTATCTCCACAAGTATATTAACACGGGCTCATTTGCAGCCTATAGTGGGATTGTATTTGGGGGAGACATTGGAGGGTGTGGGTTTCTTGCCTGGGTTGTGTAATTATGTTTTAGCAGCACCTTCACAAAAGATCTCAAGACAAGGTGGGCAGAGTGACTCTCAATCAACTAACCAGAGAAAAAGATCCACCAAAAAGTAGCTGAAATACAACCAGACAGATTAAAGAAATATCATCAAGGACAACACAGACGGAGATCCAGGAGGGTGGAGGAGTAAGTGGAAGCTACACTAACCCCCTCCCAGGACCAGCCAGTGCTGACTCAGCCCCAGTACAGCAGACAGACCATCCCCCTCCAAGTGGTGTCATACTAAGGGGAAATAAAAGCCCTGCCTACAGGAATTAAGTTGCCACACCCACGGTCCTTAAGCCTGATGGCTGATCACAGATTGAGTATAGTAACAACTAAAGAAGAGAACAAAGGCAGTAGATCCCTGGAAGTCTCCAACAGGCTGCCTAGGGCCAGTCTGGTACATGATCTAACGCTACCAGAGGCAGATCCAGGAAGAACTGATCATTCTAAGAAGCACCAACAAACAAAAGGAATCACAAAAATGGGGAGACAGAGAAACAACCCCCCATCAAAAGGAAAGGTAGAATCCCCAGAAAGAGTGCTAAATGAAATAGAGGGGAGCAAAATATCAGATACAGAATTTAAAACATGGATTATGGAGAAGCTAAATGAGCTCAGCGGAAACTACAAAGAACTCCAGAAAAACTACAGTGAACTCCAGAAGAACTATAAGGAACTTACTGAGAATTATACCAGCATCAAAAAAGACATGGAAGCTATCAGTAAGAGCCAGGAGGAAATGAAGAATACAATCTCTGAATTGAAGAACACAGTAGAAGGAATTAAAAGCAGGCTAGATGAAGCAGAAGATCGGATCAGCGAGCTGGAGGACAACGTACACAAAAACTCCCAGACAATGCAACAAAATGAAAAAAGACTGAACAAGACTGAAGAGGCTCTAAGACAGCTGCAGGACAACATGAAACGTAACAATATCTGTATCATTGGAATTCCAGAAGGAGAAGAAGAAGAGCAAGGGATAGAAAACCTCTTTGAAAAACTAATGACAGAAAACTTCCCTCACATGAGGAGAGAAAGAGTCACGCAAATCCAGGAGGCACAGAGGGTCCCAATGAAGATGAACCCCAACAGGCCCACCTCAAGACACATCATAATTAAAATGGCAACATCCAAAGACAAAGAGAGAATCCTAAAAGCAGCAAGAGGGAAACAACTAATAACATACAAGGGAGCTCCAATAAGGCTATCCTCAGATTTCTCAGCAGAAACACTACAAGCAAGAAGAGAATGGCAAAAAATATTCCAAGCAATGAAAAACAAAGGCCTACAACCAAGAATACTCTACCCAGCAAGGCTCTCTTTCAAAATGGAAGGCGAAATAAGGAGTTTCTCAGACAAAGGAAGACTAAAAGAATACATCTCCACCAAACCAGCAATGCAAGAGATGCTAAAGGGTCTGCTCTAAGAAGATAAAGAAACAGAGAGAAACAGAGAAGAACACGAGTACAAAGGGGGAAAATGACAATGAATAAGTTCTTATCAGTAATAACCTTAAACGTAAATGGATTAAACGCTCCAATTAAAAGACATAGGGTAGCTGAATGGATTAGAAAGAATGACCCACATATATGCTGTCTACAAGAGACCCACCTTAGAACAAAAGATCTACACAGACTGAAAGTAAAGGGATGGAAAAATGTATTCCAAGCAAATGGACATGAAAAAAAAGCCGGGGTAGCAATACTTATATCAGACCAAACAGATTTCACAGCAAAGTCCATAAAAAGAGACAAAGAAGGGCATTTCATAATACTTAAGGGAAAAATCCATCAAGAAGATATAACCCTTATAAATATATATGCACCCAACTTAGGAGCACCCAAATATGTAAGGAAAATTTTGAAAGACTCCAAGAAAGATATAGGCAGCAACACACTCATCGTAGGGGACTTTAACACCCCATTGTCAACAATGGACAGATCTTCAAAGCAAAGAAACACCAAAGATATTGAGGCACTGAACAACACTTTAGATCAAATGGACTTAGTCAATATATATAGAAGTTTACACCCCAAAGAAGCAAAATATACATATTTCTCAAGTGCACATGGAACATTTTCAAAGATAGACCACATGGTAGGACACAAAACAAGCCTCAATAAATTCAAGAAAATTGAAATTATATCAAGCATCTTCTCAGATCACAATGGCTTAAAATTGGAAATCAACCTCAAGGAAAAAACTCAAAAACATTCAAACTCATGGAGAATGAATAACATGCTATTAAATAATGAATGGGTTAACAATGACATCAAGGAAGAAATCAAAAAGTTCCTGGAAACCAATGATAATGAACACACAACAACCCAAAACCTATGGGATACAGCGAAAGCAGTCTTAAGAGGAAAGTTCATAGCAATACAAACCTACCTAAAAAAGCTAGAAGAATCTCTAATAAAAAATTTAACCCTACAGCTACAAGAACTAGAGGAAGAACAACAAGCAAAACCCAGATCAAGTAGAAGGAAGGAAATCATCAAGATCAGAGCAGAATTAAATGACATAGAGTCTAAAGTAACAATTCAAAAGATCAACAAAAGTAGGAGCTGGTTCTTTGAAAAGATAAACAAAATTGACAAGCCTTTAGCCAGGCTCATCAAGAAAAAAAGAGAGAGAACCCAAATAAATAAAATCAGAAATGAAAGAGGAGAAATCACAACTGATACCACAGAAATACAAAGAATTATAAGAAATTATTACGAACAACTGTATGGCAAGAAATTTGACAACCTAGAGGAAATGGACAGATTCCTGGAAAACTATAGTCTGCCCAAACTGAATCAAGAAGAAGCAGAAAGTCTGAATAGACCAATAACAGCTAGTGAAATTGAAGCAGTAATCAAAAAACTCCCAGCACACAAAAGCCCAGGACCGGATGGCTTCACAAGTGAATTCTACAAAACATTTAGGAAAGAACTAACTCCTATCCTCCTCAGACTATTCCAAAAGATATAAGAAGAGGGAAGACTCCCAAACTCGTTCTATGAAGCCAGTATAACCCTAATTCCAAAACCAGGTCAAGACACAACAAAGAAAGAAAACTACAGACCAATATCGCTGATGAACATAGATACTAAAATCCTCAACAAAATATTGGCAAACCGGATCCAGCAACACATTAGAAAGATCATACACCACGATCAAGTAGGATTCATCCCAGGGATGCAAGGATGGTTTAATATTCGCAAGTCAATAAACGTGATACACCACATAAACAAAATGAAAGACAAAAACCACATGATCATATCAATAGATGCGGAAAAAGCATTTGATAAAGTACAACACCCATTTATGATAAAAACTCTCAGCAAGATGGGAATAGAGGGAGCATACCTCAACATAATAAAGGCCATATATGAGAAACCTGAAGCCAACATCATAATCAATGGGCAAAAACTGAGAGCATTCCCCCTGAGATCAGGAACAAGACAAGGATGTCCGCTCTCCCCACTCCTATTCAACATAGTCTTGGAAGTTCTAGCCACCGCAATCAGACAAGAAAGAGAAATAAAAGGCATCCAAATTGGAAAAGAGGAAGTAAAACTGTCATTATTTGCAGATGACATGATAGTGTACATAGAAAATCCTTTAGACTCCACAAAAAAACTACTCAATCTAATAAGTGAATTCGGCAAAATAGCAGGATACAAAGTCAATATTAAGAAATCGAAGGCATTTTTATACACCAACAATAAAAACTCAGAGATAGAAACTGAAAGAAAAATCCCATTTACCATAGCAACAAGAAAAATAAAATACCTAAGAATAAACTTAACCAAAGAGGTAAAAGACCTGTACACAGAAAACTACATAACATTGAAGAAAGAAATTAAGGAGGATACAAATAAATGGAAGCGTATACCATGCTCATGGATGGGAAGAATCAACATCATTAAAATGTCCATACTACCCAAAGCAATTTATAGATTCAATGCAATCCCTATTAAAATACCAGCAACATATTTCACAGACCTAGAACAAATACTTCAAAAATTTATATGGAACCAAAAAAGAGCCCGAATAGCCACATCGGTTTTAAGGCAGAACACAGTAGGAGGAATCACAATACCCGATATCAAACTATACTACAAGGCCACGGTAATCAAAAGAGTCTGGTACTGGCATAAAAACAGACATATAGATCAATGGAACAGAATAGAGAGCCCAGAAATAAGCCCAGGTTCATATGGTCAACTAATATCTGACAAAGGGGGAAAGAACATCAAATGGAGTGAAAAGAGCCTCTTCAACAAATGGTGTTGGGAGAACTGGACAGGAACATGCAAAAAAATGAAACTAGACCACCAGCTCACACCATACACCAGAATAAACTCAAAATGGATCAAAGACTTAAATGTAAGCCGTGACACCATAAAAGTCCTAGAGGAAAAAATAGGCAGGAAAATTTCAGATATCCCACGTAGCAACATTTTCACTGATATATCTCCTAAGGCAAGGGAAATAAAGGAAAGAATAAACAAATGGGACTACATCAAACTAAAAAGTTTCTGCTCAGCTAAAGAAAACATCAGCAAGATGCAAAGGAAACCAACCATATGGGAAAATATATTCGCCAATGACATCTCAGACAAGGGATTGATCTCCAAAATCTATAAAGAACTCATACGACTCAACACCAAGAAGACAGACAACCCAATTAAAAAATGGGCAAAGGACCTGAACAAACACTTCTCCAAAGAAGACATACAGAGGGCCCATAGACATATGAAAGTATGCTCAACATCACTAGCCATCAGAGAGATGCAAATTAAAACCACAATGAGATACCACCTCACACCAGTCAAAATGGCAATCATCAACAAATCAACAAACAACTTGTGCTGGAGAGGATGCGGAGAAACGGGAACCCTGGTGCATTGCTGGTGGGAATGCAGATTGGTGCAGCCACTGTGGAAAACAGTTTGGAATTTCCTTAAAAAACTAAAAATGGAACTGCCTTTTGAACCAGCAATTCCATTGCTAGGATTATATCCAAAAAATCCCGAAACACCAATTCAAAAGAACCTATGCACCCCTATGTTCATAGTAGCACTATTTACAATAGCCAAGAGCTGGAAACAACCTAAATGCCCATCTGTAGATGAGTGGATCAAAAAACTGTGGTACATTTACACAATGGAATTCTATGTAGCAGAAAGAAAGAAGGAACTTCTACCATTTGCAACAACATGGATGGAACTAGAGAAAATTATGCTTAGTGAAATAAGCCAGGCAACAAAAGAAAAATACCTTATGCTGTCACCTATTACAGGAAACTAATGAACAACACAAACAAATGAGCAAAATTGAACCAGAGGTATGTAAACAAGAAGTAGACTAACAGTAACAAGGGGGACGAGGGGGAGGAAAAGAAAGGTGTAAGGGGATGGGTCAAATTAAAAAATATATATATATATGAATGACCCACAGACAGGTGCAACTGAGTGGGGACTAAATGTGGGGGAGGGGAGAGACAGGGTGCAGGGAAACAAGAGGGCTAAAAAAGTGAGACAACTGTAATGGAAAAACAAACAAAAATTTTTTAGTGGGGGAAAAATGAAAATATGAAGAATGGAAATGCCAGTTCAGTGAATATTAGGACAAAGATTTTCCTTCACGTTGTATATTTTTCTCCCTATTTGATCCCTCCAGAGTTTGGCATTCTAAACAAGTAAGTAATGACATAAGTTCCTTTGCATAGAACTAATAAGGTTCTTTTTTTTTTTTTTTTTTTTTGACCAAGTCTTTGACTGGAATGTCAAGCCTAAAGGAAACATACTTGGGCTCTGATTGTTACCAGAATGCCCTGAGGAACTGGGAATGACTTTCAAAGGTAATAAAAGCCCGTGAGATAAAAGGCCTGGTACCATGGTTGGTTGTGCGGTCCACAGCAATCTTTCCAGGGAAGGAACGAAGGTTGTTTTCCTGAAAGATGGCTAGAAGGGACCTTAAGGCACAAGGAAAGACCAGAAAGACTTGGAAAAAACAGGTGTGTACAGGCAAGGATGAATGCCAGATATGTGGCACAGCTTCTGTGCCCTGAAGAACAGACTGAAGGTCACCCCAAATATTCCTTGGGTAAGATCCAGCAAAGCAGAACTAAAGATCATAAGTGATCATTTGCTGCTCTTGTTATGTTTATGCAAACGAACAGGATAAATTAAAAATGGACTTAATGTAGTCCCTTTAAAGACAAGGAGGGTAACCTTAGGGAGAAAAATTATTATTCAAGGAAAATCACAATGATCAGTAGTAGAGTATAAAACAGGGCAACTAACCGTCTTAAAAGTTTCTTCTCCAGATTTAGAGACTTGTTTGCGGGTTATGTTACATAAATTAACACGTGTTTTTTGTTTTCAAAGGACATAAGCCAATGATCGCATTACCTGAGTGATTATCTGTACGCATAAGCCTCACTTAATCCTCTCTGCAGCGCTGCCTCCTGAGACTCAACGGTTTGGCTGAACTAAATGGCTGGGTTGGGGAAGAATGGGGTGGTCTGTGGGCTTCACTTTAAAACGGGTTTCTCTTTTCTGTCCTAATGGCTTGGACAGAAAAGGCCCAGAGGTCTGAGAGGGGGAAAAACCTAAATTATTTACCTCAGCCCAAACTAAGTATAATGGGCAAAAGGGTTTTGGACAGGTGAGATGTGCCTAGCACACCTTCTTACAAAGAAGCTTTTTTTTTTTTTTTCCCTAATATGGAACATTGAAAAATTAATCCCTGCCTTTTGTCATCTAGTAGTTATGGATTGAATGATGTCTCTTAACCCTTTTCACCAAATCTGTTGCCCCCAGAACACAACAAGGACACCAGCCTGTTAAACCAAGCACGCCGTTGACCGGAGACAGCCAACTGACCTGGAGTCTGCACGATCCTTCCCCATGTGGGAAGGCCACCCTCCCCTCCACACCCCCACTCTTATTAGGGTTTTCTGGACCCAAGGGCAGGTAGGACGACGACCATGTCCAGCTTGAAGCAGCTAGAGGAGCTTGAGACCTTCGCCCATTATCCTTTACAAGATTACAAAGGGTCCTAATATTCGAGAGGGGGGGGATAGTTAATTTTTATGAACCAGGGGTATGGACTTGGGGGGGATTGCTGGGGGAGGGGGGTGCTGGGTGGAGGGGAACAAGGGGGAGAAAATTGGAACTGTTGTAACAATATAATCAATAAAAAAACATTAAAAAAAAAAAAAGAAAACTATGGTACATTTACCCAATGGAATACTACTTGACCATGAAAAAAAGAAGGAACTCTTAACCTTTGTGACAGCATGGATGGACCTGGACAGAATTACGCTAAATGAAATAAGCCAGATAGAGAAAGCTTAGTTTTGTTTTTAACAAATAGAATATAGAGGAAGAGACACTGTGTGACTTCCATGGCTAGGTTAGCAAAGTCAATGCAGCTTCCACCTGGCTCTGTGTACTGCACCCTTGGAATTCAGTCATCACATTGTGAGGAAGCCCAGGCCACAGAGAGAAGCCACTAGTTGGTGGTCTAGCCAATGGCACAAACCATGATCAGTCACTAGACAAATAAATGAGTGAGTCTTTTGATGATTTCAACCTTCAGACTTTGAGATACCCCAGCTGATGCTTAGTGGAACAGAGATGAGCTACCCTAAGGGATCTTGCCCAAATTGCAGATTTGTAAGCAAAATGAGTGCTGTTGTTTTCAGTCACTAAAAATTAAATAACAAACAAAACAAAATATTTTTGACACTTTATCTTTCTACTTACTATTTTCATGTAATTGTTATTCATTTTATTTTCACACAGACCTTCACCCTACAAATCTGTATGATTATTGTTATAAATCATCAACATTCAAGTAGTTCATTAAAATTTTGCTTTTTGTTTTTCTGTATTTTCTTCTGTACAGTCTTATTTTTGCGTATACTATTTTCTTTTCAGGTATGCAATATCCTTTTAGTAAATTTTTACTGAAGACATAAATCAAAAAGTTCTTTCACTTGTTTGTTATCTAAAACATCCTTTTATTTACTTTCATTTTAAAAGCTATTTTAACTTAGTATAAAAATAAGTCATAATTATTTTCCTTTAGAAATCCAAAAATTTCAATATATATATATATATTTTTTTAAATAAATTATATCTGTTGACAAGTCAATTTTGTTCTTAGTGTTGTTCCTTTGAAGTCCTTTGCAGTCTTCTCTGGCTGATTTAAATATTTTCACTTATTTTGCTATTAAGTAGTTTAACTCTTATTTGTCTTTTTTTTAATTCCTACTAGGAAATATTTTAAATATAATATCTTCTATCATTCTAATGCTCCATTTTCACTCGTCTTTACTTCTGGGCCTCCAGTTACATGTGTTTTATTCTTTTCATTTTATTTCATAAGTCTAATCCTCCTGTCTTTTTATCTATATTTCCTGTTTTTCTTTTCCCCTCTCTGCTTCAGTTTAAGTGTTATTAAAAATCTTCCAGCCCTAGCTGGTGTGGCTCAGTGTATTGAGTGCCAGCCTGCAAACCAAAGTGTCATCAGTTCGATTCCTAGCCAGAACATGCCTGGGTTGTGGGCAAGTGAGAGGCAGCCACACTTTGATGTTTCTTTCTCCTTTCCTTCCCCTCTCTCTAAAAATAAACAAATAAAATATTTAGAAAGAAATCTTCCAGGTCACTAATTGAATTCTCAATTTAAGTTCTGTATCTTTGGTGAAATTCTTTATCACATTTTTCCCTTCTATTATTTTAAACATATTACCATTGCCATTTTAAAGCTCTTTTCTGGTAACTCCAATCCTGATAACCTCTAGGTTTGTTTCAATTGCCTCTTCTACTCTACATTGTGCCAAATATTGATATTTGTTTGCATGACTTGAATATTGAATATCACACAAAAACTTTAAAGTCTCCATACAATGGTATCTTCCCTTAGAGAAGATTTATCCTTTCCTTTATTAAATAAACAGAATAAATAAATTAATTAAATAAACCTCTCATGAAGTGAGCTGAGTTGAAGCTGCATGATACATATGACAATGCTTAATCTTTACCTTTTTTAGTTCTGTTCTTAAATCATATTTATGGAAAATTATCAAAAGTCTAATGTGTCCACTGGCAGACACTGACATCTCTCTGTCAACTCTGAACTCAAATCTTCCTCTCCTTAGTAGTAGGAAAATAAGAACAAAACTTTACATTTCTCCGAAGAGGTTTTTGGCTGAGGTTTCCAGCTTTCTGTCTCATACATCATTAAAATTAGGAAGAGACTAGACTTTATTTATATGTGTTGATGTTGCAGGTACAGGTGAAGACAAAGTAAATCTTTCACCACTCTGTATATATATAATATCTGAGTTACTCTGTGCAGGAAAGACAAGGAACTGGCGTCTGAAGTTCAGTGATTTCCCAGCCTTGTGCGCCCGTGCGCAGCCTGTTCCAGCCTCTTCCTACTGAGATACAGATTTCCACTGGGACTCAGGCGGGAGTGGAGGCCTCAGGCCCGCCCAGCACCCCATCCTTTCCTTGGTGATTAAATGCGGTTTTTAGTGCAGAAATGTTTTAAGGTGCCATCTCTCTTCCTTTCACGTGGTTTTAGAGCCAAGCTCAAGGTAGCAGGACTTCGGGTGTTATTTCGGTTTCAAATGCCCCTCTTCAGAATGCAAATCCATGCAGATGCCTCTGCCAGGATGTCTTGAGGCTTTTGGTGGGATTTTAACTTTTCTGCCGCTGAGATGCAGGTGGTGTCAGAGCCCCCCCACGCACCGTCGCCTGCCAAAGCGCCCTCCCTTCTGCAGCTGGCGGCTCTGTCCTGGCCACGGGTGGGGCGGTCCACTGCGCTGGCAGCCATTGTGCCTCCAGTGTCACCTACTCCGTGGAGTGAAATCCCAGGGTGTGGCGTCCTGTACCCGTGAAGCGTCGCCACCAGTAAAGATTCCTCTGCCTGCTATATTTGCTTTGGTTTTCTTTAGTGTTGCTTCCCCCTTTCCAAACGTTATTGTTTTCAGACTTGGAATTCATACAATAATGGCTCTAGGTTCCTTAGGATGACTCTTACACATTCAGAAAAATTGGTTTGTCCAATTCCAAAGCTATGGACATTCCAGGCACTTCTAGAAACAATGGGATATTTTGTCCTTAAATATTGACATCTGTTGTCTCCAGCAGTGCCCTCGTTCTGCTGTCTTCTGAATCTGCCTTCTGGGTGGTTGGTGCGGTTTGTGGCCGATGCTCAGAGCTAAGGAGGCTGACAGTGTGCACGTGTGTGCACACTGCCGCGGACAGAAGTCGCCCATTGTGTGGCATACTGGCACAGCACCTCCCTCCTGATCGGCTCCTCTCCACCAAGTAGTTGCACATTGCCTCTCACCTGTACTCATCCCTTTTTTTACCTTCGGAGTGAGCCTCGGTTAGAAGGTCGGTTGGAAATGGCCTTTGACAACCAAGGATATGAAAGTGTGCTTTGGCGTGTTCTGTGATGAGTGGAAAATACAGATTTCAGAATTTGAAAACGTGAGGGGGACCTCAGACAAATAGATCAGTTAGGACAGGAATGAGTTAGTGTTGTGGTCAGACCCCATCTGTCCTCAGCTATGTCCTCCACCCAGAACACCAGTGCATATTTGGTCAGTTATCTTCTAGGTGCATCCTGCTGTTTTCTGTTTCTCCACCCAGGCTGAATGCTTCCAAGACTTTAACAGGGTCCCCAGAGCCCTGTCTTCAGCATGTTACAAAGCCTCCAGGTAGAAATTTATAGAGAGGCTCTGTGTGGATGACTTTCTTGCATTATTTAAAGAGGGTACTGTACTGAAAACTTTTGCCTTCATGCCTTGCACAGTAAAAAGAGTTTGGGGTATGTTTTTTTTGTTCTTGAGAGGGTTTTGTTTTTTTGTTTTTTTTTTTTTTTTTTGCTTTTGTTTTTATTTTGGGGTTTTCTCCCTTTGTCTTTTCATATAGACCGGATACTTGAAAGGGCAGACGACGATTAAGGTGTAATGTGCAACTTGTTTTTACGTTATTTTGCCAAGCTTTTACCTTTGATGTGAAATGGAATCATGGATTCACCGGGCCCTGGAAACACACTCACCCCTCACACTTTCCCTCTCATTCATTACCTATTGTTTCTCCTTTCAAATATGTGATTGTACTGACTTTTCTTATATAAAATAATCCTCCTTATTTAAATAAAAGAGTAAAAAAAGTAAGAAAATAAATACTTATCGTTAGTTTTTGTTGCCTAAATACTTCTCTGATGCCTTTTCCTAAAATGATTTCAAATTATATTAACTTTTCTATATTTTTATTTTTCACTGGCAGATATTACGTGCTGTGAGCTTGTTTGTGTTCTTTGGAAAGAAACCAGTCTCATCAGATTTATAACATCCAATAGTTGGTTAATAGAGCTCATCTCATAAGGTCTCATTTCTTACCTTGTTTTTTATCCCTATAGATGTATATTTTCTTCATTTCCATGGTGACTTTAATCGAGTTTCAGAGAGAAGAAACTTATGCTCAAAATATCATCGGTAAGAGCCATCCATGAACTTTAATATTTAATTAAGGAATGAATTTTATATTGTGTATCCTTATCCTAAATATAAAGTATAAAATCTCGCACTAGAGTTATTCCATGATAGTTTGTTCTATATGAATTAAGGCAATGTGATTAAAGAACAGAGTTACATTAAAGTAATGTTTTAATTTATAAGAGTATTTTTGTCAGTCCTGAAAATAACTAGTCCATCTTACAACTCTATGTTCACAGCAAGAATTATTACATTAATCAAACTTACAATAATGTATGCCTAAGAATGAATATGGACCATCAACATGAATATTAATATGTTTGAATTTAAATTTCTGTTCCTGGCATTTTTGATATCTAAGAGAAAAGACATTTTAGGCACCATTATTCTTATTATTGACTTCTTAATATTAACTGCAGTCTGATGTTGAAATTATGAACCAGTGTAACCAAACAAGTAAAAAAAAAATGTTATTTAAAGGTATTTAGATATGATTAGGATCTAAACAAATTTCCAAAGCTACTAAAATGCCTTAATCTTTCTCATATATTGTTACCAATGTCCTATGATAATTTATTGTAAATTTTTGACTTTTCAAAGAACTTCCTGCAGGCCTGCCTCTTGGTTTAGTTCTTCATGCTTGTACATTTTCTAATACTTTGTTTCTGATATCAAAATGTATGTGCTCCAAGATATATTGTTTTATTAACCCATGTTTTGTAAAATGACTTTTTTATGATCTAAAAATAATGAACACATTTTTAGTTCACTTTTCCATGCTAATATTTGCCATTCATATCTCAAATAAGTTCCTTCTGGGAAACTTTCCTGTTTCTCTCAGCACCAGGGTAGTTGGTCTTTTCAAGTCCTTTCTTATATTCACATAGGTTCATAAGCAATACTAAAGGTTTATTATTTTAAGCTCCTGAGTTTTAGGGTGTACTGTTATGCAATAGTAGTTAATTGATAGAAAAGCTCATTCAGTAAGTGCATATAAAATGTCTAAATAAACTAATGAATCAACTTTATTTCAAATGATTTAGAGAATTTTTTCCAGGGTATTATTAGAAAATATCTGTATTAATCCAATGTATAACAGTGGTGCAAAAGGACTTAAAAACAGTGTCAGGATAGCTTATAAGTTTTAAATGTATTTTATTCTTTGTATAAAGCAAATGAAATGTGACATATATACAACCTTTAATGTAAATTACAAAATGTGAATTGTAATAAGTGAAATTTAATTAATAAAATGTATGACATATTCTCTTGTGTGTATAGATATCTTATTTCCCTGAAAAGTAAATCAAAGATTTTTCTACTATATACAATTATTTATAAAAGAAAGGTGAATGTCTTATCACAACATAAAAAATGTTGCCAAAATTAGTTAAATATATATGCCAATTAGAAACAGAAGGTGACTTAATGATTAAATAATTAAAGAAGAATTTACTTTTAAAAAGTACTGTACTTTAAAAAGTACAGTTTGCAAGATGTTATAAGAGCAGCACAAAGGATAGTTAGGTAACCTCAAAGCTTAGTAGCAAGTAAGCCATCTCCAATCTTAAGCCTTATTTCAGAGAAAAAAGGAGAATTTATCAGTATCTGGATATAGGGAGTAAGTTATGTACAGTACAATGTATGGAGAGCAGGTGATCCTCTGTCACACAACAGAGTCAACCTCAGATCTTCAAAGAGGGAAAACAAGTGTTAAATAAAATGACATCATACTTCTCCAGTGATCACAAAAGGCTACATACTGAAAGTTGATGATCAAGACAGGCCATAGGAACACGTAGATTTAATCCATAGAGATCAGTTTTCCAGGGTTAGACTATTTTGGAGAACAGTCGAGAATAGATATGGAGAAGCAAACACAGGTGCAAACAAAATACAAATATTTCTGTTGGTGGTGACTTTGAGAATTATCATAAAAGAAAAGATGGTACATTGATATTTTGCTTATTAACATATCATTATTCACAATTCCATTACTATCAAGTGTTAAGTAAAATGTTTATCAGCAATAAAAAAGAAAGGCAATTACTGTGAGAAAATTATGAGGAGTAGAATCCTATTTAATCAGCTATATAACTCAAATCAATTAGTTTGTCTGTGAAATACATACTTGTGTTCATTTATATCTGATGCTTGGGTTTAAAATGAGTTTTTAATACTGAAGCTTAATATTCCTCCAATGATAAACACAAATTTTATTAAATATGAGCCATCAATAATTTCAAGAGTATGATACTTACATATTTTAAATTAGTCCAAATGGATAATAAATTTACCAGATAAAATGTTTGATTTGATTACATCATCTATTCTTAGCTCTTAATTTTTTATAAAAGTTGAAAGTTATTAAAGACTCTGAAAGTGACAGAAAAAGATAAACTTTATTCTAATACTAATCTTTAGAAATTTAATATGAGAAATCTAACTTGTCTTATTTATATATTTTAAATTTTTGGATACATTCTATTGCTGTAATTTCAAGTTCACTGATCTTTCATCTTGAAATGTCTAATTGGCTGTTAAAATTAGCTATTAATTTTTTAATATTATATATTTTATTTGTAGTAGTTCCATGGGGTCTTATTTAGATTTTTTCCATCTCTTCTCAGAATGGTCATGTCTTTTCTATTTATTAAATTCAAGAAGTATAGTTATTGCAACTCTTTTAATATCCTTGTCTGATAATTCTATGATACTTTTCATTTAATTCTGGTTGTAACTGTTTAATTTTCTCCTGATTATAAGTTGCGTTTTTGTGGCTTTTTTTTTTTTTTTTTTTTTTGGCACACTGGGAAATTTAAAAAATAAGAACACAAACATTTTGAGTTTTATGTTGTCAGGAGATAAAGATTTTATTTTGCTTTTTTTTCTGCTTTCTTTTTTAATTCAATTTATTGTGATTAATATATAGATTAACAAAATTACATAGCTTTCAAGTGTACAATTCTATAATACATCATCTGTATATTGTTTTGTGATTTAAGTGATGTGGAGTATTGTTCTGAGATGCAGACTTATTTAAAATCAATGTAATCTGTTGAAGCTTATTTTTAAACATGTGCATATTTGGCCCCACTTTTGAGGTAATACCATTCTCAGGACTCTGTGATGCTCAACTATTTGATGGTCTTTCTACTCTTTAGTCATTGGGTCAACGTCAGAGCTTCCTGTTGGTTTCTGTTCTTTAAGGGAACACCATTTTATGTTAATTATTATCTGGTCACTGAAAAACATTCTTTTACATGTTTTATACAGTGTTTTCATTTTCATATGGTATGGCTTAAATACAGTTCTGTTACACCATTCTGCCTACAACAAGTCCTGTTTTTTTAAACTTATCAAAATTCATAGGTCCTCAATTAAACAAAACTGAAAATGAGTAAGCAATTAAATATAATTTGTTTAAAAAGTATAAATTATTATTTAACTTATTAAGAATGGAGAAACATATCAGGAATGTTCAAAATATTTCATTTTTTAAATTTAGTTTTTCTTCAAGACACTTCCAAATACTTAAAATAAGAGTGATAGAGAATCTTTCCTGATGGTATTCTACATATTGAATTAAATTAATCACAGACACTGATATGATTTCAATTAATATAATAAGGAAATAATCAAGGGCCTAGTGAAAGTCCAGCATAATAGATAAATTATCTGGTTGATACATATTTGAAAATAGAGTGTTGTCAAAATATTAATAGCTGAGCCTCTGTGAAAAGTTAAGGACATAATTTTAAAATTTATTTTGGGAAATTATTTCCTTGAGAAATAGTATATCATTATAGAAAACTATATGTTTTCTGAGAAATATATATTCTATAATAAAATTATACAACTCTGGAAAAAGCTTGAAGTTAGTTTTTTAAAAGCTCTTTGGAATAGCATTGATTCCAAGGTTGCCTAATGAAATAAAAATAATTGCTCTTATTATTTTAACACATGCTTGACCCAATGATTATTTCATATGTACAGTATGTTCCTTAAATATATGATTCATGAAGATAAATTAATTTTACTAAGATTTTAATAACTTTCTAATATATTATTACATATTAAATTAATAATAGTGTCACTTGTAATAAAACTTGGACTCTGAATCTACTCATTCAGTGTTATTATCCCTGACACCTTCAGCTGAATTTCAATCTATATTCTAAATATTATGTTAGGTTAAAAAAAAGTTAAAGACATTGTTATAGAAGCTAAGTTTTGCAAAATCTTAAATTACATGTTATTAAATTAATATTTTAACCATAAATTTAAAGTAGTTTGGATTTTCCCTATGTTTAACATATTGTGTTTAAGTTTAATTGAATCATGAAGATTCAAATGGTTTGTTGATCCACAAAGAGCATTTAACTTGTTACAATTCTTTTTATACTAGTTGCAATGAAGTCAATCAATTCTATCATTTATTAATGTCATATTTTAATCTGAATAGAAATATCTAAGACAGGAATAATAAAAGTGGTACTCAAAAAAATATGCATAGAAGCTTGCTGTATTTATAATCTGATGGGGAACAATTCAGTCCTATTTTGAGGCGATGACCTTCTTAGGACTCTATGTGATAAACTGTGGATAAAGGTTCAGTTTTTTAGGTGATTTCATATTCTCTCTAGTTTCTACAATTAATCATGTATGGAAATCTAGATTTACTTATTTATTTTTTGTACTTATTGTTACAGGCAGAATGATGTTCACCACTCATTGACCCCATCATAATCCTCAAAACCTGTGAATACATTATGTTGTGTGGGAAAGGGGGCTTTGCAGATAAAATTAAATTATGAATCTTGTGATAGAAAAGTTATCTTGGATTATCTGAGTGGACCCATTGGAATCACAATTGTCCTTATAAGAGAAAGAAAAGAGTATCAGAGTGAAAAGGATTGTGAGAATGGAGCTGAGATCAAAGACAAATGGAGATTAGAAGATGCTATATTGCTGACTTTAAAGATGAAGGAAGGGCCTCAAGGCAAAGAATGCAAACGGACCCTTGAAGCTGGAAAAAGAAAGGGCATATATTTCCCCAGAGCACTCAGAAGGAATGCAGCCCTGCTAATAGCTTGATTTTAGGACTTCAGAAATGTAAGATAATAAATTTGTGTTTTTTAAACCAACAGTTTTGTGATAATACATGTTATAGGAGCAGTAGATTGGGCTCTAACAAATACCTAAAAATATAGGCATGGTTTAGGACTGATTAGTGGGCAGAAAATAGAAGAATTTTGAGAGGCATGATTTTAAAAGTCTAGGTTGCCCTGAACTGTCAGTGAGGACTCAAAAGTAAGTAAGGGCAATGGCAGACGTGACCTTTATAATCTTAGATAATACACAAATCATCACAGACTGTTGGTGAAAATCTGTATGGTAAAAAGGCTGCTGGTGAAAACTAAAGTAATGAAGAGCATGCTATTGAAAACTAGATCAAAGAGCATGATTGCTATACAGTGGCAAAAAGCTTACTAGAGGGTTTTTTGTTTTTTTTTTCCTGCAATTATGTGGAAAGCAGAATTGTAGGTGATAAACTTAAATATTTAGCTGATAAAATTTCCAAGCAAAGTGTTCAAAGTGTGATCTTCATGTTGCTTATAACAAAATGCGAAAAAAAAGAGATAAATAGAACTATGAAGCCAAAAAAAGAACCAGGACATGATGATATGGGAAATTCTCCGTCTATCCAGAGTACAAAGGTGAGTAAAGTAGGAAATTCAGTTAGAAAAGCATGATCTATGGAGAAACCCATGGTTTGGGTAGACAATCTTTTGCTAGTGCCTTGGATAAAATAAAAGTCCATATAATTCAGTCACACAGAGGGCTTTTTAAGAGTAGGCATCTAACTCAGGGATATCCTCAGCCTTATCTCATCGTCGTCGTCGTCGTCGTCGTCGGCAGCCGTCCGTCTCGAGAGACGATGGCATAGCTTCCTGAGAGTCTACCTGCACCGCCGAGAATGGCTGTGCAGTCCGACTCGGGAGTGACAATCCCTGCCACACTTGTTACAGGTGAAGGCAGATGGCCGTTGTTGCTGCTGCTGACGCTGCTTCCGCCTCGATCTTTTCTGGACCCCCTCCTCGTTGCGCGCAGCCTCTGCACGTGACGTACCTTGCCTGACCGCGAGCCTCCAGGCTAGGCGGTCGTCTGCTTGAACTTCCCATGTGTTGAGATTGATGGAGCATTGTGTCATGTCCTTTTTGCAGATGTCTTTGAACCGCAGTTTTGGGCGCCCTGTCATCCTCTTGCCTTCTGCTAGCTCGCCGTAGAGGAGGTCTTTGGGGATACGGCCTGCATCCATTCTTTTGACATGGCCGAGCCACCTGAGGCGTCTCTCGCTAAGAACTGCATGCAAACTGCTCATATTGGCTCGCTTCAGCACCTCGGTGTTGGGGACCTTATCCTGCCAGGCGACATGCAGGACGCGTCGCAGGCACCTCATGTGGAAGCTGTTGAGTTTCCTTTCGTGCCTTGCGTAGGTGGTCCACGTCTCGCTGCCATAGAGGAGAGTGCTGAGTACGCAGGCTTGGTAGATGCGCAGTCTGGTTTTCTCAGTGAGGCTGGAATTGTTCCACGCTCGCCGGTTCAGTCTGGCCATAACTGTGGCTGCCCTGGCGATTCTCCGGTTGACCTCCAGGTCGACTGACAGAGAGCTCGAGATGGTGGACCCGAGGTAAGTGAAGTCGTTGACAACCTCCAGGGTGTATCCGTCGATGGTGATGCATGGGGGAGTCCCCGTGCCTTGAGCCATAACGTTCGTCTTCGTCAGGCTGATGGCTAGTCCGAATTCCTTGCATGCGTGGGAAAGGCAAGTGACTAGCTGCTGGAGTCCCTCTTCGGAGTGTGATGTCAAAGCTGCGTCGTCGGCGAAGAGCATCTCACGGATGAGCACCTCTTTGACTTTGGTCTTGGCTCGTAGACG
Source organism: Furipterus horrens (assembly GCF_987537825.1). Lineage (NCBI taxonomy): Eukaryota > Metazoa > Chordata > Mammalia > Chiroptera > Furipteridae > Furipterus > Furipterus horrens. The sequence continues at coordinate 178,322,184 of NW_028327172.1, forward strand.
GGCCAGGTTGTAGAGCTTGCCATCGGATCTGGTGTGAATGAAGACACCCTCGCTGCAGTCCTTAAAGGCATATTGGAGGAGCATGGAGAAGAAGATTCCGAACAGCGTAGACGCGAGGACACAGCCCTGCTTTACTCCGCTGCTGACTGGGAAGGCCTCAGAGGTTGCGCCGTTGTAGGACACCGTGCTGTGCATGTTGTCGTGAAAGGACATGACCACAGCAAGCAGATGTGGTGGACAGCCAATCTTCCGTAGCAAGCTGAAGAGACCGCTTCGACTGACCAGATCAAACGCCTTCGTGAGGTCGATAAAGGCGAGGTAGAGTGGTTTATGCTGCTCGTGACACTTCTCCTGCAGCTGGCGTAGGGAGAAGATCATGTCCACTGTTGATCGGCCAGCTCTGAAGCCACACTGGGACTCTGGGTAGACGCGGGAAGCAAGGGTCTGCAGGCGGGCAAGGGCGACCCGGGCGAATACTTTGCCGACGATGCTGAGGAGAGAGATGCCCCGATAGTTGTTGCAGTCGCTGCGGTCTCCTTTGTTCTTGTACATGGTGATAATGTTGGCATCTCTCATATCCTGGGGGATGTAACCCTCCTTCCAGCAGCCACAGAGTAGATGGTGGAGCGGCCGTAGCAGGACTGGTTTCCCGCTCTTTAGGATTTCTGGAGGGATTCCGTCGCTTCCTGGTGCTTTCCCGCAAGCGAGGCGGTCGATGGCTTTGCCGAGCTCTGCCGCAGTAGGTGGGGTGTCTAGCTCCTCCATGACTGGTAGGTCTGGGATGGTGTTAAGAGCAGTGTCTGTTACGGTGTTCTTCGTTGCGTACAGCTCGAGGTAGTGCTCGGTCCACCGCCGCATTTGCTGTTCCTGGTCAGTGATGACCTCACCTGTCTTGGACTTAAGGGGGGCGATCTTGGAGGGGATTGGGCCTGTTGCCTTCTTGATACCCTCATACATTCCTCGTGCGTTGCCTATATCGGCGGCTTCCTAAATGCTTCTGCACAGGTTTAGCCAATAGGTGTTGGCACAGTGGCGGGCGGTCTTCTGGACTTTGTTCCTGGCAGCCCGTAGAGCTTGAAGTGTACTGGGAGTGGGCGTGACCTTGTAAGCCAGTAGGGCCTTCCTCTTAGCCTCGATCACGGGTTCCATTTCTTCCTAGTGAGCCTCGTACCAGTCAGCGTTCTTCCGCTCTTTCTTCCCGTAAGCAATAATGGCGGAGTTGTATATGGCGTCGCGGAGACGTGGCCAATTGGATTCGATAATGTCATCTGCCGCCACTCCCTCGCCGAGTGCATCTTCCATCTTGTTGATGAATTGCTGGGTCTTAACTGGGTTGCTGGCACAACTGGTGTTGATGCGTGGGCGACCCTTCATCTTGGAGTGGTGCAACCTCTTCGGCATTATGCGCACCTTGCTTACCACGAGGGCATGGTCCGTGTCGCAGTCTGCACTGTGGTAGCTGCGGGTGAGGAGGGTGCTGCCAATATCCGTTCTTCTGGTGATGACGAGGTCAAGCTGGTGCCAATGGCGGGAGCGGGGGTGCCTCCATGACACCTGGTGGATCTCTTTGCACTTGAAGAATGTGTTTGTCACGCACAGGCCGTGGTGACACGAAAGCTCAAGCAGTCGCTGACCATTCTCATTGATCTTTCCTCTCCCAAAGTTTCCAAGGCAGGTGGGCCAGGCCATGTGGTCGGCTCCTACTCTTGCGTTGAAGTCTCCAAGGAGATAGAGAGCGTTACTTCTGGGGATCTTGGATAACGCTTCATCCAGTGCATGGTAGAACTGTTCTTTCTCTTCGATGGTGGCGCAGAGGGTTGGGGCGTACGCGCTAAGAATGCTGACTGGGCCGAAAGTTGTTGACAATCGGAGGGTAAGTAATCTCTCTGTGCCTCCTGTGGGTGGCTCTATGGAGTTAACAAGCGTGTTCTTCACAGCGAACCCAACACCGTGCTGTCTTGGTTGGTCCGGAGACTTCCCTTGCCAGTAGAAGGTGTAGTTGGTTTCCCTGATAGTTCCATTGTCAGCCAACCGGGTCTCCTGTAGAGCCGCAATGTCAATGTTTAGTCGTGCCAGTTCCCTATCGATGACAGCGGTTTTCCTGGCACCATTGATCCACGGAAGGTCTGCAGTAAGTCCGGGGCACATGGTCCTGATGTTCCAGCTAGCGAGACGAAGAGCTGGAGGCTTCTTTCTTGTTGTTTGCTTGGAATTAACTGGTGCGGGTGTTTTGTGGCCCACTTTTCGAGAGGCGCCTCTCTGATCCCCACGCACCCAGTGGGGCAGGCGAGCCATGGCGAGACGGCACCTAATTGGCTGGGGCTGCCCAGCTTGAGGCGGGCGGTAGCTGTCCAGTGAGGTGCGATGACCTCTCCCACCATCAGAGGAGACCCCTGACGCTCGTTTCCTTCGCCAATCGGATGAGCTTATAACCGGTATCTGTCTCCTCCCGTGTTGAGTCGACATCCTGCGATGACGCTGGAGTGTCCTCTCCAGTGAAACTGAAGCTACAGAGCCTGGGCAGGGTGATATGGAGGGTCTGCTGTTGCCCATGCAGCAGACCCCCCCTCTCTTCGCAGCTGAAGGGTCCAAGGGAAAGACGAAGTCAATACAGCTTGGCTTCAGGTGCGCCGCAGGAGTTGCCGGTGTTGACTACAATGTCAAACCACCTTAGGGACTCCGGCTCCGGATTTTCTGTCAGGGTTTACTCCCTTAGCCTTTCCCCTGAAGAGGTATGCCACAAGGCAGCGGAGGTTTTTTGGAGTCAGAGTTTTCCTTCTCTGATTTTAGAGATGTCCTTCCTCTTTCCTGCTTTACAGGAGTAGAGATGGCCCACTTGGTGTCTGAGCCACCTGCCCCCTCCAGGACCTGATTCCCTGATTCTGATCAGAGGGGGATGGGTGGAAGGCTTGGGTTTGGCAGCAGGTCAGGCTTGGGCTGGGGCTACAGTTCCCTAAACCACAAGGAGCGGTTCCCTACAACCTCTCACAAGATTGATCAGGAAGAAAAAGAAAGAAGACACAAATGATCAAGTCAGAAACAAAAAAGATGATAGTCACAGACTCCACAAATATTTTAAAAATTTTAAGGATAATTCAAAACCAAATAAATACACTACAAAAAAAGAAAATTATAAGCTAATATCCCTGATGAAAATAGATGCTGAGATACTCAACAAAACATTATCAAACCAGATCCAACAATACACTGAAAAGATCAAGTGGGATTTATTCTTGGGGTGCAAGTTTGGTAAATATTCACAAATCAATAAACATGAAACACCACATAAACAAAACGAAGGACAACAACCACCCGATCCCATCAATAGAGGCAGAAAAGCACTTGAAAAAATACAGCACAAATTCATAACAAAAACTCTCAGCAAAGTGGGAATAAAAAGAACACACATCAATACAATAAAAACCATACATGACAAACTCACATCCAACATCACACTCGATGGGCAAAGACTACAAATGTTTTCCTTAAGATTGGGAACAATCTACAAATTCAACACAATTCTTACCCAGATACCAATGGCATATTTCACAGAACTAGAACAAATATTTCAAAAATTTATATGGAACCACAAAAGATGCTGAATAGGAAGAGTAATCTTGAGAAAGAGGAACAAGTTTGGAGGAATCACATTACCTAATATCAAACTATACTACAAGGCCATAGCAACCAAAACAGCATGGTACTGGAATAAAAGCAGACATACAGATCAATGGAACAGAATATAGAACCAAGAAATATAACCACATATTTGTAGTCAATTAATATATGACCAAGGATGCAAAAACATAAATGGAGGCACTTCCAGCCAAGATGGAAGCATAGACAGACACGCTGCGTCTCCCTCCACAACTAACAAGGAATACAACTACCTCAAAACTAGAGACAACCAGAAGTTCCAGAAAATCAAAGTGCATGGAAGTTCAGCAAACAAAAATATAAAGAAGAAATACTCATCCAGACAGGCAGGAGTGGTGGAGCCGGGGTGGAGAGGACACGGCGTGGTGGTGGCAGAAGCGGCGGCCAGTCTTATTCAGGTGTCTGGTACGTAGGTGGTCCTACGTAGGTCTTCATCCCTGCTATGAGGTTGTTTGAAGTGGAAGAATAGAGCCCTGAGCTCGAGAAACTGGGAGCCCTCTTTTCTTCTTTCCTCCTGCTGTGTCTCCTCCACTGCGCTTGGCATCTCAGTTCCTGATGTGGAATCCAGGGCACAGCAGGATTATACCTACTGCAAAACCAGCAATAACCAGAAGTTCCAGAAAGTAAATGGAAGTCCAATGTATGAAGTTATAAAGAAGTGGTGCCCGTCCGACGGCTAGGAGGGACGAACCCGCAGCCGAAAGATCGAGCTGTGCTTATCTCACAGCTTATCTCATCACCAGCCAAACAAAGAGGTGCAATTATCTAAGGCCTGTGAAGGAGTGTGTTGTATAATTCAGTTTATCTCCAGAACACACATGACATTTTAGTGGCCAATATTACTTTAAAAGATGCAACATATTTGTGTTATGAGATGATTTTACTTTTGAAAATTATTTTTAAAAATATACAGTAATAGAATAATTGTATTATATGAACTTACATAGTTGCAAATGTACCTAATATGCAATACAGTTCAATAAGGTATTTATGTGGGTAAAAATTAATATTACAAATTATTATGGAATTCAGATAGATAAAATTAATGTGAGACCTGTACTGAGTTGATCATTTGGTCTTGTACCTTCTGAGCAATTCGATAGGCACTTCTTAAGGGACTTTTGCATACTATTGTTTTGTTTGTCTTTTTACTTAACATCAGTGTATCCTCTCTTCTCTTAACACAAGAGACTTAGCAGGTTATGGAAAAGTAGCAGCCACTAGGATTATCCAAGCAAGGTGAAAACAAAGTAGCATTTATCATCCTAGTTTACTTCCATCTTCTATTTCCTGTAGGTAAAGGTTTTCTCCACAGAAGGCTACCTACTTCTGACTTCTAGGTTGCACCTTTTGACCTCTAGATGGCTACTCAGGAAGCCAAGTACCTTGACCCTCCACATTTCCTTTCATCTTAATGCATAAAATTGTACATCTACTGATGAGAAAGTATGTCCAAGATTTGTGTCTATATCAGAAATTTTCCTCCCTTGAATTTACTCATCTCTTCTTCCTGATTTTACTTCTACTTATTCAAGTGCTTCTGAAAAGTTGTTCACATTATGTACAATATTTCATCTGTTTTATCAACATTATGCACAATGTAATTTATCTTATGAATACATCAAGCTCAATTTTATACATTTATCTATTGTTGTGAGCTGAATTGGACCTCTCCCCACTAAATATATGTTCTGACGTCCTACCCTATAGTACCTCAGAATGTGACTGTATTTGAAGATAAGGTATTTAAAGAGGAAATTAATTTAAATGAGGTCAGTAGAATGGGTCCTAATCCAATATGACTGATTACCTTATACGAAGAGGAAATTAGGACACAGTCGCATGCAGAGGGAATACCATGTGCATCACAGAGGGAAGATTGGCATCTACAAGCCAAGGAGAAAAACCTCAGAAGAAAATCATTCCTGCCCATGCATCCATCTCAAGCTTTCAGACCTCTTCCAGAGTACTGGGTGAAAATACATTTCTGCTGTTTAAGCCATCAAGTCTGTGGGTAATTTGTAGTGGCAAGCCTAACAAACTAATATATATTAATGTTCGAAGTGGACAAATGTACAATTTTTAATCTTTAAGTCATTTTAAATCTCTTTAGAATTCTGAACTGATGATCATACCCTTCTTCATGGAAGTCTCCTATCTCTTGACTTCCGTGATAATTAGGTTAATTGTGCATCCTGGGTAGACTGGGTTTACATCTTCTGCCTTGCCTTGATTATTAACAATACTTATTATTAAAAAATCAACTATTTGAATGATAATTATATGTTCATCCCATAATAGCACCTCTTATTTTTAATCTTTCTTCTCAGTCTCAGCATAAGTCTCTTCTTCCTCAGGTAGTTTTCCTCTCTTCTTTAATATTAATATTGGGATTGTCAGGATTCTTCTCTCTCATATTATATATTCAGTATGTAAAATTCAATATGCATGTGTTTCTTCAGTGTATACCATTAAAAAAGCTTGACGATTCTCAACATCTATCATATTTTTCAATGGTAATAATTAAACAACTAGACATTCTTCTGAGTTTTAGGAAGATATTTCAAATTTTACCTTTATAGAATTGAGGTTCCTCCCCACAAATCTTCTCTCAATCTGGAATATTATTCTACAGTGAAAGCTCCATTCTCCTGCTTATATGTTTAAACTTTGAAGATATTCTAGTCTTCTTTTCCCTTACTTTCCATATCTAATTATTGAGTTGTATGAATTTTTTTAAAATGTATTTATTGTTTTTCTATTAAAATTTTCCCACTTTTTTTCTCACTGCCTCACCACCCTGCCCATTCTTTCTCCCACAGTCAATCCCTACCCCATTACCCATGTCCATGGGTCATTTATACTAGTTCCTTGTGTATGAATTTTTTAAATGGTGTGCAATCTATCTCTTCTACTTCTACCAATCAATTACTCTTTCATAACATCCCTCTACATGGCTGCTATAGTCTTTTAATTGGTATTAATCTCCAGACTTCTCTTTCTTGGATGATCTTAACTACTTCTGATATGTAACATTTTTAAATACTTAAACATTTAATTATTTAAAAAATATTTTGATGGAACATCAAAGCCCCTTCCTTAGAAAAAATAATTCACACTCTCAGGTTCTTTCTTTGTTTTAGTGTTTCCCCCTAAATTTTTATCAGTATTGCAGAGCTACTTGTAGTTACTTAAGTGGGCTATGCTGTCTTTCCATGGTTTTTTTTTTTTTTTTAACATGTTAGTATACGAACGATTCATTCTTCATTCATTCTTCAATTAATTTTTATGAAACAAGTCCTGCCATGTGTTTGATATCTAAATAAACACTGAAAAGCCTTTCTTACTTTTTTCTATCCTAATAAAACCCCTAATAATCTTCCAAATTAGCTTAATTTTAACTCTTCCAGGAAAATTTTCTTCATCTACTTTCACATACAAACTTGTTGGTCTATATCTCACACAACCTGGGAAAATCTTTGGCAAAATACTTGTCATAGTGATTTGTGACTTTTATTTTGTTTTCTTATTTAGTTTGAAAATATGAAAACTAAATTCAGTTCTAACTCTTGAACTAGTTATATAAAGAGTTTAAGAAAATCTAACATCATCACACCAAATACAAATAATGTAAATACAATGATTTAAAAAACAGCATGTGTATTAATTTTTTAGAATCATATTGCATTCATTTAAAATTTTAACACTCTGTTTTTTTAAATAAATCAGTACACAATACTTATATATCTGATCCTATTATTAGTGTACTTCCCTGATGGAGATGCATATTGAGAATTTGTTCTAAATTAACTAAGACCTCTATCTTCCCTTGTATGGTTTTATCATAATATAGAGTAAGTTTAATTATTTTTTAGCATGGTCAATATGATGATCATGACTTTGGTCATAGAATTTTCTTATCACTTATTTTGCACCAATGATTAAAAAAATACTAATTTTAGATTAATCATTTAACATGCTTAATTATACCATTTTTGAAAATCACTTGTGTAAAATGCCATAGTTTAATAGTTCTGTAGTGGACAAGAATATAGAAGAAAGCTCTCTGTATAGGGCTGTGCTGTTATCTGTGTTTAATTTTAAAGGGATTCTTCCCTGGCTAATAACTATAAAATCACATTTTAGGAGCAGCACATGCCAAAATAATATTCTTTCAAAGTATCCCTCCATGGCCACAAAATTCAAAAAAATAACATATTTTAAAACTTGGCTCATCATGGCAGCTCTCCACTAAAAGCCAATTATTCTAGAATATTCTGGTGCTAAAATGAATCACAAATGCTCCTCATTCACTGGAGTCTCATGAAGCACTTTAAGACAAAAATGCAGTTTTGTTGAAATAACAGATGGATTAAATGGCCCCCCTGAACCCCATTTAACAAATATTGCAGTTTCCATCCTGCTTATGATGCTGTTTTGCTCTACAAAGCTTTCTTTAAAATCTGCCAAGTGTTTGGAATCAAACATGGTTGGTTTTATTACACTAGAAATATAGAATCATGAATATGAGATTAATTCAGAGCAAAAATTGATTCACAGATGACAACACTTAAGAAAAACTATGTGAAACTGTCAAATAAAACAACATAATTTCATTATTTTTTTGTTTGGTTCTGTTTTGATCTTTCCCACCTCTTCAGTTCTGTGCTGCACTGTTCATGTTGATTGCTATGTTGTTTGTTGTAATTAGGCTGTATTTCTTCATAGATGCTTTACAAATAATGTTAACCTATTTTTCAAAACCATCTATATTAGTAGGCCCTTCTCTTCGATAGCATCATACTTTTGACTTTAGCATATTAAATATGAATTTAAAAGCAAATATTTTCCCCTGGTTTGATCCTAGGTGTTTTTCTTTCTTAAACACCTCATTTTGTAACAGAATTTTTAAAGAAAGTATGTGAGGCAAGGAAGTAAAGTGATATGGGTGAAAATCTTCCCCTTGTTCAGGTGCTTAATATATATGATTTCAATACACAGTTATATCAGTAAGGTGGATATTAGGCTCTCAAAAAAAAAAAAAAGATGGGGTTTAAAATATTGACTATGTTTACACCATGGTAGAGGAAAACATGAGGATTCAAACTGACTCTGGTTATCTCAAGCATCTCAATAAATGTATATTAAAACATGTAATGCTTATTATTTAAATATAAGTAACTTGCAAGCTTCCTCTTTAAATCTAAGAAGTAAAAATTACAGTCCCTGGACTGAATTTGATATTCAAAAGATTTTATATCTACAAGTTTCCTAAAATGTTAGTTGCCTACTTTTAAAATAAGTAAATGTCTCATTTCCTTTCAAGTCTTAGGCTTATCTTGAAAGTAAAATAGGGCAACACAAGGCAGTAACTGAAACATGCCCTCTGAGGACGTATGTGGGCCCTGATTTGTCTCGTTCCAGCATCCTCTTGTGCAATTTACTTATTTTCTTTCATGTTTCTAGTAAGCATTCAAGCTTTCTACCCTCCTATAAACATTCATTGCTTGCTCCTGAAATAATTTACCTCTCTTCCACCAGATGGCAGGTTATGTTTACTTCCCTAATTGGCTTAAGGAAGAGAAATTACACAAAATTTATGACACTTAAGTTTAAATACAAATAAGGAAGACCCAGTTGGGCAGCAGTTTGGTGTTATCTTCACATTCAAGAATGAGGTGTACAAGTTGGAAGGCAGATAATTCTAATTTTGTCTCTTCTGTGGTCATAATCTCAAACTCTATTACAAACAGAGAAAGAAAGAATTGAATTAAAAAAATAAACAAATGAAAGGGAATAAAACAGAAATAAAGAGAGGCATAAGACAGCAGTCAAGGACTTTTCATATCTATAGCTGTATCAAAGTCCACATTCTCCATTTTCCTTGGAGTTTTGTTGTTGAGCCAATGAAGCACCCATAGAGTTTAATTTAACTTAAATTAAGTGTTTTTGTCATTTGCAAGAAAAAATTGTTGACAAGTATAGACAAAAGTAAGTGAAGGGAAAAAGAAGTAGTGCCTAGGGGTCCACAGTTGAAGACTGTTTAACATATGGCAAACATTTCATGTGGTATAAGTTCAATTAGTTAAAATATTTTGATTAATACTATATTCAGTCATTAAAATGATGTGAAGAACAATTCTCTGCACTGTGTTCTTTATAACTATTGAGTAAAAGCTGGGTTACCAAACAATACATTAGTAGTAATAATGGCTAATACAGATTTATCAGGGACTGTTTTATATGTTTCATGTTTTCATTAATTGAACATTCACAAAATTCTATGTAATTGATTATTTTTTTTTTGTTTTCAAGATGAAAGTAATGAGACACAAAGAGGTTGAATAGTTGTAAGAATAAGTCCCCAGGTTTCTAAGGAAGAAAGGAGAAAGTTTGGTTTAGTATTCTCTAGTTCAAGAGCCACTAATTCTAATTACTATCTGCTATTTCTCATTTCAAATCAATTGATTTTAAAAATACAATACAATTGTCAATGGATAGAAATAAGGACTGGAAATAGAATACACCAAAATTTTGGCATTGATATTTTCTAGGAGTGGGAGTATAAATAGCTTTATTGTGTTTGTGTATTTGTCTGTCTTTGACATTTTCACAATATGTTGAATAAGATGCTATTTTGGAAGTTAAAAATATTAAAGTGTAATTGTTTTTTTTTTAACCTGTTTACTGAAAATATTGTTACTGTAATTGTCAAGAGTCAATTATACCACAATATCTGATAAACATAGATATAACTCAAAGAAATTGGCAAGTAGTTTTAAAATTATCCAATTGAAAGAGACCTAAGGCTTCTATCAATATTTGTGGACCCAATACGTGTTTGTTAAGTAATTGAATGCTTAAGTGATTACTAAATAATATAAGAACTTTACTGTTTTATCCTTAGTTATAAACAGTGGTAAAATAAATGGAAAGAGAATTACCATTTCATTTGTAATTTAGTAAATTATATAATATGTATGTCCAGGGGAACCTTGCTCCGAGAAATCACCTGGAGACCACTGTGGGATCAGGCAACAGGTTTATTGAGGGAAAAAGGGGGAGGGGGTGGAGGGTAGAGGCAACCCCCAGACCAACTCAAGGGCCCATAGGAGCAAGAGGAATGGGGAACAAGGGAATGGGGAACGGGGACTCCACGTCCTCCTCGTGGGCCCTTAGGAGTCCCACTCGCAATTCAGTAGGCACCTTTTTCATACTTGTCAACCACACATTTCGGTGATGGTGAGTGTGCTTATCAACATATTCAGTAGGTCACTTGCATCTCATTGCTCTGCCCCCTACCAGGTTAGTTAACATATCCTTTGGGAATGGGCTAGGTCCATCAGCATATCCTTTGGGAGCCCCAGCCAGGGCCAGGTTGGTTAGCATATATTAAAAGTCTAGGTGTGCATTCTAGCTGCCTCCATGTTCTGACAATGTAATATTCACAAAAGAATTATTATTTTCTGTGATTTAGGTATATAAGAAAATATAACTGTAGCTTTGAAGACTGACATCAGATGTTGCAATAGTCAAAGAATTGGATCTCCCTGCTCTTGTTTATTTCTCTGAGAAGTGGTGTTTACAAAAGAATAGTGAACAAAAGACATAGTCTAATATTTTCATAGAAATTCAGTTGCTAAAAGTTGAACTTCTGAATCATAATGCACCTATCTTCATTGTTTTGCATTAAATTTGGTATTTTTGGAACTTAGAGCCTTCTCTAACTGGTAGGTTACAAAGAAAGTATACATTTATATTACTTTTATAAAAGTGTTAATAAAAGACTAGATTTAATATCTTTGATTTATGTTTTTCTCCTGTCATTATAGGAGAATGAGATGAGGCATTAAATATTTATTTTACTTGCATTATTCTGTCATTTTCTTTCATTCTGAAATCAGATACTGTATAACTGCTGTTTTAGCTAAATCATTTTCTCATATATATATATATATATATATATCAAGACTATTTCTTTTTTTACTCATAACTTGCTCATTATTAAATTAGACTTATCACAGTCAAGTCCAGAATTTTGGGGATGACAGGAGAAAATGGCAGCCAAGTAGGTGGAAGCTAAGTCCTCTTGCTCATGCCCACATCATGCATTTTCAACTGATTGTGTGACAAGAAGCCTGAACAATCAATGGAATCTTAGTTAATATAAATTTTGAAACCAACGTGTACAGAGAATGCTTTGCACAATCCAGTAAGAGATTTTATAACTCAAAGGGGTAATACTGGACATGAGACGCCTACGTCAGAGGAAAGAACACACAGAAAACACAGCTTGGTAGTTCCTGCCTCTCCTGGAACAGGGTGACTTGGTCCTGTACAGGGAACCCCCAACCCTAATTGGGAGATACTTGGGAAGATATATGGATTCTGGGAGAATCAGGCTGCACAAACACATACACACAGAGCAACCAGTGTGTCCATAGCTGCAGTGCCAACCAGGAGAATTGAAGAGAGAAATTCTCTCTCTTACAACTGTTGGAGGCACCAGCTGTCTGTGGCTAGCCCTGACCAAGAGAAACGTTTTGCCTTTTGGGGAGGTGGCTTGCAGTGGCTCAGTGCTGCAGTGTGGATGCTACATAGGGACTTTTTTTAGAGGGGAGCTGGGCAGGGAACCCACATGGGTTGTACCAGATTGAAAGCATGGTTTGTACCTATTGAGTCCAGGAAGAGTAGAGGGCTGCAATGCAAAGACATTAAGGGGCCTTACCCAGTGTGGCTGCTGAGCAGGAGCCTGCATGCAGAGCAAAGGATCAGGAGGGTTTGGGTCTGAGTCTCCTGCAAAAGCACTGGGCTAGGAGCTGGCCTGACAAGAGCTGGACAGGCAAGAGCTGAGCATCTGAAATTCTTTGTAGCCAAGCAGTAGGGTCATTCACGCTGTGGAGTACACAGCTCTGGGAAGAGGAAGGTGTGCCCAAGCCCCATCTGCAAACTCTGGAGAACAGTAAGGCCAGGCTTAAGAACCCTGTCCCAGGCACATACCCCCAGGGAAAGAGAAACTTCAAAAGAACCCTTTATGAACTTTTATCACACACTATGCTGGCTCCTTCTCAGGCCCTATTCCACTGAAAACAGCAGAGCAGAGAGATCTAAAGTTGGTACAGCAAGAAGTACTCAGGACCTCGCCCAGCATCAGCTCTCACATAGAGATGCCATCACTGCCAAGCAGGAAAGAGATGACCCTTTTACACAGATCAGCCCTTCATATGAAACAGATAGCTAATTCATCAGAAACTACATATTATTGGAAGTGATCTGGAACAGATGAAGACATGTGGTGCAAAGGTGGTGGAACACGCCCACTTAACTTCCCTGAAGAATGACCAGTGATCCCCCAAGAGAGAACCAGGAACCACTCCCTCCTGATTGCACCAGAAGCCTCTTCTAGGGGCAGGTGAAGGTGGAACATATCGTGTTGTCTGATGCTAGATGAACCACCCCTAGGCCTTGTGTTGATAAGAAACCATGAGGACAGAAAAGCAAGATCCAGCCAAGCCTGAAGGAGAGAGCCACAGACTGTGGATCACATGTAGCCTCAGACAGGCTGCCTAAAGCTAGGCTGGGACACCAGCTGACATTACCAGGGATGGATCCAGAAAGAGAAAACAGCAGGTAAACAAACACTAGACTCTGCTGAGATTAATTCCACCTCATTATTTGCAGTATTTTGTCTTCAAATTTGTTCCTATTATTTCACTATTTTTTTTAGTTTCATTGCAAACCTCATACTTTTCTCTTACTCCATTTTGCCTTCATCCTTCTCTTTATTTTTTATTTAAATTTTATTTTTCCCATTGTACACCTTTTTTCTATTCCCCAATCTTACTATTTCTCCTCCATCTTTCTTCTCAAAAGCATCTTTCTTTCCATTACTCATCTCACATTCTTTTTCTGTTTCTGATAGTATTCTTATTCTCATTCTACCTTTGTTAATATTCGTTCAGTTGTTACTGATATTAGGGTTGTTGCTGCATTCCTTCAAATGTATTCCTAGTTGTTAACTTTTTTTTAATTTTAAATCTCATATTTTACTCTCTCCCTCTCCTACTCCATTCTACCCTGTGTTATTTTCATTTGTAATTTTATTTTCTCCCTTTCTTAGCCTGGTTCTAATCCTTACACTTTTTATTTCTCCTCCCACTATCTTCCCAAAATCACTTTTCTTTCCTTACACATTTCACAATCATTTTTTCTTTCCTTCCTTTTTTTTAATACTTTTATTCACTTTCCACCTTTATTTATCTTTACTTATTTTTTGTGGATATTGCTGTGGTGGTCATTTTTCTTAAATTTGATACCTATATTTTACCATTTTTTCAAATCTCATATTGTACACTTCTCTTTTCTTACTTCATTTGCCTTATTTCTTCCCTATATTATTTACATTATAAATTGTATTTTCTACTCTTCTTATCTGATTTCTAATCCCTGCTCTTATAATTTCTTCTCCCTCTACCTTCTCAAAATAATTTTTGTTTCCATTAATCACCTCATTTTTTTCTTTCATACAATATTCTTATTTTCTTTCTACATTTATTAAAATTTCAGCATCTGTTGTTGATATTGTGGTAGTGGTTAGGGATATTTTTGCTGATGTGGATTTTGTTTTCTGGGTTGTTTTGTTCTGGCAGCTCCAGTACAGCACCATACAAGACTCTCAGTCAGCAAGCCAGAATAGAGAACCCATCAATAAATGAGCAAACAACAACCAAACCCCAATTGCAACAAAAAATCTCACATAAACTGAGGCAGAGGTGCCCCCAACATCCTAGGCTCAGTTGGAAACTTCTCTTCCCAGCAGAGGTTTCACAACCACAGTGGAACAAATTTGTCCAGGACACTGTATTTTGTCCGAGGGGAAGGAAGGTGGCTGCTCTCTCTAGGGGAGAACAGCAATCAGACCTTTGTCCCTCATGCCTTTTATTGAGGAGGTATTCACAAGAGAAACAAGGTCAAAATTCATCAATCATCAATAGCTTTTAGGCGTTTGGATTACAGTTGACAGTAACAGTTACAAGTACCAGTACACAGGGCACAGTGACCAGTCTGTGTCAGGGTCTATCAAACATCTTGACACCACACTGGCATTAGGTGCAAGGTTTCATAGATTTCTTGCTCGAGATTGTTTATATTACATTAAGAGATAAGAAAAGCGGAGTAAGTTCTAAAGCACAATAAGCATTCTTTAAATCCAATTTCCATGGAAACCCTCTAAGTGGCTTTCAGTTATGTCTCCCACGCAGCCTTATGTTGAGACTTAAAGACAAGCACAGCCAGGGTTCCGGCTGCAGGTCATGCTCAGGCTGGGGCTATAATTTCCTAAACCACAAACAGCGCTTCCCGACAATAAACTGCATACAAAACATCCCTAGAGCACACAGCTCAGGAGTTCAAGGAGACTGCACCATTGAGTCCACAGATCTCCTGCCACAGAAGGTCACTCCGCTAAGACAGGTAGTCAAAGCAGATAAATATGATATGCAGAAACAAACAGAATATCACCTAAACTGGGGAGACAAAGAAACAATACCCAATAGAAAGGAAAAGAGGAATATCAAGAAAAAGTAGTAAATGAAATTGAGACAAGTAATTTATTAGACATAAAGTTCAAAGTAATGGTTATAAGGATGTTAAAATAACTTGGTAAGAACTTCAAGGAACTTAGTGGGAACTACATCAGCATGAAAAAAAAAAACCATAGAAACTATGAATAAGAATCAGGAGGAAATAAAGAATACAATATCTAAGATGAAGAACCCACTAGAAGGAATTAAAATCAGGCTAGATGAATCAGAAGATTGAATCAGTGAGTTGAAAGACAACATAGAAAAAGACACCCAGTCAAAGCAACAAAACAAATAAACAAAAGACTCAAAAAGAATAAATATAGTTTAAGGGAGTTACAGAACAGCATTAAACACCAATATTTGAATCATAGGGATTCCAAAAGAAGTAGAAAAAGAGCAAGGGGTAGAAAACCTCTTTGAAGAAATAATGACAGAAAATTACACTAACTTGGTAAGGAAAAAAGTCATGCAACTTCAAAAAGCACAGAAATCCCCAATCAAAATCAACCCAAAGAGGACCATTCCAAGAAACATCATAATTAAAATGGCAGAATTTAAAGACAAAGAGAGAATTTTAAAGGCACCAAGGGAGAAATAGCTAGTAGTATACAAGGAGCTCTGATAAGGCTATGAACCGATTTCTCAACAGAAACACTACAAGCCAGAAGGGAATGGCATGAAATATTACAAGTAATGAAAAGCAAAGGCCTGCAACCAAGAATACACTTCCAAGCAAGGCCCTCATTTAAAATGGAAGGTGAAATAGAGAGCTTCCAAGACACGCCCCCCCCCCCAAAAAAAAGTGCTGAAAGAGTACATACACCTCTACCAAACCAGCATTGCAAGAGATGCTAAGGGTACTGCTTTAAGAAGATGAAGAAAAAGAGAGAGAAAGAGAAAGAGAGCGAGAGACAGGAACACGCTCACAAAGGGAAAAAAGGCAATGAATAAATACCTCTCAATAATACCATAAATGTAAATTGATTAAATACTCCAGTCAAAAGACATAGAATAGCTGAATGGATAAGAACACATCACCCATGTATATGAGGTCTGTCCAGAAGGTATCCAGACATTTAATATAAAAAAATAGAGATATTTATTGAAGAAGATACAAGATACAAGAAACATTGTACAAAAGACAATGATACCTCAGTCCCCTTCAAAGTAGGCACTTGGGATCTCACACAGCTCTCCCAGTCACCATCAGCTACCCCATCATATTTTCCTGAATCTCATCAATGGTCTGAAATCTCGTCCTTTTCTAAGGTGATTTTAGTTTTGGGAAAGCCAGAAGTTGCAGGACACCAAATCTGAGTTATAGGGGGATGAATCACCTGGGAGATGTCATGTTTCACCAAAAAGCTCTGCATTAGATGTGATGTATGAGTGGGCACTTTGTCATGATAAAGTTGCCCCATTTGAATATTTTCCATGAAGAAATGTTAATACAAAATCTGATGTAGATTTGTTGTTATACTTGATCAGCCATTTTAAATGTGACAGTCACACAGTTCACATGCTCATTCAATGACTTCTACTGTCCCCACTGATTACTACAATGAAGTTGTCATTGTTCACACATGCCCATTTCAGTCCACTTCCATTGGCGGCTAAGTTACATCAATGGCATGCAAATAATTCTTGGTATATTAACAATGGCTAGAAATGATCTGCTTAGACATTGTAAGCTATCTACAAGAGGCCCACCTCAGGACAAAAGATATACATAAGCTGAAAGTGAAAAGATGGAAGAAATATTCCAAGCAAACAGACATTTTAAAAAAGCTAAAATAAGAACATCTAGACAAAAGAGACTTCAAAACAAAGACCGTACCAAGAGACAAAGAAGGTCACTATATAATAATTAAGGGATTTATCCAACAAGAGGATAAAAGCCTTGTAACTATATATGCACTCAACATAGGAGCACCTAAATACATAAGGAAAAATCATAGAAGGCTATAGGAGATCAACAAGAACACAGTCATTATAGTGGATTTTCCACTTCATTGTCAAAAATGGATAAATCACCCAAACAAAAAATAATCAACAATATTTTGCCATTGAATGACACCCTACATCAAATAACTTAATAGATATGTACAGAGCACTTCACCACAAAGCAGCAAAATATACACTATTTTCAAATGCACATGGATCATTTTCAAAGACAGACCACAAAACAAGCTTTAAAAAATTCAAAGATTTTGAAATAATATCAAGCATCTTCTGAGATCAGAATGGCTTGAAACTAGAAACCAATTTCAAGGGAAAATAATTTCAGATACATGGAAACTGAATAACATGTTATTAAATAATGAATATGTTAACTATGAGATCAAGAAAGAAATTAAAACATTTCTGGAACCAAATGCAAATGAACACAAAACAACCCAAAACTATGGAACACAGTGAAGAAAGACTTAATAGGGAAGCTCATAGCAATACAGGCGTACCTAAAAAATATGGAAAATTTTCAAATAAACAACCTAACCCTACATCTAAAAGAACTAGAGGAACAACATCAAACAAAGCCCAGAGCAAATAGAAGGAAGGAAATAATCAAGATCAAAGCAGATTAAATGATATAGAGGAAAAACAAAATACAAGTCAACAAATCAATGAATCCTGGAGCTGGTTCTTTGAAAAGATAAACAAAATATACAAACCTTTAACCAAATACATAAAAAAAAATGAATAGGACCCAAATAATAAACTCAGAAGCAAAAGAGGAGAAGCAGCAACTGATACTGCAGAGAGACAATGAATTATAAAAAATTTCTATGGACAACTATATGCCAACAAATTGGATAATGTGGGCAAAGTGGATAAATTTCTAGAAACATACCACCTTCCAAAGCTGACTCAAGAACAAGCAGAAAGCCTTACCAAACCAATAACAAGGATTGAAATCAAAGCAGTAATCCAAAAACTCCCAGAACACAAAAGCCCTGGACCAGATGGCTTCACAGGAGATTTTTACCAAACTTTTAAAGAAGACTAACTCCTATCCTTCTCAAACTATTTCAAAAATTTCAAGAAAAAGAATGACCATCAAACTATTTTCACGAGGCCAGTGTTATCCTACCTCCAAAACCATGTAGAGCTACAGCAAAGAAAAAAAAAAAAAAATCACAAGCTAATATCTTTGATGACCATATATGTTAAAATTATCAATAAAATATTAGCAATCCAGTCCAGCAACACATTAAAAAGATCATATACCATGACCAAGTAAGATTTATCCCAAGGATGCAAAGATGGTACAATATTTGCAAATCAATAAACGTAATACATCACTCAAACAAAATGAAGGACATAAACCACATGATCATATCAATAGATCCTGAAAAAGAATTTTATAAAATCCAGCACAAATTTATGATAAAAAATACTCAGGAAAGTGGGAATAGAGGGACCATACCTCAGCCTAATAAAGGTCACATACAAGAAGCTTACTGCCAACATCATACTCAATGGGCATAAATAAAACTTTTCCCTTGAGGTCAAGAACACAACAAGTGTGGTCTGCTTTCACCACTCTTATTTATCATGATACTGGAGTTCTAGCCACAGTGATCAGACAAGAAAAAGAAATAAAAGCCATCCAAATTGGGAAGGAGGAACTAAAACTGTAATTATTTACAGAAGACATGATAGTGTAAATAGAAAACTCTATAGTCTCTACCAAAAAAATATAGTCGGTCTAATAAGTGAATTTGGGAAAGTAGTGGGTTACAAAGTTAATATTCAGAAATCAATGGCATTTTTGTACACCAACAATGAACTATCAGAAAGAGAATCTAGGAGAAGAATCCCATTTACTATAGCAACAAGAAAAAATAAAGTACCAAGAAATAAATTTAACCATGGAGGTAAAAGACCTGTACTCAGAAAACTATAGAACACTGAAAAAAGATATTGAGGAAGATACAAAGAAACCAAAGCATACACCCTGTTCACGGATTAGAGAGTTTACATTATTAAAATGTCCATACTACCAAAAGCAATCTATAGATTCAATGCAATCCCTGTTAAAATACCAATGGCATATTTCACTGATCCAGAACAAACACTTTAACAAATTATATGAAACCGAAAAGACCTTGAATAGCCTCAACAATCTTGAGAAAGAAGAATAAAGTCGGAGGCATCACAATATATGATATAAAATTATACTGCAAGGTCACTGTAATCAAAACAGCCTGGTATGGACATAAATAAACAGACACATAAATCAATGGAACAGCATAGAGAGCCCAGAAATAAGCCAATGTCTCTGTGGTTAATTAATATTTGATAAAGGGTGCATGAGTATATAATGAAGAAAAATAGTCTCTTCATTAATTAGTGTTGGAAGAACTGGACAGGCACATGCAAAAAAAAAAAAAAAATGAAATTAGACCACCAAGTTACACCACACACCAAAATGAACTCAAAATGGATAAAAGACTTGAATATAAGTCATGACCACATAAAAGCCATAGAAGAAAACAGGCAGTAAAATTTCAGATAGCCCATGTAGCATTATTTTTGCTGATATATCTCCTAGTTCAAAGGAAATAAAACAAACAAATAAACAAAAGACAAACGGTACTACATCAAATTTAAAAGTTTCTGCATGGCTAACAAAACCATCATCAAAATGAAAAGGGAACCAACTTTATAGGAGAACATATTTTCTAATGATACATTGGACAAGGTTAATCTCTACAATATATAAATAACTCATATGACTCAACACCAGGAAGAAAAAATATCGCTGTTAAAAAATGGGCAAAGGACCTGAACAGATAGTTCTCCAAGGAGGACATACATGTAAATGACCCATAGACATATATAAAAAAAAAAAAGCTCTACATCAATAGCCATCAGAGAGATGCAAATTAAAACCACAATGAGTTATCACTGCACACATGTCAGAAAGAACAGAATGAACCTGTCAGAATCAACAAACAACAAGTGCTGGTGAGGATGTGGAGAAAAGGGAACACTAGTATACTGTTAGTAGGAACACAGACTGGTGCAGCTACTGTAGAAAACAGTATGGAACTAACTGCCTTTTAACCCACTGATCCCATTGCTGTGAATATACCCTAAGAATCCCAAAACACCAATTCACAAGAACTTATGCACCCCAATGTTCATAGCAGCACTATTTATAATAGCCAAGGGTTAGAAATAGCCTAATTGCCCATCAGTAAATGAGTGAATCAAAAAATTATGGTACATTTACACAATAGAATATTATGCGGCAGAAAGAAAGAAGAAACTCCCACTCTTTGTGACAGCATGGATGGAACTGGAGAGTATTATGCTAAGTGAAATAAGCCAGTTGGTGAAATACAAATACCATATGATCTCACTTATAAGAGAAATCTAATGGACAAAGTAAACTAATGAACAAAACAGAATCAGAAGCATGCAAACATGGATCAGACTGATAGCATGCAAATATGGAACAGAGGGGATAGGGGAGGGGGATAATGGTGGAAAGAAGGGAAAATGACTAGTCAAAGAACATGTATGAATGACCCATGGTCATGGACAATGGTGTGGGAATTGACTGTGAGAGCGGGGGTGGCCTGGGTGGAAGAGGGCAAAGGGGGAAAACTTGGGACAAATGTAACAGAATAACAATAAAAAAAGAAAGTGGAGGACAGCTGTAGCATGATAGCTCAGTGCAGACAGAACACAAGATGAATGAGTGTTGCAAGTTCTTCCAGAATGGGACCCTATTTCATAAGGGTTTGTATCAGCCCAAAAGAAATGCATGCCAGTCTTTCACTATCTCAGCAAATTTAGCATCTTTCACAAACCAAAGTGTTACCAGTGGCCTCGAAGTACCAGTGTCATGTCCCTAATAGTGTATTTGCTGCAGCTGTGAAATGTCAAGTCAAAATGCCATGACGGATCCATACAGTGCTTCAGCACCTCAGCAGAAGACATGGTAAAATGCCTATATCCGAACACATGGGAACTGATGTCAAACTGTCTCCTGAGTCACAGGAACTGTGTTTCTGAACCTCTGTCTTGGCACCAGGCTCATTCCACAACATAGGAAAGTAATCTGTATGCCTCATATTCAAAACTACACACCTAAGGAACTAACACCATGCATGTTTGTTGAAGTTGACAAGTTAGAGATCAGAGATACTTACATTATCTCCTATGTGCGACAAACTCATTCCTGCCTATGTGAAAAAAATAATGCAAGGAAAAAAGCACAAAAACCACTCATACTATTAACACAAATAGGTAAGCCCCATTCCCATTAGTATTTTCCTTTTAACATTTTATATTAACATTTTTCTTTTCAGTTATAGTCCATTTTTAAAAAGCTGAATCTTTCATTTATTCCCTTAGCAATCAATATGTTCTGAACATTTTAAAAATCTCATTAGTCTTCAAAAATATCAAAAAATATAGAATATTGCATATTGATCCTCATATTTCTACACTTAAAAATTATGTATCTTTCATAACCTTAAAATATTTATGAAAAGATCACATGTGAACATATTATACTGGGTTATTTTTTATCAGGTACATAATACATATTCAAAATGATATGAAGGATTAATATAATTACACATTACAAATATACTGTGGAATAAAGTCTTTGGAAACAGAAATTTATGCTGTTTAGTCAATTATCTTTCCAATTAAAATTAGAAATTTGTTTTTCTATTAGTTGTACATGTAATATGTCTGTCATGATCAAATGACAGCAATAATTCTTAATAACATTAAGAAGTATAATTCATGCTATTAATTCTACCTTCTTTGTTATTTAAAACAGTTAACTTACTTTTCTTCCTGGGAGTACTTCTGCCAGACTGGGTGCATTTATCTAAATTAAATTTAAATCTCTTGTAATATCCTTGCCTCTAAAAATTCCTCTTAATAGATGTACTCAGATTTCTCTTCCTCAGAGAAATTACAGACCCAATCTTATAAATTTAAACTTGTAATTGGTAGCAAGCTGCCCAGCCATATTTGAGATAGTCCACTTGAGAAACTTAATATATAATTTATAACAATAAATGTTATAAAAATATTGTGATTCAGTGAAAAAAAGTACAAAATAGGTAAAATATAAAATAAATTTTATATCTTTGTTCTTCGTGTGAACACAGAGTGAGCAACATAAATTTCTAAAATATTTCACATTAATTCTGTTCTTCTGCTGACATGATACAACATCTTGTGAGTTAGAGAGCTGGGTTAAGTTTACTATTGAAACAGTTAACTTCTTCAACTTGATGGTTTAATTGGTTTAATTCAGAGGTCATTAAATACTTTCTAAATTATCAATGATTTATTGAATCAGCAGTTATATCAAGATCTGTATTTGAAAATAAAATTACTTAAAAAATTATTTCTCAATGCTAAAATGGGATACATTTACATGCTAACCTAACTCTAGAAATCTCATAAACTCACGTTGTAACAAAACCTTAAAAGATTCACTCTTAAACAGTTCTGTATAAATCATTTATCACATCATGAAAGACTAATAACTTATGTGGCAGAGATAGTTGTATGTGACTCAATATAAAGGAAAGGTATCCCTAGGAAATAATAGTGCCTCCCTTTAAAAAATAACAGCTGAATTTTATGGACTTCTGTATCCTGGAGCTATCTGAAGCTCTTCATCTGGATTATTAACTAATTTAATTCTTACAACTTTATGAATTAGTTACTATTATTATCTTCATTTCACAGGTGATAAAACAGACTAGAAGCACAATTTCTCAACTAGTAATAGCATAGCTATAACATACACCCAGCAGCCTCATTCCAGAGCCTGTAGTTTTAAAGATGATGCTGTGCTGCCTTTCAACACCTCTTTAGATCATTGAAAACAAATATTTTAAAAGTAAATAGAAATGATGTAGTAAATCCCAATGCCAAAAAAAAATTTTTGTAATCCTCCATTCTGATGAAAAAAACTCAGGGGAAAAAAAAGAAAAATTAAAGCATGTGGTTAGGGAATAAGGCAGCAGTAAAATGAAGACAATAAAGCTAATTTAGACATCATGGCCCTTAAAATATTTATCTCAGACACAGATTTATAGTCTGGCAAGGCGCACATCCACAATTACTCATGCTGTGATAGAATTCATGATAAACTGACTGTTGCAAGACAGATTTACTCAAGCTTATTATATTCATTTCCTAGTACTGCCACAACAAAGCACCACAAACTGGGTAGCTTAATGTGACAGAAATTCATTTTTCTCAAAGTTCTGGAAGCTAGGAAACCAAACTCAAGGTGACAGCAAGTCCCAGCTATTTCTGAAGATTCTATCGGAGGTGACTCCCTATCTTCACGTGGTTGCATGGAATCCTTGATATTTCTCATCTTGCAGAGATACATCATTCCGATCTCTGCTTCCCTGGGCATATGACATTCTTCCTGTATATCTGTATCTTTAAATTTCTATGGTTCTTTCACATAAAGATGCATTCATTAGCATTAGATGCTCACATTAACCCACCATGACTTTAAGATGACTCTGTTTCCACATAAGATCACATCCACAGGTACCAGAAGCTAGGGTTTCAGTATGTCTTTTTGAGAGGCACAATCAACCCATAGGATCCTATCTCTTCCTTACAATGCCTGGTAAATAGAGGGATAAATGATGGGTTTTGTATTAAGAAGGAGTAAATGAAGAGGTGTAACTGAAAATACTGAGTATGTATAAGACCTATACCTATAGTAAATGTAAACAGATATTATTCCATAAGCTATCTTTCAGAGAGTATGATTTAATTTAACTGTAATGACCTGGGAAACAGCCATTAATTATATTAAAGATAATTCAGTGTCAATTATATATAAACTAATAAAACACTGTTGAGTAGCTGGGTTTTGATAGAGAAAAACTACTCAACTTGGATATTACTACAAATTCTTGATGAGCAATCTATCTAAAATAACAAGTTTTAGAATATTATTAAATTTTTCTAGTAAGTGCATTCATATGCTAAACAATTATTTCCTGACTCATGCACTCTTTAAAAACCGTCTTTTTCCCCTAAATTAGCTAATGATTTTCCCTCATAAATCATCATTGTAGACTCCAAAATTTATCTGGTAATCTTTGGCTGCTCATTCATATGTAAGAGTAAAACACTTAAAAGCTGATCATAAATCTCAGGCCCACAGATGGTACTTGGTGATATATTAGGCTTGCTGTGATTTAGCATAGTCTAGTCATTACACTGGTGGGCTATTTAATATTCAGATGTATAAGTCTTTATTTTGAGTTGTTAAAGAAAGGAGCTTCCAATTGGACCCAAGGAGTGTGGAGAAGCAGAAACCACCAGCAATTCAAGTAGCACTGTCAGTGCCAGGTGAAATTGAAGAATTCCTTTTTAAGGATACTCATTGTTACATGATTCCTTAGTTTTCACTATAGCATCCTAACCTACAGGTAGGCAGGCAGTGCCAAAACCTAAGTACTCTCCTGTGTGTACTTTCCAACCAGTAAGTCTACTGGCTTTTCCTGGGGGGCATGAAGGTAGTGAATGCTCCCTGTGTGTGGAAGTAGATTTAGTTAATTTAAGCTTACTTTTTATAATGACTTTAACAAATGTCCACCCAAACTCTCATGTTCAGAGGACCTAACATTTTACTTGTAACTCTGGGAAGACTGAGTGATTTTGTGATTTCCAGATGTGCAGACCACAATCTTTCAGTGTATCTCTGTCTGTTAGGTTGTACTTTTATCCATCTTTTAGGGATTTTTCTTTCTGACATATTTTTTTTCCTTTTTTCCATTCTTTCTCTTTTTTAAAAGATTGTATTTATTTATTTTTAGAGAGAGGGGAAAAGAGGGAGAGCAAGAAAAATCCATGTATGGCTACCTCTTTCACACCCCCAACTGGGGACCTGGCCTGCAACCCAGGCATGTGCAGTGACTGGGTATCAAATTTGTGACCCTTTGGTTCACAGACCAGTGCTCCATCCAATGAGCAACACCAGTCACAGCTGAACATTGATTCTTTTTCTTCCTATTATGTTATTTACTTTTGCTCAGAATGAACTCGGATAAATATAAATATCCAATCACATATTATAACTAATATTTTGTGGCTAATATAAAACAAAAGTAATATATAATATAAGGTTATTAGCAATCCAGATTTAGTTTACATGAACTGTGAAACTCCCAAGAATGTAAGAAGATAGACTAGGAATTTGGAAGGCAATCATGTGGGAAATATTTCCTTATCTCAAATAGATAGATGCTGACTTAGGACCCTTTCAATGTCCAAGATGTTTTAATTTTATGACACTTAACTTTTTAAAATGCTAACTTTGGAGTAATGAGATGTAAATATCACTTTATTATCTAACAAATAGTTTGAAATGGCACCAGAGAAAGAGATTTGATCTTGAGATAAATTTAGCAATCAGTGCATAAACAATGTAAAATCTAAATATAAATTACAATTACTTAGGTTACTGCACATGTTTTATAAGCAAAATAAAATTGGTATAGAAACTTAGGTAAAAATAATTTATTTTATTAGAAATAAAAATAAATTGTTATGATGTTGTGATTTGCTGAGCCAAGTTTTATTGTTATATTGTGTGCACTATTGCAAATTAATGTGTAGGCTTAGAAATGTCTTAAGTTATATCACATCATTTATAATATTGATAGTGTGCCGCATCAAATTTAAGAAAAATATTTTAATCCAACATGCTACATAACAGGTGGTAGATTATTTTTAGAATTGCTAGTAAACTGCTTACAGCAATACTCAAATTGACTCATGGTGTGTAAGGTAAGCTTATTGCATTTAATAGGCAAAGCTTTATGCCTCAATCCTCTTTGGTATGGACTTATCGTACTTTATGAAATTCATTGACTCTTTAAATGTATCAAAGCAGGAGATTACACTATCTAGATAATTGAAAAAGTCAACTTATAGCCTTTAGAGTCCCAGTTAAATGGTATTCCTCATGAATAAAACCAAAAATGAGTTTTTATGTAATAAAATATTTTTGCTTTAAAATTAAGATATTTAATTTTTATATCTGCTCTCCAAGCCCCTGAAGAATTCACACACACAGTAACTAAATTAAACTTGAGAGTGACTGAACTTTAGGTGCAGAGACTGCATCTTACTCCCATTCAATATGAGAATTCTCTCTCATCTGGACGATTGCAGCTGCACATATCCTCCAGCCTTGGACATGTAAGACTGAACTTAGATTCAGACCTTCCATGCCACCAAGTCTTTTGTGATCTCGTATAAGCCCTTCATCCCTGCAAGAAGTAGAGCAATTCCTTCTCCAAGCTTCCTGCTGAGCTCAAAAAGCTTTTCAGTGAAGTCTGAAGACATGTTGTAATCTCATTTAAAAATACTTTTTAGAGAAATTTGTGCCATGATTTGGTTCAAGCATAAGACTGTCAACATGCCTAACTAAAGCAGGCTCCTCATTGAGTCAGAGAATTTCAAAAGTTTCTCTCATTTCCCTTTCTTGAGGATCTGAGTCTAATTTGACACTGAATTCTTTTTGAATTTAATCATGCAGACTCTAAATTTCTTCCATTTATTTTAGCTGAGTAACAGAACAATTTTATATCTTGTGGATTACATGAATAACAATGTATTTTCCACTCTCAGTGCAAAATCCTAACAATTTAATAACCACTCTAGAACATATTTGTCCAGACTCCCTTAACAGGCTTTAAAACAGTAAGAGAAAGAGTTCAGTACAGAGAAATTGGATCATAATTTTATAAGCTTTTTTCCTAATTAAGAACACTCATGTGCAGGGCTATCATATTTTTCATGATTTTGGAGCTACAAATATAACTATCAATATCTAATTTTTTGGTTGTTATCAATCTAAATATTTTTATCCCTTATGTTCTTTCGGGTGCTACTTTCTTTTTACTGTGATAGAATTCTCTTTATATTTCTTCACTACAGCTATACATTTTAAGTCAATATTTATTTTCTATTTGCTTT
This sequence comes from Furipterus horrens, assembly GCF_987537825.1. Lineage (NCBI taxonomy): Eukaryota > Metazoa > Chordata > Mammalia > Chiroptera > Furipteridae > Furipterus > Furipterus horrens. The sequence continues at coordinate 178,349,429 of NW_028327172.1, forward strand.
CGGTTGAAAAAATATCAACAATATAATTGGTCAGTTATGTCTCAAGGGTTTACTAAAGACTTTTAATGGTCTTCTCAGTGTCTGAATAAATACTTAAACTATCTTTCATTCAAGGGAGACACCATCCTTCTTAAAATGTGTATGGTTTAATGCTTTGTTTATCTGCTAGGAAAGTTTTAGAAGTATCTCATTCTAAAACTCAAGCTGAAAAAGTTGTCTCCAGAAATAAATTACACATATGCTTATCTGTAGTCTGTGATCTGCTGCATGACGTCTATAAAGCACTAAAAACTCTCTTCAGCCAAGGATAAGAGACAGGGAATTTGAGAATGGTATGATATTGAAGAGTAACAGAATATGCTACCTCCAAATATACCACTTTGGCATATTGAATATTTTGAAAACGAAAAGGAGCAAACAAGAAAAGTTCTCTTCATTCCCCCTATTTGTGTAAAAGAAGGACATAAATTTCTACAAGGAAGGACAGAAATTAACCACCAGAGAAAATTCTAGACCCCCATCATCCGGAAGCAGCACCAGAGGAATCTTTATAACAAAGCTTACTAACTAGCCTTTGTCTTTCATTAGTTTTCTCCATGTGTTCATCTTCCCACAATTTGCCATTATTGTCCTATTCAGTATTTTTCCTTTGTTTTGTCACTTCTCTAAAACTTTGTTGTTCTATTTGCTGAATTGCTATGGTAAACGCAAGGTTTAACCACCTCTCTGAGTTACTTATTCTTAAATGTTCCCATGAATACATGTGATGCATAGGTAAATAACCTACTGTTTGTTTTTCTCTTGTTAATCTGTCTTTTGTTAGTCAAGTTTATAAGAATACTACCAGAATACTTAGGAAGGTAGAGGAAAAGTGTTTCTTTCCTCTCCTGCAATATAGTTACCATTTGGTACAATTTCTTTGAAATAGTCTTTCCAAAGCTGAAGCACTAGAACTCCAGAATTTCAATCATATTGTTCTCTTCTTATGTGCCCTTACATTTTCCTGTGTTATATGTCATGCTGTCTTCTTGCTTATCATAAGTTCATAAATTCTGTTCATTGTACATGAAAGATTTGAATATGCTTTAGTATTGTCCACTCAATAATGAAATGGCATCAGAGACTATAGCATATCGCAGTGTAATTTTGGATGCTGTAGCTATGGCTTATCTACTCTCTTTGAGAAATAGTCATCTGCATAGCTAGTAGAATGTTAATCATCTAATTTTATTCTTGGGAATTATTTAAATTCATTATTGCTTTAACCTGTTCAACCTTTATTTTTAGATGATAATATATAATATGTTTTGCCAATTTGTTAACCTCATATGATATAGAAAATTATATACCTTCTTATATAATTTTGCACTAATACAACAGTTTAAATCTTGCTACAATAATGGACATTCCTATTGAAATCATACCTGTGACTCTCAGTTGGCTCTTCTTGAGCTAACTTACCTCAAGCTGATAGTTTAAAAAAGTATTTGACAATCTATTTTTAATCTCTTTGCAGATGATTCTTACCTCAAACAAAGGAGAAAAACATATTATGCTAAATGTATTATTACTAACTTTGAACATACTAAAAATATCCGATAGCCTTGAAGATGTTAAATCAGTATGAATGGTCCTGTTAATTGGTCTTACCGGAACATGTCAGCTCTCTAAATGGTCAGCATCCATAGTGATAACAGACATACACTTGGAGTAGTACATATTTTTTTGAGTCATAGAAGCAGAGAAAGTTTTCAACTACTAATGGAAAACCCAATATCCTCTCCAAAATGGCATTCATATTTAGGATTTTTTTTCACAATATAACCCTGCCCAATGGAATAGTTGTGATTAAAATAAATGTACATGAAAAGAAACAAACTTTTGAAGCCAGATAAATTGCTTTGGTTGACTACTACACAAAATGAGGTGTAGTAATCAAAATTCTTCTGTGCTCTATGAAGGAATCCAAACCCATTTTGCTTATTGAATTTGTTCAGGCTTTAACTGACATCCAGAAACAATCTCCAAAAATGGGATAATTTTACTGGTAACACTCAGAATGTTTTGAAAATTATGACCATCTCTCAAGACACAAGAACCACAAAAAAATCTGATCAGCTATGAACAGACCTAGTCATGTGAAATAGAATTTGTTGAAAATTACATAGTATCAGAGCAATGATTGCTTAAAAACTAACTTAAAACATCAATTGCAGGGAAACATTACATGAGTATCTGAGAATGTTTCTAGTGCATTCCCTGGTGGTAAAAATATATAATCTAAAGAATATCTGTAAAGGTTTCTTATTTATTTGAAGACAGGAACCTAAGCCTTAGTAGATTTTGCATGTAGATATTATTCAGTTTCCTCAATCCCAAATATTCACATTTGTTCCAGTGATTGTAGGCTTATTATCTCAGAGAGAAGTTTATGTTTTTATTCAAGAAGAAAATTGTTTTTCTTAACCCTGATGACTTAATCTCCTCTGCTTGCTCTTAATTAGATTGTTACTGGAGATTTAAGAGAATAGGAGCCAGTTTTGCATTCTCTGAATCTAACACCTTTCAAAAAGATATGGTTAGATACTGTGTAAGATAGAGGACTTAAACAGTACTTATTCAGCTCTGTAATCTATAGTCTAAATTTGAGATTTCTAAATAACCAGTTTCTGAATATCTTTATGAACTTTAGCAAAGGCACATCATTCAACCATTTAATGAAAACATCACTAGGAAGAAATGAAAACAGCAAACTACCATAGATGGAAGGGACTATATCAAGTGCTGCTAGGAGCTAACACTATTCTACAGTAAAATTACCAGTTGCTGATCATTGGATCCATCATTCTCATCTCAAATGGCAATGTATTAGTAAACTAAAGGAGGATTTCAGTTAACATATTTTTATGCTCGGGTTGAGCCAAACTACTCCATACTGGAGGCATAAAAAGTATACCACATTGTTCAAACTTTAGCTCAAAGAAAATTTAGAACTTTACAAATTAAAAAATAAATAACATGGGAGATATTTGAAATGAAGACAATGGTTATAAAATAAAGCATCACACTAGTATTTCAAGGAAGTGTCTACTCAGTGTTATAGGAAAATATAATGCTTCTGTTAGCATAGAGTTAACAGCATATCACTTTGCTACAAAAATAAGATGCTACAGGGAAACTAAAGCTGGGGATAGAGGTGATACTTTATTCTCTGGGTTCTTCTCCTATGGGAGTAGATGGGATCACTTTCTTGATTTGGATTTAGAAAATATCAGTGCTTATTTCAGAATACATTACAGAGTTCAATAATAATTCACCTTTTCACTATACTCACCATCATAATTATCAATATATATTCTCTAGGGATTCAGATCCTACTGTACAGTCTGGCTATAACTCAGGCACAATAGGCTAAGGGAATGCTAATGGTCACCACTGTACAAAAAGCCTTCCTCTCATATCACCAGAGGACTGATATGAAGACTTCTCTTAAATAACTGTAAATCTCAGTTTCTTGGACAAAGAATGGTCATGGGTTAGGGTCTTTGTGATGTCAAAACACCTAGAAAATTCCCTAATTGAGTAACTTTCTTTCACTCAATTATGAGTCTGGCTGACCTTCAGCTACACAGACCAATCATGTCTTGCTCATGTGTAATCTCTCAATTAACCTTGTCTCTTTGGCCCATATAGGTAAACTGAATGGAGGAAGACTCGTCGGCAGCCGTCCGTCTCGAGAGACGATGGTGTAGCTTCTTAAGAGTCTATCTGCACCGCCGAGAATTGCTGTGCAGTCCGACTCGGGAGTGACACGGTATCTGTCTCCTCCTGTGTTGAATCGACATCTTGCGATGACGCTGGAGTGTCCTCTCCAGTGAAGCTGAAGCTACAGAGCCTGGGCAGGGTGATATGGAGGGTCTGCTGTTGCCCATGCAGCAGACCCCCCCTCTCTTCGCAGCTGAAGGATCCAAGGGAAAGACGGAGTCAATACAGCTTGGCTTCAGGTGCGCCGCAGGAGTTGCCGGTGTTGACTACAACGTCAAACCGCCTTAGGGACTCCGGCTCCGAATTTTCTGTCGGGGTTTACTCCCTTAGCCTTTCCCCTGAAGAGGTATGCCGCAAGGCAGCGGAGGTTTTTTGGAGTCAGAGTTTTCCTTCTCTGATGTGCCCTGACTGGAAGATCGAACCAGCGACACTTAGCTCGCAGGCCGATGCTCAATCCACTGAGCCAAACCAGCCAGGGTGAGACAGGTCTCTGTCTTACCTCTTACCACTGCTTTGAGCCTGAGTTTCTACTCCTTTCACTCCACAAAGAAAATGATATACTCAGAGAGGTGGAGTAACTTGCCTAATGTCACACAGCCAGTAAATAGCACACCCTGGATTGAAACCCAGGTTCTCCCAACTCCCAAATTGGTATGTTTTAATATACTAGGAAAAGCAAGATTTGGGGACCCTAGTAGCTTGTCTGGTGGGAGGGGCAGTTCCTGGAGGTGAGGCACGTTCCAGTGACCACGGGGTCCTGTGGGCCCACTCCACACCTACCCCCATAGACAACCCGCAAAGAGAGTTCTCAGCACCCTGTGCCACTCTCCTCCCTGACTCCTTCCTAACCCTGTTACTCATCTATTGACTGGGACATCTCAGCTGCAATCTTGGGGAAACGCTTTTGGCATCTCCCAAGTTTTCTTAATTTACCGACAAGGTAATGACCGCCTTGATCCATTATACACATTTGCTAAAGGAGTTTGCATTAGGATGCAAAGTAGGCTTCTCTGACTGAGAGAAAACCTGAGGTTCCTGGGTTTGGTCTTCTGATTTAGCCCCTAAATATATGTAATTCATTGCATTTAAACCATAGGAATTGATGGTCCCAGGTGCATCCACTCAACAGGTTTAGTTTCCAAATGAAGCCCCCACCGTCACAGTAATCTGGATGACTTGGATTGATATTTTTATTATCCGTATGAATTTGAGGGGCCTTAGCTTATCATTTAGGATGTTCAGTTCCACTCCCATTTACCTAGAATGGCTCATGTCACTTTCTGCCTCCATTCCTCGCCTGGAGCCCGGGAGAAGGGGACACAGCAGTGGAAGCCCTGACTTGCTACTCTTCCACCATCTTGAAGCTTTGTTCTTTTCAAACCACATCCCCTTAACACCAGGAACAGCACCTGGCAGGCCAAGTTGAACAGCCCCTCCAGCCCTCCCCCAGCCCTCTGCTTCTGGCAAAACCTGCCAGCAGGAGCAGATATTTGATCTACTATAGAAGCTGTGATGTTACACTGCCCAGATGTTTCACTCACCAGACAGATGGCTCAGGTTACAGCTCGAATCAGGGCTGTTCTAGCCTCCAGACCCCATGCCCACCACACCCTCCCAACCCCAAGAGACAGGACCCATGGCCCACATGGCCAGTTGAGATGGAGTAAGTAGGACCTGCATGGAGTCAGGGGACTCACTGAAATGACCCTTTTAGGGTCTAGAAGGCATGTATTCTCAAAGCCTTCTATGGTCATTCAGACTGGACGATGACTCCCCCAGTCCTCAGATACCTGTATCTCTTTGCCCCCTAGAACCCACCTCCTTTCCTTATCAGTAGTTTAAAAAGAGTCTGGATGGAGCCTGGAAACACTCCACAAGGGAAACAGAACAAATGGTGACCAATGTGGCTGGAGTGTCCAGGCCACCTACGTGTGCCTGATTTCTCCCCAGATATTTTGGAAATGCATTTTGCTGCTAAGAAGCAGGGAGAGAGGAAGATTACAAATTCAGAACTAAAAAAAAAAAGAAAAAAAGTATTTTTCTGCTGTCAGTGTAAAGTCAGGCCCAAGAGACATACTATGGAGGAGGGGAGGTGATGTAGACCCACATAGTGTCCATAGAAACACAACAAAGCCCTCACCCTTTCTGGTATGAAAGACCCCTCTTATTTAGGGAGTTGGTGAAAACTGTGCACTTGACTTTGTGAAATGTGCGCTAAGATCTAGTCACTGCAGAAAATTTAATCCCAAGACCAAAACCAGGCCATAGAGAATTTTGGATTTAACCCAGCACCACCGGGAGACTTAGGAAACTCTAGCAAGAGTGAGAGCTGCTGGCTGTCTGACAGTGGTGGCCACGGAGAATGGTCAGCTCCTGCCAAACACCCTCATCCCCCTGAAGGAATGGCCAGAGGCAGATACTGGGCACCCATTCCTAGGGCAGCCCTGGAGGGGCCCGAGGGATCTGACCCTCACTTTTACAGTCAGGGGGACTGGCCTGGAGGAAGACTAAAACCAGAGGAATAATATCACTTTAAAAAATCCCTTTGTTTCTATTATTTGTTGCACTTGTTCATATCACTTCATCCTGAAAGGGTGAAGCCATATGTTGCTGAAATCATCCCTGATTTTAGAACCTGTCAAAATCAAAAGGAAGACATTTGTGTATGATATGATGATGGCTTGGACTAATTACTAATGAATGTATGAGAATCTAGTAATGTGTCAATAGTTTTTGACTTTTATAATCACTTTACTGTTAAGGGTCTGTGGAAAAAGACTATGTATGGACTGTGACATTAGGAAGATACAAGATCTGTCCAGAAGATATCCAGCTATGTAATATGAAACAAAGTCATATATTGAAGAAGATACAAGATTACAAGAAACATTGTACATAGGACAATGATGCCTTAGTCCCCTTCAAAGTAGGCACCTTGGGCCCTACACAGTTCCAATCACCATCAGCTGCCCGATTGTATTTTCCTGAATCTCATTGATGGTTTGAACTCTCTTCCCTTCCAAAGATGATTTTAGTTTTGGGAAAAGCCAGAAGTTTCAGGGCACCAAATCTGGGCTGTCAGGGGAGCTGACTCACCTGGGTGACTTGATCTTTCACCAGAACACTACATGAGAAGTGATGCATGAACAAGTGCATTATCCTGATGAAGCTTCCAATCACCAGTTGTCTATAGCAGTAGCCTATGAATCACCTGAATAGTTTCCATGGAGGAATGTTCAAACTTAAGGAAAAACTTAATGCATAGCTGTTGTTCTACTCACTCGGTCATTTTGAGTGTGATGGCCACATAGTACAAATAGTCACTCAGTGGTTTCTACTGCCCCCACTGACGAGTACAGTGAAGTCATCATTGCTCACGCATGCGCATTCTAGTCCACTCTCTTTGGCTACCATGTTACATCAATGTCGCACAAACCATTCTCGTTATATTAACAATAGCTCAGTTTTTCCAGACAGACCTCATATACTTTTATCTCTATTCCCTTTTTCTGAAACAGAGCTCCTAAAATCTCTGAAATTTCCTGAGCAAGAGGGGTGCTAGGAGCATCTGCTCTTATTTTTTATCTTTGACCTCAGTTCCTGACAAAGAGCTCCCAAATCACTTGGGATTTTCTGGAAAATAATAGCATTTTTTTTTTTTTTTCAAATGAGATGTCTCTTGGTGGGGATCTGGATAACTTTAGAATGAGGGCTTATCACCAGAAAGACTAAGCCGTTATTACAAGCTTGGAACTCTCAGGCCCACCCCCTCTATTCTAAGGAAATGACAGGGGCTAGAAATTGAGTTAATAATTGACCATATCTTGACAAATCTTCCATATAAATTCCTGAACCACAAAGTGTGAAGAGCTTTCAGATGGTGTATTCCATCATCATGGGAATAAATGCTTCTTCATTTGAAATCCTTTTGGAGTTTTCCTTTTACCTTAAATCTAAGAAATTACACAAATTTTGTTTAGCTGTGCCAGAAAAATTTAACACAGATTTTTAGTAAACAGCTTAACATTTTGGGAAAATTCTTTAATTTATATTATTAATTAATATAATAGTGTAAAACTAAGTTTGTTTTGTTGTTGTTTTTAATTTCAGAGCATCTAATAGGAACTATTTTTGCTTTGTACATTTTACGGATATCTGTTCTTCTCTTTGTAATTTTACTGTATAAATTGCATTGGTTCACATGAAGTATTCATACAAAACCATGCTCCTTGACAGATGGCATTTAGATGCATTAAAAATTAATTTTTCTCAGAATAGTTCTCACTTTTTTAGATTTCTGTAACTAATTCTGTATTTTTACCTTTGTTGAATAAAATATTTGCAATTTATGGAATTTAAATTAGTCATTGATCTCAAATAAATTTGCTTCTTCATTCAAATATTAATAGACTAAAATAAGAAATGGACTAGAAAAGGAAGTAAAAGAAATATACTGGATGGCATGAATTATTTAAATAACCATTAGCAACACTCTAGTAACTGAGAAAATCTAAGAGGATTAATGCATTTTCCTGTTCAGGACTCATTTATACAATAACCAACAAATTATTTTAATTGAGTTCCTTAAGGAAAATAAATCTTTATAAAATTGAAAGTGGTATCTAAATGTTAAGTTCTCTGTTTCACAAAGGTTTTTCTTAACTTCTCACTGTGACAAGTTCTTACATTGTTCAATTGTTTTTAGAAAAAAACATTTTAAAAGCTTCATCAAAATACTTCTTTGTTAATTAGAATTTGTTTCCATTGTAACAGAATAGAAACCTCACTGAATCATTCCCAGATACCATTGTCCATGATTTCTTTTCTTCTGCCTTTATAGTAGCAGCTTAGTGTTCTTCTATTATAGCCTATTTACCAAAACAGAAAAACTACATTTTCACATCTCATAAAGTATATTTAGATCACTTATTCACTAAGATTTCTTTTTTGCAAAGATGAGTTTTTCTCCTTTTATTCACGAGTTAAAATTTCCTTATACAAGTTAATGTGAAATATGATTTCCCATGGTTCAGTATTTTTGTGAATTATTAGTATTAGTCTAATTTTATGATACATCCATATTTCCACTTGGCTACTTGAGTTTTTACCCATTTTATTGAATTTATTGGAGGTAACACCTGTTACCAAAAATTATACAGGTTTCAGGTGCACAGTTCCACAACCCATTATCTGTACACTGAATTGTTTGCTCACCACCTCAAATCCCCTTTTTTATGCTTCTACATTTTAACTGATGTTTGTAATTTTTCCACTATGTATTCAATATCTAGAATTGTTTGAGAAATGCAGTAAATGTTCAGTATATACATGTTGGATTTACTCATATATAGCATGTAGAAAAGCAAACTCTTGTTATTTTGCATTAAGTTTAATTCAGGCCCTAATCTTCTAAACAGTTTGGGAGGCTTGCTGTAGGGAGAGGGAGATAAAAGTTTATGTATGAGCCAGGCTTCAATACCAATAAAATTATTATTCAGATGGTGTGCTTAGCCAACTCTAGAGCTTTTGCTCTTTAAAAATTGGGTGATTTTAGCCCTGGCTGGTGTAGCTCCGTGGATTGAATGCCTACCAGTTGTGGGCATGCCAGTGGCAACTGATAGCTGTACCTCTCATACATTGATGTTTCTCTCCCTCTTTCTCCCTTCCTTCCCTTCTCTCTAAAAATAAATAAATAAAATAATCTTTTAAAAGGTGATTTTATCTTAAATACTCTGGTTAATAAGAAGTAGTCTGCATTTTGTTAAGATGAGAAGAAATAAATGAAGAAATATCATTTGAAATAGAAACATTTGAACAAGAGTTTATATTGTTTCTATTTTGTCTATGATATGAATCCTCTCCCCCATTTCCCCTGAAATCTTTATTAGAGGATGTGTCTTATTTTGATACTATACACACACACATAATTTATATACATATATATATATATATTATATATATATATATATTATATATCTACACAGTGAGAATGCTTTAAAAGCTTAATCTTACTTAAACAGGACAAATAAATGAGCAAAATTGAACCAGAGGCATGTAAACAAGGAATAGACAAACAGTTACCAGAGGGGAGGAAGGAAGGGAGAGAAGGGAGTAAGAAGGGAAAGAATTTAGTAAAGGAACTAGTATAAATAACCCATGGACATGTACAACGAGGTGGGAATTGACTGTGAGAGAAGGGGTGGGCTGGGACAACTGTAATAGAAAAGTAATAAATAAATCAAAAATTGAAAAAAATAAAGGAGAATGCAGAGCAAGAACACTGGATGCTTAAAGAGAAATAAAATTACATCTTTTTATATTCACTTTAATAATTTAATCAGTAATAAGTTGAATTGCTAATATGATTTAATGGCATATTTAAGATAGGATGAATTTAAATAATATATAATTGCAATAAAGCCATAATGATATGGGCTCCTAATTAAGGGAAGTGTACAGCAACAACTGAAGGGTCATTTCTCACGGTACTATTCATCATAAGAGAATGTAAACATTTGCTGCAATTAAATTTTAAAATATTATTGGTTATGCCCTGGCTGGTGTGGCTCTGTGGTTGAGAATCAGCCCTCTAATGAAAGGGTCACTGGTTCGATTCCCAGTCACTGCACATGCCTGGGTTGCAGGCCAGGGCCCCAGCTGGGGGTGCACAAGAGGCAAACACATTGATGTTTCTCTCCCTCACTTTCTCCCTCCCTTCTCCACTCTCTAAAAATAAATAAATAAATAAAATCTTTAAAAAATAAAATAAAAATTATTAGTTGACATTATTTTTAAAGAGCTGTTTAAGGTAGAAAGAGAAATGAGTAGAAAACACACAGAGTTCTCATATACCCTGTCGCACCCCCATCTTATATTTGGGAAAGATCTATATAAGCACTAAATACACTAAAAGCTTATTCCTCTTGCAGTCTCATTGATTAGATTTTCTCAAATTATACATTAGCTATGCAACACCTCTTAAGATTATTTTTGCCTCAGTGTTCTCCCCTACTATGATCTTGACAAACTGGAATTCCTTAGCTACTATTTGTATGTACTAAAATGTCATTCTTCAGATTTAAACCTATAGTAATCTTATACTTGTTGAGAATAAAATTTAAAGTTTTCTGTTCTGACATTTCCATCTACCTGAAATCTAATCTCTACACATGTCCAAACACTGCTATCTTGTGTATGTATATAGTCTTTCCTAGCAGTTAAGTATTTGAATGCTGAGGATAAATTGGTTGGATTTAAATCTATTTTACTTCCCAGATTAGTTCAGGAAAATTATGAGTGTCAATTTCTTCACCCACAAAATGAAGCTAGTAAGAGAGAACCTTATGAGTCAGCGAACAATGCCACAAAATCAGTTGGACATGTACCTAGGATACGCCTGGCTTTATGTTGTTCTTAAAATTATAAACCAGAAAAACTAGGTTTTTTGATTTTTGTGTTTTTAATTTATTTGTATTTTAACTGAGAATATCTGTGATGAATTTGAATGGGGATATATTTTAACACACGTGATTACAGAATTATTTCACTCCTTGAGAAGAACTTTTTTAAAAAGCAAGCTTGATAAGTAATAATACCTTGAAAATTGTTAAATTGTCTTTAAGTAGGTATTACTTTAACTAGTTTTTCTTTATAGTTGTGTTTCTTACCTCATTTATTCTTAAGGATTTTATTCTCTTTAGAATAGTCTTCATTTTCTGCCTTTGATTTGAAGAAATTTACTGATAATTTGAGATATTATTAAATGACTAAAGTTAAATCTAAATTTTATTATTACATCAAGTGACATGACACTTTCCAGAGAATTCTTCACTCTTTTCTAATTTGGGATGGCAGGTTTTAACAATTTGCCCCTTTTGCTGACATCTTAATTTTTAAAAATTACTCTCCAAGGAACACAACCTGAGTGGTCAAATATTTTATGCTAGTAATTTAATATATTATTAATGTGTACTTTCACTTGGAATATATTATTTCCCCTTTAATTGGTGAAATCAACAGCTTTCTTTGGTCATTTTAAAAATTCTCACAAAATTTATTTTTCTATAAGACATTTTCAATTCAACAATATTGCATTGTTTTAGAAAAACATATTTTCCTTCTCAACAAAATTTGCCCAAAAAGCTCTACAATAAAATAAAATAAGGAGAATGCTAGATTTCAAATAGGGTTGAATCATTGAGAGGAAGGACTTTGTGTACAAAGCTGTCTTGAAAGAAGACTATAGTAATAAAAGAAGTAACAGCCATTCCCATAGATATGTTAACTTATTAGCTTTCAATTCCATGTTGATATTATAGATATTCTTCTTCAAAAATTTGAAGGATTATTTTAAAATCTTTAGTATTACACACACATACATGCATACAGATATATATACACATATATATGTATATATATATATTATAAAAATTCTAATACCTTGCAAAATCTAGCAAACAATACTCATTCTATATGCTGAATATGGTAGGGATATGAGGGCATTATTTAAAAATTTATGTTTGAAAAAAAGGCAGCTTTGTTTTCACAGATTAATGTAAAACATATATGCAATAGTTGTGCCTTCAAATGGTTTATGTATCACAAATATGCTGGTATGTCTAAAATTAAACTATAACTTGGGGTGGTAAATATGCAATACAATATACAGGTGATGTATATAGAATTGCACACCTGAAACCTATATAATTTTATTAACCAGTATCACCCAAATAAATTTAATTAAAAATCAAAATTTTAAAAAGAAGTAAAATTAAACTTTAAACTCTAAATACTGTTGGGAGAAGTTTTACAGAAATGTTATAGGATATTTTTATTAATACATTCATATACCTAATTACCTAAAACAATGTTAGAAGCTACCTAAGTCCTATGTTTTTAAAAAATATTTTATTTATTAATTTTTTTAGAGAGGGTAAGGGAGAGAGAAAGAGAGGGAGAGAAACATCAATGTGTGGTTGCCTCTCATGCACCTCCAAACTGGACCTTGGCCAGCAACCCAGGCATGTGCCCTGACTGGGAATTGAACTGGAGACCCTTTGGATGCATACGCCAGAGTTTAATCCACTTAACCACTTCAGCCAGGGTCAAGTCTTATGTTTAATTTTCAAAATTTTAGTTCTTTTGAACTTGCTTTTATATTCACAACCACTCACTATCTTAGTGGATACTATTGAGTATTTTCCTTCTTTTATTTTTCTTCTTTGTTCAAGGAAACCTTTGCTTTTATGCCTTATTGAACACATTTAATGATTAAATCGTAATTCTCTAGGGGGATTAATTCTCTTTATACATTAAAGAAGTTTAAGTGATTCGGCATAAGCTTGCTAGCAAAATTAAAAGCAGTATGGAAAAATCATACTGTTCTTAGTTCTTTTTGTTCTCTCTGTGCTGCATATGCGCACAGATTCAATGAAAAATTTGATCTTGGTAAACAATCCCCCAAAGAGAACAATAGAGTAATTATTTAACCCCCAAAGCTATAACCTGTATGTCAGAAAAAAAGTGTATTGCTCAGTTTTGGATCAATAATTTTTTCCAGGTCATAGGATTAGCTGCAGTACAGACTTCATCCTGTAATAAAACGGACTTCACTTTTGAAAAGAGCTAATTGACTTGATCAGAATGAAGAATAGAACTTATTCTTGATAGCAAACCCAGGCTAATATGGTTCACAATTAGATCAATATCTTTAAAATTTTCCCATTTTTCTTCTCCAGTAAGTTGTCTCCTTGCACACATGAGATGACAAACATGTAACCAATTCTTCCAAGAAAAGATAAACTACAAATATGTATTATAACAGAAATTAACATAACTGTAAAGAAGAATGTAAAATTAATGTGTTGATAGAAGAATGTGCTTTCTCTTCTAAAAGCACTGGTGACTTATTCAATAAGACAAATTAGAGTAACAAGAAAACTATTTCAAGGCATATCTAACACACAGGCAATATTAAAAACCAAGCCCATATGCTTTGTTTCAGAGGAAAATAACCATTTTATGAAAATACATTTTAAATAGTCTATATCCATTTAACTCTATCTTATGTAGAGATAAGAATTTAATATCTCTTATCTCCTTGAAGACAAATAAGGGATAATAATTAATTAAATCAGCAATAGTTACTAAGTATATATTAGATAACAGTGAGTGTGTCATGTCTGGTACTGGGAAAAGAATAAGATCAAGTTTTCAAGGGGTTTCCAATAACACAAAAAAATAAAAAATTTAAAACTTAGAAACTATAATGAAAGCAAAATTTATAAGCAATGTTCCTTAATGAAGAAAAGGAGGATTAAAATAATAATTATAAAAGAATTATACTGTATAAGCATTAAATGATCCATATTTTTTACTAGGTTAAGGGGTGGGAAAGGTCATTGTAAGCCAAAGAAGTCTTAAGTGTACATTTATAAAACTATGAAACTTCACAGTATATTCTGAGTGCCCAAAGTATTCACTATTGCTAGATTCTAATATTTTCAGAAGTAAAGTTACTTGCTGACTCTTGCTTCTTTGCTCATGCTACATATTTTGGAACACTGACTTCAGTCTTGGAAATCCCTCATTTTTGTTTTTTTAATTTCTTTCTCCTTATATCTCTCAGTGTATCTTGCACCATGAATTTAACTGCTATCTCTATATGAAATCTGTTCCTATAGCCTCACTTCACCAATAAAATCATAACTCTAAACCACCTGACCAATTGCTTTTTCCAGCTGGATCTCTAGAGAGAATCTCCAGAAGAATATATTCAAAATATAGTTTTCTACTTGTTCCCCAAGCAATAACCTTCTTAATTAAAACTGAACTACTGATAAAGGTAGGTATGTAAGTAAGTAGGTAGGTGGGCTGGCAAGTGGATAGATGTCAGGTCAAAATCAATATGTTTCCTAATATATAAAAAACTATCAAATATATAAGTACTCAGTGACACGGTCAAGCTTCAGCTCATTGTTAACAGATCTTTCACTCATAATTATTCATATTTTTGTACAAATACAATGCCTTTCTGCTTTTATACCTTCTGATAGATTTTTGTAGCAATAGGGAAGTCATCTAAAAATCTTTGAATTTTGTACTTGAAAGGCAGTACCCAGTGGCTGTCAAAGCCTGACTGTCACGATTATTTTTGTCATTACAATTTCTTGCTAAATTGATATTGTGACATCAAAGGTTGCTGGCAATGCAAAAGATTGCTATTTCTTGTTGTTTTTCACTACTCTAAAATACTTGACACTCACAAGATGAAAAGGAATCATGATCTTTTGAACTGGTGAAAAGCAGTAAAGTAAGAAAGAAAAAAGGGCACTCCAAAAATTCTTTTTTTTTTAAGTTCAGAAAACAAACAAAAATCATTACTTCTGGTTATGCCATCAAATATACAAAAATTTTATCTCCTTAAATTAAATTTTTGTTATTTTAAAATAAATTTTCAAGCTTAGAGGATTACAGTAAAAGAAGGGTAGCTTATGAAAACTTCAAGATTTCAAATAGTTTTAATGTTGTCTTTTTGATTTATTTTAATTATATTCCTCTTCAATTTTAAAAATTAAGTTTGGATGATGCTATACTATGATTATATGCAAGCCACTATTTCCAAATTACCTACCGTTAGAGGTTATTTGAACATAACATGTAAATAAAATATAAAGATTAACAAACTTCACAGAAGAGAACATAAATTAATAAAAAGCTTTATAATTTTACTCTGTGTTAAAAGATTATATGGATATATTCTTGTTTTTGTTTTTGTTTTTGTTTTTTTTGATATTTAAACTTTGGGCAGTGCAAAGTATTATAGGCAGGCCTGATAAACGACACTCAAAGCTAAGCTGCTAAAATCTTATCAAAAAGGAAAAATATCTCTCCCTAACCACAATGTGCTACATTCTATCATGTATATTATTGACTTGAGTGTGTCAGGAACTTGAAGTTGCCTCAAGCACTACTGCCTTTTGTACCATTGCTACTTCTCTGCCAGGTATTTATCTATGTACCTTTCCTTCACAGCTAACGTTAATAGCCTCAGTCTTACCTTCCTGTGACTCTACATGTTCCCCACTATTCCTTTTTTTCCATCACCAACACTTGAGTGTGGATTCTTTTGATTGGCATATCCTTGGTCATTGTAGTTCTTTGGTAGCTTTTGGGAGGATGGGAAAATGAGTATGTCAGAAAGATGTAAAATTTTAACAGACCAATGAAGAAAAGCCCTTCAAAATTTAAAGCATTCAAATCTATGGGAAGAAAATAAAGATGTCTGTTTTAAAAGCTATAGCTGCAAAAATCCCATATAACTCTTTATGTTTTGTGGTTGGTGTTGGTATTGGTGATGCTAGTGATGATGGTGTTTGTACATTTGATTGATTTTGCTTTTATTTATTTTGTTTTCTATACCCTGATGTAGGGTAGAAGTTAATCATAATGTGAGGAATCTAGCTTTATTATTATAAAATAAACAATATAGATGCAATCATTTAAAATATTTCCTACTAAGTACTATGCCAATAGCTTTCATCCTACTTTATCTAGAAGTGTAGCAACTTGCAGTATGATGTGCATTCTATCTCTGTCCAAATTCAACCTTATGTCTTATTAAACATGAAGCTTTATTTCAACCTTAGTTATTAACTTTCAAATATAGCACTTTTGCCAAATTCAGCCCAAAATATCTAATGAGGTCATAAGTTTCACGACATGCTGTGAAGTCCATTCCTCCAAAAAGTATGAAAAATACATGTAATTCTATAATTTCACAACCCTTAAAAACGGAGAGCTTACTATAAGGTCCTAAAGCCTTGTTTCCCATTTATCTTTAAGTTGTTACTATGCTTTCAAAAAGTTTCCTGTAAAAAAAAAGAATATACTTTCAAACTGTGTTTTTATTTCTTTCAGACAGTTTAAAATGAGAGTTCAGTAAACATCTGTTGAATAAAATCTGACATTTCAGAGGAGGGTTAAACAAACAAATACTGCATTGTTATAAAATGAAAAAACTCTAGAGCAAGACTACATTACCATCCTTTTATTTAGTATAAAAGGAAGTATTTTTGCCATCCATTGACATGCAATTACTACTAAAGAAAGACCAAATAGGGAAAAACAATCATTACCTGCTCTTCTAGATTCCATACTTGATTTAATTTGTTTGAGTTGGAATTGTATAAAACATGTAAATGAGAGAAAAAGATAAATCCTCTTTGTCTCTTTTGATTCTGAATAACAATGTTTATAGCTGAAAAATCTAGATGTCAATAATTTAGCTTACAGATTTGCTGTATCAACTGAGATAATGCATTTGCAAATACATTGCAGACTTTGAAACATTAAAATAGATATTTGGTTACTGTTTTCAAAGATTAAAGCAAATGACCTAGAGGAAGCAAACTATATATGATTAAGAAAACACATGGGAGGTAAGATGGCGGAGGAGTGAGGAGAGGTTGCGGTTTTAGGCTCCGGAGACCCGTCTGCAGTTTGGTCTAATTGCAGACAGAACATCTCAGTGAGCAGCTGGACATTGGCGGGAGTTGAGCCAAGGCACTGCTGGATTAGAGAAAATCCATCTGGGAACAACCTGTTTAGTGAGAATAGCGGAGAAAAAGGGGACGAAACGGGATTCCTGACTGGGGCGGCTGCCCGAGCTGTGGCGGGAAGCACACAAAGGATTTTTGGCGACCACAGGCTACCCCAGAGAGGAGTCAGGCGGAGAGCGGATCTCTGCCCGCTGGCAGTGACGGGACTCGACCAAGTGGCATTGGCGCTGAAGGACAGGAGACAGCGTGCTGCCGGGCAAGTGAGAACATAATTCTCCTTTATATTTTTCTCTAGTGGATGGTGGAGACGGGAGGAAAGTTTGGGTGTGGTAGGCCGTTCTGGAGGAGCCCAGGCGCAGGGGCGCGCTAATCCACTCCTCAACCCTACCATTGGGTCGCGGGGGCGCACATAGGGAAGTGCTCTCATTCACTGGCCCAGGTGCGCGGGGCCGTGAGTCCAGGCGTCCCTCGGACACTCCCCAACGGACATAAGATCAGTGCCCCAACGGGCACAGGGAGGGCCCACTGAACACGCAGAGGACTGTGCACAGACACCCCTAGACAGCTCCCGTGGGCGCAGGGCCCTAGGCCGGAAAGCAGACCACTAGCGCAGGCTCTGTTTGTGCCCACCCAGACGGGTGAGGGAACGGGGCGGCTGCAGCACGGGAACAGCGAGAGGCGGCGACCCACGGACGCTCGATTCCACTGAGCGCAAGTGTCCCTGGCCCTGCCCTAAGAGGCGAGAGACCAACTCCCGGAGCTCGGCTCAGCGGGACTGAGGGCACCGGGCAGCGCGCGAGCGCGAAAGCACCTCAGCCCGGGGTCAGTGGGAGCTCTCGGGCCGCCTGTGCGGGCAGGGTCACCTCGGCGCGAACGGGGAACCGCCGCGGCCCGGCAGCAGTGGGCTCCAACCGCGGGGCAAACTCTCGGGCCGTCCCAGCGCGCAGGGGCTTGCGCGCAAGGGCACCTCAACTGGCTACAGCGGGCAGCAAGGTAGCGCGCCGTGCCGGCAACCGCGGGCGCGCACCATAGCGGCAACCGGGTGCGCACACCAGTCCGGCAAAAGAACAAGAACCTCTGACCTGCCACACTAGACCAGCTGCGGACCCAGAAAAAGAAGGCAACACACCAAGGCTAAAACGGAGTAAAAACATCGTTTTTTTTTTTTTCTTTCCAAATTTTTTCTCCCTTGTTCTTTCTTTCTTCCTAATAATTTCTTTTCTTTCCTTCTTTCTTTATTCTTTTCCTGGGGTTTTTTTTTGGGGGGGTTTTGGGGGGTATATATATATATATATATATATATATTTTTTTGGTTCAATTTTTTTTTTCTCTCTCTCTTTTTTCTTTCTTTCTTCTGTATTCTTTCTTTTCTATCTTTCTTTGTTCCTTTCTTGCTTACCTTTTGGGGTTTTTTTGGGGGGTTGTGGTAAATTTTTTATTTTCTTCTCTTTCTCTCTTTCTTCTTTTCTTTCTTCTATATTCTTGGGGATTTTTTGGGGGGGTGTTTTTCCTCCACCTCTTCCAATAATAACAAACTTTATCTCTAACGTGTTGCATATAACCTCTCCTTCTCATCCTTTCTCTTTAATAGTGGTTTATTCGTTTGTGTGTCTAGCTTAGCCCCCCTATTACTTTAAATAATACAATATAATTACTATATAAACCCAAATACAATACAATCCCACTTTCTTACTATACTATTTTTCTATCCTTTTCTTCTATTTTTCTTAACATACAATGTAAATATTACTAACTGGCTTGCACAGTCTCAACTATTATCAATCTATCAACCCCTCTATCAAAAATTATATTTTTCCTCCCCAAAAACAACTCGTATCTATTCTTCTTATAGTATAAAAGCTCAAATCTCTTTACATTTATATTAATACGGGCTAGTTGGCTAACGATAGCAGGATAGAGTGGGGGATACTTTCTGAGGGTGTGGGTCTCCTGCCTGGGCTGTGTGTTTATGTCTTTAACAGCATATCCACAAAAGAACTCAAGACAAAGCAGATAGAGTGACTCTCAACCAAGTAGCCAGAAGGAAGATCCTATCAAAGAACATCTGAAATATAACCGAACAGCATAAACAAACGACATAAAGGGTAACTCAAGACCATCAGGCTCAGGATATCAAAGAGACTGCACCACTGAAACTCCCAGACCTTCGATAAAGAATATTACACCACAAAGGAGGGAAGTCAAAGCAGACTACCCCCCCAATAAATAAATAAATAAATAAATAAATAAATAAATAAATAAATAAATAATAACAAAAAGAATCCAACATGGTAAGACGCAAAAATAACCCCTCAATGAAAAGAAAAGAGGAATCCTCAGAAAGAGAGATAGACGAAATAGTCATAGCCCAAATGTCAGACATGGAATTCAAAACAATGGTGGTAAAGAAGCTCAATATACTCGACATCCTTAAAATCAACTATGACAACCTTCAAGGAAGTTACCAGCAGCTCCAAGAAAATTACAGGGAACTTGCAGAGAACTACACCAGCATAAAAAAAGACATAGGAATCGTTAACAAGAACCAGGAAGAACTTAAGAATACAATCTCTGAACTGAAAAACACAGTAGAATCAGTCAAAAGCAGACTAAACGAAGCAGAAGATCGGATTAGTGAGTTAGAAGATAATGTAGAGAAAAACTCCCAGACAATACAGCAAAATGAAAAACGATTGAAAAAATATGAACAAGATGTAAGGGAATTACAGGATAGCATTAGGAAAAATAATTTAAGGATCATAGGAATACGAGAGGAAGAAGAAAAGGAACATGGAATTGAAAATCTGATAGGAGAAATAGTGACAGAAAATTTTCCGAACCTGATGAGAGGAAAAGCTATGCAAGTCCAAGAAGCACTGAGAGTTCCAATCAAGAGGAACCCCCAAAAACCCACTCCAAGGCACATCATAGTTAAAATGGCAACATTCCAAGACAAAGAGAGAATCCTAAAAGCAGCAAGAGAAAAGCAGCAAATAACATACAAGGGAGCTCCGATAAGGCTATCAACTGATTTCTCAACAGAAACATTACAAGCCAGAAGGGAATGGTCAAAAATATTTCAAGCAATGAAAAACAAAGGCCTACAACCAAGAATACTCTACCCAGCAAGGCTATCATTCAAAATAGAAGGTGAAATAAGGAGTTTCTCAGACAAAGGAAGACTGAAAGAATACATCTCCACCAAACCAGCATTGCAAGAGATGCTAAAGGGACTGTTCTAAGAAAAAAGAAGGAAAAAACAAGAGAGGAGAGGAACAGAGGTACAAAGGGAAATGAATAAATACACGTCAATAATAACCTTAAATGTAAATGGATTAAATGCTCCAATTAAAAGACATAGGGTAACGGAATGGATCAGAAAACAGGACCCACATATTTGCTGTCTACAAGAAACACACCTCAAAACAAAAGATTTACACAGACTGAAAGTAAAGGGATATAAAAAAATATTCCAAGCAAACGGACCGGAAAAAAAAGCCGGGGTAGCAGTTCTCATATCAGACAAAATGGATTTTAAAGCAAGGACAATAAAAAGAGACAAAGAAGGACATTTCATAATACTTAAAGGAACAATCCATCAAGAAGATATGACTTTGATAAACATATATGCACCCAACATAGGAGCACCCAAATACATAAAGCAAATACTAGAAGACCACAAAAAGGATATCAACAACAACACACTCATAGTAGGGGACTTCAACACTCCATTATCAACAATAGACAGATCATCAAAGCAAAGAAACACCAAGGATATACAGGCATTGAACAACACACTAAACCACATGGATCTAACTGATATATATAGAACTTTTCACCCCAAAGAAGCAAAATATACATTCTTTTCAAGTGCACATGGGACATTTTCAAAGATAGACCACATGATAGGTCACAAAACAAGCCTCAACAAATTCAAGAAAATTGAAATCATATCAAGCATCTTTTCAGATCACAATGCCTTGAAACTAGAAATCAACCTCAGAGGAAAAAATCAAAGACACCCAAACTCATGGAGATTGAATAACATGCTATTAAATAATGAATGGGTTAACAATGACATCAAAGAAGCAATCAAGAAATTTCTAGAAACTAATGATAATGAGCACACAACAACCCAAAACCTGTGGGACACAGCAAAAGCAGTCCTGAGAGGGAAGTTTATAGCAATACAGGCATATCTGAAAAGGCTAGAAGAATCTCAAATAAAAAACCTAACCACAATGCTACAAGAACTAGAACAACAACAACAAACAAAGCCTAGGGCAAGAAGAAGGAATGAAATCATCAAGATCAGAGCAGAACTAAATGACATAGAGACTAAACAAACAATCCAAAAGATCAACGAAACTAGGAGCTGGTTCTTCGAAAAAATCAACAAAATCGACAAGCCTCTAGCCAGTCTAATCAAGAAAAAAAGAGAGAAGACACAAATAAACAAAATCAGAAATGAAAGAGGAGAAATCACGACTGATACCTCAGAAATACAAATGATAGTTAGAAATTACTTCAGACAACTGTATGACAAGAAATTTGACAATCTAGAAGAAATGGACAAATTTCTAGAAACATACAACCTTCCAAAACTGAATCAAGAAGAAGTGGAAAGTCTCAACAGACCAATAACAAAGAAGGAAATTTAAACAGTAATCCAAAATCTCCCTGCACACAAAAGCCCTGGACCGGATGGCTTCACAGGCGAATTCTACAAAACATTTAGGGAAGAACTAACTCCTATCCTCCTCAAACTGTTCCAAAAAATCCAAGAAGAAGGGAAAATCCCAAACTCTTTCTATGAAGCCAGTATTATCCTAATCCCCAAACCAGGTCAAGACACAACAAAGAAAGAAAACTACAGGCCAATATCACTGATGAACATCGATGCTAAAATCCTCAATAAAATATTGGCAAACAGGATCCAGCAACACATCAAAAAGATCATACATCATGATCAAGTGGGCTTCATTCCAGGGATGCAAGGATGGTTTAATATTCGCAAATCAATAAATATAATACATCACCTAAACAGAATGAAAGACAAAAATCACATGATCATATCAATAGATGCAGAAAAAGCATTTGATAAAGTTCAACACCCATTTATGATGAAAACACTCAGCAAAATGGGAATAAAGGGAGCATATCTTAACATAATTAAGGCTATATATGAGAAGCCTGAGGCCAACATCATACTCAATGGACAAAAACTGAAAGCATTCCCCCTGAACTCAGGAACGAGACAAGGTTGTCCACTCTCTCCACTCCTTTTCAACATAGTGTTGGAAGTCCTAGCCACAGCAATCAGACAAGAAAAAGAAATAAAAGGAATCCAAATTGGGAAAGAGGAAGTGAAACTTTCATTATATGCAGATGATATGATAGTATACCTAGAAAATCCTATAAACTCCACTAAAAGACTACTCAATATAATAAGTGAATTTGGCAAAATCGCAGGGTACAAAATAAATATACAGAAATCCAAGGCATTTCTGTACACCAACAATAAAACATCAGAGACAGAGACAAAAAAGAAAATACCATTTACTATAGCAACAAGAAAAATAAAGTACCTAGGAGTAAACTTAACCAAAGAGATAAAAGACCTGTACTCTGAAAATTATATAACATTGAAGAAAGAAATTAAGGAAGAAACAAATAAATGGAAGCAAATACCATGTTCTTGGATGGGAAGAATCAACATCATCAAAATGGCCATACTACCCAAAGCAATTTACAAATTCAATGCAATCCCTATTAAAATACCAATGACATATTTCACAGACCTAGAACAAATACTCCATAAATTCATATGGAACCAAAAAAGACCCCGAATAGCAAAAGCAATCTTGAGACAGAAGAACACAGCAGGAGGAATCACAACACCAGATATCAAACAATACTACAAAGCCACTGTAATCAAAACAGTATGGTACTGGCATAAGAACAGACATATAGATCAGTGGAACAGAATAGAGAGTCCAGAAATAAACCCAGGCCTCTATGGTCAACTAATCTTTGATAAAGGAGGAAGGAACATAAAATGGAGTGAGAAGAGCCTCTTTAACAAATGGTGCTGGGAGAACTGGATAGGGACCTGCAAAAGAATGAAACTAGACCACCAACTTACACCACACACGAGAATAAACTCAAGATGGATCAAAGACTTAAATGTAAGCCGTGACACCATAAAAATCCTAGAGGAAAACATAGGCAAGAAAATATCAGATATCTCACGTAACAATCTCTTCACGGATACATCTCCTAAAGCAAGAGAAATAAAGGAAAAAATAAATAAATGGGATTACATCAAACTGAAGAGTTTCTGCTCAGCAAAAGAAAACGTCAGCAAAATGAAAAGGAAACCAACCATATGGGAAAACATATTTGCCAATGACATCACAGACAGGGGACTGATTTCCAAAATATATAAAGAGCTGATACGACTAAACATCAAGAAAACAAACAACCCAATTAAAAAATGGGCAAGGGACCTGAACAAATACTTCTCCGAAGAGGACATACAGAAGGTCCATAGACACATGAAAAAATGCTCAACATCATTAGCCATCAGGGAGATGCAAATAAAAACCACAATGAGATACCACCTTACACCAGTCAGAATGGCCATCATCAACAAATCAACAAGCAACAAGTGCTGGCGAGGATGTGGAGAAACGGGAACCCTACTGCACTGCTGGTGGGAATGCAGACTGGTGCAGCCACTATGGAGAACAGTATGGAATTACCTCAAAAGATTAAAAATGGAACTGCCTTTTGAACCAGCGACTCCACTACTAGGATTATACCCGAAGAATCTTGAAACACCAATTCAAAAGAACTTATGCACGCCTATGTTCATAGCAGCACTATTTACAATAGCTAAGTGCTAGAAACAACCTAAGTGCCCATCTGTAGATGAGTGGATCAAAAAACTGTGGTACATTTACACAATGGAATACTATGTAGCAGAAAGAAAGAAGGAACTCCTACCATTTGCAACAACATGGATGGAACTAGAGAGAATTATGCTTAGTGAAATAAGCCAGGCAAAGAAAGAAAAATACCATATGATATCACCTAATACAGGAAACTAAAGAACAACACAAACAAAGGAACTAAATAGAACAAAGAGCAGAATAGAAGTCAATAGGGGGGAGGGGAGAGGGAGAGAAGGGGGATAAGTAAGGGAAGGGTTTAATTAAAGAGCCTGTATAAAAGACTCATGGACATAGACAACGGGGAGGGATATGATTGCGGGAGAGGGGGTGGGCTGGGTGGGGGAGAGAAATTGGGGGAAAAGGGGATAACTGTAATTGAAAAACCAAAAAAAAAAAAAAAAAAAAAAAAAAAGAAAACACATGCCAGCTTTAGAATAATACAGTGTTCCCACATGTTTTTTGCATTTTATTTTCACAGATTGCTAATTTTTTAAATAAAATAACATTAAGGACAGTGTGAGTTCTCTAGCTAGTTGTTAAACAAATGTCATCAACTCATATTGATCAGAAGAGACTGTAAAACTTACTAAAGCAACGCAAAACAAATAATTACATTGATGCTGACAGCTTGTAGGTTTTACATAAAATCTGACTTTTATATTAACCTTAAGGTAAAAAACAAAGGAGTAACACTGGGCATGAAGTTCTATGTGCCCTGAAATATGTGCATCTGGACATTTATAAAAAGGGGTTAATGCTGAGGAACATAATATATTAAATATCCTGCGATCTTTGAATACCCCAACAACAATAGGGAAGAATGTTGCCTATCAGCCACTTAATTATCTGCAATGTATATGCAAATACTCAGAGTTTGATGAAGTCTTTACATTTCGCCTCTAAGCACCACATTAGTAATTCATGAATCCACTACTAATGTTTCTGTGGCATTCAGTCAGCAGTGAAAAATTATGCAATAATGACTTCAAAGGTGGAAGAACCACTAAATAACTGTACCTTTGAGGTCATTTGTACCATTTGAACACAATTATATGAGTGTACTTCATTGGTTTCATCATTTGCAAAGAATTGCTAATGAATAGGGAGGTTATTTAGGAAATGGAGTGCAGGAGGTAGATACAGATAGAACACTGAATTGATTCCAAATATAGAAAGAAACGCATTTATTGCTTTTAAATGGTCTCAAATGCAAAATTCACAGATAAAAGAGATTTTCAGAAAATCAAGGTAATGTACCAAAGTTGTTCAATCAGCATGATCAACTCCAGGTGCTTGCTTTTCCTGAATCTTCCTTGGCTCAATGGGAACCCACAAGAAATGACATATAAAAAAACTTCTTTGCTTTACAGAGTAGTGTTTTTAAAAATGCAGTCATACAAAAAAAATTATACACTCCTTAGAACTGCTTAAAAGCAATTTTCCTCTAGCTAACTAAACTGCACTGATACATATTATCACGGAGTTAAAAAATATTTAAAATGATCCAGTAAATTGGCTAAACCTTAACTATAAAATTTCAAAGTAATAAAAATACTAATTTGCAAGGTGTCCAGTGTTTCTAAATTTAAAATTAGTAACAACATATTTTAAACAGTTTGGATTATTTAGTGCAATATACACAAACAATCTGATATAGACTAATCTTTAATTAATGTACATAATTGTCATTTGCCTCATTAGCTACATCATACTGTCACATAATAAAATATTATAAATCGGCAAATACGCAATGCCTAGGGACTAGGTGTTTCCAATGGATTATAATTATATTTGTCTTCCAAAAACTCAAATGATATTATTGTAAAATAATGGTATATCAAAAAATAAGTCTGCTTATTACTGCAATCCAATACAAATCAACTTACTATGATACTGTTAGATTTATATCAAGTTTAATATTATTGGGTGATATTTTAATATGACTAATATGATGTGTAATGAAATCTTTAACTAAGATCACTTTAAGTCAACAGCACTCTAAAAATATGCCCTGTAATTATTAAAATAAAAATGTGTTTCATACATAGGTATCTTTACAAAATAGATTATATATTGAAAAGTATTAAATGTTATTCGTTGCTGCAAATACGACTAAACAGTTTTTAAGTTGAAGAAACTAAACATAACAAAATTTTGCAAGTATCCTACAATAAACATTTTTGAGAGACTTGTTGACTTCCTGCCCCATCATCCATGAGTATTATACTATGCATTACCTGAAAACAAGGACATGTTCTCATATTGCCATAGTGTAACCATAAAAAATCAGAAATTTAACAATGATACATTAATGCCATATAATCCTCAATTCCTACTAAAGCAATTATCTCAATAATATTCTGTATAGCAGAAGTTTCTTTTTTTACTTAATTTTTATTGTATTTTTTGCTATTACCATTTAGTACTCTTACATTCCCCTCCCCCCCACACATGAATCACCACACTGTTGTTCATGCTCATGAGTCCTTTTATTCTTTTTGCTTAATCCTTACACCCCTTCATGTCCCCCTTGCCACTAATTGTCATTTTGCTCTCCATCTATGAGTTTGTCCCCATTTTCCTTGTTAGTTAGGGGGAGTATCACTCATTTTCTCTGGCAGTCATCTGTTTATTCTCCATCAATTTGGAACTTTAATCTTTCCTTGACTTATATGTTCCTGACATTATTAATGATTACAGAACAAGTATTTTGTACTTTATACCTACAGTTGGGTGTATTTGATATTTTCATATTATTTCATATTATATAGTTTTGGCAAGAATATCACTGAAAAAGTTTTGCTCTTCTCACTGCATCCCATGAAGTATTACCCAGTGCAGATTTGTCCCACTCCCTCTAATATTTAATTTTAATATCTTAAATTTTTCAAATTTGAGCAGGTTATATCCTATGATGGAATTAAGGAGTAGTGACGTTTAATTAAGTATTTGCTTAAATAAAGTGGCAAATATTTAGCAAACCTGTTGAATATAAAAATACAGGTACTGAGACTGCAGGAACAGTGATTTGTATTCTAAATAATATATAATTCAAACTTTTTGAGAACAGCTGATTTTAATTTAACTCAGGGAAAAAATTAATTATAGTGTGTAATCATTGTGATGAAAAGGGGGTTTTCAGAAGGATAGATTAATAAAAAGAGGAAATCATTATGGTTCAGAATTTTTACTAGAAAACAAAGATTTTTCAACAATTGGAAGTTTTCCTCCACAACACATCAATGATTATATTTGCCTTAGAAAATTTTGTAGGCATTGTCAATTCTTCCATGAATGTCAGAAAATATAATTGTCATCCGTATTCAATAGAGATGCTCAAAACACTGCAGTGTTTATGTGTGTGTGTCTGTGTTTGTGTGTTTTCTATGACTGAAAATAAATAAAAGAAGTAGGGATAACTTTTCAATTATTTTCCTTACGCCATATAGTATAAGTAAGTTTGAAGTGCCAGAATATGGAGTAATGCAAGAGATTCTAAAAGGTGAAAGATGCTATAGTGCCATCATCTATACTACACTGTTTGTCAAGAATGAGTTACTGAGATAGATTTCAAATATTGTCACTCAAAATTGAAGACAAATATTGAATCTACTAAGATATTTGTAGAACGGATAGTGGTGGTACTGGGTAAATTTAAATAAGATATGGTAAAATCACCTCCCCTAGGCCTCTTTGAAAATCTCTTGATTTTTACATGTACATGTCTATTAAAAACTTTTGAAGCATCTCACATTAAAATTTTAATTGAAATTTTGATTTAATTCTAAATTACTAGCACTACCAACTGTGGTCTTTCTGCAGGGTCCCTCATCTTAAATGTCATAATGATTCACTGTTGTTCATTGTCCTTGAATTATTCCAAATTCAACAATTCTCATTGACTCTCAACTCTAAATAATCTATCATCAATTGTGTGTATGTGTGTGTGTGTGTGTGTGTGTGTGTGTGTGTGTGTTTGCCTCTCTTGTGCTTCCCCAACTGGGACCCAGCCTGCAACCCAGGCATATGCCCTAATTGGGAATCAAACCAGCGACCCTTTGGTTCATAGGCCAGGGCTCAATCCTTTGAGCCACATCAGCCAAATATATCTGTTTTTAGGCTATTTTCCCTGTATTTCTACCTTTTTCACCATAAGAATTAAAGCAACAAGTATAGGAAAAAAATAACTTACAGAGACTTGTGGTACAATTAATTATATTTTAAAAAAACAGTGTTTGTGGTTTTAGTCTTTAAAATTAAATATTTATTGTGATTTCCTCTTTCTAAATATATATTTGCCTTTAAAAATAATTTGTATGTTCTTTATCAAAAGAGAAATTGTATGGACTTTAAGAACAAGCTCAGGGTTAATGAGGGGTATTTTACTTTTGGCTCCCCTATAGTTTCTTGAAAGATGAGGATATCAGCAGGTGTTCTGTGGGGTACTCACAGTAGACTCTGACCTTCCATAGTTTGGGTAGAAAATAATATTAAAAGAGAAGGGTTACTAAAGTTCAGCATGACAGTTTTCCATAATCTATGAGCAAATAACCACAAAAATGTTGAGTCTACAAATCAAGTTGTTAACAATAGACATATTGAAAATATTTAGTCTTCTTATCTATGGATATAGAATATCTTTCCATTTATTTAATTTTTCTTTGATTTATTTTATCAGAGTATTGTAGTTTTGCTCATTTAGATCTTTTATGTATTTCATTAGATTTACACCTAAGAATTTATTGTCTCATGGCCTTAACCCATTTTTGATATTTCTAATTTTTCACTTTGCCTCTCCTCATTTTATCTGTTATTTCTTGAAAATCTCATACACTTTTTTAAAAGTATATTTTATTGATTATATTGTTACAATAGTTCCAATTTTTCCCCTTTGCTCCCCTCCACCCAACACCCCCCTCCCCTAACAATCCCTCCCCAGTCCATGCCCATGGGTCATACATACAAGCTCTCCTGCCTCACCCTTTCATATGTTCTTATTCTTCTTTTTTTAAAAAATAATAATTAATTATTTTAACAATAAAAAATAACAATCCCTCCCTCTCAGGCTTAAGACCCTTTATAATCTTATAAAGGACAATGGGCAAATGTCTCAAGCTCCTCTAGCTGCTTCAAGCTGGACATGGTCATCGTCCTATGTATCCTTGGGTCCAGAAATCCCTAATAAGAGTGGGGGTGTGGAGGGGAGGGTTGCCTTTCCACATGGGGAAGGATCGTGAGGTTAGTGTAGCTTCCACTTACTCCTCCGCCATCTTGTTTCTCTCTCATACACTTTAACTAGTTTAAATGCTGATGTCTCAGAAATCTTAAATTTAGAAAATAGTAATAATAAGTATACTAATTTTCTTTATGTAATAGCATACAATTTTTTAGTACATATATGCACCTGGCATTCTTGTATCATTTTACTTACATTGCTTGTTTTAACATTAACTACTTCACAGATAATGGAGGCCAGATAATAGTGGGTACTATATCCAAACTTAACTATTAAGCATGGGATTCAAGAGGATTTTAGCCATCGAATCTGGAACAACTACATATTGTATGTCTCATTTTGAATGTTCTACAAGCACTAAAACAAAGAAATGTAATCTATAAACTGAAGATATTCCTATTGTGATTTTTAATTTTTAAAAACTTTTATTTATTTGTTTAGAGAGAGAGAGAGAGAGAGAGAGAGAGAGAGAGAGAGGTTTGTTGTTCCACTTACTGATGCATTCATTGATTCGTTGGTTGATTTTTGTATGTAACCTGCCTGGAGATCAAACCTAAAACTCTAGAGCTTTAACCAAATAAGCTACCCAGCCATGGCTCTATTATATATATATTCTCCTACTTCTTAAGGCTGATCCAAGAGTTTATACAATTCATCAGTAATATAAAAGTTGAAGCATAGGGAGACACATATAAATAAAGAGGATTATGAAAATATGGTATTTTATGTAATTTAAGATTTTTCCTATGCTGTAATAATGAAATACTAAATTTTCTAGAAAGTACATGACATAAAAAAAATGAAATAAAATGTAAAATATATCACATATAAGCACAGTATTGAGTAAAATGAGTGACTATGGTACAAAAATTAATTTGATTTTTAATTCCATATGAGATATAATAAGATAAACTGTAATTAAAAAAATAAAGTTTAAATTTAAAAAAGAAAATAGCACATAGTCTTGTAGAAATGTAATAAAAATTAGAATCTCTGGATTGGAATAATGTCTTATATTTGATAAGGATTGTTTAGAAAGATAAAAATAGAATTGAAATAACAAATTATCATAGGTTGATTAATTTCCCCCAAAGATGTCAAATTCCTAATATCTGGGCCTGTGAATTTGTTGACTTACATGCCAAAAGGGACTTTGCCGATGTGATTTAAGTTGAGGGCCTTGAGATGGGGAGGTTATTCTGGGGTATCAAGGTGGGGCCAATCTAATTACATGGGTAGTTAAATTGACGGACAGCAGATGAGGATATTACTATGGCAGAATTGTCACAGAGGAAACATTGTTTGCTTAAAGAAATGCAGATAGCTCAGTTGGTTAGAACATCATCCTGATGCACCAAGGCTGTGGGTTTAATCAGTTTTCTATCAGGGCACATATAGATATCCACTAATAAATGCAAAATTAAGTGGAACAACTTTTTATCTATCATCTATCTATCTATCTACCCCTTTTTTATTTTCTCTAAAATCAATAAAAACATTTTTTTTAAAAGTAAATATAAAAAAAGAAAAAGAAAGAAAGAAATGCAGATGGCCTTCAGAGGCTGGAAAATGCAAGGAAATAAATTC
This sequence comes from Furipterus horrens, assembly GCF_987537825.1. Taxonomy (NCBI): domain Eukaryota; kingdom Metazoa; phylum Chordata; class Mammalia; order Chiroptera; family Furipteridae; genus Furipterus; species Furipterus horrens. The sequence goes on from NW_028327172.1 coordinate 178,380,532, forward strand.
TTGCCTAGAGTCTCCTGATAACTTGACTACAGTTCTATAGATCTATAGAACTATAAGACTGTAAATGCTTTGTTTTTTGTGTGTGCTAAATTGCTGCAGCACCACTAAGAAACTAATACACAAAAGTTCTAAATGAATGAATGGGCATTACTAAGAAGAATGTTACAACAAAATTAAGAGTTAAAATGTGGATTATTTTTACAAACAAAAACTTAGAAAAACAATGATATATAATACTTTATTGTTTTAAACATTATTTCATGCATATAGCTTTCTTCATTGGATCTATATTTTTTTCAGTGATGTATTCAACTCATTTAGAACAATGACTGGTACTTATTAAATATTCAGTAACTATTAGGTGAATGAGTGAATTGGGTGAGGATAATATCTGCTTATTAAGTTGGAAAATATTCAATATAAAGCTAATGAAATAGAAAGAATATTGCAGTGGATTTTGGAGTCAGAAAAACATGGCTTTGATTTTTGTTTTTTCAGCTTGTTAGTTATATGTCTTTAAACTTTCTCCAATACTGAATCTCAAGTTCATCATCTACAAATGCAGTAACCACCTTTTACTAGAAATAGGTGATGTCTAGATGAAAACATGTATAAAGAACATAATATCCTGCTTGTATCATGCTCAGTAAATACAAACAATTACTATTACTTTGCTTTATAGATGATAAAGCATTATACCCTTTTAAAAGATTGAGAAAATATGTAGATTTACTCCATGATTTATTTGGACTTTGAACCATATGAGAAGTGCTGAGTGATTTAACATTTTCAAATTCAGAAGAGCATACATATTTAACTTTAATAAGATGATTCATGTTTTATTGAGAACATGCTGTTGAACACAATACTTCAAGTTGCTTGATTTTTGTTTATATTCTTAAAAGTTTTTAAATTTTGTTTAGAAATAAATATTTTATTTTTGTGTTTTAACATAGATATCATTGGGTGTATGTTAACCAAGTTATTTCTGTCATAACTTTCAGGGACATATGTATTCTGCATTATTCAATTTTTATTTTTCTCAGAGTCTGTTTAACATTAAAAACACAAATTTATATATTCACACAATCTTATGCATACACATACAAACACAGAGATATCTAATAACAAAAAATAATGAAAGAATTAAATTAAAAACATTATTTTCTATGTCATCCATCATAATAATGTAGGGGCAAAACTTGCCAAATTGAGTGAATGATATTATGATTGCCATGGTAGCTATTGAAAGGTGATGAAAATAGTTTTAACTGGATAGCAAGAAAGAAGTAGAAAAAAAATATGTCTTGAAAGAAAATCTTAAGTAGCATGACAAAACAGTTTAGAATAGAAGAAATAAAACTAATCTTTATAGACATGGGAGAGAACAAACACTATTATAAGGAATGGAGTCCCTCATATGATCAAAGACATGGTAGTAGTCATAAATAAAATATAAGTTCAAAGTCCACTTGTGGGAGGTTATATGCTTACATATGGTATAATTTCAATTGCTCATAAGGTTGAAATAATAATACTAACCTTCCCATTTTTCTCAATTTTAATTAAAAAATAAATAATCTCCAAGGAATCTAAAAGGCAATGTAATGGACACAAATTTTTTTATGCGATTCAATACTTTTAGTATTTTGCCATATTTGCATATCTGTCTTTCTCTGTCTCTATCTTTCTCTCTCTTCTTTCACTACTTCATATACCAGGTGAGGAAAAAGTAGGTTTAAAGTTGTGAGTATGCAAAACACAGAGTTTATTATTACTTATGAATTATTGCATCATTTTTCATACAATTGTAAACCTACTTTTGCCCCACCCTGTACTCATATATAATTAAACTAAACAACCTGAAAGGTATTTTCAAGCATCAATTACACTATATACTTAAATAATTTATCATGAAATGCATAAAGGTAATGATGTTATTGTCTTACAGAAGCACGATATCACCAGATCTAAGAACATTAATATTATCTTATCATCTACTCTCCTATCCAATTCAAATTTTTTCTTTCCCAGAAATGTTATTTGAAGTATTTAATCAAAATTTATGAATCAGTTTGTAAGATTTTTATCATTATGTTAAATCAAAGACAATAACCCCATGTATTTTGTTTTTTCTTGATATTGATTTTTAAGTTGGAGAGCAGAACGATAGCTAGTGGTGTGAAGTTTAAGGAGTAGAGATATTGAGCAAAAAGGAAAAAAGATTCACAAACATGGACAACAGTGCAGTGATTGCTGAGGGAAGGGAGTATAAGGGGACTAAATGGTAACAGAAAAAAATCCAATAACATTTTTTAAAAGTTCATTTATGGTATATCTTATTGTTTCCTCACATTGTCATTTAATGTATTATAATATAACCTGTAATCTATATTAAAATGTCAGAAGATAAATAATATCAGATTAATTGTAGCTGATTATATTTTCTATTAAAGACAATGATTATGATATTGGTATTAAGAAAAATAAGTTTGAACAGTTGATCAAGGTGGGACCTTCCAGATCTTTACACTGTACAGATGTATTTTTCCTTTTGTGGTAGTTAAATAATCTGTGGGTAGAAGCTTTTAAATAACACAACCACATAACCATTTCTTTCTCTTAGGTTTACCTTGCCATAATTGTGTGACTTGTTTAACAGATCACTATTTCATAATGTTATTTTTATCATAGAATTTACATCAAGAATACACTATAAATGATTATGTCTACATGTGTGTCTTCGATACACAATAAAAAAATGAGAAAGTGTGGCAATGTAGAGAATTCCATAGCTATTTCTTCAGCTTATTTAAATTATGGAAAAATTCATTAATATAACACTTTTATAGGTTAAGACTAAAGGCTTATATATTATATTTTCATCATGTGACTTGCTAGCATCTAACACCAACATCCTTAGTTTGTCTTTATTTAAAAGTTTATTCTTCATTTTTATAAATATGTATTTACTCTTTGTGACACTATCAATGTCCAGCCACCTTACATAAATAACTATATAATAAAATATAAGCAAAAGAGCTATAAAAAAACACAATGATTTATGAGAGGGGGGGGAGAGAGGGAGATAGAGAGCATGAGCACTGGTATCTGTTGGAAGACAATGGAATTTGTTACTTTTTATTTTCATTTTTTTAGTTTTCTATGCACTGTTAAAGTCAGGGTAACTTAATGGACTGACCACTGGACTTAAAATCAAGTGACCTGATACCAGGTGGGTACCTGAAATATTGGAGAAAACACTTGTAAAATATATGTTTTTCTAATCACAATGTGTATACATGACTAATACAAAACAATGTTGAATGCAATCCTTAAATTAAAAAAAAAAAATTCAAGGGACCTGAGTTTAATGATTGTTACTCTAGGTACGTGATATCAAGCATTAATTTACAACAGTTACTGAGTTTTGTCTCACCGCAAAAGTCATTGGAACACGACTTAAAACATGCTAATAGTTTGAAGAATACCTTAACCACTTTAGCTTTAATTATCTTTAAAAATGGAGTCTAGCCCTGGCTGCTGTGACTCAGTGGATTGAGCGTCGACCTGCGAGCAAAGTGTTGCTAATTAGATTCTCAGTCAGGGCACATAACTAAACCACATCATGGTCCCCAGTTAGGGGTGCAAGTGAGAGGCAACCACACATTGATGTTTCTCTCCCTCTCTTTCTCCTTTCCCCTCTCTCTAAAAATAAAGTAAACAAACAAATTATTTTTTAAAAAATGGAGTCTATATTTTCTGTCCTACTATATTTTCTTCCAATTTTTTGTCTTAAAGAAAACATAAAAATAATTAATAACTCTCACTCTTAAGTTTTAATACAAAGTAAAAATAAAGTGTGTTTTAAATACCAAACAAAATTTTAAGGAGAACTTAACTCATTTTGGCAATATGAATTCACCTTGCTTTGTCTTCCAAATTGTCTTTAATGTACCAGTGACTAACATGTACTTAGACGAATACTTATTGACCCATCTATGGCTGGTAACACTTTGCTCTGTTTATGGCTAATTGCCTCATCTACTCTCGTTAAAATGACATGGCATGTTAGAATAATGATCCCAAACGCTATTATATCATTTCTTTAAGGGACCCTAGACAGATAATTAATACAATTCTCCACAGGTCGAAATCTAGAGCTCATAATAAAGCCTAAAAATCTATAACTTCACCCAAGGGCACCTCTTAGGAGCTCAACTCTGTCCACTCAGGCAGTTACAAGGATCTCATAATATTTTATTGCACCACTCTTAATATCTGCACCGAAGCACAGAAACCTCCTGTTTTCATATATTCTAGTCTTACATTCTCAAATTATACCTCACTTTTTTTTCTTTGGCACATACATCCATATTACTTATGTCTCAAGTGAATGTATCAATGAATACTATTTAAATGTATTTTTTATACCCATTTACTTTTTAGAAAATAGTTATATATTTTATGACTTTAAGTTGAATAGTATTAAAATAAAAGGGAGGTTAACAAAAAGACTCTAGATCAAAAGAATGTTATCCATTTTACTTAAATTTAAAAAATTTCACCTTATAAAAACATTTTTAACATAATATTCAATGCTCAGGATAAACTCAATAAAATGCATTTACTTTTTATCATAATTTCTGACAAGTTTTCAGCTACATGTCACACTACAACAATTAGTACCAAGGCTATAACTGTTAATTTGTCTTCTCCATTCTCTCCTGTCTATTTTAGGTGTTCTTTCTTCTTGGTCAGGTGAAAAGTTTGTTTGTTTGTTTTTATAATTTCAAAATATTAGAATTTTTTACATATATTTTATTAATTATGTTATAGTAGTTCCAATTTTTTCCCCTTTGTTCCCCTCTGCCCAATAACCCCCTTCCCTCCAGCAATCCAACCCCTGTTAGTTCATGTCCATGGGTCATGCATATAAGTTCTTTGGCTTCACCCTTTCCTATAATATTCTTAACATCCCCCTGTCTATTTTGTACCAACTGATTATGCTTCCTAATCCATGCACCATTTCCCCATTTCTCCCACTCTGCCCTCCCAGCTGATAAACCTCCAGATTATTCCCATACCTATGATTCTGTTCCTATTCTGGTTTCCTAGGTTGAATTTTGTTTTTATTTTTTAGATTCAGTTATTGATAGTTGTGAGTTTGTTGTCATTTTAGTGTTCATAGTTTTGATCTTCTTTTTCTTATCTAAGTCCCTTTGACATTTCATTTAATAATGTCTTGGTGATGATGAACTCCTTTAGCTTTACCTTGTCTGGGAAGCACTTCATCTGCCCTTCCATTCCAAATGATAGCTTTGCTGGATAGAGTAATCTTGGTTGTAGGTTGCTTTTCATCACATTGAATACTGCTTGCCAGTCCCTTCCTGCCTGTAAAGTGTCCTCTGAGAAATCGGCTGATAGTCCTATAGGCATCGCACTGTGGGCAACTCTCTGCCTTTTTTTTGCTGCTCCCAGGGACTCTGTCATTATCTTTCACCTTTGGCGTTTCAAACATGATGCTTTCTCATATGGTCCCCTCTGGGTCCAGCTTGCCTGGGATCCTTCGTGCTTCCCGGACCTGAATGTCCAAATCCTTCCCAAAATTTGGGAAGTTTTCCTCATTTTTCTCAGTTCCTTCTTCCTCATTCTGCACTGGTTGGCTGCTTTTTTCTTTCTTATGTTCCAAATCATTGATGTGAACCCCGGTTTTCTTCCCATCACCATTGATTTTGTGTGGATTTTCCTTTGCTTCACTTAGCATGGCCTTTACTTCTTCTCATATGTGTCTGCCATACTCAAGCATATCTGTCAAGCCTGTGAGCAGCTTTATCACCAGTGTTTTAAATTCTGCATCTGTTAGGTTGTCTATATCCTCATCTGTTAAGTTGGCTACCTCCTCGTAGCTTAGTTATCTCACTGGAACCTTGACCATTCTCTCTTTTGGGCTATATTTCTCTGTCTCCTCATCTTGACAGGCTCCTGTGTTTGTTTGTCTCCGCATCCCAGGTAGAGCTGTTGCTCCTGTTATGTTGTAAGGGGCAGAGCTTTAGGGATTCATCAGTACAGGGCAACCTGTTTCACCACTTGGTGGCACTGTATGTGGGGGATGGGTCCAAGAGGGAACAATGCTGCCTGCCCAGTGCTCTCCCCTTTTCCAGGCACCACTTCCTCTTCCCCACCAGACTGGCGACCCTCTAGCCGATGCCCTGGCTGTCGTTCCAAGAATGGGTGGCTCTACAGATGTTCTAGAACCATGGGGGCCCTTTAAACAAGCAGATTCTGCTGAGAGAGTGGCAGTTTCTGCCTCCACCCCAACCCCCACTGGTCTGCACAGTCAGAATCAATGACGCTTGATTTTCCCCGGTGCTGGGACTATGAGCTGCAAGGTCCATTGAGGAGCTAGAATGCTCCCCAGGTATCTCTCCTGACTTCTTAAAACGTGCGCTTTCCATCAGCCCGCTGCTGCTGCCACTGCTGCCGCTGCTGCCGCCACCACACTGTGTCCTCTCCACGCTGACTCTGCCCCTCCTACCTGTCTGGATGAATATTTCTTCTTTATATCTTTGTTTGCTGGACTTCATGCAGTTTGATTTTCTGGAACTTCTGGTTGTTTCTAGTTTTGAGGCAGTTGTATTCCTTCTTAGTTGTGGAGGGAGACGTAGCATGTCTGTCTATGCCTCCATCTTTCAAATTATTAGAATTCTTAATCACCTTATTCCTGTAAGGTTGGGGTAACTGAAATTGACATTCATGATAATTACTGAACATGGAAGCACCAAGAGACACCTCATACATTTTCTGGCCTTCCACTTCCCATTGTTTAACAACAAACCAATCTCCTCTTTACTATGAAGGTTAATGCCCCCTACCAATATAGTAAGTCCTTTATTAGTCTTTGATTTACTAGTATGAGAAGATCCCAAAAATCAAGTGCAGTCTTAGCCTCAGAACAAGTAAAACATTTACTATGCCCCTAGATAGAAGCATCACTATTGTCTCCTGCCTTGAGATTTAAGTCTTCTCGTCTTGAACACAAAACCCATCTATCACAAATTGGTTTCTGGGGGTGATGGTAAAAACACATATAGTTCTATTTTTTGTCCTTGGTTTCCAGACTCACCTATTCTAGGTATCTCACCACAAATCAGCAATTGGTTTATTACGTTTGCAGTATCTTGAATGATGAAGCCTCACCCCACATCACATTTTCCGTCAGCTAGCACTTTATTTGAAAATCTACTAAGCAGTTACCATTCTGTTAATCTGGCTACTTCTGGTATACCCCCAGGTCTTATACCACTTTTATGCACCTTTCACTGTAAAATGAATTCCTTATGTTGTGTTGATAAAGGATACCTTTCCAATAAATCAAGATCAGTTTTTGTGATCCTACAATAGACCCCTCATGTCAATTTTGCTCATTATGGTTACATTTAATTATTTAATAATTACTAGAAACTTATCCCAAGATCTCACCCAAGGTCTATCACAGATCTCTCCTTTGCTTTGAACCCCGCTCAAAATTGGCCACATTCTGATCCATTTAATTAATAACAGAGCACCAAATTTTCAAGTGTTGTATATCCTATCTTCAGAATACAAAGAAGTTCACTGAGTGATGCTTTTTTTTTAATTAAGAAGGCTGCAAATTTCAGAATTCTGCCTTTAATGTTAGAGAATATGTCAAACATGCTCTAAGACAATGGGCTTCTGAATAGTTTATCTATATGTCTTAGCCAGAATTTCTCCTGGGTTTATTTTAGGCTTTATCCAAACACATATTTTACAAGGGCATCCAGAGTACTTGCCATTTCCTCATTTGCATAATCTAATTAATACAGCAAACCAGAATGAAGTCTGTGAAGTATCAAGAATATCAAGGTCTTTTACAAGTATAATAGAACAGAAAGCAGTGCAATTGAAATTTATGAGAAAGACAGTTAATATGTACTTCTGTCTTTCACATATAAAATAAAATACTTTTGAGGGTCTTTATACTGGCATGTACTGAGATAAATGCATATTTTTATATAAATAGCTACATATCAAACTTTAGATAATATTTTAATATGTTTCACAAAGATACAGCATCTTGAAGAATGGCTGCCACTGGAACTACATGGATAAGCTTATAGTAATCCTCCATCATCCCCCAAGGCTTCTCTGCTTATTTCAGGACCCATGATAGTGACTATCATAGGAACCATCATCCTGTCGTCATCGTCGTCGGCAGCCGTCCGTCTCGAGAGACGATGGTGTAGCTTCTTAAGAGTCTATCTGCACCGCTGAGAATGGCTGTGCAGTCCGACTCGGGAGTGACATGGTATCTGTCTCCTCCCGTGTTGAATCGACATCTTGCGATGTCGCTGGAGTGTCCTCTCCAGTGAAGCTGAAGCTACAGAGCCTGGGCAGGGTGATATGGAGGGTCTACTGTTGCCCATGCAGCAGACCCCCCCTGTCTTCGCAGCTGAAGGGTCCAAGGGAAAGACAGAGTCAATACAGCTTGGCTTCAGGTGCGCCGCAGGAGTTGCCGGTGTTGACTACAACGTCAAACCGCCTTAGGGACTCCGGCTCCGGATTTTCTGTCGGGGTTTACTCCCTTAGCCTTTCCCCTGAAGAGGTATGCCGCAAGGCAGCGGAGGTTTTTTGGAATCAGAGTTTTCCTTCTCTGACCATCATCCTGTAATGCTTACATATTTGATGCTAGTCCTAGTCTCTGCAAGTATTTCTTGGTACAATGTTAATACTATTGTCTATGTTAGATTGTGTTTAAAGGGTTACACTTGCTTCTTTCTACCATATGTCACTTAGTACCAGCAACTAACTATATTTTTTCAAATTATGCATTATGGGATAAGGAAGTTAACAGAAAGTGTGTCCCCAGACCCATTGAAACCACTTAAGATGGACATGGACCATGCTTCTATTTATTACTTGAATTTCATAAACTTACTTTCTACGTAGAGGATCATACTGTGTGTGGGTTCCTGTGGTACCACTTTGAGCTCAGAATCTACCTGACATTCCTGGATGGTCAAAATATTCATTATTTCTCATTCCAATAATTAATAACAATAACTAGCTTTATGGAAGTATTAAGAAAATTTATACTTTGTATATATGTCTTATTTATTTCTTGTATTCTACTTGCCTCTGGTTGTAAGATTTGACTTACACTTGGAAACTAGTAAGAGAATGTGATTGTAGCAGCCAGTGTCCACATCTTGTTCTTAGTTCTCAATTTTGTATTTCTTCATGTAAGCCAAGAACCAGCCTCGTTGGCTGCAGAAGTATTTTCATACTAAGAAGACCATGATCTTAGACATTGTGAGTGATCCCTGCAGTAAAGGCATCCAGGTTTCCACACCAGCCTTGTTGCCCAATAAGTTCATCACATCCATCTTTCCTTATCAGTTAATTGAAACTCCTGCACTTCAGAAATGTCAGAGTCCTATTAATTTTGATGACACTATGGAACACAGTTTCACAGACATACTGCTGACTGAACACTTCAAACATGCTAGTGCCCCTCACCTTTTCATTCCTTATTGAATAGATTTTTTTTCCTTGTTTGTTTTTATTTTGCTGAAGGGTATCTTCTGGGTCCTCTTGGAGAACACAGTCAAGTACTAAGTTCTGTGTTCTCCCTAAAAAAAATGCATTGTGACCTTAGTCCAGAACTATCTCACTCTTTACTCTGGTAAGAAAGTTTAAGCATTTCTATCTGTTGACTCTAAGTCATTCTTTTTTCCAAATTTCATGGAGCTATTCCTATAAGCATTTTTAAGATTTTACTATCTTTCCCAAGATATTAAACATGAATAATAAGTAAACACCTTCATTTCAATAAATTATCAATTTCTACATTTTATCTTACTTGGCTCTACATTTTACCCTAGCTTATCCAACCCATTCAAAACACAGTGCAACATAATGTGAGGCACCTACATGTTCTGGTTGAGAAATCTGCAGGTGTCCATGTGAAGGGTAGTTATTTCCTCCATCGAGAATAATCACTTGCCCGAAGGTTTAAGGGAAATGTGTGTATCCAATGTTCTTAAGCTCTCCCACTCAAATATTATTGGAGAGTCTAGAGGTCCCACATTTCTGCCCTTTTACTATCAGAGACCTCAACAAAGAAAACCCTTGACTCTGTATTCTGTTACTTTTGTATTTTCTTTTTTTTTGTTTTTATTATTAGTTTCTGGGTCTGATTTCCAGGGGAATCTAGCCTATGTTTAGAGAAACTGCGCTTTTGTTTTGTTTTGTATTTTCATCCTGTCATGGAGATATTTTTTCTTTGGCTCTATGTCTTGACTTGATATTGGCTTTGTTGAGACTACTACATATTTCAGAGTTTCTAAAACTATTGCTACAAGCCAGTGAGTTCTACAGTTCATGCCAAACACCTACCACTCAGTCTAGTCTTCATTTGAAAGTCATACTAATTGTGACCCTACTGTATGCCCAAGATTCTCACCATGCATAGAAGCACAGAATGGCTTTGTCCCAGAATTTCATCTATAGATTCACTTCTCTGATCAATGAGGGGAACATGTGTTCCCCCGAAAGTAGAGCTTGGCTCAAGGGCTTCTGTACAGATTGTTTAATATGGGAAGTGAAGCAAAGGATCAGAATTGGGACAAAGAAGCAAACACAGATGTTAGGGAAGGTAGTCTAAAGGTATATAATTAAATTTCCCACAGCTCTGTGAACTGGGGTTTAGTTTCCCTAACACTACTCCAACAAACCCTATACAATAAATTTTGGAATCATCTGTCTGAGACATAAAACAGAGGTGCACCATTCCTTAAGTTTTTGTTTCCCCTTTGATTTTACCATGTATGTTTATTTTTTCACACAACTGTTCTCCATTTCTCAGAGATCACTGATGAGGTGCCCTACAACTTAACTCAATTCTGACAACATCTTATTGCAAATAGCATCAGATCCCACAGGTTAATGGCTCAGTCATGTGAGACTTCTTCTCTCCTCACTTCAGATGCCAGTTTGTGTGTTACCTTTGCTTCTGACGAACTAGCTATAAATCAGAGGTTCTCACACCTTCCTTGGATTTGATTAATGTAATAAAGCAGCTCACAGAACTTAGAGAAACATTTATTTAAGTTTACCAGTTTATTATAAAAGATATAATTCAGAAACACACAGGGAAAAAGATGCGTTGGTCAAGGTACAGAGAAAGAAGAAAGAGTTTTCTTGTTCTTTTGGTGGGCTACTCTCTCCAGTGAATCTCCACGTGTTAACAAACCAGGAAGTTTTTTGAATCCCCTCTTTTTTCTTGTTTTTATGGAGGCCCAATTACATAGACATGATTGATTAAAGTATTAGACAATAGTAATTGGTTCAAACCCCAGCCCCTCTCTACCCAAAAGACTGGAAGGTCAGTGGGTAGGACTGAAAGTCTAATCAAGGTTGATTCTTAGTCAACCAGCCCCCTTCCTTGGTTACCTAGTAGCTTTCCTAAAGTAACCAAAATAATTCAATAAAAGCCATTTTTATGGCTTTCATTATTTAAAAAATTCCAAGGTTTTATGAGCTCTGTGTCAGGATTTTTTGTTATAAATCACAACAGTCTCCAATAAGAGCCTGTTTCTGACTGTAACCCATGTAACAACTAGTTGAGCCAGAAACATCCACATTAAAAATATGGTCCTGAAGAATGTGAAACAAAATAATGAATATAAAATATTCCTCACAGGGCCTGGCCTATAGAAAACATTAAAACTATCTAGTGTGGTGTCAGCCTGTGAACCAAGTGTCGCTGGTTCGATTCCCAGTCAAGGCACATAACTAGGTTGTACGTCAGGTCCCCAGTTGGGGGTGCAAATGAGAAGCAACCACACAGTGATGTTTCTCTCCCTCTCTTTCTCCTTTCCTCTCTCTCTAAAAATAAATAAATAATTAAACAAGCAAATAAATAAATTATTTTTAAAAACTAGCTATTATGAATACATTATCAGTAGTATTATAATAGTTCTTATATCAAAAATATTACATGAGCAAGTAGATTATTCCTAGTCATAGTAGAAGGCACAAAATATCAATGAAGATAAATACTGAAGCTCTGTTTTAATTCTCAAATTAATGTACTTTCAAATTTGACATTCAAATCACTTATTTTAAAAAAAACAGTATGACAAAGCTCATATTGGACTATTTTTTCCTTACAATTTGTTTCTAAGTATCTTCTTTGACTAGTGGAATAACTCTAAAAGATAATTCATATTATACAACTTTCTTATTTGCTAATTACCTTACTTCTAAAACTTTGTCTGTAATAGTACTGGAATACTAGTATTGTGAACTTCACATTTTGTTTCTTTTTTTGTGCTTTTCAATGTAATGTTTGGCTAGTGAGTTTAAACTCCATGCATTCCCCTGATAAACCTTTTTTATTCTTATTAGATATTATATTATCTTTTTTGATCAAAGCCAGTTATAATGGCTTTGTTCTGTATGACATATATATATATATATATAATTTACATAAATATTATACTCTTTATATTTTATTTATCTATTGTGTACATATCCATAATTCCTATTAAACCATTATTTATTAATGGCATTATCATGCTATATTTATCTTATGTTTATATAATGGCAAGTTCTAAGTAAATCCTGTTCTCCTTGAATGCACCATGAAAATGTGTTGGTTATCCACAATCTATTTCTGGAAACTAGACATCTTAACTTACATCTACTGTGCATTAAATGCCTGCATTTTTCTTAACTCATTAAATCTCTGCTTAGTTCATAAGTTATAAAATTTGTGTAATAATAAATTGCTATATTAAAATAGCCCTTCCAATCCATACCAAGCCCCTTGGCAGTCATACTTCCTTTTAATCTTCAATTTAGCACTAATCAGTTGTGAGTAAGTTATATTCAAATGTATCTATATAATTTCATATTAGGAATATAATAAAAGTGAAAAAAAGAATATAGCATTTATTGTGATCCTAATTTATGCATGCATTTTATTTACCATATATAAACCTTTTATTTGCACAGTAATCACTCGAATTTTTTTAGTGAAATTATTTCCTCATATACATGGAGAAAACACTGTACTAACAAACTAAACAGCTTTGCCAAGGCCATATTATTAATAAGGGACAAACCTGCAATTTAAAATTTTAAATTGTTTTCTTAAGTTCAAAAGCTGCTATCTTTGCAAGACCCCAAAATACATAGAAGTTAAATTGACCATATGCTTAGCTATAACACCTTTTACAAAACACAACATATGCATTTCACAATGTTCAATTAGCTTTACAACTAATAAACATAATTCTCACCTAGATTTAATATCCATATGCCATGAAAAATATTTTATAATAATCCTTTAGATGTTTTAGAAACTAAAATAAAATATAAAGATTTTTTAAAACATGAAATTCTTATAATTACTTTCAGGGAAGGAGAGAATAAACTGTGCTTTGAGAGAGAGACGGGCACAAAAAAAAATAAAGAAGAAAAAAATCATAAATCCACAAGCACACACATCTACAGAAAACTCATTATATTTGTGTTAGAATAATATTTTGAGATAATAATGGAAGTTTTATTTTCCTCTCTTCACATTTTGTGTCAGTGTCATTTCACATTCAGAGAGAAAAAGTATTTTGTATTTAGAAGCCAAAGCTTTAGGTTTATTAAATTCTATAGTTTTGAGCTGCAAAACCCTAAGCCCTGAAGTACTCAGGACCATAAACTGGGAAAACTGAAAAAAAATATTAAATGCTATTTTTTCCACCCTAGAGAAAAATAATCATTCATTGGTTATGGAGGAAGGGAAAAAGCAATCCTTGAGAAAAGTTTATATTCTTTTTTTTTTCTGGTAAAGCTGATGCAATTAGGGACCAGAGAGGAGGAAGTACTGTGCAGTAGAGAACTGCATGCAGCAGACATAAATAAGAGCTGGCTATTCCCTCTCAATACAGTGACAGATGGAAGCCCCAGAAAATAAGGAAAATATAAGATGGCTAGGCTTTAACAAGTTAAGATTTGATTAGCTGTCAGTGAAGTCCAAGTCCACTAAAGGTATGTTATTAAGATGAAAGATTATTTCTCTCTCATCTAACCTCCATCAATGGAATCTTGTCTTGGGTTATACAATTCCCTGATGCATCGTGTCAGAAATCCAGACTTCCTCTAAGACATGGTACTGGGGTCATCTGATGGCCCAAGGTGGTAACTCCATGCCTAGTCATCATGTGTGCACTTATAGTTGTACCTCTCTATATATCTAAGAGTCTCTCAAATTCTTCTCACATCATTGTTTACTTATGTTCACTTGACATAATTATGTGACCACACCTGCCTGTTAAAGAGGCACAAAGAAAATATGATCCTTGTTTTGTACAGTCATGTTAAAAGTTTATATATTAAACAAGAAAAGAAGGCCTATTGTGACAAGATTCTACTATCCAAAGGGATACTCAATGACTGAATTTTATTTTAATCACCCAGATAATTTGTGACTTAATTTTTTAAATTGTGTTATTATAGAAAAATAAAGTACATTTCATACACAACAAAATATGTAACCCATTTATACCCACAACATATTTCTCGATGAAAATTAGAAAGTTACATCACCAAAATAATTTAGAGTCACATCTCCATCAAGAACAAGTAAGAAATCATAGTTTTCCCCCCAATTTTTCACTCTTTAAAAAAATAAATTTATTTAGGTAACAATGATTAATAAAATTATGTGTTTCAAATGATATATTATCTGTATATTGTATTATGTGCTTACTATCCAAAGTCAAATCTTCTTCTTTCACTACACATATGACTCCCTTTACACTATCTTAAAAAGAAGACACAAATATCTCAAACTGGTTTCTGGGAGTGATAGTAAAAGCATGTATATTTATTTAATAGTAGCAAAAACTATTAGAACATTTTATTATTTCCAATTTAAAAATAAAAAAGTGAAGCAGAGAAATAATTTGCCCAATGTCATTTACTAATAGATTCATTAGGCCAAAAGTACAGTTATTGTCAATTTTTGTCTATAGTGCTTCATTCTTCATGGGATAAATCCACTTTTTTTCTGATTTTAGATTATTTATCTCTTCTTTTATAAAGCATTCTTTCAATATTTTATTTGATCTTAGTTTCCTTTACAACATTTATTCAATTTTTGTCTATAGTGCTTCATTCTTCATGGGATAAATCCACTCTTTTTTCTGATTTTAGATTATTTACCTCTTCTTTTATAAAGCATTCTTTCAATATTTTATTTGATCTTAGTTTCCTTTACAACATTTATTCAATTTGTGCCCTAAGATCTTCTTTCTCAAGCTTCCTAATTTGTCTTATATTCTAATTACCTTTCTTAATGTAAGAACTATAAAAAATCCATCCTATCTCCTAATTCATTTCTAGAGTAGCAATCAGACATGGATCATGCAATTTCTCAGATATTTTCTTAAAACTCTCCTCTATGCAATGAGCTCAATCTTCTTGCTATCTTTCTTATATGTTTTCTTTATTTTAGTTCTGTTATATTTAGATTAAGGTAAGAGCACATTTTTGTTTTTATCCCTTTCTTGTGTCTCAGAAAACATGAATTTTCGACCATTTGTTTTTGGATTGAATCTGTTGAGTTTCTTCTTCTTTTGATAATTGAACTATTATCTATCTTGCCTTTATAAAGTATATAGTGTCTGAGAGATGCTAAGAGATATCTATTTTCCTACATTTGCAAAACTTGTATTTTTGAGAAAACAAATTTTCTTGACATGCTATGGTCCCTGGCTGGGTCTGAAAATTAAACTGGCAAAGACAGATTAACAGGAAAAAATAAAACATAGTTTATTACATTTTTACATGTATCTGAGAGCCTTCACAAGAGAATGAAGACCCAAAGAAGTGACCAGAACAGGAAGCTTTTACATGTTTTAGATAAAGAAACAATAAATTTGTGAAGAAGTAAGTAGGAAGATAAGGGTTAGTTTAACAAGGTTTGTTTGTATATATTTTTTCCCTCAAATTCCCCATTTCCGGTGATGAGAATGTCTTCTTTCTTCCTGGGAAAGAAGGCTACCCTCATGTGATAGTATTAGGACTTGTTTCAGGGATGATGGGTGAGAAGGGGGAACATCAGAGTGAAATTCTGCTTCTACTTAAAATTTTTTCTTTGGCTTAAGATACTTAATATGAGAAGGTGCCATATTTCAGGGTAATGTGTTCTGAACCCCATCAGTATATTAACACATAGCCTGTTCTTATGAGTTTTTTGTCATTGAAAGGAATTGAAGTTTTCCATTTATAACTAAATTTTCAAGACATAGGAAGTCATAGTTCTACTCTAAGGAAACAGATTTTAAGTAAGCCTTTTCTCTAAGTAAATTTATTTTAGCTCTGGTAGTTTAAAGTCCTAGCCAATCCTGTCTTAAGTACTAAGTTTCATTCCCTAGATGAGGGTAAACTCCCCCCCAAAAGGAATTACTTTAGAGGGAAGGCCCTTTTTAATAGTAGAGGCTTCCCCCACTAGACGAGCATTCTAGGAACCCATCTGTATCATTATACCACCTGGCTTTGTTGTGAGAAACTGCATTAAACTTCGGTGAATTTTTTTTGAAAATTCTTTCAATGTGTTCGTCTATTTCAGGATGGGTAATTTACAAGCACACTTGCCCCCACCGTGCTGAATATTCAGCAGTTTTTAACCAAAAATGTCATGACCCTCATGCTCCACCCTCGCTATTTACCTGATCTCCCCCTGAGAGATGTTTTTGTTTTCCTGGATGAAAAAAGTCCTCAAAGGAAAATGTTTTGCCCATGTGGAAGAGGTGAAACAAAATAAAAACAAACAAGAATAATGGCAGAAGCACAAAAAGGCATCAAAGTTGATGAGTTCAAAAACTTTTGAGCAGATGGAAAATTTTATCAATAGGTGTATCACATCAAATGGAGAGTACTTTGAAAGTAACTGAAATGTAAACATGTAAGAATAAATACACAATTTTCTATTAATAAATTGCATTTGGGAGGTTCCCCTTCAAACTGTTCAACCTAGCCATGACTTAATAATTAAACAGACTCACTTAACCCAAATTTCCATAGTTAGAATTATCCACACTGGTAAAACTTATAGGCATATCTGGGTCCAATGGTCATTCTAAATTGCATAGATAAAAAGCCTATATGTCAAAAATGTCACTTCTTATTTCTAACTTTCAAGGTTCCCAAGCCATTTCTTCACATACTGAGGACACAGTGTGTCTCTGTGTGGTATATGTGGATTGAATGGGAAAATGTGTTGCCAATAAACCATACATCACTCCTATATGTTCTGAGACAAAGTTATTGTAGGCACAAAAAGCTAGATGAAAAACAGTATTATCATTTACTGATAAAACTGAGTTTGAGATAAGAACTTGGACCAAAAATGTAAAATGAGGAGTCTTTCTTTCTCCTCTATGAATGGAACCTACGTATTCAGTTTTTGAAGAAACAACTGGAGAAAAATAATCTTTCCCCAAAACACAGAATGATAAATTCCATCCTAGTGAGCATACCAAATCACAGAGAAAAGCAAGAAAAAGTGGGTAACCCACATGTGTGAAGGAGTTCACAATGAAAGCAAAAACAACCACTTTCCTTAATTTTTAGCCAAATAACCATATTCACTATTGCATGGGATATAGAATACCTCCACCCCATGGAGGGTTAGTGGTGGCAGGGTCTATAACAGGGTATGCACCACATCCCACACGGACACTGCAATTAAAGACTATACAGACCTCTTGTAAAGCCTTGATGGTAAATTTTCCATAATAGGTTGCTTTGATTTATTATAACAAAAAGATAAATAATATTTTGTTAATTTATTTAATTTCTGATAGGTAAAATTGAAAATTATTTTCCTACATATGTATTCTGCCTACCTCCCAAAATTGATTGGAAAAATCAATTTTTATGGATCTATACTTTTTACTTGAATATGCTCATATAACTTTACCTCATAACTTCCCATTATTTGACACTGGTATTATTTCTTAGGTGATTATTGTTTACTTAATTTTCTTATCTTAGTTCTGCTTTGGGTCATTTCTTTCTACATTTTTTTTCTCTTTATATTTTCTTTGTTTCATGTAAGGGACCATTACTGTCTTAAGATATACATATTGTCATTTATTTACATTATATTTAAATAATTTCTTGAAAAGTCTTAACAGTAAATTTTCTCTGTTACCATAGTAACCGACTCAAAATATCATTGCCATCTTGTCATACTGCTTCATAAAGCTTTGATGTATTCCAATTGTTGAGATAAGTTCATACTCTTCATTTTTTCATTTTTATATTCAAAGCACTATAATATGAATGCACCTATTTTTAAAGTTTGACCTTCCAAACTCAACTCATATTTCATTGTTTAACTGAATAATGAGAGTTATTACTTCTTAAATACAACCTGCATTCTCCTGCCATTTTATATTTGCTCTTGATAATGTTCATATAGTGTGAAATATCTTGACCTTTAAAAATATATCTTTAATATCTTCCTAGGTTTAAATAAAACTACTTTGATTTCTATCTTTTTTATGAACTTTTTTCTAAATTTCTCCAAACCTAACTTTAAGCCACATTTTTCTTTGGATATACAACTCATTATCCATGATTCTACTCAGTACTGAATTTCTTTTTTTTTTTAAATTATATTTTATTGATTATGCTATTACAGTTGTCCTGATTTTTCCACCTTTGCCCCCCTCCACCCAAAACCCACTACTCCTTCGGGCAATCCCTCTATCATTTTTCACATCCATGGGTCATGCGGGTAAGTTCTTTGGCAACTCCATTTCATATACAGTACTTTATATCCCCATGGCTATTCTGTAACAGCCTATTTGTTCTTCTTAAACCCCTCCCTTCTTTACCCATTACCCCACACCCACCCCCCATCTAGCAATTATCAAAACACTCTCTGTATCCATGATCCTGACTCTGTTCTTTTAGTTTGCTTAGTGTGTTTTCTAGATTCAATTGTTGATACTTTTTTTTTTGCCATTCTATTGTTTATAGTTTTGATCTTCTTCATTTTCTTAAATAAGCCTCTTTAACATTTCATGTACTAATGGTTTGTTGATGATGAACTCTTTAAGTTTTATTTTTCTTGTCTGGGAAGTTATTTATATGCCTTTAGGTTATAAATAATACTTTTGCCGGGTAGAGCAATCTTGCCTATAGATCTCTGGTTTTCATGACTTTCAATATTCCTTGCCAATCCCCTCTAGCCTGTAAAGTTTCTTTTGAGAAATCAGCTGACAATTTTCTGGGAACTCCCCTGAGGGCAACCAACTGCTTTTCTCTTGCTGCTTTTAAGATTCTCTCTTTATCTTGAATCTTTGGCATTTTAAATATGATATGTCTAGGAGTGGGCCTCTTTGCATCCATCTTTTTTGAAACTCTCTGTGCTTCCTGGAGTTGCATATCTACTTCCTTTACCAAATTTGGGAAGTTTTCTTTCATTATTTTTTTTTTCAAACAGATTTATAATTTCTTGTCCTTTCTCTCCTTCTGTCATCCATATGATAATTTTGGACCACTTGACGTTGTCCCAGAGAATGCTTATACTATCCTCATTTTTTGGATAATTTTTTCTTTTGTGTTCTGATTGGTTGTTTTTACTCTCTTACATTCCATATCATTTATTTGATTGTTAACTTTATCCACTCTACTGTTGTTTCCTTTTAAATTGTTTTTTTTATTTTGATTAGTGTACCTTTGTTTTGACTGGATCTTTTTTTATGCTGTTGAGGTCCTCACTAAGTTCCTTGAGAATCTCTTAACCAATGTTTTGAACTTTGCATCTAAAAGACTGATTATCTCCATTTTATTTTACTCTGGAGTGCTAATCTGTTTCTTAATTTGGGCCATGTTTCTTTGTCTCTTCATTTTGGAACCTTCCCTGCATTTGTCTCTATGTATTAGGTAGAAATGCTTTGACTCCGTGTCTTGGTAGTATTGCCTAATGTAGTA
Source organism: Furipterus horrens (assembly GCF_987537825.1). Lineage (NCBI taxonomy): Eukaryota > Metazoa > Chordata > Mammalia > Chiroptera > Furipteridae > Furipterus > Furipterus horrens. The sequence goes on from NW_028327172.1 coordinate 178,400,566, forward strand.
GATGTCCTTTAAGGTCCAGTGGCACAGCCTCTTCTATCACCCAAGCTGAATACTCAAGGTGCACCTTTCATGTGTGCTGAGTGCACTCTGCTCTTATAGTTGAACCTGTTTTGCTGTTGGAAGATCAATGAGAAGGGATTTACCCAGGCCAGTCAGCTACAAGGATTGTCTGTAACCACTTATCACCAACTTCTACCCTTCTGAAGATAAGCTATACAGGGGCAGGGTGGTGGTGCTCCAATGTGGTCTATAGCTAGCCACGGGATATGCTGGCCCTAGGGTTTCCTGGGTGGTGTAGGCCAAGGCTAGCCCCCACCTATGTTTTGCCTGGGGCACCGTGCCTGAGCTATAAAGCCATCTGAGATGGCTGCATTAATTATGCTGACTTGGAGATTCCCAGGTGAAGCCAAGCTCTGGATCTAAGCTGGCTGCTTCTAATGTCCTGGGGTTCACTGAGGCTGGAAGTTGCTTGCTTGATATAATTTATAAGGTTATGAAGCATGATCCAAGATCAGCCATTCATATGGAAAAGCAGCTTGGGTAGGCCTGTAAACTGGGTGGGGCAGAGTCTTAGGTGATCTCCAAGGAGGGTCAAACAGTGTTAGCTAAGTTGATAGAGTCTCAGATATGGCATCATCTTGACAGCTCTGTGTAGGGAGGGTTTAGAAAAGGGACAATGGCCTCTTCAATGCTAGACACTTCAGTTTCTCCCTGTCTACCCCTGGTACCTTTCAAGCTGCTACCCTGATGCTGAAGCTGAGAAGGACTGAGTCTGAGTCAATGAGTCCATATGTGGGTTCTTTAATAGGAACTGCTTGGGACTCCAGCAGCTCAATTCTCACTGGTTGTTGCATCCAGGATTTGTGGGGACTTATCTTCCTGGTACTGGAACCCTCAGCTGGGAGGCCTCATGTGGGGCTGGGACTCCTTGCTCCCAAAATATCTCTCCCAAATTTTTATCCACCATATGTGGGTGAGGAACCAGCCCATTCTGCATCTGCACCCCTCCTACCAGGTTGGATGGATATGGTTTCTATAATTCTGTAGTTATCAGACTTCCATTCAACTTGATTTCTGACAGTTCTGAGGGATGGCTGTTCTATATTTTAGTTATAATTTTGATGTGGTTGTGTGAAGTGGTGAGCCCATGTCTGCCTATGCTGCCATCTTGACTGTAACTTCCTCACTACTAAATTTATTGATGTAAATATCTCAATGTACTCAAAATTGAAAGTATTTTATTCTCTTCTAATGGCAGAAATTATATAATTATTCACAAAATTATTTCCATTTCCTCCTGGGTAATCAAATTAATTCTATTTTTCAGCCATTTTTGCAAGTAGATAGGGCCAAGTAGCCTGGTCCTAGACAATGGAAAGTGGGCATAAATGAAAATGAACCACTTTCTGAAATGCTCCATTAATAAAAAAAGACAACTTATAATGCAAGTAGTTTTTCATGATTAAAGGCTTTATTTTTTAATTTTCAAGTATTTATAAACAAACTATTTAAAAAATATGTTACAAACATTTTGGAAATGGGAAGAGAAAAAAAAAAAAAAAAACACAAAATTCCCTTACATCCCACTATGTGAACACAAGCACTGTAAACATGTTGGTATACTTTCTTCCAGGGTTTTTTTTCTTTCCCCACAGCATTTTATTAAGTGGTTGTAACTGTAGGCTACACCAATCTCTGTGTTCTTTTTTCCTTTAATTAATGCTGTTATAAATATGCTTTTGCAACTGTAATTTTTAATTTAAATATAGTTGGAATATAATTTTATATTCCCTATATTAGTTTTAGGTATACAGTATATTAATTCAACATGTTTATAATTTACAATGTGACCACTCCACTAGTCTAATAATTATCTGTCATTATGTGAACTTACCACAATATTATCAATTATACTCTCGGTTGCCTTTTTACCTAACCCCCTACTCATTCTTATGATAACCATCCCTTTGGTCTCTTTCTATAAGTCTATTTTTGTTTTAGCTGTTTGTTTGTTTTCTCCAGGCTCTATTTAACAAAGAAGAGGCCAAGATTTTGGAAAATTGTGGTGCCTCATTCAAAACAGAACTTCAGTCCCCTAATAACTATGTGAGTCTCCAACCCTGCATTGATGTCTGTTGGATTATGATGTAAAGAATAAATGTTTCTTTTGTTAAGCTAGCAATATTATGCAATGTAAATTAATTAACCTGAAATATATATAGTAGTCTTTCACTTATTTTTATATCTAGTTCTACTACCTTACTCCAAGACAACACTGTATCTTGCCTGAGCTACAATAAATTTCCTAATAGATGTCCTTGCTTTTACACTTATCATTCAAAATCAGTTCTCTTTTTCACAGATAAAGACATTAATTTTTAAGTGTAAATTTTATTATATTGTATTTTTAATTAAAACTATTAAATGGGTTCTCTCTACACTGAGAAAATAATCTAATTTTTTAACACTAGCTTAAAAGAATACTCATTAAACCAGAACCCTTCTAACATTGATTCTGGGAGAAACAAAGGTAATGTAATGTAATTTAATTACAACGGACACACACCAAAGTAGATTATAATGCAATAAAAACAAAATTATAGTTCTTTCAATTAGTACTACATAACATTAAAAGTATTATAATCAAAATATACATGAAGAATTAATACTGAACAAATATAAAACACTTATTTTTTACTCCAAAAATATTCTGCTGATTGCCTATATGTACTGGATCTTTGTATTTAATCATGAGTTATTTTAATATTTTTGTTTTTGGAATGCATATATTTATCTCTTCACATATATATGTCTTGCATATATACTAAATTAGGAGTGCTCAGTGGTAAATTGCTCAATTTAGATTTATAAATGGCTATTTGGATGAACTGTTAATTTCAAAATAAACTCAAATTTCTTAACCTAAATATGAGATAGTTCATAACAAGCTAGAACTGATGGACAACATTGTTAGCTCAACAGGATATTATTTATTGTTAAGCATTACAAGAATTGAGAAATGAGCATTCATGCTGCTGTCATTGATATTTAAAATGCGTCACTAACTGCAACTTTCCAAAAGTTGTGATCAATGATTATTTTAAACACTTCATAATAAAACTATTATGCAATAAGTAAACTTATTATAGGCAATTCAAATTAGACTACCTTTACAAAAATTATTTTAATGAATTATATATTATTGACCACGTAAAGCAGAACACATCATACTTAAATATTTATTAAATAGCAAGGGACCAAAATAATGTTACAGTATTATTGATTTTGGGGAATACTTGACAAAACTTAGAAAGATTTAAACTGAATAAATTTTCTATAATGAAAAAAAAAAACATAATTCTTTAAAGAAGCAAAATTGGTTATAATTATTGGAAATAAATTATAAATAAATATCCTTAAGCAAAATATAAAAACACAGGTTAGGTGAGCTATGTGTATGGGAATCTGAATTGATTGTTTCATGGGGTACAATAAAATGTCTAACTCGAGAGAAAGTACCTGGTGGTCAATTTTTTCTTTGCCTCTTTAAAGCCATTTTGGGGGTCATCACTTGACTGGTGCCTGCTTCCACTATTTTTACCTTTAATTGTACTATAATCACAATCACCAGAGTGATGGCTTTAAAATGTGTTTGATTATGAAAATTGTCAAATCAAATCCTTTCACTAGTTTCTGATTTCTTCCAGAAAGAAACCTATATCCTTACAAGGCTCAGAAAGCCCTTTGTCTAGCCATCTCTGAGCTCATATCCTACAACTCCTCCTCCTTTTGCTGCATCCATTCTGGCTTCCAAGCTGTACATGTATGCTAGTTTAGACAAAGAACCCAAAGTGAAATTATCCATTAATAATCTCTAATTTTTCTTTCCTCTAACCAAATGTATCTATCTTTATTCTACTTTAAAGTGCTATAATTCCAGGATGCCTATATTAATATAAATGAATAAAAACTTTAAAAGTGGAAATGGGAAGAGGGGAAGGAGTTGGGTTGGGGGCACTAGAGAGAGAGGGAGATGAAGATAGAGAGATAGAGAAGAAGAAGAAAGAGGAAGAGTAGAAGGAGGGGAAGGAGAAGGGGAGAGAAAGAAAGAGGGGCAGGAGGACGGGAAAAGAAAGAAGGAAGTATGGAAGGAAGGAAGTATAGAAGGAAGGAAGGAAAGAAAAGAAAGAATATATATATATACACACACACACACACACACACACACACACACACACATATATATATATATATATATATATATATATATATATATATACATACTTATATATACTTGAAAGAACAAAAGGTGAAAACTTCCTCTAGATCAGTATTTCTCAACCCCAGCACTACTGATATTTTGGATAATAATTATTTGGTGGGGGAGACCAGTTGTATTTGCAATATAAGGTGTTTAGCACCATCTCTGACCTCTATCCACTGGGTGCCAGTAACATCTTACCCCCTGAAGTTTGACAACCAAGATATGTCAAGACATTGGAATATGTGCCCTGGGTAGGGGGGAACAAAATCACCATCAGCTATCATCACTGCCTCTAAATTAGAGAACCATTTGATCATTGCTGAAGAAATAATGAGGAAGGTACTCCTGGAAACAGCAAACAGAATTTTCTACCACTTGTTTTTAAATGTACTCATAATTAATATGACTGTATAGAATTGAAATATTATAGATAAAAAGGACTAAACCTGAAGCATTGGCTAATTGGTAGTAATTGGTGAGAACTTGAATTACATGTTCAACACTACAAACTGATGATCTCTTTAATATTGTGATATAAAAATTGGTAAACTCTCCCCTCTTTCTTTTGAAGACTAGCCAATCAGTGTTATAGATATAGGTGAAATTATTTATAGATAATTTAGCATTTTGGTTTCTGTAGGCTGCCTCCAGCCACTTTTAGCAAAATTCTGTAAGAGAAATTAACTTATGCAATAGTTTGTCATTGAGTTAGAAGAGATGGAAAAAAGCTGTGATCACACAGGTGGTTAGACTCTGGACTTTGACTTAATGTGACCAGTGGTAATAGAATTGGTGCATTGTCAGACTGATATATGGGCAATGTTAGTATCCCACCCTGACACTGGCATGAAGATAGCACTAAGGTAGCACTTTTCTCTTAAAGTGCTCTGTCAACGATGAAGGTAGCTCGGTGGCAAAGATTAAAAGGAAGATATTGTATCCTGTGCCCAATTCAAGTTTCTAGTTTCACACAGTAAAAGGAAATTTAGTTAACACCAGTTTGAATGAGGGAATAAAGGTGGAGCACACTGGCCATGAAATAAAAGGTCAATATCATCAGGCTTTAAAAAATTATTAAGTAACCTATCAGGTGCAGAGTTCAAAAGCACTCTTGATAAGTATGCTTAGAGAAATCATAGAGTATGGCAAATAAATAAATTAATACTTAATAATAAAGAAAGAAATCATGGTTATACAAAGTGAAATAAAGGAAAAATATACATGAAACAAACAGTGAAGGGATGGAATCTGGTATTCAAATCAATGATTTGGAACATGAGGAAGAAAAAGCATTCAACCAGAACAACAACAACAACAAAATAACAAGAATGCAAAAAAGAAAAAAAAGAAAAGAAAAGAAAACCCAAGGAGAAGCTTAGGAACCTCTGGGACAACTTTAAATGCACCAACATCAAAATCATAGGGGTGCCAGAAGGAGAAGAGAAAGAGCAAGAAATTGAAAACTTATTCCATAAAACAATGAAAGAAAACTTTCCTAATTTGGTGAAGGAATAGACCTACAAGTCCAGGAAGCACAGAGGGTTACTAAACAAGTTGGACCCAAAGAGGACCACACCAAGACACATCATAATTAAAATGCCAAAGGTTAAAGATAAAGAGAGAATCTTAAAAGCAGCAAGAGAAAAGAAGAGAGTTACCTACAAAGGGGTGCCTATAAAACTATAAGCTGATTTATCAAAAGAAACTTTGCAGGCAAGAAGGGACTGGCAAGAAATATTCAAAGTAATCAAAAGCAAAATCCTACAGCCATAATTACTCTATCCAGCAAAGCTATCATTTAGAATGGATGGATAGATAAAGTGCTTCCCAGACAAGATAAATAATATATATATATATATATATATATATATATATATATATATATATCTCATAACCAAGCTACTATTACATGAAATGTTAAAGGGACTTACTTAGGAAAAGGAAGAAGATAAAACTTATGAACATTAAAGTGACAACAAACCCAAAACTATCAACAACTGAAACTAAAAAACAAAAACAAACTAAGTAAACAACCAGAACAGGAACAGAATCATAGGTATGGAGAGTTGTCAGCTGGGAGGCAGAAAGGAGAGAATGGGGGAATCAGGGATTAAGAAGCATAATTAGTAGGAACAAAATAGGCAATGGAATGTTAAAAATAGTATAGAAAAAGGAGAAGCCAAAGGACTTACACACATGACCCATGGATATGAACTAAGAGGGGGACTGCTGGAGGAAAGGGTAAGATGGGGCTGAGAGAGGCCAAGGGGGGAAATTGGGACAACTGTAACAGCATAATCAATACAATATACTTAAAAAATGATTAAGTAAAATCTTGTGGTTTGTTTGCACCTAAACTGACAAGCTGTAAATTGACCATAAACATACTGTTTTTGAATGAGTAGTATTGATAAAAGAACAACAATACTGGCCTATAAAAATCTATGAGTCTTTCACCCCTAAAGCAACTTGCCAGGCCTCCAAACCCATATCAGCAGTATCTGGGGTAAAATATCTGCATAGCATTAATGACGGGAAGGTTCTTTCATTGACATCCACAAATGTAGTCAAGGAGGATGAGGGACAAAGAAGACAGAACCCAGACTCACAGAAGGCAATTGACAAGTGTGTACTTTCTTGTGAGGATAACCAAATACATTAGCCAAGAAATCTAGGAAAGAAAATAATCACAATCGCTTCTCAGAAGACTACCTTGTTTTTTCATCTTCCCCATTGCAAATGAGTTTTATTTGTTGTGAATATGTTTTATATTGCAGCATTCTCTAGTGAATGTGTTGGGAGCAGATGAATTGCTTTTTTCTTTTTATGGGATACTGGAGTCAAAGGAAACATATCTAGGCCTGATGGTGAGGGCAAGACAGCTTTCCAATACCATGGAATGTGATCCAGTGACAATATCTAGACAGACTGAGAATGAGGACAGTATGGAAAGAGTGTGTGTGCAGATGTTTGAGTGATCAAGTGGCTATCTGAGCAGTGTTAGAACTCTCCAATGTCACCTGGGCTCAGCCCTTCTTAAACATGAAATTTCTCAGAATCCTTGCAAGTTGGCAGAGTAACAAAATAGAAATGGATTAGGTCCCTAAAACTGTAGAACATTATAGTATCCCAGTGAACCTATCTGAGTGTTTAGGAGGACATAAAGATGACCCATAGATGCCCATCAGAGAGATGCAAATTAAAACCACAATCAGATATCACCTCACATGTCTCAGATAGCTCTTATTAATGTATCAATAAACAACAAGTGCTGGTGAAGATGCAGAGAAAAGGGAACCCTAGCCCTTTGAGCGCCAATGTCGCCATGAGGGACACTGACAAATTTTCCCAAAAGTGCCAGCATCGCTCTCAGTGACTCTTTTTGGATGGCTATAAATGTAAATAACAATAGAATAATTTATATTTTATGTTTTGTTCTCTCTTTTTGTACCTCAGGTTATATATTGATATAACTTTTTCTCATGTTGATCCAAATTTTGAATTACACATGGCACTCAAAGAACTAGGGTACTGTTGATAGGAATGCAGACAGATACAGCCACTGTGGAAAACAGTATGGAATTTTCTTAAAAAGTTAAAAATAGAACTGTCTTTTGACCTAGTGATTCCACCACTGGAAATATGCCTTAAGAATTCCAAAACACCAATTCAAAAGAAGTTATGCACCTTTACATTCATAGCAACTCCATATAGAAGCCAAGTGTTGGAAATAGCTTAAGTGCCCATCAGTAGATGAATGGATTAAAAAACTGTGGTACATTTACACAATGGAGTACTATGCAGCATAAAGAAAGAAGAAGGAATCCCTACCCTTTGTGACAGCATGGATAGAACTGGAGACTATTATGCTAAGTGAAATAAACCAGTCGGTGAAGGACTAATACCACATGATTTCACTTCTAAGAAGAATCTAATGAGTGAAACAGAACCAGGGACATAGAAACAGGAATAGACTGACAGCTGCCGGAGGAACAAGGGGAAGGGGAACAGTGGAAATAAGGTGGAGGGATTAGTCAAATAACTTGTATGAATGACCCATAGACATGTACAACAGTGTGGGGATGGACAGTGGGAGTTCGGGGTGGGCTGGATGGAGAAGGGCAAAGGGGGAAAATTTGGACAACTTAATTTAATAAACAAGAATAAAATTTTAAAAATTAATAGAAACAAACCACTATATTCTGAAACTGTGTTATTTTAGCCTTTTGTTGTTGTTGTATTCTCATATCCAGTCCTAATTAGCATGCTAAGTAATTACAAAAGGAGTTTAAAGTACTTCGCTAGTATGCATTTGACAGCATATACTTTAAATTTAGCTTAAAAATGATAAAACAAAATGTCATAAAAATTAATTTAGGGATATTCTTTAAACTATATATTTTTGCTATCTTTAAGATAAGAATTATACTCCAACATTTCTGATAAACTACTCTGAAATTAGGATTTCATACTTTAATTAAAACTTGCCTTATTATTCAGACATAGTAGTGTTTGTCTAACATTAAAGAACACTTAAAAATAAGGTCATACAATTAAAGAGAACATTTGGTCAACAAAAGCATTCTTAATGTCTCTGTTGCCCAAACAGTCTTGCTTTTTCCAAGAAAAGTAACACTCTTCTTTGTACTGGACTCAAAAGAAAAAATTTTCCCTGATACTTATAAAGATGACTTTATATACATAAAAGTTTTTAAAAGTGACATCCAGTAGGTCAATAAACCTTATATAAATATTTGTAGGTATAGAATTTAAACTTGATTAGCTATATAGAATCAAATATAGTCAAAATTAACTGATAGTAATTCTATGGAATTTATGATGTCTCAACCATTTGGTGTACATTGTTTCTACTACAGTTTTTATTCAGTAACTCAAAATTACTATGAACTAAATTTCATACTTGTATTGTGTTCTCCTCAAAAATCATACTTCAATAATGAATGAGTAAAGAAGTAAGCCTGGGAGATAACTGTCAGTATGTCTTGTTATTTTTAGTTATTTTTAATTCTCAAGCAACTTCTGACAAACATATAACTCTAGATGATATAGGATTACAAAAATCAAAACTTGTATTTCTTTTAAATATTTTTAGGAGTTAAAGATATATACTAAATTTAAAAGAGATAAAGAACTTCTATTTAATTAACATAGTTAAGAAAACTTGATATAAATAAGAAATATCTCCATAGGCAAATTCTTGTTGGCAAAGGGTTGACATAGACAAAACAGAGTGTAGTTTCTTTCTAGTTTACTTTTGAGCACTTTGTTCTCCAGCCAAACAATATTTCATATTTAGAAATATTTAGGTTTGAATGTTTTTTTTTTATTTTTCACTACTTATATTTCCTATTATTTATATATTCAGTACTTTTCTAAGTAACAATTTATATTCTGAATTTCAATAAAACAGTTTCCATTAAAGTTAGTGAAAGAAAAATATTTTATAAAGTGAATTTCTCAGGGTGTTTTTCTCACACTACTGAATTAGAAAATCTATTGTGTGGCTCTTCAGCATATAATCTCATGACAGCAAGAATTGTCTTGTTTGTTGGGGGATCCCCAACAGCTAGAATAAATGGTAAATGCCATTTTAACTAGCTCATTTCTGAGAGCTACTGATCTAAAAATTCAGTAGTGAAACTAAGGGAAAGTGAATACTGATAAAAATGTACTTCACATATTGCTGTTTTATTACTTCATGTTTAAATATTTGGAGAGAGGTTTTTTGGGCTAAGGCTGAATGGGTTACTTCCGGTTTACTTTAACCTATTTCCAGAAGACCACTTTCCAAATCCCTGTAGTTTTCGGGCAAGTAAAATCACATACATACCTGAACAGCAGATATTAAATGAGGGGAAACTTTCTATCTTAACAATATTTTAATGCAGTATAGAAAAGTTGCAGAGAAAGAAAAGCATGGATAATTATATAAAATATTTATCTTCTGCTGTCTTGTTTAGATATGTTAGTTTAGTTGTGTTAATTAAATAACATTATTATAAAATCTTATAAAATGTAGTTTTTATTATTTTTTACCAAGGAAAGATAGTACTCTAGACAATTGCTGCTCCAAATCTTAATGACTTCATTTAAAAAGAGAGAGAGAGACTGGCAGCTGATAAAATTAGTATGTCCTCAGATTCCGTAAAAGACCTTGAAAAACACTAATAATGTGAAACTAGTCATTATGTTCTTTTCTTCTTCTTCTTTTCTAAACCGTGTACCTTAGCTCTCTCTATAGTGGCTTGTTTTTCAGCTGTATGTTAGTGTGTATGTCCTGGATCTGTTTCTAGGCTGAGAAGTCTGTATGCAGACGAGACAATGCTGAGTCTGGTTAACGTATGGAATGCTTTGCAATAAACAAGGCAACAATCTTGGATAACAGCAGATGGCATGGGCAGGCATTGTGCCAATTCATAATTATAACTGGGTTGGCCTAGGGGAACAGTTGTGTGCACCTAAGAACTGGAACTAAATGGATTTATATTTTTCTCTATTCTCTTCTTTCCCATTGATGTGGTTGCTGGTATGGTCATAAGAGAATTGTGTGTGTGTGTGGTGTGTGTTTTAAGCCTTCTATGAATTAAATAGCAACCAGAGTAAAAGAAAGGCCATTTATATGTTACAAAGAATCATTTTGTGCCTATAGATTTTGAACTTGCTTTGTTTGATGATATCTCTTCTATTCAGACACAGGCTGTATTTTATCTGTTGACAACCAGCTATGTGTTTAACTTATGAAAGAGAAAGCCACGGTTTTTATCATTTTTGTAATTTTTTTTTTAACATACAAAGGTAGATCAGCAGTTCGAAGGAAGCACAGATGGTCCCTGATAGAACTCAGTGTGAGCAGCACAATCTCTATTCAGACAGCAACTTCACAGGTTGCTGCCGACAGTCAGTAAATAGGTGTGAAGGTAATGGGAAAGGCAACAGCTACACTTACACTTGTAGTGGATTCTTCCCCGGGGGCGATATCATCCCATGAATTCCACAGCATAAAGGTGCGATAAACAGCAACTCTAAGTGTTGTGAATATATTGAGGTAACTTAGTTTTCCCTTAATTCTCTAAGCAGCAAGACATTTTCAGTGTCTACAAGGAAGGACTGATTACGTTTTCTTCTCACCTTTTGCTTATTTGATTTTTGTTTTTGTCTTTTATTGATATTATCTTGTAGGATTAGTGCCCAATTATTTTATGCTTCCCTGTGGCCATACCTCTCTGAATCCTCTCCCACACTGAACCTGGGCTTGACCAGTGGCATAACAGCATACGTGACACAAGGAGAGTCTTGAATAACAATTTGTGCATATTGAGGCTCCCCCTCTCCTGCTGCTTTTGGGAACATATTGTAACTACCAGCATGTGAAGAAGCCTGGGTAGCATGCTGGCAGATAAGAGACTGTCTGGAGAAAGCCTAGATTTCCTAGCTATATAAAACAAGGCCTACAAACCAGCCGCGTCCAGTCAACCCACCAGCAAACTCATGAAATAATAAAGAGTAAATAAATCATCACAAATGTTTATTAATAAATGATAAAATCTACATAAATATATACACATTTATATAGATTTATTCACCTATACAAATTTATTGATGGTAAATGTTTTAGTTGTTGAGTTTGGAGTGGTTTGCTGTGAAACATTAGAATACTCATATATTTCTGAAAAAATAAAAATAAAAAGCCTATACCCTAAGTGTCCTAATGTCAGTCAAGATCATTTTGATCAAAGGTAAATTATTTTAGAATTTAGTTCTCTAGCACAGGCCTCTCAAACTTTATGTATATATGAGTCATGTTAAAAAGACTGTGATTCATTATGTATGAGATGAGGCCTTCAATTACACATTTAAAACACAGATGCTGTCTATAACAAAACTCTAACATAATTATCTTCCCATTTTAGCAATATAAAAATTGAGAACAAAGGGTTGTGCCAAATCATGACCAATATTTTCCTGAAACTCTTAAAATGTGTGTGTGTGTTGTTATTCTACCATAAATAATAGTCAATGTTCTTAAAAATATTCGAGCTAAAATTCTAGGGAGATATAACTGTTAACGTAAATCTGATATTTAAATGGCAAAAATGGAAAACTGTATTGTCATTTCTCTGAATAAAGCATTAAGATAGATGATCTATTTAAATGTGTTAGTCATTAAAATTACCATAAGTAAATATTAATATTAAATAATTAGATTATTTTTAAAGGTGCCAGGATTTCTGAACCAATATATGCAAACCAAATACAATGTTAATATGTTAAATGAATTTTTCCAAGGTTCAAATTCTCAATTTTATTGCTCACATGTGATTTCTTATGAAGCAATATTTATAGGTATTTGTATTACAAAAGAAAATTTTGGAAAATAAAATGAAATATAATTGTTAAAATACATTCAAGATATTCTGCACAGAGTTGATACAATACTGTTGAGAATAAAGTTCCAGTTGAAGAATTGTCAGAGAATATGGAATAAGCAAAGAGGTAGAAAGGAATAAAGAAAAAATATAAATTACAGATCCAAATTTTTCCAAATCTTTTCCCATTGCAGCACCAAGGAGGACATCGGAAAAGATGAAAGAAAAAAAATTAAAGGCTGCATATTCCCAACAACTAAGGAAATGGAGTGTGTTACCCAATTCTTTCTTAAATCTTAACAAACCCGTGACCTGTTTTTGGCCTGAATCTGGGTTTTAATAACTATATCGTTAGATCGTTGAGAAAACATTTGATTTTTTAATCTACTTGCCCTGGAGTTTCTGTATTTCCTATATTTTCTCTCAATTGTCTTGACATCTGGCCAGTTTTTTTTTATGAGCCCCTCTTTTTTCTAGGAACAACAACATTTAACAATCAACAATCTGCTTTGAAACTATTTCACTGAAACCCAGAAATCACTAAAATACATTTTCTGCTTCTCATATTATTGTAAGAGACAGTGGAATTACTTTTTCCCCACTCCATATAGAGAGTCACTATTGTCTAGAGTTCTATACCAGTCTTCTCGTCACCTACCAGCCAATCTCAAAATCCCTGTTCCATTTTTCAGTTTAACGGCCTTCCCATTTTAAGTTCCTAAGGTTTTGCATGGCTTTTCCTGGCTTTGGATGAACATAAGACACAATTCTTGGTCAGTTTTTATATTAGATCATCTCTTTTTTATTCATAATCAGCTTAATATCCAAATAATTTTTGAACAGTGTGACTAAAAAAGGTAAAACAATTGTAGTCTACATTACAATATTATTTTAAATTGTCACAGTTGTTTTATATTATTTAAACCCTTCAAATTGAAAGGACTATTGTGAGTTTCAAAATAAAGACAAATAATTCATCATTTTAAAATTATTTAAAAATAAGCTTTCTCTCCCATCTAACTCATTTTCTATCCCCATCTCTTCCTCTGTACCAGTACCTCTCACATTCCTTTAGAGTTTAGAGCATTTTTAGAAAGAAGAGTTCTACAAAATTCATTTTTATAGGCACTATCTTAAAGTAAACTAAGGGCCTAGTGTAATTGCTTCCTTAGAAAATTTTATTATATTCAACTTTTACCAAATCAGATATAACAATGCTATTTATTAGATGAGGCCTGATGTCTTTTTTATTATTTTACAATTAACAGGTTGCATGGAGAGTTGATGAAATAAAAATATTCACTTGTCTTTAAGAAGAAATATGCTTATTAAATAAAAAAGCATAACAATTATGAAAAAAGATATCACCAAAAACTGTAATGAATCCTGGTATGGTTTTTTAATATAGACTTCCTGAAGTTATATGTGTTCAAATGAGGAATTAACAGTTACTTGGGCAGCTAACTACTTACCCAAAAATCTGCTCATATTCTACTTTTTAAAATCCAAGAAAAAAATGTTGGATTATTATGTTATAATAATATATTAACTATTTTTCTAGATCAATTAATGCAGAACATGAACACATTTTTGTAGAAGATAGAGTAGTTGTCTGTATGTATATTATATGTACATTATGAATATATAGTTTGTGGTTGTGATAATGGCTCACACAAAAATTAAATTCACATATTAATGGATAATGGAGGAAACTTTTTTTCTCTCAGATTTAGACAAAAAAAAATTTCAATTGTCTAAGACTATAGATATAAGGCTTTTAGTTAAGTAATCTATCTTAAAAGCATTGCTGAATTTCAACTATTTCCAGAAAAATAAGTGTTTTTATACAACTTGGGTTATCTATAGTTGGAAATTCTATATTGTTAACAATTGTATGTTTATACATTGAGGTGTTGAATTAAAAGCATAAAGGTATTTTTCAGTTTACTTTTAGAGGTACTAACTGGAGAAAAATCAGATAAAACTTAATAAGAGGAATCCAAGGTTAAACTCTTGAGAACTAACTCAAAAGGGAACAAAGTTGCTACATAAAATTGCACTGACTAATATCCTGATAAGGAGCATACTGAATTCATTGCTGTATAGGTTCTAATGAGAGTCCATGTAGAGTGACCTGGTACTCTTGAATAATTGAGTTTTTGTCCTTTTATCACTGAATTAAGCATGCAGTTCTTAAGTTTTTTAAAGAAATAAATACAGAGGATAATATAAGGTAAAGTACATACCCTAACAAAATAATAGTGTAACTTAATGTACATCATTTCCCTAGAACATGACATTCCTTAAGAATCAATTCACATTTTATTTTATTTTTTAAAGATTTTATTTATTTAATTTTAGATAGAGGGGAGGGAGGGAGAAAGGGAAAGAAGCATTGATGTGCAAGAGAACTATTGACTGGTTGCCTCTCGAATGACCCAGCTGGGGACCTGGACCACAACCCAGGTATAGGCCAACTTGGAATTGAACCAGTGACCTTAAGATTCCCTGGCCAAGCCTCAATCCCCTGAGTCATACTAAGCAGGGTTCAATTCAGATTTTAAAAAGACATTTCAATGTTTAGTCAACTGATGAAATTTAAGCAGATCAGAAACATGGAACAGATCTCTGTGTATTCCACTTAAATTCAAAACTATTCTAAATAACATCTTCCATCTACACTTTTTAAATATGTGTTGTTTCCCTTAAAGTTGCAGTTTCCAAGAACTTACAGGTGATGTTAAGCAAGGATTTGTAGTACCTGAGCACCTCCAAAACTTAGCTTTACCAGCTCCTACATTGGGGAGATAAATAAATCATGATTGCATGGATTTTCCGGAAGTATTTATTTGGACATTTATTTTGAGATACTTCCAACTAAGTTTGAGGAAATCTGAAAGTTTGGTAACATTTACTTGGCAAGAAGTTCACCCTGGCTAGTCCTTCGTATACCTATTTAGCCTCCGTTAGTAAGTACTCGTAATCATCACTATTACACTTGAGGTAACCAATGCTTAGTTAGAGCTTAATCAAATATCTCAGAAAGTTAAAATGAGTAGGTAATAATCTGAACATTGAGTATAATCTAACTCCAGAACACTCATAACTGCTATAATATACTGCCCTTATTTATATAATGCTATGTGTCTTTAAGGTTAATTGATCAATATGCCTCTTCTTTTAATATATGGCACGTTCTCAAGGAGTTTGATAGATATAATCAATTAGAAAAAATTGGGAGTTTTAAGTGAAGACCCACAAGAAGAAGTTTTGTATTAGTGTTTATAGCTGGGAAAGATGGGGCTTTCACCATAACAGCCATAAAATAGTCAATGCATTTTTTTTTTCTGTAGAGATAAGAGATTCTTAATTATTAGCTCAAAATATTGATTTGTAAAATTGAGTTAAATTTATGTGGCAACTAAAGATAAGAGGAAACTTCAAAACAGTAAATATGTTTTATTTATATAACATTCTTTCTAGAGACATCAAGGTCAATAAAATAATTTTATGAATTCTCAAAAATATCCTTATATGTCTGGGAAACAATTATTGTGTGTTGGCTAAAAATTAATCATAAGTACATGAAGATAAAGATGAACAGGGAAGGTCTAAAAAGAACATGTTATTGTTTACTGAATACCTACTGGAAAACTTTTGTATACCAAAGTCTCATTTTGGTTAGGTTTAATGTAACACTTAAGATAAATCAAAATAGCTAAAATAGCTTTTACAGAAAAATGCATAACAGTAATCTAGTAATACCTATTTAAGATACTGATAATTTATTGAGAAAAATGAAAGCTACTTCTGAATTGGGAAATTTCACATTATCTCATAAACAAAATTTTAGTTATGTATTACTATACAATGTTAGCAGACAGTAAGGTTCGGTTAGAGTTCTCCACAGTAACCTCAGGTTTTGCTCTTAAATCCTCTCAACTCATTAAATGAGTTCCACTCATATTATTGATGTTAATCTTCATTCCTTAAAATCTACCAATTGCACGGGTTAATCACATCTACAATATGCCTTCCCAGCAATAACTAGATTTGTTTTAAAAAAAATAACTGAGCTCTATAGCAGAGCCAAGTTGACATAAAAAAATAACTACCCCACTTTGTTAAAGATGTTTTAAGAATCTGTTACAATGCTATGATCAGTGTTTATAAATTTATTATCTTCTATAATCAATAATTTTATAATGTTATGAGTAAATTCTTACACAGCAATTAAGTATCCTAAATAAAGGAAAATAAAAGTTAATTTAATACAATTTGTTTTCTAAATCCACTAGTTTAATATTTTATTTAATCCTATAGTACTGTTAGTGTTTTGAATTAAATCTTACATGCCAAATAAATATGACAGGGACACTTACAAATTTGCACATTAACTTCTTACATTTGCTGAAAGTACCTTTCTGGATTCTAGAAGCACTGTGGGCAACAACATTTTGTTTTTTATATATTTTCTGATTGATTCCAAATTCTGCTAGTTTGTATGTAATACCCAAGGCAAGGATTATTCTTATTGTCCTTTTTGCCCAGTCCAGATTTTTTTAAACAGTTGTGACACTAAGTATCCCCAAAACAACTCAGTTACAGTATAATGTATGTATGAATTCTGGAGTAACAGAGTCTAGAAATGCTACAGTGATGTCTATAACTCATTGTTGGGAATGGCCATGTCATATCAATGCCTAACAATATTCTAACCAGACCAAGATTTTGGCTGTAAATTTCATTCTTTGCTTCTTGTGTACTTGGGCTCCTTACATTTATTTTACTCATGATTTGCAAAAAGTCTTTTTTGATTGAGTTAGAGTCCTGATGTGCTATTAATAGAGACTTTTTATGGAAATATAAGTATCAATGCCCTCTGCTTTCAGGTGAAGACTACTTACAAAGATATACTGGTGAATGTAGTATTAACACTAAGTGAGAAAAATGAATAAAGTCCATCCTTGCCCATAAAATGACAAACTGAAAAAAAAAAAATCTCAAAGATAGACAATGTAAAAAGAAATTTTATAAAGTCCTGTGTGTAATGCTATGTTTCACAAGAAACCCATATTCTCTAAAAGTGTTCCAGTCAGTGAGAGATGGGAAATTTTCTATATACCTTATAGCTAAGAAAGTCAATACACTTTTGGAACCACTGTCAAAAGAAAAAAAAAGAGGTAATGATTGCAATTTGGCAGAAGATAGAGCTGATGAATAATCCAATTTTAAAACTTCTCAGGCTAGTGGTAAATCTCCTGATCTAAATTAAATGGTATAAGCTGCACACTACCACAGAGGACAATATTATAACTCATTTCTTTTTAGAGTACATTTCACTTAAGTATTTATAGGAAGATGTTATGAATAACAATTTTTAAATATGTAAGTTGTTTTACTGACTCCGGAGTTCACATATTTTTAATTAAAATCCCAGATTCTCACTCTAGGTTATGTTGTACATAATATTTGTCTTTCAAAACACAAATATTTGATGTCTGTATTTTTTAAGAACAAATAAGCTGATAACATTTTAATGACTGAATCATTTTAAGTCACAGATTATTTATCAGTATCATGGCTGTGATAGTAAATAAATAATAATTTTAAAAGAAAGAGATTAGCACTGGCTGATGTGGCTCAGTGGAATGAGTGCTGGTCTGCAAACCAAAGGATCACCAGATCAATTCCCAGTCAGAGCACATGCCTGGGTTGCGGGCCAGGTTGCCAGTTGGGGGCACAAGAGAGGAGACTGTTCACACATCAATATTTCTTTCCCTCTCTCCCTCCCTCCCTTCCCCTCTCTCTAAAAATAAATTTTAAAAATACTTTTAAAAAATTAAACACAATGAAAAGAAAGATGAATAGAATTTCACTAGCAGGAGTTTGAAAGTATGTTACCAACTCTCTATAAAGCATTTAGAAATATCTCATATGAAAAAAAAGAAAATAAATGAAAAGGGGTGATTTATAAGACAGTACTTCTGCTTTCTCCTTTGATCTAAACATAGCATGTTCATATATAAGATTTTTCAAAAAGTTTTAATATTTTTGGTGAAAATCCACATTAGCCAGGGCTCTCCAGAAAAATAAAAACAACAGATTTATTATAAGAAATTGGAAAAGCTAGTGGTATATTTCTAGTCTCAGTCCAAAGGCCTAATAAGTAGGAGAACCAATTGTTTAAGTCCTTTTTCAGGACTGGAGACCAATGTCCAGCTCAGTCAGGCAGAGAAAGCAAAGTCTCCCTTTCTCCATCTACTTTGTTTTACTTAGACCCTCACAGATTGGATGTTACCCAGCCACATTGAGGAGAATAATCTGCTTTATTCAGTCTGCCAATCTCATCCAGTAACACCCTCATGGACATACCCAGAAATAATGTTTAACTAAGTACTGGCACCTCATGACTCAGTCAAGTTGACACATAAAATTAACCTGATGTCACCCCTTGTCAATTTAACCCACATATGCATCTCCTTAAGCAACACTTAATTTCTAAATAAAGATAATAAAAAAGATCATAATTCTACTTTAAAATATACATCTATTCTGTGTACAATTGAAATTCACTAATCTCTTCTTCAGAAGTACTTGAGTAATATTTACTTTTCTCTTTAATGTGACATAACTAAAAACTATGATGTAAGATTAACAGTATTTAAATTCACACACACACACACACATATATTTATATCAGACTAAGAAGGAAATATTCAACAGACTCATATTAAAGTATTCACTTCTGTTACTGGTCATATGAATGTAGTTGGTGTTCACAATTACCTCCATTCATTATCCATTCAGAATTGGCTTTGCACCCAGCAGGCACATCAACTGGTTGTGGTTCTTTACCCATCAGGGTACCCCAAACATTTATTTCTGAAAGGACAAATGGGATATCTCTGAATATTCCATGGCTCGGAGATATGAGGAGCTCAAAGCGGCAGTCTTTACTTCCAGTTCCATGGAGTCATGGTTGGGCCCTTGGTGGAAGCATTCTCTCTCCAGAACTAAGACCACTAGGTTATCAGAATATAAAGTTACCAACACAGGAAGAAAAGATTTGCTATTGGAACATTTGGGGTAAGAGTGAGTGGTGTCACTACCATCTCCACCCCTTGATTTCTTAACCCATGAATCCTGGCTTTTGGAGAAACAGTACCATTTAATTGGATGTTGAGAAAGTGTCTTCCAAGTTACTCCACAAGAAAGTTACTCAAGTTTCTCTTGTCTATACTGCATGCTTTGGAAAGAAGTCACTCTACACTGTTCACACTTTTATACTCACACTATGCACAGTTCACACAGTTGTGGTCCCAACTCTCAAGGTTGAAATAACTATGTGAATTACTGGAAAACCGTCTTTATGAAATTTGTACCTCTTCCCTCATTTTTTAATGTATTCAATAATTTATTTATATTAACATAAGCTCAATGATATTTGCTTTATACTTTATGTTATAATGATACAGAGAGATTTGAATAAGATCACTGGGGAGAAGTAGGAGGGGCTGTAGGAAGAGTTTGCCGAGGCAACGGAAAGCAATCTAGGACAGGATTGGCTGCGAAGCTGAAGCCGCTAGTGCCAATGGTAATAAAAAGAAGGTGACTGGTTCACAGGTTTTTCTGGATCCGGGAGCTCGCTCTTTCTCAGGCTCTGGCTCCGGCTCTCTGGCTCCGGGCTGGCTGGCTCTTGCTCTCAAGCTCACTCTTAGGCTCTTTTTCCTTGAGGATGCCTGGATGATCATGTTGCAGCTGCCTGCATTTTCCAGTGGCCAGTATTTTGTATGGGAAGGAACCCTGGGCACAGCATAGCAGAGGGTGGCAGGTTTATTCTCTGGGTGTTCCAGAGGGAACAGGCTCTGAGGCAGAAGCCTCCCTTTCCTCTGAAATTGTGTAGCTTTGTGTATTATGTTGTTTTAGTTTGTAAACTAAACCCTCAGAAACTAATAGGGGAAAAGCTAGGAGAACCCAGGTGTTAAGAGTTTAGCCTTAACTGATAGGCGTAAGTAATTAAACTGTGACTTGATAGGCTTATGTGACTGATTTTGAATAAAGACTCCTTTCCTTTATCCCTAAACCTTTGCCTCTGGAATTTTGCTTAGAGGGCGGCAGTGGCAGCAGGACCACAACCTAGTTTGTTGCTCCCACTGTTCCAGCTTTGGTCATTGGGAGCAATTTTAATGGACTCTTGTGTTTTTTTAATGTACCCCCATCATTTTTTTTTTTTTTTTTTTTTTTGGAACGCTTACTTTTTTACAATGCACAATGCTACAGTCTCATCTTATATAATTCCTGTTCTGGTCCTGAAATGAGCCATTCTTCCAAGGAGCTCTGTTTTCTTTTATTGTAGAATAGTATTAGAAACCAAGTTCTAGGGGATTATTACTTCTGGGGTATCATTTCTTTTAAGCAAAAAATTTAAAAATTGTTAGTAAAATCACAATTTTTTACTAACTTATATAGATATAAACATATACATATTTCTATAAATAAACATCTGTATCTTTCTTAAGCTAAATATGAGTTCATACTGATGTCTTCAATTCTAATTAATTACAACTTGAATCATTTTGGTTTCCTCACCTTATCTGCACACTCTCAATCCCATAGTGACAAACCTGGCTTTCACCATCTGCCATCTTTTTCTTAATTGTTCATTTCCCTTTAAATGTATAGAACTATAATTATTGTTAATCCAAGCTCTCCTAATTACTTTGTCAATTAGTATACAGTGTAATGTGGAATTCCTTACTGACTCAACTACTTCCTAAAATTACTTTGGTCATGAGCCTGCCATTTATGACCTTCAATGAGATTTTTTTAAAAAACACATTTGTAATACAGCAAGGCTTTCTTGTTACAGGCTGCAGGGATCCTGAGATCCCTGATGTTACAGGAATCTTTTGTATATTTGCACACATTAAGGTGAATTCTTTGTGCTGTAAAGTTTTATGGGTTTTGACAAGGCCATAGTGTCTTTTATTCACTATTACAGTAGTGCATTCACAAAATAAGTAGACTATCCTAAAAAGTCCCTGCATTTTACTTACTCATTTCTCACCCCAAATCTTAGCAATCACTCACCATTTTAATTTCTCAATAATGAGTCTTTTCTGAAATGTTATAGACTTGAAATCATGCAGTATATCCTTTCAAGCTGTTTTTTTTTTTTTCCTTATCAAAATCATTTAAGTTTCCTTCATGGCTTTTTATTGCTTTATTGTTCAATTCTTTTTTATTTCTGAATAATATTCCATTGTACAGATGTACTAAAGTCTCTATCCACCCATCTTTTCAGCAATGTCTTGGTGGTTTCTAGTTTTGGTGACTGTAAATAAAACCAGTATAAATATTATCATGTAGGCTTCTGGGTTAATATAACTTTCCTATCAAGTGGGTACCTATCTAAAACCACAATTTATGGTAAAACTATGATTAGCTTGTAAGACACTGACAAACTGTCTCCCAAAGTACATATATCATTTTGTGCTCCCACAAGCAATGGATGAGAGAGTTCCTGCTGTTCTACATCTTCACACAGCCCTAGGCAAGTTAGCCATTCTAACCAGTGTGCAGTGATGTCTAATTTGTTGTGTAATATGCAATTCCATGATGGCAAATGATGATAAGCTTCATTCGTGTTTATTTACCACTTGCCTAATCTTCTTTGGTGAGAAATGTGTTAAAATATTTTGCTGATTTTTAATTGGTAAGTGAGAACTTCAGTATTGTCAATCCTCCATCTTCGTTCTTCTTTAGTGTTGTATTGGATCTTTTTGGTCTTTTTCCTTTGAATATAAACTTAAAATAAGTTTTGAAATAACCACAAAATACCATGCTGGGATTTCAGTTGGGAAGAGTTGATATTTTTATAATATGGAGCTTTCTATTTCATGTATAACTACCCATATTTTATATTTTCTTAGGTTTCTTGGATCAGAGTTTTATAGTTTCCTGAGTATAAATTCTGTATCTATTTTGTTAGATTTATACCTAGAAATTTCATTTTGTGATAAATTGTAAATACATTGTGTGCTTAATTTAAAATCTAAGTTGTTAATTACTGTTATATAAAAAATGTTAACCAATAACTTAAAAGTTATGTAGAATTGTGAGTTGAAAGAAATTGGAATAAATTTTTGAGAGATTGGATACCAATGGGGTACAGAATTATTTCTTTGTTACATTTAAAAACAGATAAGAATGTAGATTTTATTCTTCCAATAGCATCATGAAGTATCATGTTCCCCCAAAAGAAAGAAATGTATGATATATCTATAGAAGGCATAAGAGGAATGCATGTTTTCATTCGTTTTAACATGACATTAGAATAGCAGAGTGCTTTCTCATGTGAATAAAAGCACCATGAAAATCAGGAAGAAAGAACTTGTCATAAAAGTGGCCTTTGCAGAATGAGGAATCAATGAGCTGTTACCAAAAGAAATGATCAGTAGATGAACATTAAATATCACCTATGATTTGTCAGTGTGTCACCCTGTAGAAATTTTGTACAACCTCAGAGAAAATAAAGGTAAGACAATTGTTGATTATAAGCCTTCATCTCTTTAGAATATTCATTAACTATGTTTCCTATTGCTTTTTACTATTGTGTCTAGAAAAGAACCTGTTTTCACAAAACCCTTTATGATATAAAGTTTTAGTTTTTCTGTACTGCCTAGAAATCAAGGGCAATGAAAACTTCTAAAATTACAATCTACCCCAAGGCACATTTCTAAACAGTCAATTCACATTCTAAGAAGTTTATTTTTTAACAAGTCAGTAGTAACAATATTAATGTATTTTGTAACTATACAAATGTATCTACAAAGAGAAATTCTTACTAAAGTGATCTTTTATCATGTTTGTAACAACAAATACCTTTCACATTTAACACAGTCCAAGTCTGAAATGTCTGTTATATTCATGCCACCAAGATACCTAGCATTTATTTTTATTCAAAACTATATATACTTAGAAAATTGTATTTAAAATAAGATATAAATTTTATTTTGCAAATGTCTTTAAATGGACTTGAATATGTTAGCCACACTATATTGCCACATTTGTGAAGGTTCACAGAACATAAATTATTTAAATAACCCATAGTTCAAAATATGCAGCAAAGATAAATGAGTAATCTTACCACAGGCAACAACTTTCTATTCTCCCACAGTCTGACATCTGGACCACTTTAATATCCTAAAACATAACTGATTGGCTAATGCCACCTGTTCAGCACAAAATTCAAAAGCCATTCATTTGTGTAAAATAAACAAGCACATAAAGTAAGCATACACTCAGCAGAAAATATAAAAATATTCTCTAATGTGAAGTATGATCAGAAAAATGGAAGAATGTACTAGAGGGGAAAGCTATGTAATTTTCTAAAATATCTCATATAGAATAATCACTGCAACATGAAGCTATTATGATTAGTTTTTTTTTTTTTTTTCTGAATACACTGTAGTTTGAAAACTAAAGGTTTTTAAAAAAAATTAGTTAAATCTGTCACTTACCAGGTGTGGTATCTTTGAAATGATATTTATCCTCTGAAATATCTACTTCTGTATCAGTAAAATAACACATAATTTGTGTTTCTTGCAAATAAAAAATAAGGAAATTAATGAACAGAGGTTAAGTACTAGGAAATAGAATACTTCAATGAATGTTAGCAATTTAAAATAAAGTCATAAAATGAATTATACTGAAAACTTTGATATATAAAAGTAAAAATTGCTTGTCACACCACACACATATATTTTCATCATCATGCATATTTGTGACTTTCTTACAAAGAGCTTAATGAATCTTATTAAGAAATATTATCATTAAAATTATAATTAGCATTAAAATATTTTTCCAAACTCCTATTTAACTGAGTTCCATACCATCCCAATTTGGTAGTGTAAAACAAGTGACCATGCTAGTATTCTTTTGGATTCTGGGACTCAGGAATTTGGGCAGGGCACTGTCGACAGCTCTCCCTTGGAATATTTCATATTGTTTCAGTTAAATGTCAGTTGAGGTTACAATAACCTGACGACCTAAGTAGGCTGGACATTCAGATTTTGAGGGTTTAATACCTTTGAAAATATACCATAATTTTTCACTAAAAAAAAAAAAAAAAAAAAAAGAAAATTTAAGGCATTTATTGAAAGAGTTTTTTATTCTAAGAGCTTTACAAAATATTAATATTGTTTTAAACCTCAAAATGACGTTAATTCTTCTTATTATCAGTATGATCCATGAGACTCCCTAGGAATAAAATCATTATTATTATGCTTGGAGAGTTAAGATCATACTCTAGCTTCTGGACAGTATCTGACATATAAGTGTGTTCTGAGCAAGATCTCAAGAAAATGAAGACTTCATTCATTAATATATGAATAAACAACAACAAAAAAAGGTAATTGACATTTCAGATAGTAAAAAATTTAAAAAATAGATAAATCAATTAAGCATCATGGTAGGAAGAGTTCTAAAATAGTTATAAAGGTTCCTGCTCCTTGGTGTAGACTCCTTATATAATCTCATCTCCTTGAGTTTGGGTGGGGCCTGTAAGTATAATGTGATAAATTCACTATGAATAAATAGCCTTAAATAGCAAAGGATAAAGGCATTTTGTAATCAGTGATTTGTGTTAACCATGTCTATTTTATTATTATTATAAATATTAGTTAAATCATGTCTATTTTGATCACATGAGTGGGCCTGACATAATCAATTGAACCTTTAAAAGATACATACTCTTCTTAACAATGGCTAGCAAGGATGTAGAAAAAGGGAACCCTAGTGCACTGTGGGTGGGAATGCAGACTGGTGCAATCATTTTGGAAAACAGTATGGAGTTTCCTCACAAATTAAAAATGGGACTGCCTTTTGTTCATAGCAGTGTTACTTAAATAGCCAAGATTTGGAAACAGCCTAAGTGCCCATCAGTAAATGAGTGCATGAAAAAGACATGGTACTTTAAATTTATATAATGGAATGTTATGCAACAGTAAAAAAGAAGGAATTCTTACCTTTTATGGCACCATGGATGGAACTGAAGACTTTTATGCTAATAAGCCAGGCAATGAAAGACAAACACCATATAATCTCACCTACAATTGGAATCTAAGAAACAAACTGAACTAATGAGCAAAATAGAATCAGAGGTA
Source organism: Furipterus horrens (assembly GCF_987537825.1). NCBI lineage: Eukaryota > Metazoa > Chordata > Mammalia > Chiroptera > Furipteridae > Furipterus > Furipterus horrens. Next base: position 178,426,386 of record NW_028327172.1, read on the forward strand.
CAGAAAAAAGTAAGACTGACAGCTATAAGGTAGGGGGTGGGACTGGTTGAAAGAAGGTAAAGGGATTACCTTTTGACCCAGTGTTTCCACTTCTGGCACTATATCCAAAGAATCCCAAAACACCAATTCAAAAGAATATATAGCAAAAAAAAAAAAAAAAAAAAAAAAAGAAAGAAAGAAAGAAAAAGCAAGGTGCCATTTTGTAAGAGGATGGGAACCTAAAGGTGGTTTCCAGCAGCTCAGAAGAATCTTAACTGACAGCAAGAAAATGGGGACTTCCTTCATACAACCTCACGAAATTAATACCTCCAAAATTCTGAGTGAGCCTTGAGACAGAATTTTTCCTAGTGAAGTCTCCAGATGCAGCAATAGGCTAATAGACAACCATATTTCAGAGTGGGAGACACTAAACTTTCCCCAGATTTCTGATCTACTAAAACTAAGATAATAAATAGATGTTGTTTTTAGCTGTAAATTTGGATAATTTTTAAAGCAACACTCAGAAATTAATAGTCCTATGTCAAATATCTTGCAAATATATTTGGTTTATTATTAAATAATATTTCAAAAATATTTTATCATTGTCATCCTTTTTAAATAAATTCAATATGAAAGTCAGAAAAATACAGTAACAATTTCTGAGCTATTGCATGGAAGCCATGAGAATGGTTTTCATAATATCATAATTCTTCAAAATATGTGAAAGGCATACATATGGAAATCAAGGATGTACCACCAGAAAGCACACCAGGAGATTGTTCTGCAAATAATAAATACTAGCCCTTCTTTGAGAATTATTTTTACTAGGATTGAATATCAATGAGACATAATTACTAGTTGTTTTTATATTCCAGCTTAGCAAAATAAAACTGTCTATATTTTGAAATGTCAAAAGGTCAATGTATGCAAATTTGAGGAAGCATTGGAAATTATAGGTTGACAGAAGGGAAGAAAGAAAGGAGATGGAATTTTACAATTAGATTTTCCTGAAATGAATATGCAATATAAAATACACAAACACTAGTAGTAATTCTACAATTGCCATTGTTGTTACATTTTATAAAATAATAAACGGAGAGTCTATGTTAAGAACAGTGAATGACTTCAAATTTTATAGCTTATAAAATAAAATTTTGAAGTTAATAAATGGGTTGTTTCTCTCAAGACATTGTTACAATTCAACAAATGCAATTATCCAAAATATATTAAAGGTATTTTGTAAGATTATTGCTAGTATGGGTATTCTTTTTTTTTTTAATTTGGTTTTATATATATATATATTTTAAAATAATATTTTTTTTATTATTGATTATGCTGTTACAGTTGTCCCAATTTTCTTTGCCCATGCTTCCCACCTCCCTCCAGCTGTCTCCTCCCTTAGTCCATGCCCATTGGTCCTGCATATAGTTCTTCTCAACATCTTCCTGTCCACTCCACTCCCTCCCACTATGCTTCCCAATTCCTGCACCATCTCCTTCCTCTCTGCCCCCCTTCTGATCTCTCCTCACTTATAATTATTTTTCCCTTCTCATTCCCTACTTAGTTTGCCCTTGCCTCAGTTCCCTAGCTTCTGCTGTTGGTTGTTGTAATACAGTTTTCATTTTAATGTTCATTGTCCTTATCCTCCTTCTTCTAAACAAGTCCCTTTAACATCTCATATAACAATGGTTTGGACCTAACAAACTCCTTTAGTCTTACTTTGTTTTGGAAACACTTTCTCTGCCCTTCTATCCTGAATGAGAGCTTCGCTGGATAGAGTAATTGTGGTTGTAGGTTTTTGATTTTCATTACTTTGAATATTTCTTGCCAGTCCCTTCTTGGCTGTAAAGTCTCATTTGAGAAATCTGATGATAGTCTAATTGGGACCCCTTTGTACACGATTCTTCTCTTCACTCTTGCTGCTTTTAAGATTCTCTCTTTATCTTTAATTTTTGACATTTTGATGATAATGTGTCTTGGTGTGGTCCTCCCTGGGTCCAGTCTATCTGGAACTCTCTGTGCTTCTTGGACCTGTAAGTTCACCTCTTTCCCCGAGTTAGGGAAGTTCTGCTTCATTATTTTTTCACATAATTTTTCAATCTCTAATTCTTCTTCTTCACCCTCTGGCAATCCGATAACCCGAATGTTCATTCTCTTATAGCTGTCCCAGAGCTTTCTGAGCCTCTCGTCATATTTTTCACTCTTCGTTTCCTCTGTCTGCACTGGTTGACTGTTTGTTCCCTCCTTATGTTTTGATTTGTTGATTTGATCCATGGCTTTTCTTCCTCACCACTTGTCTTGTATGTATTTTTGTTCATTTCAGCAGGGCTAGCCTTCATTCCTTCCCTGTCTTGATTCAGCCCTGCTGGTAGGTCTGTAAGCTGTCTTATAACTATGTCTCTAAACTGAGCTTCCAAAAGATTTGCTATTTGTTCCTCAATCAAGGCTTTTATTTGTTTTTTCATTAGCTATGTGATAGGTATTTCAGTCATTAATTCTGCCATTCTGACTGTTTTGTTTATCTTTCCCTCTTGGGCGGGGCGCTGTCACACCTCCTACGCTGTATTGGGCGGAGCCCCGTGTGCTCATCACAACCTGGCGACCTTTCTCACCACCCTGTGGTGCTTTGCGTGGGGGCGGGGGTCCAAGATGCATTCCCGATGTTACTCTCCGCTGGGGAACAGGGCCTCCTCCCAACAGGGTCTGCCCTCTCTGGTGCTGGAATTGCCAGCCAAAGGATTTGGTCTGCAGCCGAGGCCGGCCCCCAGGCGCCTCTCTCCTCCCTGCAAACACAGGAGTCTGCTCACCAGGTCCTGCCATTTGCTGCTGCAGCTGCCGCCTCCAGCACAGTTCGATCTTTCTCAGCCGCGGGCTCGCACTTCCTACCTGTCTGGATGATCACCACTTGTTTATGACTTCATACGTGGGACTTCCATGTAGCTTTATTTTCAGGAACTTTTTATTATTTTTAGTTTTGCATTAGCTGTAATCCTTCTTAGTTGTAGAGGGAGACAGAGCGTGTTGGTCTATGCCTCCATCTTGGCCACAGTATGGGTATTCTTAATGACATGTCAAGTTTCCACCAACCTGTGTTCTCAATATACAGAAACTTATAACTCAGTAAATATACATATGCATTGCTTTCCTTTTTTTCCCGCCTCTGTTCTAAAGATTTTGTTAAATCTATTTTAATAGTTACTGTCCCCCAGGGATGATTAAAACATATTTGATTGCAGTTTGGTAGAGCCAATTTTTAAAATTATATTTTCTTTATTTTTAATTGGTAAGAGTCAAAAAGAAAAAAATCAAAAAGACATCAAATGGTATGCAGTGAAAAATAAGCATTCTTACTTGCTCCCACAGTGCTCCTCTTTCTAGATCCAGTGGTGTTTGCAATTATCCATCTCATGTGTATTCTTAACAAAAATATAGTATGTGTATAAAATCATATGTGTGTTTAAGAGTGTGTACATAAGTATTTTGTGTTCATGTGTACTTATTGAAAGAAGCTTACCTTACAAATTGCTAGCCCTACTCTCGAGAAGTAAAAATTTTAACTCTTAAGTAGCTTTTTCTGATGGTTAATTTTATTTATTTAAATAACAAATTAATACTTTCAGATCTTATATTAATTTAAGAGAATATCTATTAACTTTTTGAAATAGTAAAGAAAAATTAGGCTGATTTTACCAATATCCTTCTGCTTTTGACTCTAAAATTATATGTACTTTAATGTTAGAAGATGTTATTTTTATTCTAACTATTGAAGCCTAGTAATTAAGAGATAAAGATCCTAAAGACAATTAACAGAACAAAAAATCTTGGTAAATAATAAGCATATAAAATGTTACTCAGTTTGACTAATAATGTAAGAAATTAAAAGAACATTTCATGAGATACAATGTCAATTATGTAACCTAGGTGAGCTCTTCTATATGAACATATATACAGCTAAGATTGAGAGTAAATTAAATTTGACCATAGACCATATCTAGCAAAATGTAAGACACACATACTCAGTAATTTCATGTCATTTTTTATGAGAAGCTCACAATAATGTATGAGGAGATATGAAGAATGTTTATGCAACAGTGAATTAAAAGATCCACAAACAAAAACAATTTACACTGATAATAAAATTAACCAATAAATCATGGTATATTTGTGCAAATGGAACACTATAATGCAATAAAAATAAATGCACTGGCATTTCAATAATTACCTTGATAAATGTGACAAATATATGCAAAAATGACATCATCTGTATAAAGTTCAAACTAGACAATACATCCTATATGTTATTGAGCATGTATATGTATATATGGTTTCAATATAAAGTGACACTTTTATATGCTAGCATACAATACTTATGCTCATTGTTTTTGCCTGATTTATTTAATACTGTCTCTAAGAAATCCAGATTGAAATATAGATCTGCCTTACTTATTTTAACAACTCTGTTATTTTCCATTGTTTTGGTCTAATATAACATCTTAATATACACATATTCCCTCCCTTGTTTTCTCCTCTTTCCTTAACTGACTCATACTAACACAGTTGTATAATGATGGCAGAACTACATGATTAAAGAAATTCTAGTCCTTGAGTCAATAACTGATGAGTATCCACCTGTAAGATGGAGAAACCCATTTTAAACTCTAAGAAAATGCAATATATGGTGCCACTTGTAGAAATTAAACTAGGCCACTAATCTAACATATTATTTGTAATCATATAATATTATAATGCAATGTCATGTATATAAAACAATAAAATATATATTGTTTATAATCATATATATGCACATATAGATATATCATAAAAATACCAAATTATGCATAGAAATGATAAATATCTAATTTAAGGTAATGCTGAGCTCTGGGTATAAAGGACTGTGGAGAGATATAGGAATGTAATTTTCTGTGAAAATAATAGGGTTAGACCTAATTAGCTCTGTTATTCCTTAAATTGTATTTTTTTAAAAATTATACTTTATATACTATTTTTATGTTTGATATATTTCACGAATTCTTGGGCTTGAATTTAGTTTCTTTTTCATTTCTCTCATTACATTGGGGGTGTCTGAGTGAGTAGAAATAAAACATTTTTTGACAATTTTTTATTTATCCTAAAATCTTCTACTGTATATTTTTCACTATATTTAATGCATAGCATTAATTCAATATGTATTTTGTTTGTATATTTTTAGATATTTAGTCATAAAGTCTTATGCATAATTAATTGTATCTTTGTTTTCAATGAACTGGGAAAGAACTGACTACCATTTATAAGGAAAATGCAATGGTTAAAAGTGATGATGTATAACTTCTCATAGCTACATGTATTTTTTATCCTAGAAGAAATTAAAAATTTTAATCATAAAATGGTATGTATATTTTAAGTGCAAGGTATATATCAAGTCACATTTAAAGAAGAAAGGAAATATGGAGAAAAAGACGGTAAAGTATGAAAAAGAAAAACAAAAGGAGATTTTCTCATATGCCTTAAAATCTACATACTGATTTAATAAAATAAATGGGACTCAATAATTCACACACGAACAACCATTTCCAGAATTTAATCTCATATTAATGAAAAAACAAATCTTTTTGGCTTGAAGGCTCATTTGAATTAATTATAGTATGTGCTCAGAAGCTGTGAAAAGTAAGCAACACCGATTGAGACCGATTTAAGAAGTAAAATTAGGTGAATTGTTTAAGAAGCTTTTAATTCAAGAGAAGCAATTACTCCAGTAAAAACAAATAACATTCGCTATTTTTCTACATAAACCAACAGAGTCAAACAACTGAGGGAGAGTGAAATTGATTCTTCTAACAATGTAATCAACTACAGAGTTTATTAGTGTTTTATTTTGCTGGCATCATTGGTTACCTGCCTTCCTTCTAAAACTGCACTCAAATTTCACACAAATACTGAGGCTAAATCAATTCAAGTAATAAACCCAAATATACTGGTTAATATAGTTTAAAACAAGCATGAAAGGTGTTGGCAGGATTTTTACCTATATCTTTTATATGATAGCCCTGAGAGCTATCAACTGGCTTTTTAATTGGGATACTCTGTGTCAATTGTTATTTCTCCAAGGAAAGTACATTTGATGATATAAACATATTTACAAACATCATTATTTTTTATATAAATTTTTATTTTGTTTTTCAATTACTGTTGTTCCATTTTTCCCACATTGCTACCCACCACCCAGCCCACCTCTTCTCCTACAATCATACCCCCACATTGTCCATGTCCATGAGTCATTTATACATGTTCTTTGACTAAACCCTTCCCTTACTTATCCCCCTTCTCTCCCTCCCCCTTCCCCCCCTATTGACTGTTATTCTGCTCCTTGTTCTATTTAGTTCATTTGTTTGTGTTGTTCATTAGTCTCCTGTATTAGGTGAAATCATATGGTGTTTTTCTTTCTTTGCCTGGCTTATTTCACTAAGCAAAATTCTCTCTAGTTCCATCCATGTTGTCAAAAATGGCAGGAGTTCTTTTTGCTGCATAGTATTTCATTGTGTAAATGTACCACCGTTTTTTGATCCACTCATCTACAGATGGGCACTTAGGTTGTTTCCAGCACTTAGCTATTGTGAACAGTGCTGCTATGAACATCGGGGTGCATAAGTTCTTTTGAATTAGGGTTTTAGGATTTTTCAGGTATAATCCTAGCAGTGGAATCGCTGGTTCAAAAGGCAATTCCATTTTTATTTTTTTGAGGTAGTTCCATACTGTTTTCCATAGAGGTTGCACCAGTCTGCATTCCCACCAACAGTGTGCTAGGGTTCCCGTTTCTCCACATCCTCGCCAGCACTTGTTGTTTGTTGATTTGTTGATGATGGCCATTCTGACTGGTGTAAAGTGGTATCTCATTGTGGTTTTTATTTGCATCTCTCTGATGGCTAGCGATGTTGAGCATTCTTTCATGTGTCTATGGACCTTCTGTATATCCTCTTCAGAGAAGTGTTTGTTCAGGTCCTTTGCCCATTTTTTAATTGGATTGTTTGTTTTCTTGATGTTGAATCGTATAAGCTCTTTATATATTTTGGAGATCAGTCCCCTGTCTGTGATATCATTGGCAAATATGTTTTCCCATATGGTTGGTTTTCTTTTCATCTCGCTGATGTTTCCTATTGCTGAACAGAAACTCTTTAGTTTGATGTAGTCTAATTTGTTTATTTTTTCCTTTATTTCTCTTGCCTTAGGAGATGTGTCCATGAAAATATTGTTATGTGGGATATCTGAAATTTTCCTGCCTATGTTTTCCTCTAGGACTTTTATGGTGTCACGGCTTACATTTGAGTCTTTGATCCATCTTGAGTTTATTCTTGTGTGTGGTGTAAGTTGGTGGTCTAGTTTCATTATTTTGCACGTCCGTGTCCAGTTCTCCCAGCATCATTTATTGAAGAGACTCTTCTCACTCCATTTTATGTTTCTTCCCCCTTTATCAAATATTTGTTGACCATATAGTCCTGGGTTTATTTCCAGACTCTACTCTGTTTCATTGATCTATATGTCTGTTCTTATGCCAGTACCAGACTGTTTTGATCACAGTGGCTTTGTAGTATAGTTTGATGCCTGGTATCGTGATTCCTCCTGCTGTCTTCTTCTGTCTCAAGATTGCTTTGGCTATTCGAGGTCTTTTTTTGTTCCATATACATTTTTGAAATATTTGTTTTAGGCCTGTGAAATATGTCATAGATATTTTAATGGGGATTGCATTGAATCTGTAAATTGCTTTGGGTAGTATGGCCATTTTGATGATGTTGATTCTTCCCATCCAAGAACATGGTATTTGCTTCCATTTATTTGTATCTTCCTTAATTTCTTTCTTCAGTGTTACATAATTTTCAGAGTATAGATCTTTTATCTCTTTGGTTAAGTTTATTCCTAGGTACTATATTTTTCTTGTTGCTATAGTAAATGTTATTTTCTTTTTTGTTTCTGTCTCTGATATTTTATTGTTGGTGTACAGAAATGCCTTAGATTTCTATGTTTATTTTGTACCCTGCTATTTTACCAAATTTGCTTATTATATTGATTAGTTTTTAGTGGAATCTATAGGGTTTTCTATCTATATTATCCTGTCATCTGCATATAATGAGTTTTACTTCCCCTTTCCCAATTGGATGCCTTTTATTTCTTTTTCTTGTCTGATTGCTGTGGCTAGGACTTCCAACACTATGTTGAATGGGAGTGGAGAGAGTGGACATCCTTGTCTTGTTCCTGATCTCAGGAGGAATGCTTTCAGTTTTTGTTCATTGATTATGATGTTGGCTTCAGGTTTCTCATATAGAGCCTTAATTATGTTAAGGTATGCTCCCTCTATTCCCATTTTGCTGAGTGTTTTTATCCTAAATGGGTGTTGTAATTTATCAAATGCTTTTTCTGCATCTATAGATATGATCATGTGGTTTTTGTCTTTCATTTTGTTTAGGTGATGTACTATATTTATTTATTTGCGAATATTAAACCATTCTTGAATCCCTGGGATGAATCCCACTTGATCATGGTGTATGATCTTTTTTAATGTATTGCCGGATCCTGTTTGCCAATATTTTGTGAGGATTTTAGCATCTATCTTAATCAGTGATATTGGCCTGAAGTTTTCTTTCTTTGTTGTGTCTTGACCTGGTTTTGGAATTAGAGTAATACTGGTTTCATAGAAAGAGTTTGGGATTTTTCCCTCTTCTTGGAATTTTTGGAATAATTTGAGGAGGGTAGGAGTTAGTTCTTCCTTAAATGTTTTGTAAAATTCACCTCTGAAGCCATCCGGTCCTGGGCTTTTGTGTGCAGGGAGATTTTGGATTACAGTTTCAATTTCCTTCTTTGTTATTGGTCTGTTGAGACTTTCTACTTCTTCTTGATTCAGTTTTGGAAGGTTATATGTTTCTAGAAATGTGTCCATTTCTTCTAGGTTGTCAAGTTTCTTTCCATACAGTTGTTTGTAGTAATTTCTTACAATCCTTTGTATTTCTTGGTATCAGTTGTGATTTCTCCTCTTTTGTTTCTGATTTGGTTTATTTGGGTCTTCTCTCTTTTTTTCTTGATGAGCCTGGCTAAAGGCTTGTCCTTTTTTTTTTATATTTTCAAAGAACCAGCACCTAGTTTTGTTGATCTTTTGAATTGCTTGTTTAGTCTCTGTAATTTAATTCTGCTCTGATCTTGATGATTTCCTTCCTTCTTCTTGCCCTAGGCTTTGTTTGTTGTTGTTCTAGTTCTTGTAGCTTTAGGGTTAGATTTTTTATTTGAAATTCTTCTATCCTTTTCAGATATGCCTGTATTGCTATGAACTTCCCTCTTAAGACTGCCTTTGTTGTGTCCCATAGGTTTTGGGCTGTTGTGTGTTCATTATCATTAGTTTCCAGAAATTTCTTGATTACTTCTTTGATGTCATTGTTAATCCATTCATTATTTAATAGCATGTTTTTCATTCTCCATGAGTTTGGGTGTCTTTGATTTTATCTCTGAGGTTGATTTTTAGTTTCAAGGCATTGTGGTCTGAAAAGATGCTTGATATGATTTCAATTTTCTTGAATTTGTTGAGACTTTTTTTGTGTCCTATCATGTGGTCTGTCTTTGAAAATGTCCCATGTGCATTTGAAAAGAATGTATATTTTGCTTCTTTGGGGGTAAAATGTTCTATATATATCAGTTCAGTTCATGTGGTTTAGTGTGTTGTTCAATGCCTATATATTCTTGGTGTTTCTTTGCTTCGATGATCTGTCTGTTGTTGATAATGGAGTGTTAAAGTCCCCTACTATGACTGTGTTTCTGTTAATATTCTTCTTGTGGTATTCTAGTATTTTCTTTATGTATATGGGTGCTACTATGTTGGGTGCATATATGTTTATCAGTGTTATGTCTTTTTGATAGATTGTTCCCTTAAGTAGTATGAAATGTCCTTCATTGTCTCTTTTTATCGCCCTTGCTTTGAAGTCCATTTTGTCTGATATGAGTATTGCTACCCCAGCTTTTTTTTCATGTCTGTTTGCTTGGAATAGTTTTTTCCATCCCTTCACTTTCAGTCTGTGTAAATCTTTTGTTTTGAGGTGTGTTTCTTGTAGACAGCAAATACGTGGGTCCTGTTTTTGTATCCATTCTGCTACCCTATGTCTTTTAATTAGAACATTTAATCCATTTACATTTAAGGTTATTACTGACATGTATTTATTCATTTCCCTTTGTACCTATGTTTCTCTCCTTCTCTTTTTTTCTTCTTTTTCTTAAAACATTCCTTTTAGCATCTCTTACAATGCTGGTTTGGTGGAGGTGTATTCTTTTAGTCTTCCTTTGTCTGAGAAATTCCTTATTTCACCTTCCATTTTGAATGAGAGCCTTGCTGGGTAGAGTATTCTTGGTTGGAGGCCTTTGTTTTTCATTGCTTGAAATATATTTGACCACTCCCTTTTGGCTTGTAGTGTTTCTGTTTAGAAATTGGTCGATAGTCTTATCGGAGCTCCCTTGTATGTTATTTGCTGTTTTTCTCTTGCTACTTTTAGGATTCTCTCTTTGTCTTTGAATGTTGCCATTTTAATTATGATGTGCCTTGGAGTCGATCTTTTGGTGTTCCTCTTCATTGGAACTCTCTGTGCTTCTTGGATTTGCACGACTTTTTGCTCATCAGGTTAGGAAAATTTTCTATCTTTACTTTTCCTATCTGCTTTTCTATCCCTTGTTCTTCTTCTCCTTTGTTTATTCCTATGATCTGGATATTATTTTGTCTCATGTTGTCCTGTAATTCCCTTAGATATTTTTCATACTTTTTCAATCTTTTTTCATTTTGTTGTATTGTCTGGGAATTTTTTTCTACGTTGTCCTCTAACTCACTGATCCGATCCCCTGCTTCGTTTAGCCTACTTTTGTTTGATTCTACTGTGTTTTTCAGTTCAGATATTGTATTCTTCATTTCTTCCTTGTTCTTATTAATAGTTTCTATGTCCTTTGTTATGCTGGTGTAGTTCTCCGTAAGTTCCCTGTAACTTTCTTGGAGCTGTTGGTAATTCCCTTGGAGTTTGTCATAGTTACCTTTGAGGTTGTTGAGTACATTGAGCTTCTACATCACCATTATTTTGAATTCCATGTTTGACATTTGGGTTATGTCTGTTCCATCTACCTCTCTTTCTGGGGATTCCTCTTTTCATTTCATTGGGAGGTTGTTTCTGCATCTTCCCATATTGGATTCTTCTTGTTTGTTTTTGTTTTTTGAAATTGTCTGCTTAAATTTTCCACCTTGGTGGCATAAGATTCTTTATTGGAGATCTGGGGGTTTCATTGGTGCAGTCTCTTTGATCTTTGATGTTCTTGGGATACCCTTTATGTCATTTGCTAATGCTGTCTGGTTATATTTCAGTTACTCTTTGGTGGGACTTCCCTCTGGCTAGTTGATTGAGAGTCACTCTGCCCACCTTGTCTTGAGTTCTTTTGTGGAGATGCTGTTAAAAACATAAACACACAGCCCAGGCAAGAAACCCACACCCTCAAAAATATCTCCCATCCTCTATCCCAATATCAGCAACAAATTAGCCAGTATTAATATAAATGTAGAGAGGTTAAGGCTATTATACTATAGGAAGAATAGATAAGAGTTGTTTTTAATGAAGAAAAAGATGATTTTTGAGAGGGGGAATAATAGAGTAATAATAGTAGCAAGTAGTGTCAAGACTATGCAAGACAGTAAGTAATATTTACATTGTGTGTTAATAAAAAAAGAAAGGGAGGAATGCAGAATAAAGTATAAAAGTGAGGCTGTATAGTATTAGATTTATATAGTAGTTATATGCTATATATATATATATGCTATATCTGCCCTGGCTGGTTTAGCTCAGTGGATTGAGCGTCGGCCTGCGAGCTAAGTGTCGCTGGTTCGATCTTCCAGTCAGGGTACATCAGAGAAGGAAAACTCTGACTCCAAAAAACCTCCGCTGCCTTGCGGCATACCTCTTCAGGGGAAAGGCTAAGGGAGTAAACCCCGACAGAAAATCCGGAGCCGGAGTCCCTAAGGCGGTTTGACGTTGTAGTCAACACCGGCAACTCCTGCGGCGCACCTGAACCCAAGCTGTATCGACTCCGTCTTTCCCTTGGACCCTTCAGCTGCGAAGAGAGGGGGGGTCTGCTGCATGGGCAACAGCAGACCCTCCATATTACCCTGCCCAGGCTCTGTAGCTTCAGCGTCATCGCAAGATGTCGATTCAACACGGGAGGAGACAGATACCATGTCACTCCCGAGTCGGACTGCACAGCCATTCTTGGCGGTGCAGATAGACTCTGAAGAAGCTACACCATCGTCTCTCGAGACGGACGGCTGCCGACGATATGCTATATATTTAGTGTGAAAGGGAGGCTAAAGAAAACAGACAAACAAACAAGAATTAAAGATGAAGGATGGGAGGGAGAGATGGTATAAAAGAGATTAAAGAAATAGTTTAAAGAAAAAATATATATATTTATTAAAAAAATTTTAAAAATTAAAATTAAAAAGAAATTCTTTACTCAGTTCAGCCTCTGTGTGCAGTCTTCTTTTTCTGTATCCACACCTGGTCAAAATTCCATGTGTTTCAAATTTTTTCCTGGTTGGCTGGCTGTGAGGAACACTGGCTGGTTTCTATGGCTGCTTTTCTCTCACTCATGGACCTGCTGTAACTATCTGCTGTGAGCCACAGAGTTGGGTCTCTCCTCACTTGTCCTGCGGCACCCTCCAGCAGTCCTCAGGCTTCTCTAGTAACGCTATTCTGTTGACAAGCCAGTGCACATGTTTCTAGTCCCTGCCCTGCTTTGGATCCTGCCTTAGCTCCTCCTCCCAAGAAGTCTCTGTGTTCCAAGCCACAGCACTGGGCTGTGTCCATCCCTGGCTGGCAGGACCTCACCGTTTGCCTGCGTGCCCTGCCCACCCTCCCAGGACCCTGACCAGAACCATGTTTCTAATGCAGTTTTCCCGGCCCACTTCCACTCTTTTCTGTTCAGTGGTGCCGTGGTGGATGTGCACGCTCGGTGTGTGGGGCCGCCCGCACCAGACTCAGTTCACACAGCTTCTCATAGTCTGGGTCGCTCGCCATCTCACCATTCACCTGCCCGCACTGTCTGCCCATCTGGAGCCCTGATCGAGACCATGTTTCTAAAGCAGCTCTCCCGGCCCAGCCCAGCTCCTCTCTTTTAAGTGGCACCATGATGTATGTACCCGGGGCATGGGGTCGCCAGCCTAGACCTGCCTGTCCAATGGATCTCCACTCAGATTCAGATCACACAGCTTCCCATAGTCTGTGCCACTTACCATCCTCCCACCTCTGGCCACTTCAAGGAAACTTTTCTATTGTTTCCCTATGGGACTCCACTTGTCCCAGCACCCACAGTAGGCAGGGGTCTCCAAGCAGATCTCGGCAGGTGAGCCGGTCTGCAGCTGTCCCTCTGGGGTGCGGTACGGTAGGAACGCAGGGCTTGGTGCATCCAGCAATTCCTCCTGAGAGTGTGGGCAAGCCTTCTGCCCTTTTCCACTCCGATCTCGCTCTCCCTTCCCCACTCGAGCTTTCTGTTACAAATATTTTCCTGTCTCTTAACTCCTCAGAAGTGGTATGCACCCCCTGCCACATACTGAAATTTTGGTTTGTTGTTACTGATAGTGCCATACATGAAAAATGTATTGCTAACTAATGAGGCTTTCTAGGGAGAACAGGGTGAGTTCTCATCCTGGTCCAAAGTAGGTTTGTGAGAGAGAGAAAGAAAACTGGAGTGAGTTTTATGATGGTTAAAGGATGGGTGTTCTTGAGCTGGTGAGGGCCTGTGTGTTTTGACTTTGCTACCATTGCAAAAGCAGGGAGTGTCTGGGCTTTTTATTAGTCTGTTCAGATGTGGAAATTGCAATAGAAGGACTTGAAAGTTATGTGCAGTCAACTGCCAAAAGTGGGTTGAAATTCATTATTATAATCTTCCTGTGTCAGAAATTGCTAAATAATGGTCTTACCCATTTATTTTATTCCTGAGCACATTGTTGCACTACCCACCTGAGAATCTGAAGCATTCAGGTATAACCATGTGACTGAGTTACAGCCACTGAGCTGTGAAAATAAGTAACATTAAAAATTCTGGATCTACATTTAAAAATATAACACATGTCATTTATTATACCTTCTGTCTTGTTAGAGTGACACAATCACATTTACCAAGTCTCTTTACACATGTTAAATCTGTAACTAGTCTACTGGATGATTTCTTTCCCAACCAAGATGGTAACTTCAGACTCTACTAGGCATTTTTTTAATTTTTTAGTTGCTTTCTGCTCCAAATAAAATAAGCTGATAGCTTTCATGACCTAGCCCACCCTAATATGGAATCTGCTCTGAGCAAAAAGGGCACAACACAGGAGAGAAGCCTCAAGCAAGAGTGTCACAGACTGGTATTCTTTTTAAAGGGTCTTAATAATTTTTAAAAATAAACTTCAAATTTATTGCATTCCTTTGATCAAGTACCATCTTGTTAAAATGACTATTTTTCACAATATTGCTTTTTAGGGTGTAATTTTGCCTAACTTCTCAATTCATCATGTTATAATTTCTGCCTCCCTTATTTCTATTGAATATTCTCTACTTTGTCTCTTCTGATTTCTAGAACATTTTCTGTGGTGGCCATTTATATATTTTTATATTGGCATCAACTTTAATTTTTAGTTGCATTCATAAAGTAATCTTTAAATTTATTTCTATTTTTCATGAGTTCAGACTTTTTTTTCTTTCTTGTTCAATCATCATTTTCTGAGTTCAGTTAATTCTGATTTTTTTTCTTTTTTAATGCTACTATTACTTTCACAATTATATTTTTAGTTTGTGTTGATATACTGGGTTACACATTTCATCTGATTGTGGGCATGTCTTTAGAGCAACCTTGATTGTTTTTTGTTTGTTTGTTTGTTTTCACTCTGTTCCCCTCACCCTCTGCAATCTAAAATTTATCTTGCTTCAACCCTACTGACCAAATTGATAGATATTCTTTGTAAAGTCTTATGATTTGGAGTTTTGTTTGGCAGGATTTTTTCATCAGCAGATTGAGTATTTTTAGGGCCCAGTGTATATCAATATACAGATATTTTCCTACTTGCTAGAACTCATACATATTTCACTCAACATAAATCAGAATACTACAACTCCTTGTGACTTTTACTGTCTTTCTCAAACAACCCTAGCAAATTTCCAATGCAGGTGAAGACTCACATATTTATATAATGAAGACTTGTTTGAGATTTTTGTTTTCTGTGGTTCTCAAGATTATTTCATGATTATCATCTATATCTCTATAGATTAGTCAAAGAATATGTATGAGTGACCCATAGCAATACCTTATTATTTAGTCAGGGGAACTGACCTCTTTTCCCTTAGATTGATAAATTATGAAAAAAATGACAACAGTCAATGCAACAATAGCCTTCTATTGCAAATGTCCTGCCTTGAACCATATATGTAGGTCATATAATAGACTTGCATCATTTTGGTCAAGTCACATAGTAAGCTTGCATCTGATTGGTTAATTTTGGTAACTGATCTCCTTATATACAAGTATAGGCACCTACCTTTAAAAAGCCACTTTGGAGCAAAACAGGTAGGTAATTATTGTTATTACATTTTTGGAAATCAATGAAAATTATACTTTTTTGTCTGATTAACAAAAATATATTTTTGGTGTGCTACAGAATTTTAGTAATTAGTTCATATATCCTATGAGATAATAAAGGTTGAAAATTGCTGTTTTAGAGGGTTCTGTCCCAGAAATTAGATCTTGTGTGTCACTCTATATTTGCCTTTCTCCAAATTCCAAGGCCACTTTCTGATAAGTCTAATAAAATTAATTTTCATTTTGTTTGGCTTTTTTCTTAGTGTAAGAGTAGGAGTAATGACTCTCAATTCTTTACATGTAAGAACTGAAAACAAGTGTTCCTAGCTGTGTCCACTAAGAGTGCTTGGTTGAATGATACACGTCTTACGGTAAATTTTTAAAGACAGGCTGACAGTGAGTATTCCTTAAGTTTCAGTATGCTGAATATTTATTTTCTAAAACCTTAATATTTAAAAGGTAGATGAGCTGGATATAACTCTGGGGTTTATATTTTTTTCTTTCCCTCCCTTCCTTCCTTCCTTCCTCTTTACCTACCTTCCTTCCTTCCTTTCATCCTTTAATTTTAGTGTGCTACTATGTTACTTTTTTTTTTTTTTTTTTTTGCTGGTTTTGAAAAGTGTGATGAGTCTATTACTTTTGCCTTTGTAAGCTATTTAAACTTTTTCCCGTAGGCCTTGATGTTTTTATACTTTTTTTTTTAAATCCATTTGTTTAATAGGATATGACTTAGAGAGGTTCCTTTTTCATTAATTTTTCCAGATATCAGGTAACCACTTTCAAATGCATATATTCATATTTCTATTTGTTTTTTTTCTTTCTATTTATGGAATATTTCTTGGATTGTAGTGTTTTTTGTTTGTTTGTTTGCTTGTTTTATTTTCCCTCATTTAATGTTTATCTTCAGGAACCCATAATTTAAATATATTCTATTTTTTATTAATTCTTTCCATTTCTACTAACCTTTTTGTACTTTTTATTTCTGTCATATTTCTTCTCTTGGTTTTTCTTACTTTCTTCATGTACTTTATTACATTTTCATGATAATCTAATGTCCTTGGGTCTTTAAATATTTCCTTTTCATCTTTGAGATTTTGTGTTTTCTCCTATTTCTTTTTCATTCCAATCAATGCTCATTAGTCACTTTGTTTTTGTCTAGTTTTCTGAATTTACTTTCTGAATTTTTGATTGAAAGTACTTTTGCGTATAATTAATGCTTGCTTGAGTTTTGCTAACTGTGTTTGAAGGGTTTAGTTATATTTTCTTCTGGTTTGTGACTGTTTTTCCCTAGGTAGTCTTCCTCATTTTGATGTGTTTAGACTTTTGTTTCTAGATATTCTGCATTAGCTATGTAAGGACTTTATTTTTATCTTACAAATTTTTATAATAGAGTGTGCCAAAGATTATTAGTTTAATGGTGCCCTCTTCTGTCAGGATAGCAAAGTCTAATTACCTTAGCATATTAAAAAAAAAAAAAAAAAAAAGGTTTGTTGATGTGAGGCTTTTTATGAGGATTTCAAATTGATGGTTTACTTTTGTTTTTCATTGCCTTAAATTTTCCCCCTTTTTTCTTCTGAATTTCTAATGCTTTTAATATTGTTTTACTCTTTTGATTTCTCTCCCACAGCATCTATGTGTTACAACAGCAGACCTTTACCTCGTTCCATCCTTTAAAATTTGACTGGCCTCCTTAAACAGCACCTGTAGCTTTAAATTGCGCCTTTTCAAGTAGCTGATACTTTAAATCCTTTCCCTGTAGAGCATGCTCTACTCTGTCTAGACATGTCTGCAATGTTTTTTATTTAGATTGGGTTTAATCTTCTTGGTATTTATTTTCAATCATGCTCACAGCTCCTCGCTAGTCTCTCTATTCTGTCCCTGCAGATTTTCTGTTTACATTTGCTCTTCCCAAAGCCCTGCAGCTGGGCTGAGGAATGGCAGACCGAGATGCTATATGCAACAATTGGGTGATATTTCTCTTTTATACACTGCTATTTTGCATTTGGCATTATTTGTCTTAAGTTATGCTAAGTGTGCAGCTTCATGTTGAAATTATTTTTCTCTTCTTTTTCTTTAATGTTAGCTGGCAAGGATATTTAGAGACATGTTTTGTAATGAACACAGTACTCTTCTCGACCTCATATCTTATGAAAGCTTGAGTGTCATTTTAAAGAAACATTAGCCTTGGATAGTTTTTATTCCCTGGGCAAAAATAGAACCACTGAATAAAGTAATTTAGAAAATACTTTTCAGATAGAATATCTATCAGTAATAACAAAGATAAAATAAACTACATTCAAATATACTGAATTTCCCATAAATGCAGCTAGCAAAAGGTTTTTAAAAATTATTATGACAAAAATGTTAATGAATATTTAAGATGCTATGGATCTTTGGGAATTAGACAATTCAAAATATAGATGAGCAGCTAAATTAGCTCAACAAGCTATATTACTCTAAAGATCTATCTTTTTTATTTTTCCTATTTAGATGTCTGATAGACATAATTTTTGGTGTTTTTTTATTATACTTATGTTCAATATTATTTTGTGTTAGTTTCAGGTATAAAGTACAGTCATTAGACAATCATATACTTTAACAAAGTGATCTCCCCAAATTTCCAGTACCCACCTGGTACCATATATCGTTGTCGGCAGCCGTCCGTCTCGAGAGACGATGGTGTAGCTTCTTAAGAGTCTATCTGCACCGCCAAGAATGGCTGTGCAGTCCAACTCGGGAGTGACACGGTATCTGTCTCCTCCCGTGTTGAATCGACATCTTGCGATGACGCTGGAGTGTCCTCTCCAGTGAAGCTGAAGCTACAGAGCCTGGGCAGGGTGATATGGAGGGTCTGCTGTTGCCCATGCAGCAGACCCCCCCTCTCTTCGCAGCTGAAGGGTCCAAGGGAAAGACGGAGTCAATACAGCTTGGCTTCAGGTGCGCCGCAGGAGTTGCCGGTGTTGACTACAACGTCAAACCGCCTTAGGGACTCCGGCTCCGGATTTTCTGTCGGGGTTTACTCCCTTAGCCTTTCCCCTGAAGAGGTATGCCGCAAGGCAGCGGAGGTTTTTTGGAGTCAGAGTTTTCCTTCTCTGATGTGCCCTGACTGGAAGATCGAACCAGCGACACTTAGCTCGCAGGCCGACGCTCAATCCACTGAGCCAAACCAGCCAGGGTGCAGTACCATATATAGTTATTACAATATTACCTACTGTATTTTCTACACTGTACATCCCCATGACTATTTTGTAGCTACTTTTATAAATCACATCCTGCATTTGATATTTTCTTTCTCAGAATGTTTAATGGTTCCTGCTATTATTTAATTCACCACCTGTTTAGGTTTAACGCTTTACATTATGTCTTTTCTGTAATGCTTATATTTTTTAAACCATCCAATACAATAATTCATATAAAGAATTTTGTTAATATATATTTGACAAAAAACATTCTAATTGAATTTTATTATTAATCTTTAATATGTTTGATATGTTTGACAAATACTTAGTGTAAAGTTCAACATAATTAAAACCATAGACTTGGAATTTATTTTGAATTCAATTTCATGTTTTTTAAGAAGAAAAGAAATTTGTAAAATACTGTGACACTGTGAACTCGTATTTTTTGTTGTTGTTGTTCATGGTGATGCCAATAATAATATATAATATTTATCTCAAGTGAAATTCATTCTTCAAAGTAATGCACTAAAATTTCAGTATTCATCTTATTTCAGGTGTTACTTCATGTTTAGAAAGCAAGTAAAAACTTTTAAACTAAAAAGTGACATGCTATATTCTGAAATAGTAGCTTAGCTTCTATGAGCAAAGAAACATCACACCCTGGGGGTTAAGCATTTATAATGTGGAGCCAGAGGGCCTAGCTTTAACTATTAGCCCTGCCACTAACTTGTTAAGTAACAGAAAAATCATTCTTTTTGTACCTCTGTTTCCTCATCTATAAAATGTGACTAGTAATTGTTGTAACATCTAAATGAATTAATATATGCAAAAAACCTTTCAATATTACCAATTATAATCATATAATAAATTCTAGCTTTTCATAATCTTATTTTGTAGTTTTAAAGTGAAAAAAAGAATTGCAGTTATTAAAACTACTATTATATGATACATATACATTAAAATAGCTATCAAAGAATATTAAAATACATTCAACTATATTTCTTTTAATTTTATTATAGTATTTCCAGCTTTACTGAGATATTATTGGCATATAACATATGTAAGTTTATGGTGTACAATGTAATGATTAGATCATTGTATATTGCAAAATGACTACTACAATATGATTAGATAACACCATCATCCACTCATATAATTATGATTTATCTGTGTGATGATAACATTTAATACTTAATCTCTAATAATACAATACTGTTAATTAAACTCATCATGTTATGCATAAATCCCCAGATCTTATTTATCTTACAGTTGAAACCTGTACTCTTTGACAAATATCTGCCCAGTCTCGCCACCTTGCAGCCACTGACAACCACCATTCTACTCTCAGTATTTGTCTTTCTCTTTCTGGTATATTTCACTTAACATAACATTCTCAAAGTCCACCAATGTTGTTGCAAGAGGCAGAATTTCCTTTTTCCTTTTTTTTGTGGCTGAATAATATATATACACAGTTGACGTTTGATCCACACTTCTTTGCACTACACAGTTTAATTGAAATTGTTGGGTCTATTGGACTGCTCTCATTTGAACTGAACTGGTCAATTAAAAAATCCACTTGTGCGTGTGTGTGTGTGTGTGTGTGTACTTCTTTATCCATTCATGTGTTTATTCATCTGTTGATGGACACAGGCAGTTCCCATATCATTGGTGTTGTGAATAATGCTGCAATAAATACAGAGGCGCAATTATTTCTTCAAGACAGTGTTTTCGCTTCTTTGAATATATTCCTAGAAGTGAGATTGTTAGACCATGTGTTAGTTCTATTTTTAATATTTTATATAATGGCTCTACATATTTACCTTCCCACCAACTGTGCACAGGGTTTTTTGTTTTTTCCACAGTTTGTCAAATAACGACATTGTTATTATTATTTTTTTTTTATAATAGTGATTCTAACAGGTGTGAGGTGATATTTTGTTGTGGTTTTAATATGCATTTCCTTGATAGTTAGTGATGAAGAGCATCTTTTCATGTTCGTGTTGGCTATGTATGTGTCTTCTTTGGAAAACTCTCTTTTCAAATAGTTTGCCCATTCTTTTAAACCAGATTTTTTTTTTCTTTTTGCTATGAGTTCCTTATATATTTTGGATATTAACTTCTTATCAGTTAGATGGTTTGGAAATATTTTTTCTATTAAATAAGTTGTCTTTTAATTTTTGCTGATTGTTTCTCTTCCTATGAAAAAGCTTTTTAGTTTGATACAGTTTCAATTGTTGATTTTTGCTTTTGTTGCTTGTGATTTTGGTATCACATCCAAAAAATTCTCTGCCAAGACCAATGTCAAGGAGCTCTTTCCCTATATTTCCTTCTAGTAGTTTTATATTTTCCAGTCATACATTTAAGTCTTTAATCCATTTTGAGTTAAATTTTGTGAGTGACTTAAGATAGGAAGTACAATATTATTCTTCTGAATGTGGTTTTCCAGTGTTCGCAACATCATTTATTGATAAGACCAGCCTTTCCCATTTGCATCTTCTTGGCTCCCTTGACAAACATTAGTGTACCATATAAGAGCTGGTTCGTTTCTGGGCTCCTGAATCTGTTTCATTAGTCTATGTGACTATTTTTTATGCAAGCATCGTACTTTTTTGATTTCTGCAGATTCATAATAATGTTTTAAATCCGGAATTGTAATGCCTCCAGCATTATTTTTCTTTTTTAGGATTGTGTTGGCATTTGCATCTTTTGTGGTTCCCATTCACCTTCTGTTCACTACTTTATGAATTCTATATCCATTGTTGGTATCTTAGAAAAATATTTATATATATTTTGGATTTATAATACTATAAGATATTTATATATTTTATAGATTTAAAAGATTATTTAAATCACTGAAATATTTACAAGTACCTACAGTTCCTGTCATATAAATGATATTTAGAAAATAGAAATAATAAATTATTGGTATATTCAGAATATAAATAAAGTTAACTTTAGCTAAAGATATTATTGGTATACCCAAATGTAACATTTAAGTTTTACAGAGTTTAACATTTAAGTTTAAGTTGTGTCAATAATTAATATTAGCTGATTTTCCCTTCAATTTTAATCAAAGGAAAGTTTTTATATGTTTTTATGAGGATACTCTTTCAAAGCATATAGAATTTAAAGGTATAATAATTTATATACCTTTGTTCCTTGGAGAGTTATTTTTGGGATGTAAGCATTTTATAATATCCATTCATATATTTTAAATGAGTTGCCATCATGACCTTTTGAAGAGCAGCATGCTAAATACCTTAAAATTTGAGATTCATAACTCAAAGGCAAATCCTGCCATGATTTAATGGACCATGTAGCCAGCCCTGTATCCTATAATCACAGTTACTCATTTAAAGATGAAAATCCAAACTATAACTAGATCCTAACATTCTAATTTGCATTTTTTATTTGCACTTTTGAATTACATATAAATCTTCCTTGCTATCTTTACAGAATTATTCTCTTAGATTCAATATAAACTTTAACTCTTGAGAGACTATCAACCCATAAAAAAGACCAGTGCCCATAAGTTTCAACAAAATCCCTTAGATAAGACTATAATCACAAACAATGGTAATTAAACATATATTTTACTAAAGCAATAAAGTACTACAGAAAACTAAGGAAAAATCAGTTTATCTGATTACAAATTTTAATGCATAATATTACTCTTTCAAAGTCATACTCATGTAAATATCTCTGTGTTCTGATATACTCCCTTTCATGCACTGATGATAGGCACACGTGATTCATTGTATAATATTTCTTTTCATTCACCTGTCATCATTCAGAGTGACTTCAGTGTTCATTTAAATGATCCTTCCCTAGTCTTGTTGTTTTGCTTATTTAAATAATTATTTTTTAAATATGCTTTATTGATTATGCTGTTACAGTTGTCCCAATTTCTTTTCACTTTGTTTCCCTCCACCCAGTCACATCCCTCCCTCCAGGGTCCCCTCGCTCAGTCCATACCCATTGGTTGTGCATATAGTTCTTCTCAACAGCTTTCTATCTACTCCACCCCCTCCTACTATGCTTATTCATTCTTGTACCATCTCTCTCACTTTCCCCGTTTCGCTCTACCTGCTGACCTCCCCCCATATTGTTCCCTATACCTATAATTCTTTTCACATTCTCATTGCCTACTTTGTTTGCCTTTGTTTTGGTTCCCTAGCTTCTGTTGTTGGTTGTTGTGATACAGTTTTTATCTTAATGTTCATAGTTTTGATACTCTTTCTCCTAAACAAGTCCCTTTAACATTTCATATAACAGTGGTTTGGATCTGATGAACTCCTTCAGTTTTACTTTGTCCTGGAACCACTTTCTCTGCCCTTCTATTCTGAATGATAGCTTTGCTGGATAGAGTAATCGTGGTTGTGGGTTTTTGCTTTTCATTACTTTGAATATTTCTTGCCAGCTGTTTCTTGCCTGCAGAGTTCCTTTTGAGAAATCAGCTGACAGTCTTATTGGGATCCCTTTGTATGTAATTCTCTTCCCTCTTGCTGCTTTTAACATCCGCTTGGTATCCTTAATTTTTGACATTGTGATTATGATTATAATGTGTCTTGGTGTGGTTCTCCCTGGGTCCAGTTCTTTTGGAACTCTCTGTGCTTCCTGGACCTGTAAGTCTATTTCCTTCCCCAAGTTAGGGAAGTTTTTCTTCACTATTTTTTCACATAATTTTTCAATTTCTATTTTTTGTTCTTTACCTTCTGGCAGCCCTATGATTCAGATGCTGGTCTGTTATAGCTGTCTGATAAGTTTCTGAGACTCTCTTCATTTTCCTCACTTCTCGTTTTCTCTTTCTGCACTGGTTGACTGTTTGTTCCTTCCCTATATTCCACTTTGTTGATTTGATACCTGGTTTTCTTTCCCTCACCACTAGTTTAGTATGTGTTCTTGTTCATTTCAGCAGGACTAGTCTTTATTCCTTCCCTGTCTTGTTTAAGATCTGCTGTTAGGTCTGTAAGCACTTTTATAAGCAAAGCTCTGAACTGTGCCTCAGAAAGATTTCCTATCCGCTGCTTCCTTAGATTAGAAATTTGCTGTCTGGTCAGCTGTGTCACTGGGATCTCTATCATGATCTGTGCCATACTGAACAGTTTTGTGTTTCCCTTTGCTTCCTGGGCAGGGCTGTTACACCTCCTATGTTATAGGGGGCAGAGCCCTGTGCACTCTTTACAACCGGGCGTTTTCTGTGGGGGTGGGGGTCAAGATGGATTCCTGCCATTCAGTCTCCATTGAGTGACTGGGAGCCTCCTCCTCTGTCCCCACCCCCACTGGGCCTCATAGTCCAAGGTGATGAGGGTCTGCCTTCCCCAGCTTCGTAATCACAAGCTGTTGGGTCTGGTCTGCAGGCAGGGGTGCTCCCCAGGTGTTTCTCGCCTCCCCCTAAATACAGGTGTCTGTGCTTAGCACTGTTCTGCCACCATCAATGCTGCTGCTGCAGACAGCACAGCTTAAACTCTCCTCCCTGGCTTCGTCCCTCCTACCTGTCTGGATAAGCACCACTTCTTTATAACTTCATACATTGGACTTCCATTTATTTTCTGGAACTTCTGGTTATTGGTGGTTTTGCGGTAGTTGTATTCCTTCTTAGTTGTGGAGGGAGATGAGCCTGGCAGTCTAGGCCTCCATCTTGTCCAGCAGTCTCCTGTGTTTCTTTACTTCCATGTCCCAGGGAGAACAGTCACTCCTACAATGTAGTAAGGGGTGGAACCTTAGGTATTTGTCAGTAACAGGGACCTGTTTTACAGAGTTGTGGCGCTGTATGCGGGAGAGGGATCTGAGAAGGCACAATGCCGCTTGCCCAGCACTTGCCCCTTTTCCAGGCACTTCTCTCACTTCCATACCAGACTGGCACCCCTCTAGCTGCTGTCCTGGCCATCGTTCCCAGGGTGGGTGGGTCTGTGGATGTTCTAGGTCTGTGGGGGCCCTTTAAACAAGTGGACTCTGCTGAGAGACTGGCAGTTTCTGCCTCTGTCCCAACCCCCACTGGTTTGCACAGTCAGAAGCAATGAGGCTTGATTTTCCCCAGGGCTGGGACAGTGATCTGCTCTAGTGAAAAGCTGGAAATGCTACCCAGGTGTCCCTCCTGACTTTTTAAAACATGTAACTGCGCTTTCTACCAGTCTGCTGCTGTTGCCACTGCTGCCACCACCACACTGTGTCCTCTTCACCCGGGCTCTGCCCCTCCTACCTGTCTGGATGAGTAGTTCTTCTTTATATTCTTGTTTGCTGGACTTCCATGTAGTTTGATTTTTCTGGAACTTCTGGTTGTTTCTAGTTTTGAGGTAGTTGTATTCTTTCTTAGTTGTGGAGGGAGACGCTGCATGTCTGTCTATGCCTCCATCTTGGGCAGAATTCCTAAATAATTCATTTTTTATGATCAACTTCACTCCATCTCAGTCACCACCTACAAAATAACAGCTTCTTAATTGCATTGTTTAATGTTACCCCACATCCCAGTAAAATCCAAATTCTTTTCTCTGCAATAAGAAAATCTTTATTCATTCTTGCTCATTTACCCCCACCATGGAGAATGGCCATATCCTAGAAAAGGAGGTGCCTTTAGTTTTATGAAAATCTATATTAATAACTTCTATAATCCTAAACTATTCTCCTCAAATAGATTTTCATACTTTTGCCAAGTTTATTTCTGAATGCTTTATCTTTTTGTTACTAATGTAAATATTTTTCTTCAATTACACCTTTTACATGATTATTTTGAGTAATATACAAGAGGATATTTTAGTGTATCAATTTTCAATCCTTCTAGATTATTAAATGCTGCTTTTTGAATTTTAGTTTCAGCACCAATTTTATTGGTATGTCAGGTTATTATTTATAAATACATATATCTATATCTCTTTTCTCTGTTTTTTTATCTCTATGGCTTACATTCAAATTGCGTTGGCTGACATATCATATACATATTTTAAATGGAGTTGAGTAGAAACAGCATTTTTGTTTTATTTTTTACTTTAGCAGGAATGACTAATATTAGTGTTGTTCTATCAACTAAGACAATGGCTTACTGGATATCTACATTTGAGCTGAATGACAGATAGATAGATGTATAAGATAAGTAAATTATAAATAAGTATATAGATCAATGTGACCAAGGCAAGAATGTTTGTTAAATTTGTTGAATCCCTGTTAGCATACTGAAAATAACCACATGATTGTATTGAATAATTCTTACATTTTTGGATTAAACTCCACTTAATAAAAAAACATACTTTGAATGTATTTTGGGATAATTTTATACATATTTTAATATTAAATCAAAAAAGCAATGTCCATCTTGCTTCATTAGAATATTTTAATTGTACTTCTTTTTACATGCTCTAGACAATTAAGTACAAGTCAAGCAACATTGTGATGATCTGGCCTTTCACATTTTCCTAGAGTTTATCTATGATCATTAAGACTTATTTTATTGTAAAGGTAGATAAAATAATATTCTCTATGTCTTTAATGAAAATGCATTTAATTAAACTTCCTTTCTCTATATGACTCAATTTTGATACATTAAATTTGAGCTGGAAACTTTCCATATTATCTAGGATTTTTGTGAGCCAACTGTGGCCCAGGGCAAAATGTGGCTGTGCCCATTCATTTGTGCCCTGTCTGTGGCTACTTTCCCACCAAAATTGCTGCCCAATAGCTGTGGTGGCTCTGACTCAGAGGGCTGAAGATATTTATTGTCTGGACTTTACGGAAAGGTTTCTAACCCACGATCTAAGCTAAAAAATTTATTTGCCTAACTTTGAGCAAATAATTCTTTCTTTTCAATTTTTTTCTTCACTTCCATAACTATTTTCTCCTGGAAATTTCTTATTTTGTGCCTTTATGCTTTCTTTCTCATTTAAAAGAACTTTTTGATCAGTTCCAGTTTTGTATTTTATAATTCATTAACATATGCATTTAAAATTTTGTATTTCCTTATCTTATTTTACTTTAAAAAATACCTTATTTTCAGATGTATATGTAGAATTGTCATTATCATTATTTTTTAGACTCTTTACCACTTCTGTTTCTATTTCCTCCTTCATCTGAGTGCTATATTACAAAGTAATAAACAAAACACAAGTGGGAGTTTTTATTTTTATAATAATTTTAATATTTTATTTGTGGTCTGTCAACACAAGAATATTCAAACCTGTAGAGAAGTTTTGTGAGCTTATTTGAGCAAAACATGATAATTGCTGAAAAGCGAAATCTCAACGGATTGAGAAAATGCTGCATAAAATCGCAGTTTTGCACTTACTTTATACATTACAATCAAAAGAGAAGATATAAGTGGGTTATGCGAAATCCATTGGTGATTGATTAAGGAGACAGGAGAAAGCAAACCCAGGGGAACCTTTGGGATCGGGGATACAAAATAAAATGATAGACCCATATAATAGGTGGGTACAGGACTGTTAACAATTAATTGTCAACAATTAACATGATAGATAAAAAACACAATGATGAGTTTTGTGGTCTCACCCTGGTGCAGTGCCTGTGCTTGAGGGGTCTGGAAAAAGGAAATTACTTGTAGATGCAACAAGACAACAGACAGGATCAATTAAGGTCAAGAATGACTTTCATCAGGGAAGAGTGAAGCCTAGGGCATGACTACCTGTCACAAACTGCTTTTACTTAATAAATTTTAATTTCAGACCATCCTTTGTGGTTACTCTACATCTCTGAGTTTGCAAAGCCACCAATGTGGATTTGCATATGGTAACCTGCAACTCATCACTGAAATTGCATTTCTAGGGTAATTTCCATAGAGTTGGGAGACAAATCTAGGGGTCCCTAAAGGTTCATTAAGTGATTTCCCAATAATCAGAGAGGTTTACTGATCACTAATTTAAATATATGTAATAAATACTAGAAGTTAAAAGATAATACAAAAAACTATTTTGTGGAAAGTTTTAATCTTTGTCGTCTGGGAAATATTAATACCTATAGGGAGATATGGACAATCTGGTCATTGATACAAACTTGTAGGAGGAAAATATTTTTTTTTGTATGTGTTAAAATTAAGGTAACGCATCTCTGTGTGAGTGACTTCTAAAGAGATGGGAATAAAAGACTGAAGTTGAGCTGACAAAGATTTAAAATGTGAAATTATGAATTTTGAAAAACCTAAGTATTTGATTTAGTTTCAGGTTATTTTATTGTATTTCCAATTTCCAACACATCGAAACTGTAGACACTTTATTTTCCACAAGTACAACCTCCAAAAATTTCCCTGAGATTGGAAAAAAATTTGATAGTCCTTTTATGTTTTAAATGAATTGCATATATTCTTACTTTGGATTGCTTGTCCTTCCACCGGTGGGTAATGGGCTGTACCATCCACACACAGTCTGTCCAGCTAGGAGTTTCCCTCCACCGCTACGTCTCAGGGCCGCCTCTAGGTGGGGCTGTAGTGCAGCTGCAATCATTATTTTCCACATTCTCTGAATTTATCCGCTAAAAAAAGCTTACATTTTTCCTCCTCATAATGTACTCACCTACAGGTGCCAGTACAACTGTGGGTGAAATGAGGTGGGGTGATAGGACACCTGGCAGCTTACAGATACCTGCCAGCATTTTGTGTCGCCTGGTACATGGTTCAAATATCCTTAACTGAAACTCTTGATGCCTTCAGAACCTAAAGAAACCCCATCGAAATTGTGATTACTTATTAGTGGTGGAAGGAATCAGATGCAGTAACGGATCTTTTAAATTTTTGGTAATGTCTCTATAAACCCAGAACACTGGACGCTTGAATCTTTACAATCATTTTCCACCGTTTCAAAGACATTTGCATTGCCAAGGCAACAATTGTTTTGTCACTTTTTGATTATCTAATTTGATTAATATAAATACTTGATATAATGCAACAAGGTGGTGTTCCACAGGATGCTCAAGTGTCAGTTCTCTTTGGACTACACTATAGCAGAAGCCAGTGGCAAGTTAGCACAGCACTAGAGCAAGACTAGAAACATACACGGTTGTCCAGTATGCCAACTGCAAACTGTATATTATTTCTGTTCTTCATTAAGATAGATAATAAGGCATTTTTCCAGTGAATAAATGCAATCTGAGGCTGTAGTGATATGATTTAGCAAATACAGAACATTTGGCTCTGCTGTCTCAGTGGGAAATTGTTTGATTGCTTCGTGATAATCTATTGACATCCTCCAAGATCTATTAGGTTTTTTGTAGAAAGCAGACTGGTGAGTTAAGTGGGTTGTATGATAAGGCCCCACCATCCCCATATCCTTTAGGTTGTTTCTTTTATAATTTAATCCTTTGCTTTCTCACCTTTTTCTGCCTCCTGATGCAGGAGATTGGCATCTTTCTATATTTTACGAGAGTTATATTCCAGCATTCAGATTTAATTTCTAATGGATGCTTAATTATCCTTAACCTTTGTCTTTCTCCCAAAGCATTGATTTCTCAAACACCCAATGTTATATAATTATGTCTCACATATTTCTCAAATGCTTGACATGTTTCATCCTTAGGGACATCCTCTCCCACTGGTATGCAATTCCAGGCACCCACTAATGAAAGTTTAACAAACAAACTACTATTGAACAGTCCACCTATCACTACTGATGAGGGCCTCATGGGCCAGCCAAGCATTGAGTACACCAGCTACAAAGTCACCTTTTAGAGTCTGTTTTCTAGCTGCTTTCTTCTGGCCAGTCTTTGAACTAATAGTAGCAGATCTGGCTTCTCTTTAATCAGCCTTTGAGAGGCAGATTTCTATTCAATAACTTTACTGGAGAGATTCAGGGTCAAAGACTTTAAACAAATGGACTAGTAGAGTCAAACAGAGCAAGAATGTGAACAACAATGCAGTTGCAAAAAGATCTCAGTCTATGTGATGGGGAGCTATAGAGACTGAACAGCCCTTCAGCGTTGTCTAATTTGGGTAAGGAGCCAGGCCATTTATATTCACATCAACAAATTATTGGACTTTTCTATAAGAGGACATAAACTTAGGGGAAGATGGCCTCTTCAGCAACAACAGAAAAATCTCAGCGAGGGACTCAGTGGAGAGCTATCAGTCACCAGTATTTCCAGCATCTGGAGGACTGAGGCTTCCTTCCTGATGGAGTGAGATCCGGGTGCCTCACCTAATAGACATTAAAAAGTATGTAGTCCTTCTCACTTTTATTGTTTCAGGAATTCTAGGCAATCACTATGGAAAGTCAAGATTTACTGAGGCAGGAGACACTCAGGGATTCACTATATTTAAACCAACAGATATATCACTTATATATTTTAACAAGTGATGAAGTTTGATGGTGAGTATACAAGAAGTGGAAGGATAATTGGTCCTACAGGATTTAGAATGCAGCATAAGCTATAACACAGAGGTCTGTGTTTTATTATATAGTTTCCTATAGTGTTTTTATGTTTTTATGTTGGTAATCTGTAACATGGTTTCAGCAAGAGAAAGTATATATAGACATATACAGTACATATAATGTTTTGATAATTTACCTAATTATTAGCATCAGTCACAATTTTTTAGAATTCACTGCTTCCCCTTCTTAAATTACATCATATAACGTTTTCATCACTCTCTTGAAAATACTTTCAACAATGTTCTAGTTTCATACACCTTTTGTATTTAGCTGTGTAAATTCAACTGTTTGCCTTTATTTTGCATGCCCTTGAGCAGTTGAACATTAGCAACAAAAACTAAATAACAGGAACATTGGATTTATTGACACTTTATTTTATTTTAAAACCTAAATAGCCATTTTCATCACCATAAAATTCCCCTATTTAGCTATTTTTCCATCTCAAGAATAAATATCATTCTATTGCTTTCTTTAGAGCTCCCCAATCTACTAAGAAAAAGAAAGTCATTATATTTGAAAACTTTACTATTTCTACCACTAAATTTATAGCCTTCTGCACACATATGTTTCTTCACTTTTCTTAGTGTCAGGTGTCTGTGTTTCTATAACAAGCCATTTCATAGATATCATTTGTCCATCCCACCACCTCTCAGCTGTTCAAAGATGCATGTCCTTATTTTATAAATGTTATGTTTTACATGTCATTAATTTCATCTTCCTACTAGAGCTTTCCTCACAGATTAAATATGTAGAATTTTATGCTCTTTGTTAAGAGATAAAGATAAAAAGTATATAAAAGGAAGAGGAAGACAATGCTACTTCAATGTCACAGAAATACATTTATATGTGAAAAAATTTCCCATGCTTGTTTTCATTTCTTCACCTGGACTTCATACACCAACTAGTCTGAACTGGTTTCTGCCTCTGTGCCTCTATCAAAATTGTTCCTTCTAAAACAACAACCACTTCCACATTAGCAGAATTGACATTCTTTTCTCCTTTAAAATCTTGGCAGCATTTGTCAGAGTTGACTTTAGTTCTTGAAATGATCTCTTGTTTACCCAGTTACTAATAAAAAATTCATGCTTTATACTGTTTTTGTAGACACCTACATGAAAACATCAGGATGCTGTTGATTCCAGTGTAAAGATTTGCTGACATTTAGAAGAAATCTGAGGAACCATGATACAGAACACTGTAAACTTGTGTTTGGATTGAATTCAATCAAGCATTTATAAAGCAAATATTTTGTGTTGGACATCCCATTTAGTTACTAAATACAGAGAGATAACCTGCCTCCCATGCCTGAGCTTATAGAGTTTATAGAATAAAAGTGTGTATCATCTGGGGTCCAGTAATTTGGATAGGGGGTATTTGTAATAAAGAATTACTAATCATTAAAAAAGAGTAATAACAAATACAGAAAGAGAATGCTTTAGAGCTAAAGACAATGCTTAAAGAAAGACCAACTTGAAAAGAGACACCCCCCCCCCACAAGGACCCAATTCATTATAGAATGTGGTTAAGGTCTTCTGGATGGCATATACGTTTTCTAGACTACATGGGCAGACCAGGTCCATGGTCACCACCCAAGCAGGAAAACCCCTCTGGTGTGCATGAAGGCCAAAGCTGTTGAGCAGGACTGCACAGGGTGCCAAAACGTTGGGCACCTATTCACCAACAGGGCAGTACAAGATATGGGGTGCAGTACAAGGTGTGGGGTCTATGGTGCCCATGTCTGTAGGGTCAGGGGAAACCATCCTCCAAGTTAAAATTGGGGTGAGTCTGGAGAGCAGGTACCCAGAGGGACTTGGTGCAATAAAAATCCATTTAACAATAGGGCAGTGAGAAGCCCAGGACATGCAATGACTGCATCCAGAAAACAATTGCCAGTTGGCCTCTAGGCCAGTATAAGAGCAGAGAACATGACAAATGACTACATAATGATGGCTAGTACAGTGTCATTGAAAGTTTTCACACATGTTACTGAAAGCTGTGCAGCTGAATTGTGAACAAGTAAAAAGTATCTCACAAGAACTATGAAGAGTTCCCCTGCCTACTCTGAACAAAGTCTAGTCTAGTCTAATCTAATCTAATCTAATCCTCATGGCAATGGAGAAATGCTTAAATGCCCACCATTGAAGAGCTATAATGAAGAAAGGATTTGTAGCAACCTGACAATAACTGACATGTACAGAAAAGGGGTAATTATATTGAACAGAAGGCAACATGAGCAGCAGATAATGACAGCCTCTGTAGCCACATTTATCCCAAATTTTATTTCATTCTTCCTTTTTGTTATTTTGCTATTGCAAGTATGTCTTTGCCATCAATGATATAATCAGAACCAAAAACTTAGTAGTTTTCTTTTAATTAATATTTTTACACTCTAGGGTTTTTCATTGCTTGATTAAATAAGCTTGACTGTTAATTTAAAGAATACAATAAATATCTTACATTTTCAAATGCTATAAAGGAGAGATTTCAAGTTATATTGCTTGCTGTATTTCCAGAATTGCATGCTTTTATGTTTTTTCTTTTTCTGTATTTTAAATTCTGATTTGTATGTTTCTTTATTGGCTCAAGTTCTTCATTCACATATGTTAATGAATTCATTTTGTAATTATTAATGGAGGTTGTGGTAAAAAAAAAATCACAGCATAGAATGTGTGTAGCCAAGAGACACATTTATTACTAGTATGTGCTGATGTGAAAAAAAATTTTAAACATTATAAATTTGCACTTATCATATTTATATAATAAAAATCATCACTTCCTATTTATTTTCACTTACAATCATCACTTCCTATTTATTTTCACTTACAATCTAGAAAGTACTAAAGTATAAAAACATAAAGAAAAAATTGTTTTCAAATAATGGAAGCAATGACATTGTTAAAAAATACAACCAGAAAAATATCTTTAATATTAATTAATAAGAATCTTCAATAGTTGGCTTTGCCAAATGTTTGTAACAGTCATCACAAACAACATTGCTGTGCTCAAAGCACAGATACTTTTCACAACACTTGCAAAAAAATATTTTCATAAGCAACTCATTTTGAATGCATACCATCTAACACATCTTATAAAACACATGTTATAACCAAACTGAGGGCTTAAATGTTATGCAACAATATTTAAGAAAAGAGTTTATTTGTATATCTCAGATCAGCCACAGCCTCCACAGGGTTAAAGGTGCTATATTTTATAAGTTTTAGAACACTTGAGGAGAACTGGTAGTACTTTAAAAAAATGTGTTGTAAATAGATTCTTCCCCCCCCCCCCCAGAACTTCGAAGACATTTTTTCTTTTGCTATTTGGTATTGATTGTTGTCTAGAGAATAAATAAGCCCTTGTTCATGGCTTACTTTTCTCTCTAAATAATCTTAGGATTTTTTGTTTATTCTTTAGATGTTTATTATTACATACATTTTCTTTCAGGAAAGTAACCACCCTGCTTTCTGGGTTTAATACTTCTTATCTTATCACTAAATTTAAAGCACATGTATGTTAAGGGCCATACATTTTGCTTCCTAGAATGTCTTCATTGCCTTTACTCAAAATCAATAGTTTCTTTAATGTACAGAAAAAAGAAAAAAATAATTCCTGAGACCTTACAAATATAGACCTTTTTTTATTTGTTTACACTAAATTAAAAGACAATTGGTCCTCAGAGGTCTGAGAGGGGGGAAACCTAAACTATTTCCCTCAGCCCAAACTAAGTATAATGGGCAAAAGGGTTTTGGACAGGTGAGATGTGCCTAGCACACCTTCCTCCAGAGAAGGCCTTTTTTTTTCTTTTTTTTTCCCCTAATGTGGAACATTGAAAAATTAATCCTTGCCTTTTGTCATCTAGTAGTTATGGATTGAATGATGTCTTTTAACCCTTTTTGCCAAATCTGTTGCCCCCAGAACACAACAAGGATGCCAGCCTGTTAAACCAAGCACACCGTTGTCCAGGGACAGCCAACTGACCTGGAGTCTGCACGATCCTTCCCCATGTGGGAAGGCCACCCTCCCCTCCACACCCCCACTCTTATTAGGGTTTTATGGACCCAAGGGTAGGTAGGACGACAACCATGTCCAGCTTGAAGCAGCTAGAGGAGCTTGAGACCTTTGCCCATTGTCCTTTACAAGATTACAAAGGGTCTTAATATCTGAGAGGGAGGGATAGTTATTTTTTACGAACCATGGGTATGGACTTGGGGGGGGGATTGCTGGGGGAGGGAGATGCTGGGTGGAGGGAAGTAAAGGGGAGAAAATTGGAACTATTGTAACAATATAATCAATAAAATACATTAAAAAAAAGACAATGGGTCCTAATAAATGTTATTTTAAAAAGAAAGCATTGATAACACAATTTTCATTGAGTTAAATCTGACACTTTTTTTGACTGACTTTTGGCATCTGAATTCAAAAATGACCTGTTTTTCTCTATGACATCAACTTTTTAAGGTACAGGATACCCTCCCTTTGTCCCAGAAATCATACAAAATGTACATACAAAGGAAAATAAAGAAAAACTTACCTGAATAGACTGTTTATTTAGAGTTATTTTATTCATATAAAGGTTATATATTGTTACTGTAAGTCAAACTGTGTACAAGTAGTAAAGTTCTGCTACCAAACGTACATATTAAGGTATTTTATCTTTTTAAAGACAGACTAGGAAATGTCAATATGAGATACTTGAAAGTCTCCTTCAGTTGGCAAAGCTTTAACAAATTGCTTCATGAGACCCAGTTCTATGTGCTGGGGTGGGAATATAATGTTATTTCTGTCAACAAGTGGCTCATGTAGAATGTTTGGATCGTAAGGTTTGAGGTCAGATCTTGGAGGCCAGTTTGACTCCACCCAATGCTTCTCACAAGCTCTGCTGTTCCACATAAACAGAAAAAAAAAAAAAAAAAAAAAAAAGCAGGGTACTTGGTGTATCCGCATTGCTGACCAAGAAAGATGCAAACCATTTTAAGGTCAACACAGATGATCCAATTGTGCTTGTGATATTGCAACAGATCAATGACTTTCTTTAAGTCTTCATATTCTTCACAAAAAAGAAACTGAATGCACCAAATAAATTGTCATTGTGGAGGAGGACATACTTATAGCTCCGCTTTGAGCTATCAATGAACATTCGCCATTCAGTTGCATTCTAGATTGGAATTCTCAATTCCTCCATTAAACCATGTATGTTACAGCAATACGCAAAGCCACTGTCACTTCGAAAGCACTGCAGAAATGCATTTACTCTTGATCAAAAGTAGGATGCCTTCTCTCCTTTTTCAAGCAAGTTTTTCTCATGCAGTCTTGATCCTAGGAGTTCTGAAGTCTTTTTAAATAGTCCCAAACCTCATGCCAAATCATTCAACTCATGCTGATCAAATCTCTTATGAACTGAGTCATCTTCAATTTCAAAATCTTCATCGTTGCTGTCACTTAGTTCTTCACCATACTCTTGTTTTTTGAAAGAGGGTAGTTCAATGAAAACTGGCACTGGATTTCAGCTGAATGAGGCACTGAGCATATAGCTGATGATAGACTAGGATATTCTATTTTACATTTATTTTTCTTGTTCTATCCTGATGTTTTCACTATACGAAGGTAACAGTCACTTGAATGATCTCTGAGCTCTCACCAAACCATAGGTATATCAAATGGCAATTTATCATGCGTTCTCTTTGTCCACATTCGTAAACTCTCAACACACTGCTTGCACACCTTGTGAGGGGCCCAAGACTTATCTTGATCACCAAGTTTACTTTAAAATATGCAAAATAGGCTTGCCTAACAAATGTGCTGATGTTTATCCTTTGACTGGGAATGGTGAAACTGCCACCGATATAACAAAACAAATCAGAGATGCTTAGGCACTAACGATGAGTAATAGCAGAGGTAGACATAATCTGAAGGAAAGGAAATAAGTACATATGTAAATAAAAAAATAAATTCTGTTAACTCCTTATCTACAGACAAGAACTCAGACTACACTTCGGAATACGATTCACTATATAGAGGGGCACACAACCTCTCACCACACTGCCTCATATGTAACTGAATAGCACAGACAAATATGAACCCGTTTCTGGTTTCCAAAGTTATCCCTCATTCCTCCCCACTCAAGGGAGGTTTGCTGTCAGCCAGTAGGAGAGCAATAGTGTTTCCCTCAATCCAGTCTCAATCCAACCTAGAGTGGTCGCATTAAGATAAGCTGTAGAGGAAAACTTGATGTGATAGGAGAAAACTAACTGCAGTTTTGAAATCAGCATGTCTACTTAAGTCTAAAACAGCTGAAAAATCAAACTCAACAGGAATTATGTTAAAAAGCATTCCCCTGTGTAATAAGTATGTTATTAGAAAGTATTGATAAAATTAATGTGTTATATACTATCGACTATTTGTGTGCTTTGGTGGCCATATTAGTTATGGTAAGGTAATACCACCTCTATAATAAATATAAAAATAGGTCCAGGTAGTTTTTATTTATTGACCACATGCTATTTTTTTTCGTGGTATGCTGTCCTCTTTTCATTCTAAATTTTTAAACCTTCTCTTCCACTGGAGGAATCAATTTCTTTAGCTACTTTGATATGGGCTGTCTTTAAAATTAACTTTGTCTAAGTACAAACAGAGACTTCTGGCCAAGATGGAGGCGTAGACAGATATGCTGTGTTTCCCTCCACAACTAAGAAGGAATACAACTAATTCAAAACTAGAAACAACCAGAAGTTCCAGAAAATCAAACCACATGGAAGTCCAGCAAACAAAGATATATAGAAGAAATACTCATCCAGAGAGGTAGGAGAGGCAGAGCCCAGGTGGAGAGGACACGGTGTGGTGGTGGCAGCAGCGGCAACAGCAGCGGGCCGGCGGAAAGCAAACTTACACATTTAAAAAAGTCAGGAGGGACACCTGGGGAGCGTTCCCAGCTCCTCACTGGACCTCGAAGCTCACTGTTTCAGCACCAGGGAAAATCAAGCCTCATTGCGTTTGACTGTACAAACCAGTGGGGGTTGGGACGGAGGCAGAAACTGCCAGTCTCTCAGCAGAGTTCGCAGATCTAGAACATCCGCAGACCCACACACTCTGGGAATGACAGCCAGAGCAGCAGCTAGAGGGGTGCCAGTCTGGTGTGGAAGTTAGAGAAGTGCCTGGAAAAGGGGCAAATGCTGGGCAAGCAGCATTGTTCCTTCTCAGACCACTCCCACTGCATACAGCGCCACAAAGTGGTGAAACAGGTCGCCTATTAC
Organism: Furipterus horrens; assembly: GCF_987537825.1. Classification (NCBI taxonomy): domain Eukaryota; kingdom Metazoa; phylum Chordata; class Mammalia; order Chiroptera; family Furipteridae; genus Furipterus; species Furipterus horrens. Next base: position 178,463,775 of record NW_028327172.1, read on the forward strand.
TGCTAAATACCTAAGGCTCCTCCCCTTACAACATAGTAGGAGCGACAGCTCTCCCTGGGACATGGAAGCAAACAAACACAGGAGACTTCTGGCCAAGATGGAGGCCTAGATTGACACGCTCCATCTCCTTCTACAACTAAGAAGAAAAACAACTACCATAAAACAAGAAATAACCAGACATTCTATAAAATAATGGAAGTGCAATGTATGAAGTTATAAAGAAGTGGTGTTCATCTGGACAGATACGAGGGGCGAAGCTGGGGAGGAGAGTTCAAGCTGTGCTATCTGTGGCAGCAGCAGCAATGGAGGCAGGACAGAGGTAAGCACAGACATCCGTATTTAGGGGGAGACAAGAAGCACCTGGGGAGCACCTCTGGCTGCAGACCAGACCCGTAAGCTTGCAATTCCAAAGCCGGGGAAGGCAGACCTCCATTGCCTTGGACTGTGGGGCCTGGGAGGGTTGGGGACAGAGAAGGAGGCTCCCAGTCTCTCAGTGGAGAGTGAATGGCAGAAAACCATCTTGGACTCCCACTCCTGCAGAAAATACCACAGCGTTGTGAGAAGGGTCACCAGGTTGTGACGAGTGCACAGGGTTCTGCCCCCTGTAGTGTGGGAGGTGTGACAGCTCTGCCCAGCAAACAAAAGTAAAGACAAAACTGTCAGGATGGCACAGATCATGATAAAGATCCCATTGATGCAGCTGACCAGACAGCAAATACATAATTTAAGCAAGCAGCAGATAAAATATCGTTCTGAGGCTCATTTCAGAGCTTTGGTTATAAAAATGCTTACAGAACTAACAGCAGATCTTAAACAACACAGGGATGGAATGAAGGCTAGTCCTGCTGAAATGAACAAAAACACATAGAAAACTAGTGGTGAGGGAAAGAAAACCAGGGATCAAATCAACAAATCAGAACATAGGGAAGGAACAAACAGTCAACCAGTGCAGAAAGAGGAAATGAGAAGTGAGGAAAATGAGGAGAGGCTCAGAAACTTATCAGACAGCTATAAACGGTCCAACACCCAAATCATAGGGCTGTTAGAAGGTGAAGAAGAAGAACTAGAAATTGAAAAATTATGTGAAAAAAATTGAAGCAAAACTTTCCTAACTTGGGGGAGGAAATAGACTTACAGGTCCAGGAAGCACAGAGAGTTCCAAAAGAACTGGACCCAGGGAGAACCACACCAAGTCACGTTATAATCACAATGTCAAAAATTAAGGATGCAGAGACGATCTTAAAAGCAGCAAGAGAGAAGAAGAGAATTACATACAAAGGGGTCCCAATAAGAATATCAGCTGATTTCTCAAAAGAAACTCTGCAGGCAAAAAGCGACTGGCAAGAAATATTCAAAGTAATGAAAAGCAAAAACCTACAACCACGATTACTCTATCCAGCATAGCTGTCATTTAGAATAGAAGGGCAGAGAAAGTGGTTCCAGGACAAAGTAAAACTGAAGGAGTTCATCAGATCCAAACCACTCTTATATGAAATGTTAAAGGGACTTGTTTAGGAGAAAGAGGATCAAAACTATGAACATTAAAATGAAAACTGTTTCACAACAACCAACAACAGAAGCTAGGTAATTGAAACAAAGACTGTTTAAGTAGGCAACAAGAGTGGGAAAAGAATTATAGGTATGGGGAACATTTTGCGAGGAGGTCAGTGAGGAGGGGTAAGGGGGGAAAGGGAGGGAGATGGTACAGGAATTAAGAAGCATAGTAGGAGGGAGTGGAGTAGAAAGAAAGATGTTGGGAAGAACTACATGCACAACCAATGGGCATGGACTGGGGGCAGGCAACTGGATGGAGGGGAACAAAGGGAAAAGAAATTGGGAAAACTGTAACAGCATAATCAATAAAGCATATTTTTAATAAAGACAACTACAAAAAAAAAAAGTACAAACCAGTAGTTATAGATTAGCCATGAGGATATAAAGTACAGTATAGGAAATGGAGTAGCCAAAGAACTTATATGCATGACCCATGGACATGAACAATGATGTGGGGAATGCCTGAGGGAGTGGGGAGTGCTGGGTGGAGGAGGAGCAAAGGTGGAAAATCTGGACAATTGTAATAGCATAATCAATAAAATATATTTTTTTTTCTTTTTTTTTTTTCAGATTTAATGTGTTTTATTGATTAAAATATTACATTTGTGCCAATTTCCCTTCCCTCTGCTCCCCTCCACCCGGTGGCCCCCCTCCCTCCAGTTGTCCCCCCCTTTTAGATTATGTCCATTAGTTGTGCATACAGTTCCTCCCAATCTCTCTCCGTCTATTCCATTCCCTCCTACTATGATCCCCAATTCCTATATCATCTCCCTCCCTCTCCCCACTCCCCCTCCCTGTTGACCTCCCCCCACTATGCTTCCCTTACCCACAGTTCCTTTTCCACTCTCGTTGCCTGTTTCATTTGCCTTTGTTTCATCTCCCTAGCTTCTGTTTTTTAAACCAGTCCCTTTAACATCTCATATAACAGTGGTTTGGATCTAATGAACTCTTTCAGTTTTATTTTGTCCTGGAAACACTTTCTCTGTCCTTCTATTCTGAATGACAATTTCGCTGGATAGAGTATTCGTGGTTGTAGGTTTTGGATTTTCATTACTTTGAATATTTCTTGCCAGTCCCTTCTTGTCTGTAGTGTTTCCCTTGAGAAGTCAGCTGATAGTCTAATTGGGACCCCTTTGTACATAATTCTTTTCTTCTCTCTTGCTGCTTTTAAGATTCTCTCTTTATCCTTAATTTTTGACATTTTGATTATAATGTGTCTTGGAGTGGTTCTCCCTGGGTCCAGTCTCTTGGGAACTCTCCTTGCTTCCTGGACCTGCATGTCTATTCCCTTCCCCAAGTCTGGGAAGTTCTCCTTTATTATATTTTCACTCAATTTTTCAAGTTCTAGTTCATCTTCCTCATTCTCTGGCAAACCAATGATTCTTATGTTGGGCCTTTTATAGCTGTCCCAGAGGTTTCTGATCCTCTCATTGTTGCTTCCTATTTCCTCTTGCTGCATTGGTTGACTTCTTTTTCCTTCTCTATATTCCAGTTTGTTGAAATGAACTCTGGATTCCTCACCATCTGTCTCGTATGTTGTTTTGTTCCTTTTGTTATGAAAGTTTTTCGCTTCTTTCATATCTTTTTCCTGCTCTTTTGTGAATTCTGTAAGCCACCTGATAACAATGGCCCAGAACTGAGCCTCTGACAGGTTTCTTATCTGTTCATCTGTCAGGTTCTCTATCTGCTGTCTGGTGAGTTGTGCCACCGGGATCTCTATATTTGTCTGCCACATTTTGACAGATGCGTTTTGTTTTCCTGGGCTGGCTGTCCGGGGCGGTGCCTGTGTACGCGTCACAAATTAGCGACCAGTGCCTGTCTGCGACCTATTTCGCAGCCCTGTGGTGCTTTCTGTGGGGGCGGGGGTCCAAGATGGATTCACACAGTTATTCAGCTAGGAGACCGGGATCCGTCCTCCCGCCCCCCTGGGCCTCACTGTTCAAGGCGATGCTGCGGCTGCTCTCCCCAGCGCCCGGAGTCGCGCACGCCAGGGGCTTAAATGGAGTCGCCCACGCCAGGGGCTTGATTGCCTCCGGGATTTTTCGCCGCCCCGCCCGCCGCTCCGCAAACAGCTTTGCCTTCTTTAACTCTTACCTGCCCAAATGGCACCGCTGGTTTATAACTTCATATGTTGGGCTTCCGTGTAGTTTTATTTTCTGGAATTTCTAGTTATCCTTTGTTTTGAAGTAGTTGTATTCCTCTATAGTTGTAGAGGAAGACCTAGCGTGTCCGTCTAAGCCTCCATCTTGGCCGGAAGTCCTAAAATATATTTTTTTATAAAAAGGGGGCAGAGAAAACATTTGGGGGTGATGGATAGGTTTGCTCTCTTGATAGTTTTAGGTTTCAGCAATATATATTATGTGGAAATTTATGGAAGTATAAACTTTAAATACATGTAGTTTATTGTATGTCAATTATATCTCAATAAATCTCTTAATAAGTTTTTAAAAAATTACTTTGTCTAATAAAACATGGTAGAAATGCATTGGGTTCGTTTTGGAACTTCTGTTTCTACCTTTTTGGAAAGCTGTCCTGAAACTTCCAATATGCTTTAGAAATTCTGTTTTACTCTCTTTAATCCTTTTTTTTTTCCATACTTTAAAATTGAACACAACATTTTATTAACTTGTCTTTGAGCTAATTAGCCCTTCATATCTCTATCTCCAATCTCTGTAATGCTCACTCAGTACATTTTTCACTTTATTGTACTTCTTCAATGTCCACTTGGTTGTTATATTACAATTATACTTTCAGCTGATCTGCAGAAGTTATCTATCTAGTTACTCATTAAGATAATTCTTTCTTTAATATTTTAAACATATTTTCTAGTAATTCAAAAAACAAATTGATATTAATATTTGTTTCATTTGTTTGCTCTTACCAATATATAAGCTATTTGAGACTAGTTCCCAATAAATGTTTTCCTTCCTGAATATAGGTCCATTTACCTGTTAAATTCATATGACTAATGAGTTTTTAACATATACCCAACATTATAAATAATGTGTTATTGAGGCTTTGACTGCTATTACTGTCCTTTGAAAACTTTAAATTAGTAATATAAATAGGCAATTTAATTACTGACTAATTACTTGGGTGCTAGGATATGCTTGGGGATTTTTACTTTGTTAGCAAAGATTTCTGGACAGCCAATCATAGGACTAATTAGGTTAAAAAAAGAAAGAAACAAAAGTAGTTGGGGCAAAACATGAGGTCTCTGGTATCGTAATATTGTAGAGAAAAGGAAGTATGTTAGAAAAAAATAATGGAAATGCTATGGCCTGTGGATTTACCTCTACATTCTTTGAGACCCCAGGAAGAAAATTACCTTATATGCTATTGTCACAGTAGTCTACAGAGTTACTGCTTAAGTGGGAAATTGACAATCATGTTGAGTTTTTCACATAGTCTTTGATGCCCAGGTGGTAAGGACAAAAATAAAAAATTCCTTGAGGATCTAAACAGTGCCAGAAAACACTTCATCTGAAAACTAGTAGGTATGACATAGAGTTGGGATGATGAAGCTGTGACATAATATATCTTAGATGAGAAGACAGATGAAGAACATGGCAAAAAAAAAAAATACTGCATTAGCAAAAGTAATATACAAGCTGAGGGCTTGATATCCAGGAGTCATCACAATGACCCAAACACCACTAAGGCCCCCATGGAAGTTAAACTATTTAATTTTTAATTTTGCTGAACTTGACAAGGTTTGATAACACTGGTCTTAAAAAATAGATTAGTTAGACAACTCACCAGCATTTCTTTGTCTTTTTTCTATAAGTATTATTTTTTAAAAGATGTTCTATTCCTTCTTTAAATTATCTTAATGCTACTCTGAAACTTTTCATTGTCTCTCTTAAATTTTGACCTCTTTTTTTATTGGCAATGATATTTAAACTTTGTTTATGGTGATGTTTTACCTAAATATTTAAAAAATTTCATCATTTTCAAATTTACCAGTCTTTAACTTTTTTATTAATACAATTTTTTACCCATTCATTTACCCACAGGTAGTAAACCCATACTTTTATATCTTTTTGTTAAAATCAAATTAGAATTTTTATATCATTTAAATAACCTAAAATTTATTTTTTCATATATATAATGGAGGATTAATAAGAATAAACAATTTAAATTTTCAAAGAGCTCACTATGTCTAACAATAAATTATTGTGTAATTACAATTTTTTAAAATGTAAGGCCACATAAGGTATTGTTTAATTCGTTACTGAATTAAAGCCACTTTTACTACTTTAAATTTAATTAACACAATTAAATTATATTGTATCTTTGTTCCTTATGTGATTAGCTTGGAGAAAAACTTCTAATTCAAACTTTAATTGACAAACTATTATATAAAATATGGTTATAATAGCACTTCATAAATTACATCAACATTTAATACTGTCCCATTGACAAGACTCAGGTTAGATGATTACTGAAATCTTCAGGGGAATCTTTATAGTGTTACCCTCCTGTATTTGTGTTTTATATAAAAATAAATGAAAACATATTGATTAGAAAATTATGCCGTAGATCTTTGCCATATATCAGTTAGTATTTGATCCGAGAAATAGAGAGAGAATAAGTGATATAAAGTGATTTATTGATATAGATATTTACATTAACACTGAATAAGTGATTTATTGTAAGGTTTAGACCTTAAGTAACTGCAGAAGCTAATGTAGAAATCTATGCAAGGCTGTTTTATCTACAGCTAGTATTGGGACATTGTCTCCATAGATCAGCCTAGCTGGCAATCAGAAAGGAGAGCCAGCCATGAAGTGGGCAAGAGCCATGGGAAACTATTCTATATACTTGAAAAGTACTATAACAAAGTGACTTTGGCCAGAAGCTGAGATAGAAACAATTGCTTATTGATTTTACTATTGGTTTAGTATTTTTGTTACTCTGAATTATTTTTAAATTATAGAATCTCAAATTCTTGTTATTCAAAAATAGAAAAAAACATATTTCATTTGACAGTAGTTAAATCACATCTAGATTTGGTTTTGAATGATATTTTGCAACAGCAAACATAAAAATAAAGCATTAAAATTAATATGCTTGTTATCTTAAATTATGTAATAGTGGTTGCTTTGTAAATAGAATATATTAGTTAAAATGCAAGATGGATTGATAAATCATTCAAACTAAACAGTAATGAAATTGCCTTTTAATTAGTTTAATTTGATGGTAGCTTAGAACAAAGGAAAAGTATAATTGTTATTATTTTAAATAGCTGAAAGCCAAATATGACTTGTTTCAGGAAACTAATTACTGGAAACAAAGCATAAACACAGCATAACACATGTTCTTAACTCTAATATTTTTTTACTGATAACAAAACTTTTCAGTCACTTTCTAATGACCTTTTTTCTCTTTGACCTTTGGCGATAAAATAAGGATTTTATACAACACACTTGCAAATTGAGAAACAATAGCATATGTTTTCCAGATTATAATTAAGGTATGTTGTGTTATAGAGAATATCATAGGGAGATATTTGATTTTGATTAATTCCTCTGTTGTATCATTACACAGAGATTTATCAATTATATTTGAGTTATTTTTTTCTGATTCATTTTTACTTACAAATGAAATACCTGGAATTTGAGAAAGTTGCAGAAGATTGCTACCATTAGATTCCTAGAGGGATATGAGATATGAGGAGATATGCTGTGATACAAAGAGTCACTACCAAAAGACAATAACTGATATGATGTTGGAATAATGGCACAGAATATGTGGTCATAATGAATATCATACTTTAGTTTTAAACACTTTTTTAACAAGAATGTATTGACTTCCTACTGTGGATCATGTGTGTGCAAGACATAGTCCATAATTTCAAGGAAACCATGGTATAAGAAACTAAAAAAGTAAACAAAATTATATTACCTATAAGTAAATGTTATTGAAGACTAATTGTAGTGTGTTTGAATGTAAATAGTGAAGGACTTTAACCATGTTTTGTGTATATGTGTAACATGGGCTTGGTGGCATCTAAACTGGCCAATTTACTTAGGCAATCACTTACCTGTTCAAGCACAACTGGATTGTTTTCAGCTTTGGGCTATTTCAAATAAAGGTCCTATAAACATTGCTATGTATTTTTGATGTGAATTTAAGTTTTAATTTCTCTGTGATAAATGTCCAGGAATGCAATTGCAATTGTTGGATATATGGTAGTTGCATGTTTAGTCTTCCTTTCCTTCCTTCCTCCCTTCCTTCCTTCCTTTCTTCCTTCCTCCTACCCCTCTTTCCTATGAAATAAACTCCCAAATACTTTTTCCAGAGCAACTGCATCATTTTACACACCCATCACAAATGAGTGATTTAATTTCTCTATATAATCGCTAGCATTTGATATTGTCAATATATTTGTTTTAATATTAACAATTCTGGTAGGTATATAATTAGGATTTTTATACTGGCTAATGGTGTTAAACATGTCTTTTTGTGTGATTATTTGTCATCTATATCTCCTTGGTGAAATGGATCCATGTCTTTTGCTAATTTCCTAATTGCCCTAAATGTATTTTTTAAAACTGTACTTTTCAGAATTCTTTATAGATTCCAGACAGAAATGCTTTATTAGAGATGTGGCTTGCAACATTTTCTTCCATTAGATAGCTTCTTTTTTCTTCCTCTTACCAGGGATTTTCACAGAGTAAAATTTAGAATATTAGATCTTTTATTATTGTCTCACAAGTCCCTGGGCCTTTGTTCATATTTTTTCTTTCCAGTTTCCACCCCTCTTTTTGTTTGGGTAAATTACATTGTTATGTTTTCTAGTTTACTGATTCTCCTTTTCCTTCTTCTTTTTGCTGTTGCGCCCATACAGTAATATCTTTATTTCAGCTACTGTAGTATTCGGTTCCAAAATTTTCATTTTTGTTCTTCTAATAGCTTCTATTCCTTTAATATGACTTTCTATTTCTTTCTCAAGGCTTTCTATTTTGTTCACTTGTTTTAAGTGTGCTTTTAATCAGTCACTGAAGCATTTTTATCATGGCTGCTTAAAATCTTGGTTAGATAATCCTCACATCTCTGTCATCACCATGTTGGTGTCTATTGATTTTCTTTTTTTTTTTAATTTTATTCATTTTTAGATCTTCCTGGTTCCCAATATGACAAGTAATTTTCTATTGAATTTTTAAAAATTTCATATTATTTTATGAGATTTTATTTTATTTAAAACTTCTTTTTGCGTTTCTAATTGGCTTGATACTGATACTGTGCCAGGGGGAGAAAAGGGAAACTAGCTTGTTACTCCCAAGTGGCGAAGGTAGAAGTCCAGGTTGACCACGAGGCCTCCACTTTCATTCCAGTGCAAGGTAGGAGTGGGAGTTTCTACTTCCACATGTGTCAGGGAGATGGCCCTGACTGTACATGGCCAAGGTTTCAGGATGGAGTTGGGCCAGCTTCCGGAGAGTGACCTTCAGAGAGCTAAGTTAGCAGATGCGTTCCGGTGCTGACACAGCAGCAGTTGTATAACCACTGATGTAACTACTTCCAGTGACTGAAGTATTCTGGGCTAGAAGCCACCTTTGTGTAACAAGTGTATATAAGCCCATGGCACGGTAGAGTAGGCACGAGAGTGTACCGCCAGCACTCTGCCATGCCACTGCAATAAAGCATGCAAAAGCTCCCCAAGGCTCCATGGAAGTTCTTCTTCACCACCATACCAGAGCCCACTTTGCTATTCAGGGGTCTTGGACCTGACAACATGGTCTCCACTGGCCTCATTACCAGTGGTGAAAATCTGACTATCTGCTAGGTGTTTTCTTACACCACCCCAAGAGGAATTGAGGCAGCACAGCAAAGAAGGTGGGAGTATAAGCAGGGAAGCATATCATTACCAGCCAGTCTTGGCTTTCTATTTGTCTTCTCTGACATTATCTCAGTGGGATAAATGAGGATCTGGTGTTCCCATTCTGTCCCTGTTTGTGTGATGGGGGTTGAAGCCTAGGGGTTTTCTCATCAGATTCCACATATGTGTGAAATCTTATGGTATCTGTCTTTCTCTGATGGCCTCATTTCAGTTAGCATAATGTTCTCCAGCTCAATTCATACTGCCACAAAGGATAAAATTTTCTTATTTTTTACAGCTGAGTAGTGTTCCATTGTGTAAATGTCCCATAGTTCTTTTATCTACTCATCCACTGATGGACACTTAGGTTGCTTCCATATGTTGGTGACTGTAAATAATGCTGAAATGAACATTGCGGTGCTTATGTTCTTTTGAATTAGTGTTTTGGGTTTCTTTGGATAGAGTCCCAGAAGTGGGATCACTGGGTAAAAAGGCAGTTTCACTATTAATTTTTAGAGGTATCTCCATACTTCTTTCCACAATGTCTGCATTAATCTGCATTCCTACCAACAGAGCAGAGCGTTCCCCTTTCTCCACATCCACGCCAGCACTTGTTGTTGATTTATTAATGATAGCCATTCTGTAAGGTACGAGGTGATATCTTATTGTGGTTCTAATTTGCATTTATTGATGATTAGTGACATTGATCAGAATAATCTTTTTAGATGTCATACTGAAATGGAATACCAAAGCTCTTCTAATTTGATTACACAGACTATTTTTAGGAAAAACTTAACAAACCAAAAATAAATTCACTTGACCATAATAGTATAATAGACAATAAATTTACCTTCCCATCTACAAGAATTAAACAAAAACCACAGACAGATGTATGTCAGTCATATTCAAAATGTTGGATATCAGGCAATGACAGTGACCTCTGAGAAATGGGAAACAAAAAGTGAAACCCAATAAGTACTTCAGCTTATCTTCTAGAAAAAGATTCCAAGATTCCAAGTTAAAAGTTAGGAAGGAGAACACAAGTAGAGCCCCGAATGGTCCTGGAAATAAACATTAAAATTGAGACTCTGATGGCAAAGAGGAAGCTATATAACTCATATGGTGAGAATATCAAACAGGAGAGAGATAAGAGGGACCAAGGGCCAGATGGGAGAGAAACACATGAGAGAGAGCATGCATGCAAGCTCTGATGATCTGAAAAGGAACCCCCTTGACTTTATAGCTGAGAATGATATTTAAGAGAGGAAACTAGATGAAACTACATAAGAATGGAGAAGGAGGCATCCAAACAGACTGCAGGGAACAGAAAAGAGAACAGTTTGTTTCCTACCAGTGAATGTGGAAAACCTCATAATTCATATGGAGAATTGGACAGAGAATTCAGAATGAATGGTTTTGCTTTTGTGTTTCCAAAAAATTAGCCCTAGAAGTAAATTCTGTTCTGGTTCTGTCTAATAGAACTCATGCACAAGATTTCAACACAATCCAATTGTTATCAAGTAAATTAACTTGATAAAAACTCAAAAATATTTATAGAAATACTAAAACAATTCAGTGCACAGCAAGGTAGTTCATGGTATCTGGATACCCAAGGCCACAAAAGTAACAATATCTATGCAAATAGAGCAAGATTAAAAACAGCATACAAACAAAATTCTAAAGCTTTCATTTTTCTTTTACAATAATTTTCTAAAATTATATCTCTTTTTGTACTTGCGCAACACAAATATCTTCAAAATAATTGTACTGAGTATCAATTTATATCACTCAAGCTACTATAAGAATGTAAAAATGGTATAAATTTTAAAACCTAGGTACTTTTGTATGTATGCAATCACAACATTTCATTTTTTCTTACAGCTAGCAAAAATTCATTGTTTCCTAAAATGTCCTAACTGTGCTAGTACAAATATTTTAAATAAGAGAAACAGACTATATCCAGCTTGCAACAAGTCAAAATTTGCTAATACTGTAATTGTTAACTTCATTTATTCTTTAACTTAGAACAATTTAAATTTTATTATATTATAGGGTTTCAAGTTTATTGTAAAAATAGACTTACAAGAACATACTGTCTTTTCATTAATATTGGCCTTTCTTTTTTGCTATCATGTTGTCTTCATTTTTCATTAGTCACTAAATACATTCTCATAACTTTTGATTTAAAAAGTCAATTATCTTTAAAAATATTTAAATAGTAAGATAAATATTCTATTTATCAACAGTCACCAGTTATTCAATTAAACACAATCCAAGTGTTACTGTAAGGTATTTGTGATAAAACACATGGTCGATATGTTAACATGTGGTTGACATCTACAATAAGATGACTTTAAATAAAGTTGATTACCTAGATAATGTGGCCAGCCTCAACAATCAGTCAAAATTTATTAGGAGAGAAACTTAGGCTTCCCTGAGGAAGAATCAGTTTTGTCTCAAGACTGCAGCATCAGAAGCTGCAAGGTACAACACTGAGCAGTTTGGCAACTCATTGTAAAAGATGGTGTTGGGTGTTTTGGGTGGAGTCCAAGAACTAAAACCAGGCTAAGAGATTGCAGAAGAGTGAATATGAAGTAGAGAAGAAGAGAAGAGGAAGGAAGAAAAAAACACTATTCTGGGCGAAGGCCGGGAAGGAGTGAGATAGTGAGGTACCCTAATTATGGTTTGAGATGGGACCTTTTTAAGAAGTCTCTGTGAAAGTTTTCTGAAGAGTATTGCTTTGGCTGGGATACAAGAATGACAATTTTGCTGAAAAAGCAGTCTGAGACTTTTCTGGGGATAAGGAAAGGAGGCTGGAAAGAAATCACCAGTCTGAGTGCTTGATGCCCTGCTAGAAGTTGCATTGAGAGTGATAATGATAAAGGTCCCAGAAGGTCAGTGTATCTGACAAAGAAAGTACTACATTTTCTCAAGAGAGTGATACAGCTAGTTTAATGATGAGCACAGTTAATTCAACTTTAGACAGTCAATGATTTATTCTGATTTATGGGTAATTATTAATGTTTTAGTTTGTAGAATATTTTCTTACATATTTTAAAAAATTTATTTTTGCACTCTTCCTGATTGCTTTTAAAATAATGCCTTGTCTCATTTACTTATATGTAAAAAATCTCTTCATTCTTCTAAGTTTTATTTATTAATTTTAAAAAGAGAGACATCAATTTATTATTTCATTTATATTTAACACCACATTTTGGAAAACCAAAGAGGAAAATCAAGGAAAGCCATAAGCTCAAACCTTTATTCAAAATATGATAATATGAGAACAAGTCAGGGCATATTTTAGAACTAAAAATAATAAATTATGTAAAAGACAAAGCTGCATTAGAACCTAACTGTATATTAGTCAATATAAAGTAGAAAGCAATCTCAGCCAAGTGTATCCCAAATCTTCTGAAAAAAATATAAGCACATAATTATCAAAATATCCTTTGTTGATCTCACTGATTCTAAGAACAAGATGTTATTGCCTTTCTTTTACTATATACATGTTTGACAACATTAACACCTTGGGTAGATAAAGGAATTGAGTATATCTGTTAATAGAAAAATCTACTATTAAAAGGTCTCTGTTAAATATGTCATTTTGAAGAACTTATTATAGCAAAAGAAGGTGAAAGTATGATGTCTTGAGCAACAGGACAATTCATTAAAAATAATAACCCCCAAACAATCAAGTGTGATTTAAGAATTATTAATATCTAATATTCATGAGGCTATAAATTATATTAAATGACAATAAGTAGTCAATAAATTCATGGTATGTATTTACAATAGTATTGATTTTTTGTTTTAATTAACATAGAAAGTTATCAGATTTGGTCAATTGTCCTTCATGAAGTGCAAAGAATTTCTATAAATAAAAGAAGATGGAGTTGACAGTTTTAACAATCAGGCCACACTGCTATTTCATGGAATAACAATGATCAACATTTAGATAGCAATTTTTAGTCTGAATATCATCTATCCATACACAATAACATTCAATTGTAACCCTTGAGAGGCAATTTTGGTACAGTTTTATAGATGAGGCAACTTGCGTGGCTGTGGAAATAATGGATTCACTGAACTTCAAAGCACGTTAGGCAATTTACATACATAATCCTGTTTAATTCTTTCAACATCCATGCAATTAGTTTTATAATGGACATTTTATATATGAGAAAAATGCAAAGTCAAAGAATTTTTCCAATGTTATTTATCTGCACAATCATAGAATTAATGTGTAAACCCAGTTCCGATGATGCAGCTTCATGCTTGTTTTAAGTCACACTAAGGAAATGAAGCAAGATAAAACTGCATTCAGTCCAGGATACACTGTATATGTGCAGTAGGTTAATGCTAGGAGAATGGTTCCTGGTCTAATAAAATGTTCATAAATTCTTATACATTTTAAGGTTAGTAGAAGAATTACAGGAGCATCTCAGTGAATCAATATCTTAATTGAACACAGAGGAGTTGAAAACTATAACCTGGAAATCAAATCTTGGCTCACTTGAATTGGGCAGCTCCTGGCAAGACTGGGGTTGCATGAGGCAGCTTTTCAGGGGTTGAAGGATGTAAGAAACGGGGAAAAAATAACTGCCATTTGCCTATTGCCACCCATTACATGTAAGATTATAAATTCCTGTTTCCAAAATGATTACTTTATTATTTAATGACATCTAGCGACAATAAGTAAATCATGAATATAAATAAATAGGATAGAATATGGATCGTGAAAGGACATTCTCTGTTATATTTTCAAATGTAGACAATTATTTCAATCAATGTGAATATAACCCATAATGCGTTTTGCATTTCAGAAAGAGATTATATTTACCTTTTGGTCTTTGTGCACGATCAGGTTAGCGGGGGAAAAAGTGTGGTAACAGTTGTAAAAGGTGCCTGGATTAAATTTTGTAAAAGTTCACAAATGGAGCACTGGTGACATGAAAATTAGATCTGCTCAAGGAGCTACAGCTCAAAAGCAATTTAGCTAAAGCTACAAAGATTGATACTCAAGAAAAAAAAGTTTCTGATAAAAATGGAAATGATCTTCTACATTCTATCCTTCTTCAAGCTACTGATCATCTTGTCATTATGCATCATCTCTTTGTCATATACGTATCACTGTTGGGGAGGCTGGAGAATATTTTCCAGCAGAATAATAACCTTAGATATTTTTTTACAACCCTCCTATTATTTACAAACCTCCTTTCTCATCTGGAAAGTATACTGGCATTTATCCATGGGGTGTGCATAAAGAAAAAATAAAAAACTTCCTGTGTGATGGTTTTACTTTGTTGATCATAACGTGTGCAATTTGCCTGAATCTAAAACATTATGCGGAACTTTTCTGTAACTTACTTTAAAATAAAGAGAAAATTAATGTATTAGAACAATTATAATTAATTACTGATGATGGTTCTTTTTTTTATATGTTTATTTTTCTTTAATTTTATTTTTTGGTTATTCAATTACAGTTGTCCCATTTTTCACCCATTGCTCCCCCCTCCCAGCCCGTCCCTTCTCCCACAATTGTAATCCTCCCCGTTGTCCATGAGTCATTCATATACGTTCCTTGACTAGACTCTTTCCTTACTTATCCCCCTTCTCTCCCTCCCCCCTCCCCCTACTGACTACTATTCACGTCTTTGCCTATTTAGTTCGTTTGTTTGTGTTGCTCTTTAGTTTCCTGTATTGGGTGATATCATATGGTATTTTGCTTTCTTTGCCTGGCTTATTTCACTAAGCATAATTCTCTCTAATTCCATCCATGTTGTCGCAAATGGCAGGAGTTCCTTCTTTCTTTCTGCTACATAGTATTCCATTGTGTAAATGTACCACCGTTTTTTGATCCACTCATCCACAGATGGGCACCTAGGCTGTTTCCAGCACTTAGCTATTGTAAACAGGGCTGCTATGAACATAGGGGTGCATAAGTTCTCTTGAATTAGGGTTTCAGGATTTTTCGGGTATAATCCTAGCAGTGGAATCACTGGTTCAAATGGCAGTTCCATTTTTAGTTTTTTGAGGTAATTCCATACTGTTTTCCATACTGGCTGCACCAGTCTGCATTCCCACCAACAGTGCAGTAGGGTTCCCATTTCTCCACATCCTCACCAGCACTTGTTTTTTGTTGATTTGTTGATGATGGCCATTCTGACTGGTGTAAGGTGGTATCTCATTGTGGTTTTTACTTGCATCTCTCTGATGGCCAATGATGTTGAGCATTTTTTCATGTGCCTATGGACCTTCTGTATGTCCTCTTCGGAGAAGTGTTTATTCAGGTCCCTTGCCCATTTTTTAATTGGGTTGTTTGTTTTCTTGATGTTGAGTTGTATAAGCTCTTTATATATTTTGGAGATCAGTCCCTTGTCTGTGATATCATTGGCAAATATGTTTTCCCATATGGTTGGTTTCCTTTTCATCTTGCTGATGTTTCCTTTTGCTGAGCAGAAACTTTTTAGTTTGATGTAGTCCCATTTGTTTATTTTTTCCTTTATTTCTCTTGCCTTGGGAGATGTATCCGAGAAGATATTGTTACATGTGATATCTGAAATTTTCCTGCCTATGTTTTCCTCTAGGACTTTTATGGTATCACGGCTTACATTTAAGTCTTTGATTCATCTTGAGTTTATTCTCGTGTGTGGTGTAAGTTGGTGGTCTAGTTTCATTTTTTTGCACGTCCCTGTCCAGTTCTCCCAGCACCATTTGTTAAAGAGGCTCTTCTCACTCCATTTGATGTTCCTTCCTCCTTTATCAAAGATTAGTTGACCATAGAGGCCTGGGTTTATTTCTGGGCTTTCAATTCTGTTCCAATGATCTATATGTCTGTTCTTATGCCAGTACCAGACTGTTTTGATCACAGTGGCTTTGTAGTATTGTTTGATGTCTGGTATCATGATTCCTCCTGCTGTGTTCTTCTGTTTCAAGATTACTTTTGCTATTCGGGGTCTTTTTTGGTTCCATATGAATTTTTGGAGGATTTGTTCTAGGTCAGTGAAATATGTCATTGGTATTTTAATAGGGATTGGATTGAATTTGTAAATTGCTTTGGGTAGTATGGCCATTTTGATGATGTTGATTCTTCCCATCCAAGAACATGGTATTTGCCTCCATTTATTTGTATCTTCCTTAATTTCTTTCTTCAATGTTATGTAATTTTCAGAGTACAGGTCTTTTATCTCTTTGGTTAAGTTTACTCCTAGGTACTTTATTTTTCTTGTTGCTATAGTAAATGGTATTTTCTTTTTTGCTTCTGTCTCTGAGATTTTATTGTTGGTGTACAGGAATGCCTTAGATTTCTGTATATTTATTTTGTACCCTGCTATTTTGCCAAATTCACTTATTATATCAAGTAGTCTTTTAGTGGAGTTTATAGGGTTTTCTAGGTATACTATCATGTCGTCTGCAAATAGTGATAGTTTTACTTCTTCTTTCCCAATTTGGATGCCTTTTATTTCATTGTCTTGTCTGATTGCTGTGGCTAGCACTTCCAACACTATGTTGAATAGAAGTGGGGAGAGTGGACAGCCTTGTCTAGTTCCTGATTTCAGGGGGAATGTTTTCAGTTTTTGTCCACTGAGTATGATGTTGGCTTCAGGCTTCTCCTATATAGCCTTAATGATGTTAAGATATGCTCCCTCTATTCCCATTTTGCTGAGTGTTTTCAACATAAATGGGTGTTGTACTTTATCAAATGCTTTTTCTGCATCTATAGATATGATCATGTGATTCTTGTCTTTCATTTTGTTTAGGTGATGTATTATATTTATTGATTTCTGAATATTAAACCATCCTTGCATCCCTGGGATGAAGCCCACTTGATCATGGTGTATGATCTTTTTGATGTACTGTTGGATCCTGTTTGCCAAAATTTTATTGAGGATTTTAGCATCTATGTTCATCAGTGATATTGGCCTGTAGTTTTCTTTCTTTGCTGTGTCCTGACCTGGTTTTGGGATTAGGGTAATACTGGCTTCATAGAAAGAGTTGGGATTTTTCCCTCTCTTGGATTTTCTGGAATAGTTTGAGGAGGGTAGGAGTTAGTTCTTCCCTAAATGTTTTGTAAAATTCGCCTGTGAAGACATCCGGTCCAGGGCTTTTGTGTGCAGGGAGATTTTGGATTACTGTTTCAATTTCCTTCTTTGTTATTGGTCTGTTGAGACTTTCTACTTCTTCTTGATTCAGTTTTGGAAGGTTATATGTTTCTAGAAATCTATCCATTTCTACTAGGTTGTCAAACTTCTTGCCATAGAGTTGTTTATAGTAATTTCTTATAATTGTTTGTATTTCTGAGGTATCAGTCGTGATTTCTCCTCTTTCATTTCTGATTTTGTTTATTTGTGTCTTCTCTCTTTTCTTTCTTGTTTAGACTGGTTAGAGGCTTGTCGATTTTGTTTATTTTTTCAAAGAACCAGCTCCTAGTTTTGTTTATCTTCTGGATTGTTTGTTTAGTCTCTATGTCATTTAGTTCTGCTCTGATCTTGATGATTTCCTTTCTTCTTTTTGCCCTAGGCTTTGTTTGTTGTTGTTGTTCTAGTTCTTGTAGCTTTATGGTTTGGGTTTTTATTTGAGATTCTTTTATCCTTTTCAGATATGCCTGTATTGCTATGAACTTCCCTCTTAGGACTGCTTTTGCTGTGTCCCATAGGTTTTGGGCTGTTGTGTGTTCATTGTCATTAGTTTCTAGAAATTTCTTGATTTCTTCTTTAATGTCATTGTTAACCCATTCGTTATTTAAGAACATGTTATTCATTCTCCATGAGTTTGGGTGTCTTTGATTTTTTTCCCTGAGGTTGATTTTTAGTTTCAAGGCATTGTGGTCTGAAAAGATGCTTGATATGATTTCAATTTTCTTGAATTTGTTGAGGCTTGTTTTGTGTCCTATTATGTGGTCTATCTTTGAAAATGTCCCATGTGCATTTGAAAAGAATGTATATTTTGCTTCTTTGGGGTGAAAAGTTCTATATATATCAGTTAAGTCAATGTGGTTTAGTGTGTTGTTCAATGCCTGTATATCCTTGGTGTTTCTTTGCTTGGATGATCTGTCTATTGTTGGTAATGGAGTGTTGAAGTCCCCTACTATGAGTGTGCTGTTGTTAATATCCTTCTTGTGGTCTTCTAGTATTTGCTTTATGTATTTGGGAGCTCCTATGTTGGGTGCATATATGTTTATCAGTGTTATATCTTCTTGATGAATCATTCCTTTAAGTATTATGAAATGTCCTTCCTTGTCTCTTTTTATTGCCCTTGCTTTGAAATCCATTTTGTCTGATATGAGTACTGCTACCCCAGCTTTTTTTTCAGGTCCATTTGCTTGGAATATTTTTTTATATCCCTTTACTTTCAGTCTACGTAAATCTTTTGTTTTGAGGTGTGTTTCTTGTAGACAGCAAATATGTGGGTCCTGTTTTCTTATCCATTCTGTTACCCTATGTCTTTTAATGGGAGCATTTAATCCATTTACATTTAAGGTTATTATTGACATGTATTTATTCATTTCCCTTTTGTATCTCTGTTTCTCTACTCTTTTTTTATTTTTTCTCTTCCTTTTTCTTAGAATATTCCCTTTAGCATCTCTTGCAATGCTGGTTTGGTGGGGATGTATTCTTTTAGTCTTCCTTTGTCTGAGAAACTCCTTATTTCACCTTCCATTTTGAATGAGAGCCTTGCTGGGTAGAGTATTCTTGGTTGGAGGCCTTTGTTTTTCATTGCTTGAAATATTTTTCACCATTCCCTTCTGGCTTGTAATGTTTCTGTTGAGAAATCGGTCGATAGCCTTATTGGAGCTCCCTTGTAAGTTATTTGCTGTTTTTCTCTTGCTGCTTTTAGGATTCTCTCTTTGTCTTGGAATGTTGCCATTTTAACTATGATGTGCCTTGGAGTGGGTTTTTGGGGGTTCCTCTTTATTGGAACTCTCAGTGCTTCTTGGACTTGTATAACTTTCTCTCATCAGGTTTGGAAAATTTTCTGTCCCTATTTCTCCTATCAGTTTTTCAATTCCATGCTCCTTTTCTTCTCCCTCTCGTATTCCTATGATCCTTAAATTATTTTTCCTAATGCTATCCTGTAATTCCCTTACATCTTGTTCATATTTTTTCAATCTTTTTTTCATTTTGCTGTATCATTTGAGAATTATTACCTACATTATCTTCTAACTCACTAATCCAATCTTCTGCTTCTTTTAGTCTGCTTTTGACTGATTCTACTGTGTTTTTCATTTCAGAGATTGCATTCTTCATTTCTTCCTGGTTCTTGTTAATAGTTTCTACGTCCTTTTTTATGCTGGTGTAGTTCTCTGCAAGTTCCCTGTAATTTTCTTGGAACTGTTGGTAACTTCCTTGGAGGTTGTCATAGTTGTTTTTGAGGTTTTTGAGCATATTGAGCTTCTTCACCACCATAGTTTTGAACTCCATGTCTGACATTTGGGCTATGTCTATTCCATCTACCTCTCTTTCTGGGGATTCCTCTTTTCTTTTCATTGAGAGGTTGTTTCTGCGTCTTACCATGTTGGATTCTTCTTGTTTGTTTTTGTTATTTGGATTTGTCTGCTTTGCCTTCCCACCTTAGTGGTATGAGATTTTTTATGGTAGATCTGGGGGTTTCAGTGGTGCAGTCTCTTTGATCTCCTGAGCCTGATGTTCTTGGGGTACCTTTTATAGCATTTGTTTATGCTGTCTGATTATATTTCAGATTTTTTTTTTGTTATGATATTCCTTCTGGCTTGTTGATTGAGAGTCACTCTAGCCACTTTATCTCAAATTCTTTTGTGGAGATGTTAGTTCAGCTTCTTGTGTCGTCTTCTTTTTCTGCGTCCACAGCTGGTCTAATGTGACGGGTCAGAGATTCCTATTTCTTGCAGCAGTGGTGTGTGCGAGGTGGCCAGCAGGGCGCAATGCAAGGCAGCCAAGAGCCCACCTCAGGTCTGCCACGCCTTGCTCCAGGAAAGCAGGCCACGCTGCGCTCTGGGGAAGCTGGCGAGGTGTTTTTTATTTTCACTCAAGCATCAGTGCGCGCCCAAAGCGGCTGGGGAACTAAGCTCAGGACTGCCACACTGCACTCCTAGAAAGCAGGCCGCGCCAAGCTCTGGGAAAGCCCTCCAGGTGTTTTTTTGGCTCGAGCACCGGTGCGCGCTCAAGGTGTCCGGGGAACTAAGCTCCTGCCTGCCACGCTGCGCTCTTAGAAAGCTGGCCACGCCGCGCTCCTAGGAAGCCGGCCGCGCCGCGCTCTGGGAAAAGCCCTCGATGATGGTTCTTGTTTACAAGTCCTTGAAAATTAATATGAGCAATAACTTGCCCCTATTACCCCAACACTAAAAATATTTTTTAGAAGATTACATAGCAACACTTCAGGGTGCTTGATTTTCAGAAGTGCAAATATGAGGTTTTAAATTTATGTTCTTTTATTTTTTCAATATGAAGAACTTCTGACTTGAAGTTAAAATTTCTGAATTGGAATACATTTGTGTTAGGAACAATATTTTGGTTGTTAGGTTTTTTTGTGCTATTACTAAGTGATAGTGATATTGATATAAACACAATTTTTAGGGAAGAAATTTTATTTTAAAAAACACTTTAGTTTAAAAATCAATATTTTGACTGCTTTGCCTACTTACATTTGATCTTACATAAGGAGTGTCACTAGCGGCATGCATGAGGGGTTAAAAAAGACTCCATAGGGATCTTCACTAATGCCCGGATTTACATTATGCATGATCAATGCATTATTTCAAAAAAGTTTGACATGTCAAATGTGTAACAATTTTGTTTGAATAATGATAGAAAAATAATGTTTTTTCACTTTTGAAAATATTGGGAAATACACTAAAATCTCTTTTGGACTAAAGTACCATAATTCTAGCAGGGTTTTCACATAAGAAAAAGAAGGATTTGATGAGAGTGGTAAATGCAAGAAAGTGAAATAAAGGGAAAACACCGTAACATAGATATATGTATGAACACCCATGCATATATTTAGTTTTCATGGTGTCATATTTAATCCCTTTATTGTATTAATTAGTCAGATCTATTATTGAAAAGATAACTTGGGCCAGAAATTTTTATTTGAACTGTACATTTTTTACCCAAAGTAAAATAATCCCCTTCATTCTTATTATGAACATCATGATTCTCTACTAAACATGTCAACAAAAAAATAAGTAAACATAAAAAAGTAAAATATCTAGAATTCTAATTTCTATTTGTTGGATATTTTATGTGTTATTTGAAACACTGGACAGTTAAGTTTGCGTTTAAATTCTAAACATCATCTCATTGCATCATCAACAATTTGATATTGAAAGGAAAATTTATTTTAAAGCAAAACATATCAAGTGTTCACTTTCAGAGTAATGAGTAATCCACTCACCTGAAGGGATGAAATGCTTTCTAAAGCAGTGTGTGTGTGTGAGCAAAGAGAGAGGAGACTGCATGTGCCCTGGGGAAAACTTTGATGTTCCAAAACTTGCAAGGCAAGGAGGTATCTGCAATGGCAGCTTTCCTTCCAAAATCACAAAATACTATATTGTAAATATCGATAGAAAGACACTGTCGAGGTAAGAACTGGCAGGAGTGTGTGGATTGAAAGTTTATATCCTTTAGGTAAAACTTACATACAGTACAGATATACCTCTCCATGGAGAGTCCCAGAAGCACTGGGGTTGTAACAACTACATTAACATGAAATTTACTTTAAAACACCTGTTAGGATTAGAAAGGAGGCATAAATAACAATCACTTAACCTTTCTTTCCAATTTTTTCTTTCTCTTGGATTTTTTCTTGTCGTTGAACAATGACTTCCTCAGCTACAGGACAACTGTGAACAGCCTAGTGCAAATACTTTCACAACTTTCTTCCTGTTTTTATAATGATAATGAAATACATTAATACCTACATTGATTTTTGCCATTTCAGAAAACCAGTCACTATATTGATATCTGCACCTTGACTTTCCTCATTTTCTCTTTTCGTCGTCGGCAGCCGTCCGTCTCGAGAGACGATGGTGTAGCTTCTTAAGAGTCTATCTGCACCGCCGAGAATGGCTGTGCAGTCCGACTCGGGAGTGATACGGTGTCTGTCTCCTCCCGTGTTGAATCGACATCTTGCAATGACGCTGGAGTGTCCTCTTTTTTTTTTTTTTTCTCTTTTATTCTTATTAAAAGAGACTCTCTATTCAAGGGCTACATAATGTATAATGATTTCAATAAACTAAAATTGTATGTTATAAAATTCTAGAAAACTGATTTATTTCTCTTGATATAGCTATTTTGTGAAGCACACATATCATTGAGGGTATCAGTAGTTTATTCCCTTTTATTGCTGAGAAGTATTTGATGGTATAAATATCCCACATGTTATTCATGCACCTACTGATGAATATTTGGTTGTTTCCAGCTTGAAGTTATAACAAATAAAGTTGCTGTAAACATTGAATCAGTTCTCGATATTTGAAAATGAGAACGTTCCTCATGAAAATTTGGGTTTTATAAAACTTTGAGGAGTTGGTAACCCTGGTCTAGCATCCAACAAGCAGCTGGAGCTGTACCGGAGTGGATGAACCTTTTAAATGGGGCTTGGGCATTCCAGTCTGTTGTGGCTACTACTGTTCCCTGCTGTCTTATCCCACTTCACTGAGTGACCTGTTTCATTCATTTACATGATCAGCTGAGTTTTGTGACACTGGGGTTACTGTGGCTCTGCCTTTTTGTAAATCTGAAGACCTGCTTTCATTTGGAATTCCCCTCACCTCCTTGTGGACAAAATTATTCCTTTGATTTACAGGGTCCCAGACCCAACTAATTGCTTTGGCAGACAACCTTAACATGCGTTTCTATTCATCCCTAATGCTATATTGCAAACTCCAAAGATATAGTAACCCTATCATTTATGTGGTAAATGTGCATATGTTAAACACCTAAAGGGGTGCATATAAATACAAGTATATGAATAATTACATTTAGGCAAACAATTAATTTGGTTCCACAGATGCAGACACCAAGAGCTGGCAGCTTGGAGATTATGTGTAACAATAAAGTAAAACCTATATAATTCTGACTTATAATATTATAAATAGTGAATTTTAAGATATTGCTGTTTGATTACAGAATAAACAGTTTACTCTGTTGCAAAACTTTTATAGAGAACGAGTAACCAGTTTTTATTCAACTAATTTCACTCTAATCAAGAATTTACTCAGGAAATGAAATGACTTTATTTTTCAAAGGTACAAGAAAATCAGCACCCCGAATACTTAATGCTCAGGAGAACTTCTCATGAACTCTAAAATGCTCATATTTGTGGTAAGTTCATATCCACCTTTGGAATTCCCATTCTACTAATGTAGTTTTAGAAACAGTAAAAGAAGATTAAAAGAAGTGTTTGTTTTTAACATTCAGAAGTCACAGAGGACCTCATTTTCTGCAATTAAATGAGCCATTTTGTGTTTTTGCAGCAAAATCACATTCGTATGGCAGTCTTATTTCTGGCACATTTAAAACATGTTCATCTGGAATAAAAATCTGCATGAACCACTTTTGCATAATTCAAAATGAACATTGAGTGATTTTAGTCCCCAAATAAATAGCAAGTCACCACCTGGTACTTAATTAGCTCCCCACATCACAACACAATGATGGCTGCTGAGCTTGAGATATCTTTAGTCTTTGTGTTAATTTATGTATTGTTGCTGTGGTAGTGGTGAGGTGCAAATACCTAGTAATAGAATGGCTGGATGAATAGTGAGCATGTATTTAAATCTTTTAAATCTACCGACTGTTTTCCAAAGTCGTTTCACCACTTTACGTCCCCACTAGCAGTATTATGATAGTTCAAGCTGCACTGTGTCCTCATAAACCCTTGGTGGTCAGTGCTTTTAATAGTAGCCTTTCTAATAGAGTTTGGTTTTAATTTCCATTTCCCTAATAACTACTCATGCTAAGAAAATTCCTGTGTGCTTACTTGCCATCTGTGTGTCTTTGGAGAAATCTCTGTCCAAATATTTTCTTGTTTTTAAACATTATGTTTTCTTATTGTTGAGCTTTAAGAGTTGCTTGTTTTATGTATCTTTAGTCCAAGACCTTTATCACTTATAATCTACAAATATTTTCTACCAGTCACTGACTTGCCTTTTAACTCACTTAATAGTGCTTTGTGGATACCAAAAGTCTTACGTTTGGCAAGGTCCAATTTACCAACTTTCATTTTCTGCAAATTTGGATATATTTTTATTTTCATTTAATTAAAATATTTTTCTCATTTCCCTTATCTTCCCTTTTTGACCATGGATGAAAGAGTGTTGGTTTATTTAGAAGTGTTTCATTTAGTTTTGTACCCTTGAAAGTTTTTCAGTAATATTTCTATGATTTATTTATAAGTTCTAATATTATTTATAATTTAATATAATTATCTCAGAACATTTCTTTTATGATTTAAATCCTTTGAAATTAATTGAGATTATTTTATGATTCATAATATAGTAAAAGTTCTCCATGCAATTGGAAATAATTTTTTTTTCTGCTGTTGTTGATCAACATCTTCCATAAAGTTAAAGTTCTGTAACCTTATTTGATATTTTGTTAATTTGTTCTGTGTGTTATTGTGAGAAGGCTACTGAAATTTTCAACTATAATTGTGGATTTATTGACTTTTGTAGTTTTACTAGATTTGCTTCATGTATTTTGAAGCTTTGTTGCTATCTGCATAAATGTTTAGAAATTTATATCTTCTTAATGACCTAATCATTTTTTATTACTTAATGAGCTTGCTTATGCTATTATTTTTTCTTACTAAAATCTACTATGTCTGAAATCAATATAATCATTTCAGCTTTGTTTTAGCAGAGCAAATCTTTCACCAAGCTTTTGCTTTTAATCTGTTTGTGTTTTTATTATTAAAGTATGTTTTGGTAGGTATGTACGAGTATTATCCTTTCTCTGATCCAACGGTAACTTACTTCTAATTGTGATATTTGATCAATTACATTTAATATGATTATTCCTATAAGTATGCTTAAATCTATTTTTTAAATTTTTATTATATTTTTAGTATTTTTTATTTTCTTCCTTTATGAAAACATATATTTTTATTTCTTTTTAACTAATTCACAGGCTTATAAATTATAATTTTAGTTGTATTAGCTGTTACTTTACATTTTTAACATTTCTCAGTCTACCAGTAATCTATATTACATTACTTAATTTATAGAAAGAATCTTCAAATAATATCTTTCATTTCTTCCCTCCCATTCTTTGTCCTGTTGTTATCATACATTTTAATTACACATATGCAATGAACCCACACTGTATAATGACCATTTTTGTTCAAACAATTATATTTTAAAGATATTTAACATTTTAGAAAAGAAACAAATATAGTTGTCTATGTACTTAACTATTTCCTGTGACTTTTAAAATTTTTTTGTATAGAAACACATTTCCATCTATAACATTTTCTATCTACCTGAAGATTTCTTGTTGAGTGGGTCTATTGGAAGGAAAATACAGGTGATTTTTATGAAAACAATAGGAAATTACTCTTAGAAGTTAGATGATTTGAAAGTCACATGCATTATTTCAGTAAAATTTCACTGACATGAACTGATAAAACTAAACAAAAATACATAGCTTACTAAATTTTCACATAATATACACTCCCAAGCACTCATCACACAGGTCAGGAGAAATAACATTACAAGCAACTCTGAGGACTTCTCATGACTTCTAATCATTAAACCCCACAAGGTTAACCAGCTTCCAGACGCTTAACATCGTGGTCTAATTATGCATGTTTCATGAACACTATATAAGATGTTTGTAGATGTCTGTACGCTATGCCTGGTTACTGCTAGTAAAATTTGTGTCTGAATTCTGTTGAAAAGACCCACCCATGTTTCTTGTGTAGTTGTGTCATGTTCACTTTTAACGTGTATTTTTCTAGCACATTGTTCTTGCAAAGTTGATCTATCCACAAACTGTAGATGAGCACTTTACAGTTTTGTGGTTTATAATAGTGCTACCATGAATTTTTTTTTTCATATATTTTGATTAACATAGGAACACATTTTAATTTGGCATACACAAAGAAAGGACATTCCTGGGCCATGTGTACATATGGTCAATTTCTACACATATTGCCAGTTTTCCAAAAAATTAATCCAATTTACTCTCTCAAAAGTGCTGTAGGGAAGTACCAGTTTCTGCAAATCTTAATGATGTTTATCATTGCCTATTTGTTTTCTTTTCAGCCATTCTGATGACTACAGAGTAATGTCTCACCTTGGTTTAACTTGCATGAAATAAGTGATTGAATATCCTTATTTTGACATGTATGTTCATGTGTTTTGCACATTTTAAAAAAAATTTTTCACCAGTGACATGGCCAAGAATGGATTTCATGTAGTCAGCATTATCATATTGGACTCAACTGATATATAATTTTATGGTAAAGGCTAGTGTTTAGTCAAGAATAATATTAGAGTTCTAAGGAGCATTTTTGAAAGGACAATCTACATATATTAACCTAGTAGTAACTATGTTTAGTTTTAATAATGTTATGTTTTTGAGATTCATTCATAGATAATGACAGTATTTTGAGAGAAGAGAGGTAAAAATAATAATTTAAAAACTTAACTTTTTTAGAATATTTGAGAAATTAGGCACATTTAATAATTAATAAAAATCTGACTTCAGAATATTTATGGGTCACATACTTCCCACACACATCAGAGTAATATCTAACTTATCAAAATACATATTATACCCATACCAATTTTCTGAAAAACACATAAGCAGGACTTTTCTTACTGAATATTTATTAATTTGTAATTTTATTGCTACTATAATAAAAATATAATTTTCTTGTTCTTAGAATTTAATCCAGTACATATTATTTTTGAATTATTGAAGTAGAATTTTATTTGCTTGAACTGAGATATAGCTAAGAGCAATTGCCCAATTCATACTTTTTGGAAACTTCAAATAATAAATAATCTTTCTGGCTTGTTTCTTAAGTTTGAATACGCTATTGTAGGCAAATTTTCTTTAATTAAATCATAAGATTCAATATGACCAACTCTTCTGATCTTTCCTTGAGTTCTTTTTAAAATTGTTTTTGTTCACTGTAACTTTGCTTCAGGTTTAAGAGTGATGTTTCTGTGTTATACAGAAATATCTTTATTTATTTTTTTCTTATTAAGACTAACAATTTACCAGAAAATTTATAAAAGTCAAACAAAAATATTATTCTACTTACTTTAGAGTCCTTTTTCTTTGATCATTTTGTATGATGCACCCAAATTTATTTCTGTTCCACATCTGAGAATTGGCTCAATTGATTTGATTTCTTTAAAGTTTTTTTTTTAATTTTTTTAAAGATATTTCATCTGTTCATTTCCTTTGCCAGTATTATGCAAACACCATGAATTTTAGATGGTTCCTATTTCCTTTCTTACAAAAGGGAATTTTGGTTCTAAGAAAAAAATAGTTATTATATCTTAAATATTATTATAATGCATTCCATTTTTATATTTTAAAAAATCTGGTTTCATTTCAATACCTGATGTTACATAATTTGAATCATATTGTTTATTGAATCTTAATTTTGAGACTGAATTATTTAAATTAACTATTATTAAAAATGTTACATAATGCCCTCCAAGTCATTATACATTATAAGTAATGGAGTTAATTTTATATGGAATCATTAAGAAAATTGAGGTCTAATTTTAGTGTGGCTTCAATTAAAACATGTTTCAGTCTAATAGACAACACAATTTACATTAGTTTATGTTTTCCTAAAATATTGGTTTTAAAAAAGTGTTATTTAAGCTATGTATGTATTTATAGAGAAATTTGCCACTAATTTAAAATTTATAGTTTGTTCAAGAAGGTGCTAGATAAATATACATAAATGTTCTCTATTTTTCATTGATACAGTCCAGAAAGGTTTTGATTTTTCATCTAAAAATGTGCTTATTAGGAAAGAAGATAAAAAAGTGTGTAAATATTTATTATGTAAGTGCATGAATATTAGTATAAGAAATTATACATGTGAGTTCACTTTGCCAACATTAATTGAACAAACATTATACTTCTGACAATCTGTAATGCACTTCCATTTGAAGTTTATTAAAATATCAGACACCTTAATTAAGCACACTCGGTGAGGGGAAAAATAAGTTAATTCATTAATATACTATACTCTCATTACTAGGTAAGAATAACAAAAATGTGCCCTTGGCACAATAGACCAAAAATAAGAAACAGAGAAAAAAATTAATAATGGTGATGATGATGTTTGTTTGTTTTACAATCAGGTGATTTTCCATAGACTAAACATTTTGAGTTAATTATCTGATGAATCTTCTTGTCACCTATGTTGTGAAATATGTTTTTACTCCAAGAATTCAAGGGAAAAGAAACATCACTTTAATCATAGGTGAAGGAAGTCATTAAGGAAAGGTTTCTCTAAAGAAATTGTAGCATAACATGTATGAATGACCCATGGACATGGACAACAGTGTGGGAACTGAGTGTGTGAGTGGGGGATGGGATGGGTGGAGGAGGGCAAAGGGGGAACACTTAGAACAACTGTAATCAAATAACAGTAAAAATATTATAAAAAGAAATCTTTCCTGGAAAAAAAGTAATTGTAACATAAAAAGATCATTCATACAGTGGAATTATTTCTCTTCCATAAAGGTGTTGGAGGAGTGAAACAATATTTTCTTGGACTTCATAGTCTTCAGTTGTCATCAAAACTTACCTAAGAGAGCAAATTTCATGGCATTTAACCGTAGACACACTGAGTTTTTCAGTCTAGGCTTGAAATTCAGCACCATCAATTACAAACTATAATTCTAATTAACTAACTTTTTCATTTTAATTCTTAGTTTTATCATCTAGGAAGTCTTTGATGCAGACATTTGCCTCTACATTGAATGTCTTTGAAGATTAATGAAGTTAAATAATATTTATATAACCAAGAGATTGACATATGGTTAGCACTTATTAAATGCTACCTGTCATTAAAATGTTATTATATTTCAGCAATTAAATATATGGTATTTTTAAGACATACATTGGGATATCTTAAGAAAAGTTAAAATAGAAATAAATAATGAAAATATAGTGTTCAGAATTCTTTATGATGAATAAAAGTCATCGGACATATTTATTCATATATTATCCTCATCTAAGAGATTAATATTGTTATTAATTGGTATATACAATCATGATAATGAAGACAATTTTAAAGGTACTTTGGAGAGAACAAGTCTCTTTTTTAAGTAAAATGTATTAAAATTTATGCCAGAAAAGATATTTTTATGAGTGCAAAGTAGCCAAGTAATATTTATTTCAGTGACTTAAGTATGATTTTAAAAAATAAAACTTTTACTGCCTCCAATCACATATCCAACACAAAGAAAACGTTCAGTACCTTAAATACTTAGGTATGAGATATATAAAAAAATCTCCATTGCATATTGTTATACTTTTCAGTAATATTTTCTGTAAGGTTTATAAGTTTGACTACTTTGCTAAGTGAGTAATAAGAGAGTGTAGAATTTTTCAATTTAAGCCCAGTGTCAATCAATTATATGTATTTATACCTTCCTTTATACTAATCCAAAACCCCAAGTGTTTGATATTTTGCTTTTTTTATTGATTTATTTTTATTTTGTTTAGGATATCCCTAAGATTGAAATGAATATATCTGTACCTAATTAAATTTGTAATCTCATTGACTTAAACTGTCCCCACTCAGAGAAACAAGATGGCGGAGGAGTAAGTGGAAGCTACACTAACTTCCTCCTAGAACTAGTCTGGATTTACAATGTAATTTTGGAGAAATCATCTGGAATAACGAACCGAACACCAGCTGGAGAGAAGTCGTATAACCACGGAGAGACAGAAAAGGCCGCTACATCACAACGTGACCGGTAGGGAGTGCGGAGACGCGGAAGGGCTGGCTGGGCTCACACGGGTGGCTGCTGAAGGGACTGAGAAACAGCTCAGCAGCCGGGGATTCCCCCTGAGAAGGGCAGGGTCTAAACCCCCAGCTGGGCTTCCCAGCCTACAGCGACAGAGTGGAAAGTAAAATAGTATCAGCTGTGAAAAGCGAAAAGCCACAGGCTTTCTTGCTAGCCGGAGAGAAACAGCAGGAGAAAAAGAGCTCTTAAGTGGATCACATACGAAAATATTTTGGCCACCACTTACCCTGGGCTCAAGCAGAGGGAAGGCAGAGAGGACTGGAGACACTTGGGGAGAATTTGGCATGGTGGCTTTGAGGGGAGAACTGGAGGAGCAGCTGACTGGGTCCCAGTGCTGACTCATCCCCAGTACTGCGGGTAGACCATTCCCCTCCAAGTGGCGTCAGCCTGAGGGGAAGCAAAAGCCCTGCCTACAGGAATTAAGCTGCCACACCCACAGTCCTTAAGCCTGACAGCTAATCACAGATTGAATAGATTAACAATCAAAGAAGACAGACAACAGCAGTAGATCCCTGGAAGTCTCCAACAGGCTGCCTAGGGCCAGACTGGTACATGATCTGACGCCACCAGAGGCAGATCCAGGAAGTGCAGATCATTCCAAGAAGCACCAACAAACAATAGGAGTCAAAAAAATGGGGAGACAGAGAAACAACCTCCCATCAAAAGGAAAGGTAGAATCCCCAGAAAGAGTGCTAAATGAAATAGAGGGGAGCGAACTATCAGATATGGAACTCAAAACATGGATTATGGAGAAGCTGAATGAGCTCAGCGGAAACTTCAAAGAACTCCAGAAAAACTACAAGGAACTCACAGAAAATTACGTGAGCATGAAAAAGGACATAGAAGCTATCAATAAGAGCCAGGAGGAAATGAAAAATACAATCTCTGAATTGAAGAACACAGTAGAAGGAATTAAAAGCAGGCTAGAGGAAGCAGAAGATCGGATCAGCGAGCTGGAGGACAACCTACACAAAAACTCCCAGACAATGCAACAAAATGAAAAAAGACTGAACAAGACTGAAGAAGTTCTAAGACAGCTGCAGGACAACATGAAACGTAATAATATCCGTATCATAGGAATTCCAGAAGGAGAAGAAGAAGAGCAAGGGATAGAAAACCTCTTTGAAAAACTAATGACAGAAAACTTTCCTAACATGACGAGAGAAAGAGTCACGCAAGTCCAGGAAGCACAGAGGGTCCCAATGAAGATGAACCCCAACAGGCCCACTTCAAGACACATCATAATTAAAATGCCAACATTCAAAGACAAAGAGAGAATCCTAAAAGCAGCAAGAGAGAAACAACTAATAACATACAAGGGAGCTCCAATAAGGCTATCATCAGATTTCTCAGCAGAAACACTACAAGCCAGAAGGGAATGGCAAAAAATATTCCAAGCAATGAAAAACAAAGGCCTACAACCAAGAATACTCTACCCAGCAAGGCTTTCATTCAAAATTGAAGGTGAAATAAGGAGTTTCCAAGACAAAAGAAGGCTAAAAGAATACATCTCCACCAAACCAGCATTGCAAGAGATGCTAAAGGGTCTGCTTTAAGAAGATGAAGAAACAGAGAGACAGAGAGGAACACGAGTACAAAGGGGGAAAATGACAATGAATAAGTACTGAAAGAAAGAAGGAACTTCTACCATTTGCAACAACATGATTGGAACTAGAGAGAATTATGCTTAGCGAAATAAGCCAGGCAACAAAAGAAAATTACCTTATGCTGTCACCTGTTACAGGAAACTAATGAACAACACAAACAAATGAGCAAAATTGAACCAGAGGTATGTAAACAAGGAATAAACTAACAGTAACAAAGGGGGAGATGGGAGGGAGAGAAGGGGTAAGAAGGGGAAGGGTCTAGTCAAAGAACATGTATGAATGACCCATGGACATGGACAACTGGGTGGGGACTGACTGTGGGGGGGGGCAGGGTGCAGGGAAGTAAGAGGGGGAAAAAAAGTGAGACAACTGTAGTGGAAAAACAAACAAACAGAAAATTTTTTAGTGGGGGGGGAATAAAAATATAAAGAATAGAAATGCAAGTTCAGTGAATACTAGAAGGACAAGGATTTTCCTTCCGATAAGACAGTCCTACAGATTTAGAGACTTGTATGTGGGTTATGTTACATAAATTAACATGTGTTTTCTGTTTTCAAAGGGCATAAGCCTACAATCTCATTACCTGAGTGATTATCTGTATGCATAGGCCTCACTTAATCCTGTCTGCATTGCTGCCTCCTGAGACTCAATGGTTTGGCTGAACTAAGTGGCTGGGTTGGTGAAGAACGGGGTGGTCTGTGGGCTTCACTTTAAAACTGGTTTCTCTTTTCTATCCTAATGGCTTGGACAGAAAAAGCCCAGAGGCCTGAGATGGGGGAAACCTAAAATATTTCCCTCAGTCCAAAATAAGTATAATGGGCAAAAGGGTTTTGGACAGGTGAGATGTACCTGGCACACCTTCCTCCAAAGAAGCCCTTCTTTTCCCTAATGTGGGACATTGAAAAATTAATACCTGTCTTTTGTCATCTAGTGGTTACGGATTAAATGATGTCCTTTAACCCTGTTGCCCCCAGAATACAACAAGGATGCCAGCCTGTCAAACCAAGCATGCCGTTGTCCAGAGACAGCCAACCAACCTGGAGTCTGCACGATCCTTCCCCTTGTGGGAAGGCCACCCTCCCCTCCACATCCCCACTCTTATTAGGGATTTCTTGACCCAAGGGTAGGTAGGACGACGACCATGTCCAGCTTGAAGCAGCTAGAGGAGCTCGAGACCTTCATCCATTGTCCTTTATAAGATTGTAAAGGGTCTTAAATCTGAGAGGGAGGAATTGTTATTTTTTATTGTTAAAATATTTAACTAATTAATTAATTAATTTTAAAAAAGAAGAAGAAGAATATATGAAAGGGTGAGGCGGGAGAGCTTGTATGTACGACCCATGGGCATGGACTTGGAGAGGGGATTGTTGGGGAAGGGGGGTGCTGGGCGGAGGGGAGCAAAGGGGAAAAAAGATTGGAACTATTGTAACAATATAATCAATAAAATATACTTAAAAAAAATAAAAAAAAAAATAAACTGTCCCCACTCAGAGCAGATTTTAACCAAAACTAAGTAATAATCTCTTTTGTATATATGCGCAAAAAAAGAAGATAACTCCATATATATTTATTGTATTTTTATTATTTTACAAAATTATTTGGCATATACTCTCCACACTTAATAAAGTATGTATTTAGGTTTTATAAAACTAAGTGTTCTCTTGTTTTAAGAAATTACAGATTTTGCTTTGCATTTAGTATATTCCTTTTTTTAAATAATGAATTGATGATTTATTTTTATAATGAAAACAATTTTAACACTGAGAGAACTGACAAAGCTATTTTTTATATATAGACTTAATTCAAATATCTATGCAAGTAGAGAGAGGCTGTAGATTATATATACTGCATATTTAGTGTTTTGGAAAAAACTATAAAGTCTTCATTGTCAGTGTTAATAAAATAAAATACATTTATCTTTAATAAATAAATACACAGTCAATATATGTAATAACACTTGGGTTGTTAAGATACATGTTTATCCAACTCGTAAATTAAGATTCATTTAAAAGTCCAGTTAGCATAAACAAATTGTAGTGCCGATAATTTTCTCCACCACCTCCAAAAGCCAATAGTACATTTTCTTAATAAAAAGTGAACTAAATAATTTGTGTATAGGCAATATAACTTTACATCTTTATTATATCTATTTGAGTTGAATGTCTAACTTAACATTAATACTAATGACAATAAAATTTCAAGTACAGCAGTGACAATGTTGAGCCTTTTTAAATAAGGAAAAATAAACACATGTAAAAGCTTAACACTAATTTCAAACAAAAGAATAAAAATACTTCACAATTCCTTAACAGGTCTCATATTAAAATAAACAAGCAAACAAGTTTGACTATATCCTTGCACAAGCGGAAGCAAAAGCAAGCACCTATGGTTTTCATTTTATTTTATTAGTTAAATTTATTGGGGTGACATTTGTTAATAAAATTATTTAGGTTGCAACTGTACCATCTATGATACATCATCTCTGTGCATTGCATTGTATGCTATTTAAAAGAGGACAAGGACAAGAAAGAAGCAAATTCAGCAACTAACTGCAAGCAGTTTTTTCACTTTCATGACAATGAAGTAATGGGTGTAAATAACAGATCCACAATAATTTTTAAGATGTTTTTAATTATTTCTCTACGTCTATATGCCTACATTCACATCTGGTAATTTGAAGTAAGTTTATTTTATACTATGGATTTGTGCCTCTCAATTATTTTTCCCTCATAAAAAATCTCAGATTGAAAGAAATGCCCTCAAAATTTTAAAGGATAGATGTCTAATACATGTAGATATAAGTGATACTTGCAGCCCAAATCTTATTTCTGTAATTTACAAGGATTCAGAAGTCCCTCTTGCCCATTAAGTATTTTAGAATGAGATAAGAAGTCAAAGGAAAAGAAAAATTGAAAATGAAATTATATTCTGAGTTACAGAGCCATACAACAAATAGGGATAGCAACAAAGAACATGAATCCAGTCCTTCTGAAGACAAAACCATATCCCAAGCATTCCAAAACAGTAAATAGGATTTATAGACATTATTTAGTGTGCAGAAGTGATCGATAGTAGAGACCCCTATGCCGTTTATCACCTGCATTTTTCAGAGACGCGACTGAAGCCTGTGAAGTCTCATCAAAACCTCTAGTATTATCCCCTTCTAAACACTGTGAAAAAGCATGGCACGTGTTCAAAATACATTAATGCCATAGAAAAGAAACTGAAAGATTTGAGTTATATAATCTCTTTTCATTTCATAATGCAAAAGATCTTCACTATGGAAAATAAGCAACATAAGATTTAAGTAACAGTTATATGGAAGATGTGTTTATTTTGTGGCTTAAGATCTTAATATTTAATTATAGAACTCTCGTCACTGAAATGATGAAGAGGAGGATGAAAAACTACAAGATTTTTTCTACAAAAAGTTTAAAAAAATTGGAAGTTAGGCTAATTAATATATAAATATATATTTCTACCATCAAGACCCTGTGATATTTAGTGTAATATAGCCCAAATATCAATGTATTTATATATATTAAATATAAACTATGTAAAATCTGAGAACATAATGATATATCTCATTCATTTTAGGAGCAATCTTAAGTGTAAGACAGAACTTTTGGAAACAGAATAAAAAGGTCATCTATTAAATCAGACATCCCGCTCCTCCCACTTGGACGGAGAAGTTGTTGGCGCGAGTGGCTCCCCATCCCCGGTAACGGATTGCCCAGCCCGCCAGCCTGCCAGCCAGCGCTTTAGTCCTTGGGCTGCGATGGATATTCGGAAATTCTTTGGGGTTATACCAAGTGGAAAGAAATCTGCAAGTGAAACAGTAAAGAAGAATGAGAAAACAAAGTCTGCTGAAGAAACTTTAAAAGCCAA
Source organism: Furipterus horrens (assembly GCF_987537825.1). Classification (NCBI taxonomy): domain Eukaryota; kingdom Metazoa; phylum Chordata; class Mammalia; order Chiroptera; family Furipteridae; genus Furipterus; species Furipterus horrens. The sequence continues at coordinate 178,499,641 of NW_028327172.1, forward strand.
GAAAGGAATAAAGGAAATCAAGGTAAATAGTTCTTGTAAAGAAGATGACTCTAAACAGAAGCAATCAAACAAGAAAAAGAGGATCATCTATGATTCAGACTCAGAACCAGAGGAGGCAGTGCAGGAAAAAAATGCTAAAAAGCAACCAGAAAAATTGCCATTGTCTCCTAAACCTGATAAAATTCTACGACAGCATCCTGTTACATACATTTCAGAAACAGATGAAGAAGATGACTTCACGTGTAAAAAGGCAGCCTCTAAATCAAAAGAGAATGGAGGATCTACAAATAGTTATCTTGGAGCATCAACCATGAAAAAGAATGAAGAAAGCACTAAGACCAAGAATAAGCCTTTATCACCAATAAAACTTACCCCCACATCAGTGCTTGATTATTTTGGAACTGCAAGTGTCCAAAGATCAGAGAAGAAGATGGTGGCAAGCAAAAGAAAAGAGCCTTCACAAAATGCAAATGATTCCAGATTAAATGATGAAGCCATTGCCAAGCAATTGCAACTTGATGAAGATGCAGAGCTGGAGAGACAACTGCATGAAGATGAAGAGTTTGCCAGAACGTTAGCCATGTTGGATGAAGAACCTAAGAACCAAAAGGCTCTAAAGGACCCAGAAGAGAGAGAAGCATTTTCATCTGTCCAGGACAATTTAACTAAAGCAGAAAAACATAAATATCCTTATAAAGTAAAAACAGAACAATTTCAGAATGAAAAAAAGAACTGTAGTCCTAAGAAGCAGACTAAATGTGCAAGTTCAAAAGAATCTCAGCAACATTCCAAATCAGCAGCTCACAAAGGAAGAGAAACATCTGCTAAAGCTAGTTCTAAGCTGACACTTATGAATAAAAAGGAAGAGAGTTCTTCTAAAGAAACAGAGCCTGTGGCCACAAAAAGAAAAGAAAATGCTGTTGAATTGATAGAGACAAAAAGTCCCAAGAAAATGAAAAGTTCTCCTGCTAAAAAAGAGTCTGTAAGTCCAGAAGATTCTGAAAAGAGACGCACTAATTACCAAGCTTATCGAAGTTACTTAAATCGAGAAGGTCCCAAAGCTCTAGGCTCCAAAGAAATCCCAAAGGGAGCTGAAAATTGCTTGGAAGGTCTTACATTTGTAATCACAGGAGTGCTGGAGTCCATTGAAAGAGACGAAGCCAAGTCTCTAATTGAACGTTATGGAGGAAAAGTAACTGGAAATGTCAGCAAGAAGACAAATTACCTTGTCATGGGTCGTGATAGTGGACAGTCCAAGAGTGATAAGGCAGCAGCCTTGGGGACAAAAATTATTGATGAGGATGGCCTATTGGATCTGATTCGAACTATGCCAGGCAAGAAGTCCAAATATGAAATAGCAGTTGAAGCTGAGATGAATAAAGGAAAGTCCAAATTGCAGAGAACACCCCCAAAAAATAACCAAGGAAAAAGGAAAAGTAGTCCAACTAAGAACGAATCAGAATCCAAAAAGCGCAAACCGACTCCCCAGAAGGACGTCTCTATGAAGTCTGTAAAAAAGGAAACAAGTGTGTTTCAGAGAGGCCTGGACTTCGAGGAGCAGGTGGCCGAGGAGACAAAGGGCGACAGCCGGGCTAGGAAACTGGCTGATGACAACAGTGAAAACCAAGTGGCAGCTTTGCTCTGGGTGGATAAATACAAGCCAACCTCGCTCAAGACCATAATTGGGCAGCAAGGGGACCAGAGCTGTGCCAACAAGCTCCTACGCTGGCTCCAAAACTGGCACAAGAGTCCACCCGAAGACAAGAAACACGCAGCAAAGTTTGGTAAATTTGCTGGCAAAGATGATGGCTCTAGTTTTAAAGCAGCATTGCTCTCAGGCCCTCCAGGTGTTGGCAAAACAACCACGGCCTCTCTGGTTTGTCAGGAATTGGGATATAGTTACGTGGAACTGAATGCAAGTGATACCCGGAGTAAGAACAGTTTGAAGGAGATTGTCGCTGAGTCTCTGAACAATACCAGCATCAAAGGCTTTTATTCAAGTGGAGCAGCCTCTCCCATGAGCAGGAAACACGCCCTCATCATGGATGAAGTAGATGGCATGGCGGGCAGTGAGGACAGGGGTGGAATTCAGGAATTAATTGGTCTGATAAAACATACAAAAATTCCCATTATTTGTATGTGCAATGATAGAAATCATCCCAAGATTCGCTCTTTGGTTCATCATTGTTTTGATCTTCGTTTTCAAAGACCTCGGGTTGAACAGATTAAGGCTGCTATGATGTCTATTGCATTTAAAGAGGGTTTGAAGGTTCCTCCTCCGGCTATGAATGAAATAATTTTGGGAGCCAATCAAGATATCAGACAGGTTTTACATAATCTGAGTATGTGGTGTGCACAGAGCAAGGCACTAACCTATGACCAAGCCAAGGCGGATTCTCATAGAGCCAAAAAGGATATCAAACTGGGCCCCTTTGATGTTGCCCGGAAGGTGTTTGCAGCTGGAGAGGAGACTGCACATATGTCACTTGTGGACAAATCAGATCTCTTTTTTCACGATTATTCGATAGCGCCCCTCTTTGTCCAGGAGAACTACATACACGTGAAGCCTGTAGCCGCAGGGGGTGACATGAAGAAGCACTTGATGCTGTTAAGCAGAGCAGCAGATAGCATATGTGATGGTGACCTAGTGGACCGGCAGATCCGGAGTCAGCAGAACTGGAGTCTCCTGCCCACACAAGCCATTTATGCTAGCGTTCTTCCCGGAGAGTTAATGAGGGGTTCCCTGAGCCAGTTTCCCACCTTCCCAAGCTGGCTGGGTAAGCACTCGTCTACAGGCAAACACGATCGTCTTATTCAGGACCTCGCACTGCATATGAGTCTCAGAACTTACTCCAGCAAAAGGACTATAAATATGGATTATCTGTCACATATAAGGGATGCACTTGTACAGCCCTTGACCTCACAAGGGGTAGAAGGAGTACAGGATGTTGTTGCCCTTATGGATGCATATTATTTGATGAAAGAAGACTTTGAGAATATCATGGAAATTAGCAGCTGGGGAGGCAAGAATAGTCCCTTCTCCAAGCTGGATTCCAAGGTGAAGGCAGCCTTTACGAGAGCTTACAATAAGGGAGTCCACCTTATTCCGTACTCAATTCAGGCGGTAAAGACATCCAGACACAGCACAGGCCCTACACTGGATTCTGAGTACAATGAAGAGTTAAATGAAGATGACTCTCAAACTGATGAGAAAGATCAAGACTCTATGGAAACTGATGCTATGATCAAGAAAAAGACAAAGTCTTCAAAGCCTTCAAAATCAGAAAAAGATGAGTCCAGAAAAGGAAAAGGAAAAAGTTCAAAGAAATGAAAGCATTTTTCACTACTGACAGTCACTTTGTACTTACCCTGTTGACCAGTCTAGCTGGTCTAGAGGATGCCTTGTTTTTCCAAAGGAAAGCTAATGGGGCAACTGAGTGGTCCCATTATAAGTAAGTGGTGGTACAGCTAGCAAGATGGAACCAGTAGGCTAACGTACGCCTCTTATAGAGGTTCATAGGACTGCCCAGGCCCTCCACTGTCCCATGTCAGTCTCATTAGATTGTGCTGCAACGTGCCTGAGAACAGTGGTACTAAGGCGACTTTTGTAAGCTTAGCAATTTATTCTGATGGCCTTCATAGGATCAGTGCTGACTTTTTTAAAGGTAGTTACTATTATGTGGTGAAATTTTGTAAATAAATCATAATACAAAACAGTCACCACCTAGAACTGGGTATTCTTTATACATTGCCAAGTATCTTGCAAAATATAAATTAGGAATAAAAAAGTTCCATGATACATGTACAAATTCTTAAGATTGTCATCTTGTACAGTAAAATATTACGTTGGTACATGACTTTCCTTATTAATTTGCAAAGGATTGGATTAAAAAAAGTTAATTTTACTACTAACCGGTTCTGGGGAACATAACTTCGGCAGATGAAAGAGTTAGAACTCTGAAGCTGTTACAGCTATGAGTGCTGACCACCTCTCTGCTGTGAGGTTTATGGTGAGGCCTCTGCTATTGTTAGAGGGGTGGGTGGCTGCAGAAGGATCGCTAGTCATTCTTTCCCTTCCAGGGTCTCAGCCCATTAGGTCCAAACCAGTGGGGCCTAGAGTAGGTTAGACTCTTTGTCTGTTTCTTTCTGGCTTTGGACAAAATGAACACCGGCTTTTGTTTCCTCTGTCCGTGGGAGATCTTGTTGTGTCCTGTGATGGATTCCACAAGCCCTATTGGGATTTTAAACTTTAACATACTTGCTGAGTGGCCCGCAGGCTGTGGAACTAGCCTAGAATTTAGGTGTCTAGCTATTTTTTAATCTTGCCAGTAAATGCTCAGACTAAATGTGTAAAAGGAATGTAAAATCAGGATAATGATTCCTGCCTCCAAGGAACTGAGTCTTGTTGGGAAGGTGAGATATACATTTGAAGTGTATTTATCGTGTGAAAAATGTCTCATGTAGATTAAGTTCCTTATGGGAAAAACGTTGCCTTCAGCCTGTGCCTCTCCAGCCCCGCCCCGCGCTTTGTGGAAGCCTGGCTTGAAACTTCTGCTTCAGTGAGGGCTTCCTTCATCGATGACTGCCTCACCTAACCAGTGGGGGTGAGCATGAGTTTCTTACACAACTTCCTACTATTTCTGCTGCTTTTGGATGTGCAAGGCATGTCTTCCTACCTGGCCCTGTACTCCCCAGGAAAGGACTATAATGTCCTTGCAGTCAGAACAAGGAATAGTGTCTTACTTGTTATGATTTTAATGATAAATGCTTTATACACGATTGGCATAATTTGTGTATAAGATAAATAACATTTCTTTTAGAACTAGAGATTGTAAATATGCCCTTTAAAAATAACAAAATGGGTCTGTTTGATTTCTCTATGAAGCCCTCATGAGGTTAATGCTGGGGAGGAGTTGATGGGTCTACAGCAGTTTGGATGCGAATCAGAGGGGTCTGCGTTGGGATTGTATATTTATTGGAGTGACCAATAAATCCTTACTGGAGGTAACAAAAAAAAAAAAAAAAAAGAAAATCAGACATCCCATAAATAGCATAATCATTCCATTGTATTTGTTTTCATAGTTACAATTATTAAATATATACAATTATTAAATATATACAATTGAGTTATATACAATTATTAAATATATAAAAATCATTGTATAATGGCTGTTTAGATTAATAATATATTTAAGTATTATGTATTATTGAGTCAAATTCAAATGGCTATGTGCTATTTCATGCAGTGAATAAAATATAATACAAATTTTATTTTTTGAATATTTCTGGAAATATAGAAATACTATTATAAATATTTTTACACATTTCATGTTTTTTCACAATAGATTTTCCAAGAAATAATTATTAGAACAAAAGTTTTGCACATTTCTACGGATATTGATATATAGTATAGTATTGCTTTTCTTAACAAATGTTTTTTTTAATTCTACATTTTATGAAAGCTTTTCGTTAAGTCTGATTATCAAATTCTACATAATGATATTTTACCTCATTGAATATTTTTGAAAACAGTAAATAATTTTGAATTTCTACTGTGTTCTAGATAATATCCTAAATCACATTTTATGAAACTTTTCCTGTAAAAGGCCCAATAGTAAATGATTTAGACTTTATAGGCCATGAAGTCTCTGACTCTTGGTTCCTCCATTTTAACAGTATAGCAGCCATCAACAACACTTAAATGAGTAGATGTGCCTATTCCAATAAAATGTCATTTACAAAGCCAGTGTATGCCTGGATTTAGTTTGTGAGTTGTAGTTTGCTTGCCCTTGTAGTAAACAATTAAGTATATATTTTCCATGTGTAAAAATATTGAATATTTTATTTAAATTATAAAATAATTTGACTAGAATGAAAGTCAAACTGTGAATGAATCTTACATATGTAATATTTTCTAGTGATCAAAAGAATCCTGAATATGTATGATTTCATGTACTTTAATTAATGTTACATGACCATTAACAGTAATTATAATTTTATTTATAAATGTAAAAGAATGAATTGGATATGCCTTTTAGTGTTTCATTTTCTTTTAGAAACTAATTTTTCATAATAATTCTCACTAAAGCATCTTCCAATGTCTTAAACAAAGCATTTTTTGTTTGTCTTATTTTTCTAAGAAAGACTTTTTTGTTTTAAAAATATATTTGTTACTTTTAATTAAAAATGTTCTTTTTATATAACTAGTACTTAGAAGGTGGATTATAATTTAGAAAATTCTTATACATTTTATCTTTTTAATACATTTCAGGTATTTTTTTTCAGTAAAAGCATAAACAACAATCTAAAATATAAAAAAAATCATTCTTATTTAACATATTATTTTTCCAACTTATTTTTCAGAGACTTCTCTTTTTAAAGAGTGTTTAAAACACTATGATTTAAAAATAAGTGGAAAATACTCAGAAAATTTCCAAATTTATAAAAGTTATGATAATGTTAGGAACTACATTTAATAATAGAAACTGTGGCACAGTATGTCTAGAGTTCAGATACAGATCTCTAAGATTATATTTTGAGAAAATAGGTCAAACATATTACTAATTTTATTACTAACATTTAATATTGACAAAAACTTTTTTTGTACCACTGACATTGATACACATTTGAATACTATATTTTATTATATAAAATATTTGTCAATACTAACTATGATTTAGTTTAGTTTGGAAAACAAATTCAGAAGTAGATATTCTCATTTTGCAAATGGTAACAGCAATGATAAAGTTAATTTCTTCAGTTACTTCTCAAAATAAGTAAACATCCAACCCCAGACTGGTGTGACTCAGTTGATCAGGTATCATCCCGCAAAGCCTGCAAAACCCCCAAAAGGCTGCCAGTTTGACTACTGGTCAGGGCACATGCTTGGGTTGTGGGTTCAGTCATTGGTTGGGACACATATAAGAGGCAGCTGATGTTTCTGTCACATGTAGGTGTTTCCCTCCCTCTCTTCCTTCCTCTCTTCCCTTCTGTCTAAAACTAAGCAAAATCTTTTAAAATTTAAAAGGAAGAAAGGAAGGGAATAAAAAAGGAAAAAAAGAAAGAGGATGAGAAGAGGAGAGAAGAGGAGTGGAGAGAAGAGAAGAGAAGCAAAGAGAAAAGAAGAGAAGAGAAGAGAAGAAAAAAGAAAAAGAAAAAGAAAAAAAAAAGCACAGCCAAGACTTTCATCGGTATGAAGTTTTGAAGTCCTCTGCTCTCTGGACAATTTACCTTGCTGCACTATGCACATATATAATTTACATATAATTTATCATGGCCAAACATTGTATTTTGTTGTAAGATGGTAGTATTTAGTGGCAGCCTTAAATTTAGGCACAGAAATTGGACATTGTAGGCAGCCACAACCCACAAATACTTAACTTCCTCTGCAGAAAGTAACAATTAGTATTCATTCTATGACACTACACTCATTCTGTAAAAACTGAAATGCTGCTGGAATAGTTAATCCTATTCATTTAGGAGCATATGGTTCCTAGCATTTGTAGTACTGTTGGATAAATCTGCTTTTGTTTGTCCGCTTTTTTACTGGTAACCTTCACAGCACGTTTTATGGCAATAGACAGATGGACTTATGCTGAAATTCTGGACACCTGCCAGAGCACAAATGTTAGCTTGTCAAAATCAGGTAGATTTCAAGACTAAATTGTAAACGAGTATCTCTTGTTTGACTTCTCTCCTTAAAACATCCTTGAAAACTTGCCAAAACAAAAACAAATAAAAAATTTTATGGCAACAGAAAGAAGTCTGAGTTATGCTACAATATGGGATTAATTGCTACATTATACAATGTTACTAGAATAGGCAAAGCAATAAAGAGCATAGTTACATATTTTCCATTGAGTACCAGAAAGGAGAAAAAAAATAACTCAAAATTTTAAGAAAAAGAAGATACTCTGCATTCCATTTTTTTCACCAAAAACCTCAATTTACTTGGATCCAGTGTGTATAAGTGTGTGTGTATAATATTATACATTATGTATTTATTATATATTATAAATATTTCTGACTCACCAGAATGTAATTTCTAGCACCCTCAACTTTTCTTTTGGGCCACCTATTTAGAAAATACTAATGCTAATCTCTACAATGTCAGGGACTCAGAGAAGAAAATGTATGCGTGTGGAACATAATAAATGGGGACTAAAAGATTCCTAAAAACTGTATACCCCTGATAGTAGTTCTGCTGTCTTATTCCTCGTCTGTAAATCATAATCACAAGTGCTTCTCAAAATCTGAGAAACAACTAAAGGAGCAGGAGACACTCCCACATCTTCTGAGTTTATAACCACAAGAAATTAACCCTGGCTCCATTCCTGTTACAGGCTGCACACAGGAATAGGGGTCCAGTTTTAGGGAATAGAAGATATTTCTCTGAGAGAAAGGGCATGGCAGATGGGGATTGAGGGCCCTCCCTGCTGCTGGAGAAATTTATGCTCTGTCATAGGTTCTGAATTACAGAGCCATACAACAAACAGGGATAGCTACAAAGAACATGAATCCAGTCCTTCTGAAGACAAAACCATATCCCAAGCATTCCAAAACAGTAAATAGGATTAATAGACATTATTCAGTGTGAAGAAGTGATCGATAGTAGAGATCCTTATGCCATCTATCACCTGCATTTTTCAGAGACATGACTGAAGCCTGTGGAGTCTCATCAAAACCTCTAGTATTATCCACTTCTAAACACGGAGGAAAAGCATGGCACATGTTTTAAAATACATTGTTGTCATAGATACGAAACAGAACATTTTGAGGATATAAACTATTTTCATCTCATAATATAAAAGGTCTTAACTATGGAAAATAAGCAACATAAGGTGATGAGGAGGTCTGGGAAAAGATTATGTGAATGGACCCCTCATTTCTCCCAGTCAGGCTTTGTCTACATCCATTGTTACTCCTTTTATTTCCCTAACACAGGTAATGGTCAGTTTTTCTGACCCAACTGAGGTTAACATACTTTGCATGCCCAATGTAATATAAGGTCAAGCACTGAAGTTTTCATGTATAGCTGAATTTATTGTTATTAAACTTGTTTGTGTAACACATTCTCATAATTTAGAAAATTGGTTAATGTAAGTTTTATTATTGTACAGAAAATAATGTAAGTCACCATTTAACTTAAGAAAAGGTTTTGCCCAACTAATCAGGCCAGTCTCCCTTTCACACCTGACCTGTGCTCGTGGACCCCTGGTTCCACCTATGTGCTTCTGTCTGCAGCCCCCGCCACTGAAAATGAGTGGAAAAAGGGGAGTGACTGAGTACAAAGAAACTGCTTAATGATACATATATTTTAATTTGAGAGCACTTTTTGTGTGAGTGTGTGTTAGGGCTCAAATTTTGGTATATCTGCATATTTGTGGATTAATAGGCAAGAACAGGGAAATGTATAGGGTTTTAGGTTTTGGCAATTTTTTCCCCTAGACTCTTATGTCAGGTAACAGTCTATTCAAGGAGACTCCAGTCCTTCAAAGTGAAGGCAAAGCAGTGACAGCAATGGCAACTAACACTGCTGAGGAATGGCTATGAAGTGAGAGCAAGATGGGTTGGATAATGTACTGTGTCCAGGAAGTGTGGAAATGGACCTTGACAATTAGCATAGTAAGGGCGTTTCTAATACAGCTTCTCTCCTATTAGCGTCATTATTTTTCCCACGTGCAGATCTCTCAATTCTTCCAAATTTGCCACAACAGCACTGCTACAAGTTAATAGACTTTATTTACTTGAAACACACTATATTGTTGTCTTTTAAAATAATTAGTACAATCCTTTGCCAAAATTTCAGGAAGCATCACGGGAAGAATAAAAGAGAATTCTTGAAAACTCCAGTGCGGAATCTTTTAGCTGCCTGACACCCGGGTTTGCCTACCCAGTCTGGGAGTAAATTAAAGGTGATTAAGCAGCCAGGACACTAATCTAGCCAGAATGAATTCTAAACAAACTTAATCTATAGATGCCCTTTAGGTCTATATTTTTGGCCTTTACAGGGTGTCCTTTGAAACAAATTGTTTTTAAATGGATAAGAGTATATATATATATATATATATATATATATATATATATATATATATGAGTCTTGGTTGATTTTATCCAGTTTGTTATTAAACCAATATAAATCACTAAACTAGTTGGAACAGTTATAAAAATATAGTAAAATACAAACTCATGGAGATTAGAGATGACAGGAAATTCTCATGTCTGGTATGTCTGGTGTATTGCTTGGTGTTACTGATGCATAAAAATCTGCAAAACTTGATTTTATCCAGGATAATAAAGTTATAAATTAATAATAAGCTTCCAAGAAAAAATTATTTGGAACATTTTCATTATTACAGTGATATATATTTGTAGACAATTCCCTTAAAAATTCACTAGAAAATTCAAATGGATAGAACAACTATTCGCCTTAGGCAAACCCAGATTCAAAACTGAAATGAAGTTCTATACCTTCTAGTACAATTCTGAGCAGCCTTCAAAATTATCATGTGTGCTGGTGAAACATATTGCTATGAATGCTAACGAGGATTATGAATAAGTAACAGTGGACTTTGTTTTTGTGAGTGCTGTGTTTCCTGAAGAAGTGATTTTAAAGTCCACAGCTCAAAAAAGCTTTTAGTTCAAGACTTTTTATTTATTGGTTATTTTTACATATCCCATTAGTAACCACTATATTTCTGATGCTTGCACTTTAGTTGGAATATGAATGATGTATCCATGATGTATAATATTTATGTTGATAACAGCCATTTTCTTCCTTCCAACTTCATTAGCCTGGACTGCTCCCTTTGACATTTGTCTGTTCTTAACAATGTAATGTGATTAATGATGCTAAATAAAATAAGAGTTGGTTTATCTCACACTTAAAATATTTCCCATCTAACTTAGATAATTATCTGGATATAAAATGAGCACTTGAACTTAGCATGTTTAAAACTAACTTCTTTTTTTATCTCAACTTCTCCCACTCATGAAATGTTTTATTTCCACAGTTTCAGCTGTTGTTATTATTAACAAGTAATGTGTACCTGTAATTTAGTCCAAACACTTGGAGTATTTTTTTAATTATTTCTATAATATACATTTTCCATTTAATCTCTCAGCAAATTTGGTGGACTCCAACTTCAGAATATATTCATAATTTACCACCATTATTGGTTCTCCATATCATTTTTCACCTAATGGCCTCTTAACTTGTCTTCTTATTTCAGATTTGTCTTCCACTACACATCTTTAGTGATCCTGTCAAAATGCAGGGCACCATTGTATTAAACCCAACAAATCTTCACACTTTGCTTAAGAGAAAAGCCAAACTCCATACAAGCTCCAATGCAATCTTACTCATCTTTCTCTACCACCTTGGTTCTTAGTTGACCACACTTCTTGATACTTGACCTCCACTCTTCTTGAACCATCATGACCTCTTTGCTGCTCCTTAGAATTCCAGATACTGCACTTCCATAGAATTGTTTCCTTTCTTACAATATTTTATATAAAAGTGTCCCTCATTTTCATTTAGTCTTTATTCAAAATTTATACTTTTTTAAGTGAAAACATCTTTACCCTACATATTTAATATTAAATAGTACCTACCCTGGTATTTCTTATCAAATGTATCAACTTTCCATATCAGTTTTCTCTAGAGAACTCACTACCTAACATTACACATCTCTGTGTGTGTGTGTGTGTGTGTGTGTGTGTGTGTGTGTGTGTTATTATCTCTCCCACTAGAATATAAGCTCCATAAGGAGATGATATCTGTTTCTTTGGTTAATGCTATCTCCCTAGGGACTAAAAGAGTGTCTGGAACATAACTGTGTTTAATAAATACCGATCAATGAACAAATTAATAAAATGCATTAGAAATTCTAGACTAAATGCAATTAAACTGTATTTCTTATTTGACAATGATATGTAGAATTAAGAACTGTAAGTATAGATGCCATACTACCACACTAGGACCTTATCAGTACTTACAGAATTTATGTTGATTTTCTTGTTTGTTTTTTAAATTCTCTTAATAACAGTCTACCATCAGGAAATATGTCATTTACAAAGCATTTCAACAGCAAAGACCATAGGAAAAAGCCTAGAGAGGCTTCAGTTTAATTTACAGACTCTTTCACTCAAAATTATCTGGGGTTTTAAAATCATTAAAAATATTCCTGGTTGTCCTCTTGGGAAGACTGTGGAATTATATTATTTTTAGCTATAAAAATAACAGTAGATTCATATTCAAATTAGTTTACACATAATTTGCATAAAAGAGACTCAAATCAATGCCATGACCAGATGTTGAAATGCATACATTTAATTTAGGCCATCATCATTAGGTAGAATTAAAGGTGACTAATTATAGAAATACAAATTTTAAGAAATAAAACTGTGGTATATCTAACCACAAGTTTGAATATTTTTGGAAGATACCATCCTTGCCCTTCTAGGCAAAAGAAAAGCTTTCTGTAGAGCAGATACAAGTAGTACACTTTGGGAGTTATAATAAAAATGTTATTACTGAAACCAAGACAAGAAGTTCAATGTATCTTAATACAAATTTGACTCTAAAGTGCTTAAAGCTCTTATTAGCTTATAGAGCTTCTTGAGGAGAATCATACCTCCTATAGAAAGACAGTTTAAAACAAAGCAGGAAGATAACCTGTCTGGTTGAATTTGTAGGATTCATTTCACTTTGTAAACAATGTCTTGCAGCAGACATTGGGACTGCTTGGATGTTGCCTCTGACAGGTACCTACTGCCTACCACTGTTGAGAAATGTCCTTGTCAGCTTTGTAGATGTCATTTGTGTGTGTGTGTGTGTGTGTGTGTGTATTGGAATAAATCATACATTCTTACCTCTTTCCTTCTCTCTGGCTTTTTTATCTTATAATAAGACAGAAATCAGAAGATTTGAACTTGATATTAGAAGAAAATTACAACCAAATTTTGATTGTAATGTATATTACTTTGCTTTAAAATAAATAAAAAATGATAATGATCAATAGTGTAACTGCTGAAAAACCTAACAGTATATAATTTTTTGAGATGGTAAAATAATAGAGTTTCAAGACACATTTAAGGATTTTATTTTTAATGTAAATTCTTAATAACAATTATGACTATGTGAGACAGTAAAACAAATTCTAAAAGAAAATATTTCCACACTACCAAAAAGTAGCAGTGCCAGATTTCCCTTAAGATGTGTCTTGTTTTTCATACTGGACATAATCTGTTTAAGATGTTTTCTTGATGGGCTCTACAGTTCATCTTTAAATAAAAATATTTAATTAGTGTGTTCCTTTTCCAAAAAAAAAGAGTCAGTTTTTATTATCAATTATTATGAGGAATTATTGTAAAAATTCAATAAAAGTAAATGGAAATATAGCATGAAAGTTTTTAAAAAATTATTTGGTCAGAGAATAGCTACTGAATTCACATAATGTAATTTACCTTCCCACAAAATATTTTGATTTTATGACATTGATATTTAATGTTTATTAACCAAAGTATTATAAAATTATATTTTATTTTATCATTTAAAATTACTTTTGGATAATAAATAGCATTTATATTTAAACAAAAACATTATTTAAATAATTTTTGTATACCCCTGCCTTTGTATATAAAAAGTTAGCTTTTCTTTATAATGTATGGTGATTCTCATAAACTAAGAAAAAAGATTTTCTAAATCTTGTATAAAACCAGGAACTGGGAAATTTTTATAAGTTGGAAAATACAGTCACATTGTCTCTTGTCACCTCATCTCTGTAAAAATATGCCTTATTCTTTTTAAATATTGCAGATTGGTATGGTTGAATTTTATTGATATGATAGAATATGATTGCTCTACTTCCCTTCAATTTTTATAATACAATATTAGTTGCATTAAATAGTGAGTGGAGACCATGGCATTTCAAAGAGAAAGAATCCAATTGCTTCTCTTGAATAATGTGTCTGGTTAAGGTCCATTGGCTTGAGACAAAGAAAAAAAGTTTATAAAGTTTACACATGCATGGCAAGAACTTATCTCTGTAGATCTGAGGGTATATCTTAAAGTCTGGAAATCTGAAAAATGAGGTTGGTGTGCCATATCACTATTATTAAATTACAAACCATTTTTTAGCATTTTGAGATTAAAATGATGTAATTCAAAAAATATACCTAAGAAATAGAGAATTGATGTGTTGACTTTTACATGTCCTTCTATTCTGTATGTAGCAGAAGGACATCATGTAGTATTTTTTAAAAATAATTTCTTTGTTTGTTTATTTCATCTTTTAGAGAGAGGGGAAAGGAGAAAGAGAGGGAGAGAAACATCACTGTGTGGTTGCCTCTCACTTGCGCCCCCAACTGGGGACCTGACGTGCAACCTAGTCATGTGCCCTGACTGGGAATCGAACCAACAACACTTGGCTCACAGGCCGACGCTCAATCCACTGAGCCACAGCAGCCAGGTGTAGTATTTTTTAATTGTGAATTTTAAAACACTGACATCAATACACCTAACTTCAATAGAAAAGCAATGCTACAAATATGCCAATGCACCTTTATAGACAACAGTGAAGATTATGTGCTCCAATGGTCTACATCAGAAACTTAGATCCACATTCTTTAGTTGCCTTCCCATGGACATGTTACAAAACTTTTTTGTGGGTTTTTCCCCAAAAATACTTACTCTGTAAAAAGATAAAAACTAGTTCTCAAGTGCATATACTTTGTGGGAAAATTAACTCATGAAATGCAGCACCTTAGTGGGTTTCCATATGTAAATAGCTTATATGCAGTCGGTAAATAAGGAATGTTGGTTGTATAAAAAATAATTTGTTTTGATGCATCCTAAATTTTTCCCAACATTTTAAAATTTATTTTTTGTTCCTCTAGATAAGAGCAGCTATACTCAAAGTGAAATACACAAAAGGAAACAACAAATCATAACACAATACAGTATTATACATGCTGCCCAGTAACCTCCTGCTTTTCTTTATTGTTCAGTTTGACACCATACTATGTCTGGATATTTTTATTTCACAGTTCCCCCAGATTTGCACAATTTTCTCCTATCTCCACAATTAACAATCACAAAATTCCTTACAACCTTTACATTAAGTCCCACCCCTATTTTATTTATTTTAAGGTAAAGTACTACATTTACTGCAGCATTTTGTTACTTATAGGAACCTAATCTTTCTTTTATATGCACTAGCATAATTCTTAGAGTTAAGATTGTTATTGTTGGTTCTCTGTTATAAAACTACACATGATTTAAGTTCTCTGCCCTTTTCCTTGTATTTAATACATGGTTTTGCAGAATCTGAGGTTTTCTTGCAACTCATGTATCACATTATGGCATAAATAAGACAAGAAATGATGCTTGAACTTGGAGAATATTCAACTAATATTAGTTATTGTTACTATTATTGTGCTCCTTTTTCAAAGGCTAGTCCTAAGTCAAAAGAAGGAAAAAACGAAATACTGATCTAGTCAACAAAGATGAACCAATTGCTTTTTAAGGTGAAGGTCTTTGTATGGGCTGTGGTGCAAAGACACATGGGACACTATCTCTGTAAGAATCTCACAAATATAATCAGATATTATGATATTAAGTGCTTTGATATAAGCACAAACAAACTTCTATGGAACAAAAAATGATGTGGCTGCATTTATTCTAGTCAGATGTGAGACCCAGGTGACGCCTTACTGAGGAGTGGGTGATATGTGTCAAACCAGCAGAGAGTCTGGATTTGAAGGTGAAGAAGACAAGGATGGGTTCCCATAGGAAATATAGAACATTCAGATTAATTTGAATTTCTAATATATAACAAATATACTTTTAGTATAAATACATTATATGCAATATCTTAGACTAAAACTGCAACATTTGTACTAAAAATGCATCTTCTGTCTATTACATATTCAGTTGGCCTGGGGTCCTGTATTTTTATTTCCTAAATAAGACATCCTTAGGGGACGTATGAATAGGGGAAATAAGCAGTTCAGATGATCTAAAACAGTTTAGTATGATTGAAAGAATATATATTTTATATTCAGTAATTAAATAACTCATGAAATATAGGTTTGGTTTGTCAGTACTGATTCTAATAGAGGCTCAGGCATTAAGGTCGACTAAAGGTTATATAACAACTTTCTCTTCACAAATATTAAATGCACTTTTAACGCATTGTTATACTCAAAGGGCAGCAAGGGAGGGTACCAACGCATTATTCAGTACAGCCCCCCACAAAAAATCAATACTGAAACCAAGAAGCTCACAAGGATCTGAATGCAAATACCACAAACCTATAAATCTAGAGATCAATATCCACAGAACAAAACACCAGAACTAGACTTTGCCCTATGTAAGGTTGAATCAGGTACCAGGGGAAACACATTAAAATGAGACTATTACTACTACCATTTGCATTAACTTTTTCAAACTTATAGTCACAGACTTTTTGTATGTTTCTATTTCTGGGAAATAACAATTTACCTAAATAACCAAAATATCTGTTTTGTGTCATTTTTATTTGTTTCTCTATTTTATAGTTTCTTATTGTATGGAAATATTAGCAGAGAATAACTTGAAAATTAAAATAAAATTCATTAAAGTTATTGGGCAAAATAATATTTTAAGGAAAAATAGATTAATGCTATAAAACTGAAGTTTATTTGAAATAGGCATCTCTCTATTATGATTATTATATATAATATGCACTTCTTTGTAGATAAAATAATGATATTAATAAGATTAATAAAACCATGAAAACTATTGTATGTGTTATGGCCCTTGCCATTTCATTGTTGCATTAATTGATTTTTAATGATTCCCAAATAGAATAAAAGCCAGGAATTTATTTTTAGTGTATTTCCAATACATTTGGACAACAGAGTGACAGCAAATTATAGAAGAAAAAAAGAAAAGTGGTGAAGCCCCAATGCTATTTCTTGTCTACAGTGATTTATATAATCTCCAGATAAGCCTCAAGGCCTGAAGGCTGAAGAATGTGCCACAGTGAAATTTATTCATGCAATTCATTCACAGGTTGTTTTTCCTCCTTTTCATTTGCCCTCTGTGAATTGAAGTGATGTGTCAACTTGACTAGGCTTTTGTGCCCAGTTGTTTGCCCAAGCAATAATGTAAATATTGCCGTGAAGATATTGTGTAGATGTGACTGACATTTATAATCAGATGATTTTAAGTAAAGATTATCCTCCATAATGCAGGTGGACCACCTCCTCAAGCCTGTATCAGAGAGAATTTGGCCTCAAGACTGTAACAGAAAGATCCTGCCTTAGTTCCCAGCTTGCTAGACTGCCATAGATATTCAGATTCAAGACTACAAGTATTTGAGTATAAATTGATGTTCTATGCTAAATTAAGGCACAGAAAATAAAATTATTACAAAGTCAAAACTTAAATGTCAGTAATTGAAAAATCAGAATCTTATGTATCATATACATTGATGAAGCACTTAGTTCTCTGGGCCTAGTAAACATAGAGATATTATTCTATTCTTGATGATCTGCTTAGAAAATGTGTTTATGTTTAGATAGATTTAACTATTTCAATTCCTCTTATTAAAATCAGAGTGCAAGATATTTACCCCAAAAGTAATGCCTGTTATTATTTAATATGTTGACTTTTCTGTGGGTTAATGTATGTATGACATCCTGGGCCACTTTCAATGAGGAAAGGAAATCATATACAGTTTGCAGTTGGCATACATATAGTTTTGCTCTAGTGTTGTGTTAACTTGCCACTGGCTTCTGCTATAGTGTAGTTCAAAGGAAAGTGGCACCTGATCACCCTGTGGAACATCACCTTGTTGCATTATATCAATGCTTTAAAGTTAATTGAATTAGATAATCAAAAAGTGACAACTATGACCTTGCCAATGCAAATGCCTTTGAAACAGTGGAAAATAATTATAAAGATTCAGCAGTCCAGTGTTCTGGGTTTATAGACATTACCAAAAAGTTAAAAGATTCATTACTGCATCTGATTCCTTCCACCACTAAGAAGTAATCACAATGCCTATGGGACTTTTTGGGGTTCTGAAGGCAGCAAGTGCCCTGGTTAGGGATATTAATTTGAACCATGCACCAGATGACACAAAATGCTGGCAGGCAGAGGTAAGCTACAAAGTGTCCTAGCAGCCCATCCCATTCCACCCGCAGTTGTACTGGCACCTGTAGTTGTCCTTGAGGATCACCATATAGAGAAGGAAAAATGTAAGCTTTTTAGCAGATAAATTCACTGAGAATGTGGAAAATAAAAACGATTTTAGCTGCACTACAGCCCCATCCAGAGGCGGCCCTGAGAAGTATCAGAGGAGGGAAACTCGTATTTGGACTGAACTGTGGGTGGTTCAGACCCTCCTCACTAGTTGGTGGAAGGACAAACGATGCACAAAGTAAGAATATATACAATTCATTTAAAATGTAACACGACTGTCAAATGTTTTCCTTGGTTTCTTTGGGAACCACTCATCTGATGTCCTGGGCAACGCATCATGACAATCTGGTTTTGTATATTCACTCCCCCTTAGCAATTATAAAATTTCTTTTGCATGTTTAATGTCTTATTCCCCAAGAATAAGAGCACTCTTTCTTTCCATATTTCCCCAAGGGCATGGACTATTATGAAGATCTTTTTCAGTCTGTGCAGATGGTAACATTATTTTCTTGGGAAAATTCTAAGGCTATGGTGAGGGTTCTCAGTTTTGCCTTCTTGCTGAGGTTCCTACAGCAAAGGCTTGGGCTTCTATTACCTTGCCTGTGGTGACTACTGCATACCCTGCTCATGGTTGACCATTCTCCATGAAGCTGCTCTTGTCTGTATATAATTCCCTGTCAGATTCTGTTAGCGGTTTGTTCAATAGATTCAGTCTGCTTGAATTAACTTGCTCAATGATTTCTAAGCAATCACGCTAGAGATCTGAGCCTCCCTCTGAGTCTTGGAGTAGGGTAGCTGGGTTCAAGGTAGTGGTAGTCTGTAAGGTAACATTTTCGTTGTCTAATGAAATGGCCTGATATTTTCCCATGTGCCCTGCCATTAGCCAGTACCCTTTCTGTTCCAATAGAGTTAGGACCTGGTGTGGTACAAATATAATAGTAGGCATCCTCAGAGTGAATCCCTGTTTCCTGGAGGATATCACAGGTAGCTGCTACTGCCTGGAACAGGGCGGCCACCCCTGTGTCATGTGATCCAATTTCTCTGAGAGATAGGCTATGAGTGAGGGGTATCTCCCAAAGTCTGGGTTAGTACCCCCAGTCTGATTCCCTGCCTTTCGTGAATGTATCATTTGAAAGGTGTCAATAATTGGGCAATCCTAGTGCAGGAGACAAAACTAGTTTTTCCTTCAAGGTGTCAAATGCCAACTGACAGTCTCTTGTCCATTCGAAAGATTCAGAGCCTAGACTGTTCAAATAATTATACAATGGTTTTGCTATAAATCCAAAGTTTAAACTCCAAATTTGGCAGAATCCTGTACATAATCCCAAAGAATCCATGAAACTGTCTCCCATCCTCTGGGATTTTTTTTTTTTTTTTTTTTTTTTTTTTTAAGCATTGGCTTGTTTTTGAACAGCCATCAAGCTTCTAGTGCCCTGTTTCATTGGAATTCCAAGTGTGGCACCTTCTGAATTCTTTGCATTGTTTCTAAGAAAACTGTGGCCTGTTTTTACTTCATTTCCCAGGCATGGTAAATTTTAAAGGCTGTGTCCACCAGCTGGGAGGAATTCATGTCTAAATGCTGGAGTTTCTGTCTGATGTTCAGAGTACTTTGCCCAATAAAAATCATGTTTACCATTTTGACATTTTGTGATGCCTGTAGGGCTAGACTGACAGGCTTCTTTGGCCTCTGCCATCATTCTGACTTCCATGGCACGTGTGCCTGCCTTCCCCTAGTCCCAATCCCAACCCAGTACTGGAGAGGTTAGGAAGGTTTTTTTTCTTTATACAAGCATCTTGCTAGCCTTGTGTACGCTCAGTATAAGAACCCCCTGCTGCTGTCCTGGCTGACAGAGTAGACTCCTGTGGCACTCTGTCATCTTCACGCTTTCCACACCCTAGTTCCCACTTGAAGCGATTTGGCCATACTCGGGGCCCATCTGCCAAGAACAACTGAACCAAAAGCCTAAGTAAAGGGACCCTGGAAACACCAAATGGTCTTTCAGGCAGCGCTGAGGACACCCTTAGTGGGAGGCCCAGGGCATCTGGAGCAAGGAGCAGGACCTGTGTACCTTGGGTGGAGTATTTGCAAGCCACGCACTCGGTTACCTGGGCAATGTTCTTTACCTGTGGGACCTAGCGCTGCTTCGCCCTGGCCCTGGGTGGTTCAAAGTTTCCCCTGCAAACCCTCCTAGTCCCCACACTCACCTTGCTCCCACTGGTCCAGACTGGTTGTTTAGCAATGTAATTGTTATTCTTTTTCCAGCTTTGGTCTCTAGATAATTACATACTCACTTATACAGGGAGTGATTTTTTTTTTATTTAAATTGTAAATTAAATTAATCGGTATTGGCATAAATTTGATAGAAGGATAGTTATGTATATATGAAAAATTCCAAATCACAGATTGAGTAAATAATTTATTAAAAGAATCTGTCAATAGACAAATTTTGTTGTTCTTAAAATCTTGATGAAAAATAATAAACACATACGGTGTAAACCTTTGAAATATTAGCTTAAAAAATAATACACATTTTAAAACTATGTATTTGGCATAAAGTAGGTTGGTCAGAGTATTTAATCCACAAATAGAGCAGTCTTTTTTGTCATAAATTTATCCAAGCAAGGATAATAACTCTGTTCTCATTATTAGAAAGTATGATAGAAACAGTTAAATACTAAAACAGACAGTTTGTTGTTTACATTTCTGTTTATATGTTTAATGTATATTTTATATAATTACAAAAGCATATGGCTTTCTTGACACATTTTCAAAATATTTAATATATAAATACATAGTATACACAAGCATTTACATACATGCATATATGCACAAAATACTATGTCTTTATAAAATTGTACATTATCACAGAATTAAAACATATAAAAATTGGCTTTGCCAAGTGCATGAGATTCATCATTTTATCTTTCTTATGACAATTCACATTTACTAAGCACTTCAGATGAACTGGATACTGTGCTTGATAAAGGCATCAACAATAACATAGAATAATATGACTGGAGATCATTAATGATAAACAAAACAGATACCCAGTGACCCGGGTGATTTGATGTTTAGTCCAAAAACTCCGCACAAGATGTGATGCATGAGCAGACGTGTTATCGTGATGAAGCTGCGAATCACCAGTTACTTATAGCTTCAGCCTTCTGAACTATCTGAATATTTTCTGTGGAGGAAGGGTCAAGCTTAACACAAAATTTGACGCAGATTTGTTGCTCTACTTGCTTATTAATTTTGAATATGACAGCCACACAGTACACATGCTCACTCAATGGCATCAACTGTCCCCACCAACTCCTACAGTGTAGTCATCATTGTTCATGTTTGCACATTCCAGTTATCTCTCCTTGGCTGCCTGGTTACATCAATGCCCAACAAATTGTTCTTGTTGTATTGACAATGGCTGGACTTTTTCCAGACAGACCTTGTCGTATATATTTGAATAGAGAGATTAGTATTTACAGTAATACATGTAAAAGGAAAAAATGATAAAAAGTAAAAAAAAAAAAAAAAGAAGAAGAAGAAGAAGAAAGAATAAAAAGGAAGAATGAAAAAAATGAAAGGAAGGAAAGAAAAAACAATCAATGAAATAGACTAAAATGGCCAACACAGGGAAATGTTTGCGGCTGCTCCAGCAGATCTGCTAGTACAAATAATAGGAAGTCATTAAGATGAATGTTTATAACTGCATGAACCAACATAAAAAATAAATTTAAGTTAAAGTAGAAGATTTCTGATGAGCATATAGGTTATAATTGCAACTTTCAGTGATATGAGTACCAGAAAATAATGTATATTTGAAAATTATACTAGGCAACAGCATTGTGAGTGTTTTAGATTTAAATTATATTTTGCTATATTTTAATATGGTAAAATAGTAATGGCAATAATATGAAGATAATTGATGAGAATAGTTTCACCACAGGTAAAAACTATTAAAAAAACAAATAAATTCACAGTTAGCTGGTTCAGTAGATCAGATGATGGATGAAGTCTCGAATGAAAATTCTCTTACAATATTATATCTTTGTATCAACATATTGTAGTATGTTAAAATGCAATATTGAAGTTTTAAAGCTGTTTTATATTACAACGCAATTCACATGTTATTAAAGTAAAAGAAAAAATGTAAAAATTGAAGATTTCCTATAATATATCCTGATAGTACATCCCAGGACAGCATAGTATTTTGATATCCTTACATACACTTAAATAATTGTATTATATTAAAATATGAATGTTATATACATATTTTATATATTAAAGGATATTATATTAGTTATATTAGTATTTAATTATCTTAGACTTTTTATAGGAAACTAAACCTAAGTGTATAGCTCAATGAATTTTCACAAAGTGAACCATTATGAAATCATGAACCATATAATGATATTTCATCTAGCACACAACTAACCTTCTCGTATCCTTTAAGAAAAGTTACAACCACCACCACCTCCTAGAGAACAAATGTTTCAACTTCTTACAGAATATATTAACTTTGTTTTATACTTCACATAAATTGACTCTTTTAAAGTACACTCTTATATCTGGCTACTTCAACTCACTTTTATATTTATAAAGTACATGTATACTGTGCATATAGTTATAAATCATTCATTCTTGTTACTTTATGATATTCCATGAAGTGACTCTACTGCAATTTATGTACACTCGGGTACTGATATGAACATTCATATACTTGTCATTAGAGGATATATGTACTTGTTCTGCAGGCACTATACCCAAAAATGGAAATTCTGATTAATAGGGTTTGCATATGTTCATCTTTAGTAGATAGTGTAAAACATTCTCCCAAAATAGTTTCAGCAATTTACTCTCTTCATTTGTATATGAGAGTTCTGGTAGTAGCACATCCTTGCTTTGTATATGTTTTGCCTTTTATAACAATTTGGCCTTTGTGGTTGGTGGGTGGTGATGCATATTATAGAAAGCCTGATATATATCAGACAGTACTTTTTAGAACAGCTTTATATTCACAACAAATTTGAGAGGAAGGTATAGAGATTTCCCAAAAATTCTGCCTCAACTCATCAATCAACATCTCCCACCAGAGTGGCACATGTGTCCCAATAGATGAACCTATACTGACACATATTTATCACCCAGAATCCATATTTTACATTAAGTTTGTTCTTGTTTTGTACATTCCATGCATTTGGACAAATGTATAATGACATATAGACATAAGTTTAGTACCGTACAGTAAAGTTTCAGTACTCTAAAAATCCTTTGTGCTCTGCCTCCTAATCTCTCTTTTCCCTTGAATCCCTGGACACCACTAATCTTTTCACTATCTCCATAGTTTTCTCTTTTCTGGAATGTCATATCATTAGATTCATGCACTATATAACCTTTCCAGACCAGTTTCTTTCATTTAGTAAATATGCATTTGAATCCCTAATCTCTTTTATTGCTTGATAGCATATTTCTTTTTAGCACTGAGTAATATTCTATTTTTTTGATGTACCACAGTTTGATTATCCATTCACTTACTGAAGAATATCTTGTTCGCCTCAAATTTTTAACAATAATGAATAAAGCAGCTATATTTATCCATGTGTATGTTTTTGTGTACATGTAAGTTTTCATCTAATAGTTGGTTTGTATGATAAGGGTAAGTTTAATGTTGTAAGAAACCACCAAACTGTTCTGAAGTGTTTGTACTATTTTGCATTGCCACCAGCACATTGTGAGTATTCCTTTTGTTCCACATCCTTACCAACATTTGGCATTTTCAGTGTTCTGGCTTTTGGCAGTTGTAATAGTTGTGTGGAAATTTTAATTTTCATTTTCCTGATAACCTATTATTATATGATACATCTTCATATGATCAGTTGTCATCTGTATATCGTGCAATAAGGTAAAACCCCATTTCCCAGTGCAGTATATTTTCTTCCATGAATCCTTATTCCATACAAAGTTTTATGAAAATAAGATAATCTTCAGTATAAAGAAGGTGTCAAACCTAGGAAAATGTGTGAAATTACAAATGCTGAAACTTCAGTATGTTATCTAGAAATTGAAATGCTAAACAGCACTATTCGCTGAACTCTCCCATGGGACAAGATTAATTTCAGTAGTGCTTCTGCTTTAAACATCATCAGTATGTGTAAGATTTATCATGTTTTAGTGAGATGTATTGTTGTACTATTTGATGTATATTAATGTCTTCACAGTTGTGCATATTTATCTTCACATTCAAAATTTGATGCAATCTTAGCATCGGTAATATGCAAAGTAATAGATCCATAAAATTGAGTAGTCTAATCACATATATATAAAAGTAAAAATTTTACTCCAATTTCTCCACGTCTGACCAATACTTGTCTTTTTAAAAGATGCAGTCATTCTCATGGTGTGTAATAGTATTGCATTTTGAATATAATTTGCATTTTCCTAATAACTAATATAGTTGCATACTCTTTCATGTTTATTGAATTATGGATAAACTTTTGTGAGGTACCTTTTTCATATCCAGGCAATTCTCTTTTGCTTTTTGTATTTTAGATATGAACTTTTGTTTGGTCTGCATATTGAAATGATAGTCATCTATTCTATGTTTGGTCCTTTCATTGTCTCAATAATGTCTTTTGATAAACAGTTTCTTAATTTTGATGTAACCAAATGTATTATTTTCCACTTCTATGTCTTTTTAGAGAAATGTTTGACTAATCAAGGACATAAACATAGTTTCTTACATTTTCTCCTAAAACTTTTATTACTTTATATTTAGGTCTACTGCATATCTGAAAGTGATTTTGTTAATGCTACCATTCAGTTTTTTTTCTTATGGATATCTTATTATCCAGAACCATTCTTTACAGAAATGTTATTTTTTAAATTTCAAATTATGTGTCACCTTCATACTTAGAAATTATCCAAAAGAAGAAGAAAACTGTTGAAATTTCAGGAGGGAATGTTAGGTAGAGACAATTTAACACCCAGTTTTAAGTACATTTCTTATGCAATTCATATTAAAATGTGTACTATCCTACTCTTCACAAAAATATCATTTTGTCATATAGAACTATAGCATAGTAATGATTTATTGTTGGTGTATATGTAACAGTTTACCTTGATTACTACATGTCTCTCAGCATAGCATAACTCTTATCTTTTTTGTCTGATGTACAAGTTGTAACATTTTTATTGGGGTGAGTATGTTTCAAATTAAGAATAGAGTGTAGTTTTGCTTTTTGGAATGACCTTGTCATTTGAGAAAAACATTACTTTTTAATGGCATATAATTTAAAATGCCTCTAGGTGTGAGTTGAATTTACTGAAACAGTTTTAAAAGTAATTACTTACTAGAGGTTGTCAGAGCACTTGTATAGTATCAACTTTCTTCAGGGCAGATATGTGAGACTACTTGAAATGAATTAACACTTCTACCATTAATGTTTGATGGAAGGCCATAGTGAAAAAGATGGATGCTTTATAATTGACATCCTTAACATTTAGAGCTGAATACTTAAATGCCAGAAACATAATTCTGAGTAAAATGTCGGGACCTAACTCAATAATATTTAATGATGTAGTAAGAAAGGAATGAGCAGGAGTCATTTTATATTATTAATGAAATTATTTAAAATAAGCTTAATTATCCCCATGCATCATTATAAAGTTTGTATTCATATTATTGTTTCTAAGGACAATTTGTCACTAATATTCAACTTCTACCAGTCCAGAGCTATCAAGCCTCCTTTTGACTCACATGATTGCAAAATACTTCATTCAAAATAAAGACAGTGATTGTACTTGGTCAGCTAAATAGTTTATTACAACTTGTACAGTATCAATTCTTGCTATATTCTTATTTTTTTTAGTCTAGTTCAACAAAGCAATCCTTTCCTCATTAAATGACCTATGTAACAAAGTTAACTTCTATGAATAGAGCTAGTAGACATATACAAAAATAAAAAACATAAAATGCCAAAACAAGAACCACTAGGAGTTACTAAGAAACTTAATCATTAAGTAGCATAGTTGAGAAATAACTGAATGACAGACAACTATATTGCATATCAGTGTGGTTGCATAATGTTTACTAATAACGAGGGGCAAGAGTTTCAAATGTACCATATTTTTCACACTATAAGATGCCTGACCATAAGATGCACCTGGGTTTAGATGAGGAAAACAAGAAAAAGATATTCTGAACCAAATGGTGTACAAAAGTATTTAATGAAATATAACAATAATATTTCAACCATGTAAAGTGAACAGCAGTTAACAGCGGTATTAAGAACCATCATCACTGTCATTAACGAATGAGGAGAGACTTTAAGGTTCAAGTACTCTTCTAGATTTCTGGGAACCCCAAGAACTCATCATCGTTATGTCATAATTTATGAAGCTCAGTTGCTCACAATCACTGATACCACTTTCTTCTCTATCTTCATACTGACCAGAAGCCCTGAGATTCAGTAGTAAAGTGGGACATTTAAGCATCCCCAGGGGTTTCACATGGGCCCGCTGCTTCCTCTTCTAACATCTGTCACCATCACTGATAGGTCAGGTAATACACATTACGTTCTGTGATGCAATATTCACTCCGTAAGACACACAAACATTTCCCCTCCACTTTTTTGGGGGAAAAAAGTGCGTCTTACAGAGTGAAAAATATGGTTATTAACTTCTTCTTTAATTAATAACAAAATGGTGATTTTGGGATCCTCCTGCAAAACAAGTTTTTTGGGAGGGTACTTTAGGAGATGCTTTGTACAAAATCTTGACTCACTATATACCCAGAATTATACAAAACTTGGGGCAGATAACAGTTCAGCTAGTCATTTTATCAAGTCTCAAATCCTGCCACTATAATCTTAATTACTTCTATAAGAAGAAAATTGGCTGTAGTGTGGTAATCAAACTTATTTAACCATGTTTATCAAAGAAGGCAAGGAAATTGATGAGGATTTCTAGCTTAGGTAATGAATCCTGCTCTCACTTTGGAAAATACAGGGAAGATCTGTCAATATCAACCACAACAGCTGAAAATATAACAACAAGTAGCATGAGGTAGTCCAAGATATCTGCTGGCATTGACTAGTTCTAAATAGCGTCATCTTTTCTGTCTCTATCGAGGTTACAAAACAGTTAACCAATCTCCCAGAAGTCAGTGTTCTCTTTCATAGTATTATTATAGTATATGCATTTTTCAGTAATGGTTCTCTAATTCAACTCCAGAGAAACTTACAGGGACTCCAGAGGTCAAAAGCATTGCCAGGACAATTTTTTTTTTTCACTCACATGAATGTGTAGTGGATTTTTCAATAGGCTACAGAATGAATGATATCACCATAGACTGAATGCAAGATCGCATTTGAGTCCCATTGCCTTCCTTCAGGCAATTATTAAGATAATTTGAGGAAATATACAACAATGCATTATTTTCACTTTTTTCTTTTAGAAAACATAATTATTTTAATAAAGTATATTATTTATGCAATGGGTCTTTATTCTTATTTAGTTAATCAGTATTTTCTGATTTAATTTTTAATATAGAAAATGTTAATAGATATACCATATGAATAAAAATACTTTGCACACTCAATAATAAAGTTATAAAGAGTTCCTAAGAACAATAATTTGAGAACCACTGTTTTATAGCATCATTGATGATTGAGTTATTATTATTGTTATTGTTAATACCATTTCAAGTAACTTCTCCCTACCCTTGCAACATTGGAGAATCAGCATTTTTTCTTTAGGATGTACAAATACTTCCCCATTATAAGAAATATAGTAACTCAGTTTTCCAAGTCCTTACATTTCTAGAAAAAGCCTACACTGTAAATGGCTCCTATGATTCATGGAAAATTCTGTATTTTTAGCCCAATTAGTTATCATCATTTAATTACACAAGAAAGCTACTCATGTATAGTGCTTTACCAAAACATTTACCAGTGTCAACAAAATGGCAGTCAAGGTATTATTTTTCCCCTTTTTTGCAAGCAAATTTCAGGCAAAGGGAATGAGTATTGTATCTGCAACACATAATACATTTTCTGAAAAAGGTAGCTACTCGAGTGTTTGATGAGTTAATAAATAGTACTTTTGGCAGAAACATATGCACTTTTTACTATTAGTCTTCAGTTATCACCCAGGTCTGATACAAGGTATGTTTTTTTGTTTTTGTTTTTTTGTTTTCTTATGTACAGCCAGGGGAAAAGGAAAATGATTTGTTAAATGCACAATATCATCTTTGTCAGACTAAGTACCCCAAAAAGATTGACATTTGAGAAAAGTTTTGAACACCAATATGGAATATAATTTTATGAGATAAAACACTAAATTTAGCAACAATAAATTATTCCAATGTTAAGAGCATCAGATGAGCAAAGAACACTGACATCATCTTGTCCCCAAAAATAAGATTTTATTTTATACAGTAGCATTTTGTTAGCATTTGTCTTTCTTGTTCTGGCTTTGAAGTACAGGAATAATTTTGATTTTTAAAGTCCTGGGCAAAAAAAGTCTCAGTTATAATTAATATTTGCAAAAGACAAAGACAGTTTAATTTTAATTTGGTGCTAATTAATATACCATAAATTATTTTATTCAATAAGGCTTTGTAATTTAAATTTAATTTATTTCTGAAAAGATTCCAGATTGACATAGTAGCAGGAGTAAAATATCATCTCTCAATTAGGACTTCAAGTTGAGGAAAATGAGTAGCAGAATTGTAAGCTAATGACTTTTGCGCAGTTACTTTATAATCACATTCAGAGATTGTGAGGCTCTGAATATGATTATGGAATTGCATAGTTTAATGACTTCATTGGGTTCTCAGGAATCCGCATTGATATCACATTAACATTTTATGTACACCATAAATGATAATTTTATTAGGATAGTTACCCATATTAAGATATTTGCATATTAAGATATGTTTTTAGTTTCCTCCTAAGAGCATCACATGTTCAAGCCATAGACCTGCTCTTCTCTCGCGCGCACTCATCCTCTCACTCTCGCTTTCTCTCTGTATCTCTCTCTCTCTTTCCAAGAAAGCAGCTGGTCCTTTTCCCCATAATATTTCCCTTTTCTCACATTAACAGTTGCTGATCAACACATTTAATGATGCATTTTACTTTTTTTTATAGCACAGTGATTATGTGATGATTTTGGATAGTGTTGAGATCAGTGTAAGTAGTTAAAAAATGAAAATAAATAAATCTGTTCTGATAATTATTTAGAATGCTTGACAGCTTGATCAAACATTCTGCCAGTCTTTTATATGATGAAGAGTTATCAGAAGTTCTTTACCAAAAACAATTTGAGGACATCACTGAAACAAAGGTATCATGGAATATTTGATGTGATATTCTCAGAAACGTTAACCCACCATTATATATTTTGTATTATAAAAGGTGCACAGTTTGTGCTCACAGAAAAGTTTTTGTATGTATATGGTCCATATTCTGGAGACTATCTAAATAAAATATTTCAAGAGTATATAATTAGTAATGAGTATGCTTTAATTATATAAAACAAGATTAAAATGCCCTTAACTATGAATTAATTTATACCTATATTCATTTAGATAAAAAGATGCATTTGGAAAAAGTAAAAAAGGAATAAAGGTAAGAAAAGTTGTATGGATAGATGATAGATAGATAATAGATAATAGACAAAGATGTTGAGATATTCAGATGAATTTTGAACATTTAAATTTTTGTACTTTTTATTGTATTAATTCTGTTTCCTAAGTCTTTTGGGCTTTCCTAAACAAAGGTCATAATAAAAAATATCAGATATCCTAATAAGTGGTAAATGCCACAACCATTTTCTGAAATATGTTGTTTTTGAGTTTGATCAGGCAAAGGTTACCAGAAAAATAGCAAATTATTTTCAATTATCTCAGTACTAAAGAATTAACACAAGGCATCAGAGGCTTTTACAATGACTGGTAAGCTGAAGAATGGAGGTACTGAAACACTTAAATCAGGAAATCCAGAAGGGAAGATTTTTCCCACACTGTAATAGAGAACTGATCTGAGAATGTTTGCCCAGAAACCACTGTGAACTGCATTTTGCCAGTGCCCAGTGCAATTATCTCCAGCTCTCATCTAAGGGTGCTTTCAACTTCTGTCTTCCAAATGTTCCACAAACACCTCTAACTGACAAAATTACAGTTGTAACTCTACTCACAAAACATCTTAGGGACTGTGATTTTCTAGTTTCTATCCTTCTCTTTATGAAAAATATAAAAATAAAAGGGAGAATTCAACACTTGAAAAAGCTAATATGATACAGTAAGCCCCTTTATTGGTATCAGTTAACTCTTTCCTTCCTGTACCTAATTTCTGAAACACAACAATTGGTAGTAGGTTTTAACTACCTTTGTATACAAATGAACACATTATCATATTTTCTCCAACAAGAGACTCAAGGGTCCTGTGATGACTCTAAATATTTATAAATTATATTGACCCATTTTAAATTCCATTTGAAATCCAATTTTAAGCCTATAATTTAAAAATTAAATGGTAAATTTGATTGCCATTAATATTTCGTATCTAAAAGAGTGCCAGGTAAGATATGTACATATATAGTTTTTTCTTATTGTGCACCTTAACTTAGACCAGTATGAAGTTTACTTTTAAAGATTTCTTTAAAAATGTAAAAAGGCTCCTATAAAACTTTATAAGAGCATGTAAAATCTTTACTATTACCATGATTTATCTAATGGTCTCTTGTAATTTCAAAACCTGTCTACCAATTTGTTTGACATTTCTTCCATGAGGAAACAGGGTCCGTGTCTCTACCACTTTGATTCTGTGCCATCTTTTGTGGCTCTGACAAGAATGTATAGTGGAGGTGAGGCTACTGCCTGTTAGAGCTAGGTTCTAAATGGCTGTGGAGCTCCTGCCTGTCTCTCTGGATTACTTGTACTGAAGCTCTGAGGTTTCATGTGAACAGCCTGAATGCTCTGTAGCCAAGCAAAGAGAATGACCACATGACAAAATGTAGGAACTGTACAAGTGATAGAGACAAACAGCCAAGGCCAGCCCACATTAGCTGTAGTCATCTGCTATTCCAGCTCAGGCTCAAGAGACAGCCAGAGCTGAAGTGGCTGAGCTAAGTGTCTTCCAACTTCCTGAGCCACAGGAGTCATGACAGATAATAGACAACATACTTTATATTTAGAGGAACAGACAATTTAAAACAAAATTTCCTTTTCCTCTTTATTAATTACAGTTCACTAAAGAAATGTGATAAATTCAGCAAGGTGAATACAGAAATATTTTATTTTATTATATTTTTCACTTTTAATCTTTATTGTATTTTTTCCATTACCATTAGGTCCACTTATACAACTCCCACCTGCCCCACCCCCAATCACCACACTGCTGTCCATGTCCATGAGTCTTTTCTCCTTTTTGCTCAATCCCCCTCCACCCCCTCCCCTCCCTCCTCTCCCCTCCTTTTCTCTTTGGGTGTTAGTAAAACAACTAGGTAACAAGATATTCTGTTTGTTATATCAATACAGTTGCAAAATATTTTAATAAGCTTTTAGAAAAGTTTTACATGACATGTATTTGATAATATAAAATCTTTGAAGGACATAAATTTAGATGTTCATGGATGGAAAAAAAATATTTCCAGTATTCCTAAATTAACGTTATTTGTTTAGAAGTCCAACAGACTTTTGTTGTTGTTTTTTCATTCTTAAAGAAAATTATCTAAAAGTATATATAAAATAAAGAATGTCTTAGGGTAGCCAGAGTATATTTGAAAGGAATTATTCAGTTCAGGTCATCTCTATGTATCTGTCAGTTTTTTTCATCCTAGATGGCCACCCAGGGCATGTTTTTCTTTTTGAAGTGGCATAAGGGAAATAAAGAAACCCCAAATATCAAATACATAGAAATTCACTTCTTGCTTCATGTCTGCAAGTAACCCATTGGCTCAAAGCACAGTATGATCAAGACAAAAGTCAAGGGAGGTGAGCACTGAGATTAATGAAGTAATTTTTGTAATGATATCCATTTCCATGAGGGTGGGGGGTGAGAACATAAAGTAAATATCTGCTGAACAATATTCTACCCCACCACAATAACATAATATAGGGTCTTTGGACATGCATTTCCATTTGAAAAGATTGCATTGCAGGTATACTTAGATTTAGACCTTCTGTTTTATTCCTGTTGTTATCCTTAAGCCTCTGTGTTTTTGAAATAATTTTTATTCTATTTTGTTTTATAAAAAAAGTTTTTATTGATTTGAAAGAGAGAGAGAGAGAGAGAGAGAGAGAGAGAGAGAAACATCAGTTTTATTGTTTTACTCACTGTACATTCATTGGTTGATTCTTGTATGTGCCCTGACCTAGAATCAAACCTGCAACCTTGAGAGATTGGCACAATATTCTAACCAAATCAGCTATCCAACCAGAGCCTCATCCATTTATTTTTCATCCTAATATTTTTCTTCCTTCTGGCCCATCCTCTCTAGCAGTGCTTCCAAACGTTAGAAATGCATAAAAATCAACTGGGACCGTTCTAAAATGTGCATTTCCATTCAGTAATTCTGGGCAGACCTGAGATAATCCATTCTATCCAACTCCCAAAAGATCCTCATGTTGCTCTTATGTGGCCCAAACTTGAATTAGTAAGACTTTACCCTTTCTTCAAAAATGTCTTTCTAAAACACACACACACACACATACACACACATACCCCTACACATTAATCAAATCTCTACGTTTTTAAATGGAGCTTTTCACAATGCCAGTTACATGTTCTTTCTTGCATTTTTAATTAACACTGTCTAGAAGGTGCTTATGTACCCAAAAAATGTCATAATACTATCAGGTATGACTAGGATTCTATCTAATAAATTTGTATCACACTTGTTTGTATTACTGATCATTAGACTATAAGTTCTAGAAGAAGAGCAACTCTATTTAGCTATACCAACAAAAATCTAGCATATGGACATGGACCACAATAACTATTCAGAAATGTTTACATTTTCCAAGTGATGTATATTTGTATTTTAATTATTATTTTACATATAATGAAGTGCCTATTAAGTACTGGACACTGAACATATTGCTGGGGATACAATTATGATCAAAAATCAATTCCCCTGGAAACTCATATTCCAGAAGCAGAAATAATCTTAAACAAATAATTACACAAGTAATTATATCACTGCAGATTTTAACTATTAAAAAAGAAGAGAGACTTCCAGCCAAGATGGAAGCATAGACAGACACGCTGCATCTCCCTCCACAACTAAGAAGGAATGCAACTACCTCAAAACTAGAAACAACCAGAAGTTCTAGAAAATCAAACTACATGGAAGTCCAGCAAACAAAGATATAAAAAAAGAAATACTTATCCAGACAGGTAGAAGGGGCAGAGCCGGGGCAGAGAGGATGTGGTGTGGTGGCAGCAGCAGTGGTAGCAGTGGCAGGCTGGCAGAAAGCCCAGTCACACTTTTTAAAAAGTCAGGAGGGACAACTGGGGAGCATTCCCAGCTCCTCACTGGACCTAGAAGCTCACAGTCCCAGCAGCTGGGAAAATCAAGCCTCATTATTTCTGACTGTGCAGACCAGTGGGGTTTGGGGTAGAGACAGAAACTTCCAGTCTCTCCACAGAGTCCACTTATTTAAAGGGCTCCCATGGTCCTAGAACATTCGCAGACCTACCCACTCTGGGAAAAATGGCCAGAGCAGCAGCTAGAGGAGCCCCAGTCCAGTTCGGAAGTGGAGGTGCCTGGAAAACTGGAGAGTGCTGGGCAGGCAGCATTGTTCCCTCTCCCCCACATACAGCGCCACAATGTGGTGAAACAGGTCAGCCTATACTGACAAATCCGTAAGGCTCTACCCCTTACAACATAACAGGAGCGACAGCTCTACCTGGGACATGGAGGCAAACAAACACAGTCTGTCAGAATGAGGAGACAGAGAAGTATGGCCCAAAAGGGGGAAAGGATTAAGGTTCCAGTGGGAGAACTAAGTGACCAGGAGATAGCCAACCTAACAGATGAGGAGATAGACAACCTAACAGACACAGAATTCAAAATACTGGTGGTGAAGATGCTCACAGGCTTGACAGATATGCTTGTATACAGCAAATACATAAGAG
The DNA here is from genome assembly GCF_987537825.1 of Furipterus horrens. Taxonomy (NCBI): domain Eukaryota; kingdom Metazoa; phylum Chordata; class Mammalia; order Chiroptera; family Furipteridae; genus Furipterus; species Furipterus horrens. The sequence goes on from NW_028327172.1 coordinate 178,533,968, forward strand.
AAGAAGTGAAGGCTATGCTAAGTAAAACTAAGGAAAATCCACACAAAACCAATGGTGAAGGGAAGGAAACTGGGGTTTAAATCAATGATATGGAACATAAAAAAGAAAAATACAATCAACCAGTGCATAATGAAGAAGCAAGAATTGAAAAAAATGAGGAAAACTTCCCAAATTTTGTGAAGGAGATGGACATACAGGTGCGGGAAGCACAGAGGGTCCCGGGCGAGCTGGACACAGAGGGGACCACAGCAGGACGCATCATGATTGAGATACCAAAAGTGAAAGATAAAAAGAGAGTCCTGGGGGCAGCAAGAGACAGGCAGAGAGTTGCCTACAGGGGACTGCCTATAGGACTATCAGCTAATTTCTCAGAGGACACTTTGCAGGCAGGAAGAGACTGGCAACAGTATTCAATGTGATGAAAGGCAACCTGCAACAAGGATTACTCTATCCAGCAAAGCTTTTGTTTGTAATGGAAGGGCAGATGAAGTGCTTCCCAGACAAGGTAAAGCTAAAGGAGTTCATCATCACCAAGACATTATTATATGAAATGTCAAAGGGACTTACTTAAGAAAAAGATCAAAACTATGAACACTAAAATGACAACAAACTCACAACTATCAACAACTAAATCTAAGAAATAAAAACAAAATCCAACTAAGCAAACCAGAATAGGAACAAAATCATAGGTATGGGGATCATTTAGAGGGTTATCAGCTGGGAGGGGGAAGTGGGGGAAATGGGGATATGGTACAGGAACTAAGAAGCATAACCAATTGGTACAAAATAGACAGGGGAAGTTAAGAATAATATAGGAAATGGTGAAGCCAAAGAACTTATATGCATGAACCATGGACATGAACTAAGGGGGGAGGGAAGGGTGGTACTGAGCGGAGAGGTGCAAAGAGGAAAAAAATTGGAACTACTTTAACAACATAATCAATAAAATATACTTAAAAAAAGAGAAAAAATTATAATATAAGCATATGGCCATAAGAACTGATCAGTAGCAGTATTCGTATGGAATCTTAAAGTATAAATAAAAACTAGTGAACATAAAATAGGGAAATTAGAAGAGTGTTCTAGAATGAGAAAGCAGTAAGAATCAAGATTTCAGTTAGGAGATTGTCTGGAATATTTCATTAACACAGTAGCAGCTGCGTGCCTGAAGCATACGAAGAAGGGTAATATTATAACAAATGAAGTTGAAATGGTTAGTGATGGCAGACGACCAAATAGTGCAAGCTTCTTCACCCTATATTAAAGAGTTTGCATTTCACTTCTTATCTTTTTGAATGGGAAACTAATGAAAGATTTTATGCAGAGCATTGACATGATATTTAGATTTTTTAAAAATTATGGTCTGCCAGTAATATAGGTTATGAAATATCAGGAAGCATGTGGCATATTTATTGTAATACCTACAAGTATTAAGTCTTGCTCATTGTATCATATGTGGTTCACACATTTGTCAGCTTGACACCCTCGTCTATTAATTCAATTGCAGAAAGTTCAAAGCAAGGGAACATTAGCACCTCAACAGGGGCAGGGGGGCGGAACTTAAAATCATTCAGTATCATAGAAGCAACATTTTCCTTGCCTCAGTGTACAAGTGTACGTGTGTGTAATGAGAGTTTTATTTATGATGCATTATACTAAACCCAGAAAAATAAAGCCCAGTCAATCTATTTTCAGATTACATTACAAACTCATCCTTCAAATAAGCTTCTTTAATTAAAAAAAAAATCTCTCTTGTGGCATATAACTTTAAGCAACATTTATGATACATATTCTTAATATATTGACTGGTTAAAACTTTGAGCATATTACTAAATGTTTTGAAACATGTATGCAATCCATAAGAGACATGTTTTAAATGGCAATTTTAAACATCTACATTCTACACTCTTGTGAGATCTTATTATAAGCTGTCTGAGATAACTCTAAACATTTAAAATCACTAAAATTTAACTTGGAGTACTATATATTGTACAACTTACAAATTATTTTACCTGAATTATTGTTTTATCTTTCTATTATCTCCGCATTATAGAAAGACAACCTCTGAATAAGAATCAAGCTGTTTGAATTTAAGTTCAGTATTTTACATTCACTATTCTTTACTCCATGTTATCTCACTGCATTTTTATATGTACAATTAAAAAGATAACCATACACCAGTAGGATATACTCCACTTAGAGGATGGAAAATGTTTAGAAGTGTAGGGAATATATTATGTTAGTGTAATTTTAAGGTATTATGATTTTCGCAGAAATTGCATGACAAATCAATGATCAGATCACAAACAAGCAATCTCACTTGTTTTGTGATTTTTACTACAAGAATAAGGCAATTATAATAGATCCATATAAAATGAAGACCAGAATATTGCAGTAATTAATGAGTAAAGGGTTTTTGAAAGACCTTACCTGGAAAGTAATTTTATATCTGTTTCTCCTTTAATAGATGTTAAATAAAATATTTCTTTCACAGATGGTTAATTTCAGAAGTTTAGTAGATGCTGTAATTTTAAATAAGCCAGTTTTAATTCATAATTTAAATGTGTATAGTCAGTAATGGGATATTCAAGATTAATGAATATAAATAATCATAAGTATACTGAATATAAATAATCATGCATATTTCTTATATTGAAATAACTAATTCTCTTTTTGCATTTAGGGCAGAAAGGAAAGTTTTATGTACTTTAAAAATAAACTATATGAATGTTATTGACTGTAAAAAGTACAGTTTGAATATACTTAAATAATTCAATGTAAGTTTAAAGTATAGTGTTTTTTTTCTTAAGCAGTGCCATATCAGTGAATGCCTTAGAGTCCTTTAAAATAAAGGAGAAAAATACTCTTTCTTTAATTATACACGTCTTGTTTATTTTTTTAATTGTTTTTCTATTATAGTGGTCTCATTTTTCCCCCATTGCTGTCCTCTGCCCCATGCACCCACCTCCTCTCCCACAGTCAATCCCCACCCCATTGTTCATGTCCATGGGTCATTTATGTTAGTTCTTTAACTACACTGTTCCTTTTCTTACCCCCTTCCTCCCCCACCCCAACCTGGTCACAGTTAGTCTGCTCTTTGTTTACTTGACTCTGGTTCTATTTTGCTCATTTGTTTGTTTTTTTCATTAGTTTCCTATATTAGGTGATATCTTATGGTATTTGTCCTTCACTGCCTGGCTTATTTCACTAAGTATAATATTTTCCAATTAATCCATGTTTTTCCAAAAGGTAGGAGTTTCTTCTTTCTTTCTGCTGCATAGTACTCCATTGTGTAAAATGTACCACAGGTTTTTGATCCACTCATCTACTGATGGGCACTTAAGCTGTTTCCAGCACTTGGCTATTGTAAATACTGCTGCTATGAACGTAGGGGTGCATAGGTTCTTTTGAATTGGGGTTTCAGAATCTTCAGGTATAATCCTAGCAATGGAATTTCTGGTTCAAAAGGCAGTTCCATTTTTAGTTTTTTGATGAAATTCCATACTTTATTCCACAGTGGCTGCACCAGTCTGCATTCCCACCAACAGTGCACTAGGGTTGCCCTTTCTCCACATCCTCACCAGTACTTGTTTGTTGATTTGCTTGTGATGGTTATTTTGAATGGTGTGAGGTGGTATCTCATTGTGGTTTTTATTTGCATCTCGCTGATGGCTAGTGATGTTTAGCATTCTTTCATATGTCTATAGACCATCTGTGTATCTTCCTTGGAGAAGTGTCTGTTCAGGTCCTTTGCCCATTTTTAAATTGGACTGTCTGTCTTTCTGGTGCTGAGTCATATAAGTTCTTCATATATTTTGGAGATCAATCCCTTATCTGAGGTATCATTGGCAAATATGTTTTCCCATATGGTTGGTTCCCCTTTCATCTTGCTGATGTTTTCTTCTGCTGAGCAGAAATTCTTTAGTTTGATGTAGTCTCATTTGTTTATTCTTTCCTTTATTTCCCTTGTGCTAGGAAATATATTGGCAAAAATATTGCTACATGGATATCTGAAATTGTACTCTCAATGTAAAATTGCTCTTCAGTAGATCAACTAAATGTTTAAAGTAATGAAGACTGCTGGAATCTTTCTTCTTCACTTTCTTATAACTCTTTCCCCAACATAGAACATAGAAAGACTAACATTTATGTTGTATTATTCTATGTAGTCTAAAAGTTTTCAAATCATTTTAGTCATTTTTAATGTCAGAGCCAGTAAATACTAGTAACGTGTAGTAACATGCACAGACTTCTCATTAAACACTTTAAAAGAAAAAGAGAATGAAAAAGACAATAAATTCAGACTTATTAACACAGTTTTGACATTAGAAGGAAGAATAACTAATTCACTTTGAAGACTAGAAAAAGATGATACCCAAATGTTGGCCACAATAAATACCCTGTGAACCAAGACTATTTATCCTGACGACAAAGCCAAGACAGGATCAAGAATTAGAGAATGCAGGTATCTCAGGAGACAAGGTGAAGTGGGGATTAACATAGATAAATCCATGCAGAATAATTTAAAAGTGAAACTACCTACTAGGCTGCACCTAGAAGTCTGGTGACTCCAGCAATTTAGGAAACTTGAGTGTCTTAATTTGAAGACACTGAGAATAAGGAAAGATTCCTAAATTCTGATAAACTAAAGGCCAAAAAAAATCATAGACTATTACATTTATGGATTATTTACATTCATTTATTAAATATTTAAATGTATCAATTTATAGATTATTTTGTGTGTTACAGAATTTTCTTGTAGATAATGTCTTCTCTGTTGTTTTGACAAAATAAGAGAGACAGTTTAACAGGAGTACTGTTGGTAGAGTGTTCGAAATTTTATTTAATTTTTTAGTGTATTCATAGTAGAGAAAGAGAGAGAAGAGAAAGTAAGAAATATCTCTCATTTTATATTAAAAATATCTTAGGTGGTAGAAATTTGGTTGGTTCACTATTATCTAAAAAGTGTTACATTATGTTACTCAATATGCTATTTCTTTCCCCTTAAAGGGATCCCTTATAAAATGGCTTTAAAAATAATGTGTTAAGACAGCAAAACTCCCAAAGCAACAGGATCTGTTCTGCTTAAAAGAAACTTATCATTTTGTGGAATGACAGATCATAAGCATACACATCTGAAACAGCAGAAGTCTAAAAGCATGACACACCAGGTCCCTATTCTCATTGGTCCCACAGCAGATGTCACCAACAGCCATTCAGGCAAGCACAAAACACAATTGACAAAAAAAATAATATTGAAAGCTAATTTGAATTACAAATATACACACACGTGCACAAAGTATATTTTACTTTAATTTAACTTGGAAGTGACAAGAAATTCTTGGGGAGAAATCTGTGGTTTAATTTACACATGCAAATATTCAAGTAAAACCATGGGTATTTCTTTCTTTACTTATCTTTTCATAGGGCATTTTTCCCTCTCTCTACTAAAATTCTTAATTGTAACCTTATATATTCATAGTCTGAGTCTAAGTTTATAGTTTATGATAACTCTGTACAATAAAATAAGTGTTAATTATACATAAGAAGTATATTCATTGGGAACAGTTTAAAGGATATTATATTGGAATATGTAATAACAGAATGTTTAACTGCTGTAAATATGTGATTTACTCACAAATAGCAATTGAAGAGTTTAATTACAGTTGTTCCTAACTTTTTATTAGCAATATGTAGTTAAAGTCCTGGTGAGAATTGTGTCCTAAAGTTTTATTTTTCCATAAATTAAAATGTGTAGTCATTCAAGCCCTGGTTCCACATTTTTCTTGCTTTGTGTCCTTACATAGGTTACTTAATTGTTCTGTGCCTCAATTTCCTTCACTGTATAATAAAGATAAGCTCTGTGAGCAGAGTACTTAAAGCATATGGCAAATGATAAATAAATTGGGATACTTGATATAGTTGTTGTTTCATATATATATAAGAAGGGGGAAAAAATCTACTATCCTTATTTGTCTCCAATTATAATACCATAGTACTAAAATACATTTGAAATCAATTTTCATTTCTTCAGGAATATATACAAGTATATTGTGTTTTTTGATTGAAATTTTAAATAAAGAGAAGCTAAAATAGGCTAATGTTGAGGCCAGAAATATTTTCATTCTCAGAGTGAAGAGAACACCTTCGTCCTTGGCAAATAATACTCCATATAGTGGACATATCCATTTTAGTTTTGTTATTTCAATTTATCTTTAAATTGTGTGCATATTTAAAATTATATCTTCATAAAATCAGTATCTGTTATACCTCATCAACTAAAATGTTGGCATAAATTATTTTATTAAATGCAGAATACTGAAGATGAAAAATGTAAATCTTATGTTAAAAGTGAAGTTAAAATTAGCACCCTATAGCAATTATATACATAAGGACATCAATATTTAAGAATAAACTATCACACTTTTGAAACCATCTGTGTGTCCTAACCAGATAGTAATCAATGTATCAATAAGATATATAGCAATCCTTTGTTTTTTATATACAAATACTAATGAGTGATTTTATATTTTTAAAATCGAAAATGGTATTACATTTTCTACATATTTCTTCAACTTGACGTTTTGCTCTGTATTATGTATGTGAAATGTATACCTATTATGATATGTAGGTCATTTCCAGGCTTTTTGTTTTCATTACTAGTATATTACTAATATATTATGTGATTTAGTATACCACAGGGCCTGGCTGGTTTGGCTCAGTGGATTGAGCGTCGGCCTGCGAGCTAAGTGTCGCTGGTTCGATCTTCCAGTCAGGGCACATCAGAGAAGGAAAACTCTGATTCCAAAAAACCTCCACTGCCTTGCGGCATACCTCTTCAGGGGAAAGGCTAAGGGAGTAAACCCCGACAGAAAATCCGGAGCTGGAGTCCCTAAGGCGGTTTGACGTTGTAGTCAACACCGGCAACTCCTGCGGCGCACCTGAAGCCAAGCTGTATTGACTCCGTCTTTCCCTTGGATCCTTCAGCTGCGAAGAGAGGGGGGGTCTGCTGCATGGGCAACAGCAGACCCTCCATATCACCCTGCCCAGGCTCTGTAGCTTCAGCTTCACTGGAGAGGACACTCCAGCGTCATCGCAAGATGTCGATTCAACACGGGAGGAGACAGATACCGTGTCACTCCCGAGTCGGACTGCACAACCATTCTTGGCGGTGCAGATAGACTCTTAAGAAGCTACACCATCGTCTCTCGAGACGGACGGCTGCCGACGATAGTATACCACAATGTGAATTTTAATTTATCTTTTTTTGAAAGAATGATTTTCTATTTCTACTATAACAAATTCTGGTCATTCAAAAATTCTTGTATATGTCTCCTAGTACACATGTACAGAGTATTATACCTTATATATATTTGCAGAGTGGTGTTTTTCAATCTGTGATTAGCCATACATCAGAGGATAATATAAGTAATCTAGTGGATCAGTCTTATATTTGGGGATATAACAGGGTACATAAGAAAGAACAGAAGGAATTAAACAGGACACATTAGCTTTATTGTTCATCTAAAATTGTTTGGAAAGTATTGTTTCACTGAACTTTTATTTATACACATATAAATATTGTGAAAATATTTTATTATCTTTTTGTTTATATGTGTATAACACAAATGCTTGTAAACATGTATGTGTTTACAATATTGCAATGGTAAATGCATTTCTTACTGTAAGTCATTGTTTAATTTTGAAAAAAAATTGCTATAGCTCAAATGCACAAAAGTGGAATCATATAATATAATATACTATTATTTTATATATATATTATTTTTAATTAAAAATTAACTTACAGTTAGGTTTATTTTGTATTAGTTTCATATGTACAGCTTAGTGATTAGATAATCATACTTTACAAAGTGTTTTCATGGATATTTCCAGTACCCTGACTGGCACCACGCCTAGTTGTTACAGTATTATTGACTATATTTTCTATGCTATATTTACTTTAAATTTACTAGAAAATATACTTCATCAGCTAAAATTTTGGCATAAATTATTTATGCTATAAAATATTAGTATACATTTACATTTATACTAGGAATGTAATGTTTTGGTGGTTTCAAATGCATAGTAATAATTGGTACTCTTGGAGTTTTAAAATTTTTATCAAATAAATATAGGAAAAATGATACCCATTAATTTATTTTTATTTTGCTTACTTTTAATGATCATAAACATCTTTTCATATGCTTATTGGCTATTCAAGTTCCCTCTTGAATGAATAACCTATTTAAGATTTTATTTTCCTTAAATTGAATTAACTTTTCCTTACACACTCTTAACTATTTTATGGAAACTATGACTTTTTTAGTTTTGTGTCCATTATTTCTATTTTAGGTTGTCTATCCACTTTCTTGAAGCTATATTTGGATGAAAAGAATATCTTTAGTTTTAACACAGACAATTTTTAATCTTTCTGTTTAAGAGAGAGTGAATTTACAACTGAATTGTACAATTCTACCTTCATCTCTGGGGATGCTTGAACGGGTATTTTAACTCTTAGCCATGATAAGGGTCTAATCATTTATAATGTGCTGTTTCAAGTCCAGACCTCCCTGATGACTTCTCAATGTTCCAGGACTAGTTTGTTTTGTGTTTTTAAATATATATAGAATAAAATGTAATTAACTTTGATTTATAAGCATGGCAAAAACCTTGTTCTACTCAGCCACTTGTGGGCTCCCAGAGGTTCTCTTTCATTTCATTTTGTTTAATATTTTATCAACTGGTCTTAGGCATTGTTTTTTCTTTTTTTCTTTTTAGGAGAAAGAGTTTACTCAATATAATTTATCTTTCTTTGAGGATTATGAATCTCGCAGTGTCAGAATGATGTCTGTGAACATGAATTCTATTCTAAGGCTTCCGAGGATGCACTCCATGTGCTCAGTGGTGAACTGGGAATTACAGGGGCTGGCTTTGCCTCAAAACCATTTGCACCTAAACCATTTGCACCCATCAACTAGCTGGGTGGACTGGGACAAATAGTTAACAGTCTGAGTTTATGAACCTTACTGTCCTCATCTGTAAAATGGAACTAATAATCGTTATTTTGCTAAGATCAAAGATAGTTAAATATAAAGCCCTCAGTATAATATCATCCATCACATAGAAAACACCAAATAAATATATATTTTCTCACTCTATGGTATGGTGAGATATGTATTAATTCTAGAACATACCCTAGAAATATTGATTGCTTGTAGTAAATATTGTAGTGCCTTCCCAGATCCCCTCCTTGGAGCAGGCTGTCCCCCAGGTGCTGATGGATCACAGCTGTGCTCCTCTGGAGGCATTGCACTTGGACACCGGGAATCGCAGGACTGTTTTTTTACTGATAGTTGCTAGCTGACATAACTGGTTGGACAGCCTGGCTTAAATAAGTGATCAGAGGAACATAAAAAATCCACAGGGAAATTAATTCTGCATTGAATTTTTTGAAGTCAAGATTCCATGTACAATTATTGGTAGCTCAGTTTGGAGACAAAGAACATCTATGTGTGAATAAGAATCCTCAGAGCTTGCTGCTGGAAGTCTCTTGGATCCCGTTGCTTTTCTTTCTGTACTCTGATTCTTTTTGCTTTAAAATAAGTCTTATGAGAAGAAGATCTGAACAACTTCTGAGATCTTTTAAAGATCCTAATTTATGGATCTTTGCAGTTGGCAATGAGAATGGAATATTTGAAACCATCCCTGACAATACAATTTAAATAATAATGCCTAAGACGTGGTTTGACGGGAATAAAGATGAGGGGGCATCATTGTGGTTTCCAGGCTGACTTCATCACCATCGCTGGGTTTTGGCTGCACAAGCACTGTATCCAGTACAGGAGGAAAATTGTAAAACATGAAGTTCACGAACCCAGGGCAGACTAAATAGCTAAATCTACTTCAAAATAAATTTTCCAAAGCTATATCATCTGACAATGTGGCATTGCATTTAAGTAAAGTGCTAGTAAAATTGAAGGTAACAGAGAAGCAGTGGGAGCTACAGAGTTATTACTTATACTTCCCGTATGATATATTAAGATTTCCACTCTCCCTATGTCCCTTACCAAGTGATAATTGGTGCTCGATAAAATGAACTCTTAATTCCTTGTTTCTTATATGTGGCTTTATTTTTAAGGAGAAAAGATAATGTGTGGGAAGCTGGTAAAGGTTTAACTTAGCTGAATGGAGTTAAGTAATGGGAAACTTTGCAGGAATATGAAAAAAAGGAGCGATAAGAAAAAAATACAACAAATCTTGTGATAATTAAACTATCTGGCATTCTTTAAAGTCTCAATTAAAAATAATTTAAAGAGTAAGAAATAAAATAGTTACTAAAATTTTAAAAAGTGACTACGTGAAACTAGGTTATACAGCCCTATCAGCTACTCAAGTTGTAAAATTACAATGACAAATTCACTTAATTTACCTTGGCCTAGATAATTTTGAAATATCTCATGATTATAGAAAACCAGAGTCTACCATCCTTTCAGAGTCAATGTCAGTTACAACAGGAGAGGATTAGGATTCCATGTGATAAGAAAACCAGGGTCTCTGAACAATCCCCTACAGGGAATTTGAGGTCATTTGCATTGGGATGAGCACAATGGAGCTGGTGTAGAAAAGGTAAGCTACCCTAAATATACTCAAGTGCTTAATTTAAAACAATGTGTGATACTTGGGGGATATAAATATTCTGGTTTAATAAAGAAGCTGTTAGATGCAAATATAGTAGTATCACAAAATATTTTGTTTAATAGTCCAGGATGAGTGCCCGATGTAAAAACTCATCAGCTCCATTCCTTACTAATTAGGTATCAACTGCCTAAAAAAGCTGATGAATTTTACAGTTAACTATAGATCATAGTAGATAAAGGTAAATATACTTGCAAAACAGAAACCAATATTATTTTGGAGGTGAGTTGGTGATGCAGATTCTTGCTTCCCATTCTTGCTTCCCAAGGGGTCAATGAGAAGCTCTTTGACACACTCAAATGAAAGTACATTTTGAATGAGTGCAATTCATACGATATTTTCTAAGGGAACTCAACATTTTTGAATTCTAAATATATACTCACTTTATAATTGTGAAACAAGCAGTGTAAGACAAACACATTTTGTATATAAACTGACATTGACCAAAATATCCTACCTACAAAAGCCTTAAGGGAAATGGGCACTAGTTTAGCAGTCTTTGTGCAAGCCCAATTTGCCCTTGCTAAGAGAGACATACTGAGGAAAAAGTCTTATTGTCTCTTATTGGTTGCTTAAAAGAGAGCTTATTTCAGGAGAAAGAAAAATTATGCAAATAGCCTTGGCAGATTTCACTTCTTTTTTTTTTTTTTTTTTGCTTTTACTTTTATTAGTATTTATTTTATGCTGAATTTACTCCCGGGCCATAAGCTTTTATTTCTTCAGTTTCTTCTGGGATATCTTTTTTTCTTCTGTGCCACCTCCTCTTCTGGTTTATGAATGATCTGCTCCTTTTCAGTGAGGATCATCTCAATGTGGCAGGGAGAGCTCATATATGGATTAATCTGCCTGTGAGCTCTGTAAGTTCTGCATCGCATCTTGGGAGCTTTGTTCACCTGGATGTGCTCGATGACCAGAGAATCCACATCTAAACCCTTAAGTTCAGCATTACTCTCTGCATTTTTCAGCATGTGCAGCAAAAACTCAGCACTCTTTTTGGGCCATCGACCCTGTGTCCAGCCCCACTGTTTGGCCTGGGTACACCTACCAACTCCCCCGTTGTATCGATGGAAGGGGACACACTGCTTCTTTAAAATGACATCTTTCAGATACTTGGTGACCTTTTGAATGTGCATACCCTTGATGGCTTGGGCAGTTTCACGTGTGTTCTTAAAGTGAACATGAAGGTTCGAACCTCTTGATTTGCATGACTTCGTGGGGTTTTCTGGGTCAAGTGAATAGCGAACCATTTTCAGAGGTCACCTCTGGTCACTTTCTGGAAGAGGAAGAGCCAAATTTCACTTCTTTAAAAAATGAATAAAATAACCTGAAAGGATAGTTAAACAGTATGGCAGGAATAAAGATGAGAAAGTGTATGAACACTGAACCAAGAGGGGCTGTTGGTATGCTCCTTGAGATGAAATCAGAGGTAGCTCAAAGACAGTGGTCTGAATCTTGGCAAAAGGAGTAAAGTGATTAACTTTTGAGGGACTTAAGGTCCCCCTATTCTATGGAAATTCCTAAATGGAGAATGTAACTTGCATAGGTGCTCCTTAGCTGCCAAGGTCTCACATATAAGGAAATGCCAGGTGTACTTAATAGAGTAGTTGGAATTAGTAACCTATTCAACTTAACCAAGAGTTTAACTGTGTGAATGTGTATGTGTTAAGGGCAGGAGGAAAGGGTTATTTACATATGACTCATTATAAAACCAGTCAATACAATCTCATAATATAAAACAGGTCATATGACTACACCTATAATAGACTTGGAATCCATAATTAACAAAAATTTGATTTTTTACTTATACCACAATCATCGCAACATTTGGTAATACATGCAATGACTACTTTTGTTAAGAAAGACTAAAATTACTGTTATAATTCTGAATGACATTTTATAAATCACTTCAGTTTACTAAAATGACTGTTACTTAGTGAAATACTAATGTAATTAATTGGTAAAAACAATTTGATGGATTTCCTTATATTTCACTTGATGATACAAAAATAATGAACATTTAGCAGTTCTTTTGCTTTTTTATATTCTATAAATATTGCAAAAGATGTATGAGGAGAAGAAATCATAGTGATTCATAATTAAACAGTGTTAAAGTGTTAGGTGGTTGACTTTGTAAGACGGAGTTCACTTACAGCTGAACTGGTAAACTCTATCCTTTTTACTAAGCATGGAAATTTGTATGGCTTTGACATTTGGGTAAGATAAAGACAGTGAAATTTATGACATGCTATTTAAAGTGCAAAATACCCTTGGCTATCCCCAGGGTCAATATGTTCACTGATGATATTCAAAAGGCATTACAAATTAGACAGCTTGATTAGACTCCATAACCAAATATCTAGCTGGGAACATCTGCTTTGAGCTATCTCAAAGCTATAATTCATCACAAAGATGGGGGTTTACAAGGGAGAGACAATGTGTCCATGTGCACATACAGACTGTGGAGAGCTTACTCCTCAAATCTCTTCAAGGAGTGTTGCTTGTACTGTCTAGCTTTGATGTACCATATATTTGCTTTTAAATAAAAGCTTTACAAGACTATGCTCTGTGGATTCTTGTGAGTTCTTTCAATATCTAAACTTGTGAAATACTTTCAGTCTTATATATTATTCAAAATAGTAGCCTCAGCCACTCTTCTTTTTGAGTAGCAAAACAAAGATATTACAGTGGTCAGTCCTTTATGGAAGTATGCAATTGCAATGAGCTTTAATTTTTCTAAACTTCCGCCCTCCCCTAAAACACTTTCAGTAAGGCTATAACAAAATCAGTCAAAAACTATTAAGTTATATGTCCAATGTCTAAACTGTCTTAGAGACAAGGACAATCAGAGGTAGAATCAAGGTCTAAGATGACTACAGACAGTAACTACAATAGGCTAAGTAATGTCCCACCAAAATATCCACATCTTAACCTACAACATATATATTGGCAAAAGGGAAGTTTAAGATATGATTATATCAAGTATCTTGAGATGGATAAATTATCCTGGATTTTCTAGGTAAGCACAACATAACCACAAAGGTCTTTATAAGAGGAAGTCAAGAGGGTCAAAGTCAGAAAAAAGACGTAGCTATTAAACCAATGGTTGGAGTAATGCATTTTGAAGATGAAGGGAAGGGTTGTGAGTCAAGGAATTTGGGCAGCTGCTAGAATTTAGAAAAGGCAAGGAAACAGATTACACCCAGAAGCCTCCAGAATGAATGCATTCACTTTGATTTTAGTCTCCTAAGACTCACTTTAGAAGTCTTACTTCCAGAACTGTAAGATCATAAATTTATATAATTTTAAGCCACTAAAAATGTATACAATTTTTATAGCAGCAAAGGAAACCAATAGAATTACCAGTGTGACCCATCCTTAAGTTATAAGCCAGTGATTTTTTTTATATTTCTAAGATTTCCAGAAAGAGACTGGTCCACAATTTAAAATCATACATATTTACAAAGTGAGTCACTGCCTTTCATATTTATCATAGCAGAATCACTAAACAGTAACAAAAATGTCTGAAAGAATTAGCTGAAGCAAGGCAAAATATGAAGGCTTCTGATATTCTTACCACAAATCTTTTGTTAAGCTGAGGAAAAATAGTGAGAGAAGGGAGGATTTTTTGGTGGACAGTATAGCCCTGATACTACTTAGAAATAATTTTAATAATTACATTCCTTTTTTTGTTAAGGAGAATTGTGGACAGACAAGAGGGGTCACTTTTATCAGACAATTTTTCTTCCAGTGTTCCTTTTTCATACAACTTGACAGTGCATTTTTTTCACAGCCTAGACAGAGAAGTGTCTTTAGTCTTGGTTTAGCTAACTGCTTGATATTTGAAGCTATTAATATGATATGTAATTTTTTTTTCTGAGTCAAATTACCTTCTAAGAACTCAGAAAGCTCTTGTAATTCAGAGGTAGTGGACAGTCTGCTACTGTACTTTTTTTCTAACAGAGAGTTTAAGATGATCAACAAAAAGCATAGATATAGTTTCTGTGATGCCATCACCCTTATCTTGAGCAGTGTGTTCTCAGAAGGTGGTACTTAAGTGAATTCTTAAATAGATGCTCTTTTTTTTCCCTGTTTACCAGACTGAATTTTTTACTGATCAGTGTTGAGTAAAGGACCTGAGATATAGCCACTAATGCAATTTGGCTTACTATTAGACTTATTTTATATCCATCCATGATCAAATTTTGCTCCATATATTTGATAGTATTTTGTCAATTTTGCCTGCTTTTTCTAACGAAGTTTTCATATGTTCAGGATCCACCAAGAAATAAGCAAATTGATAGAGATCAGGGAATCCTACATTTTTTAGTGAATTTTTGTCTTTTCTTATTTTGGTGAGATTATACAAATATCATTTCCAGCAAAATTGCAAAACAAAAACAAAACAAAACAAACAAACAAAAAAACAACAACAGGATTTGGTGATTATTTCAATCTACTAATAAGATATTAAGAGGAAAGGACAGTGCATGGAAGAGAAAAGTTTCTAGTGAAAGTTCAAGAGACAAAAAATGTCAAGAAAAGGAGAGGAAGAAGTGGAAGTAAGAGGAAGCAAGATGCTGATCAGGATTTGTACTGGAAGAGTGAGGAGAGTTTAAGTTAAAAGTTAAGTAGTATACATTTCATTAGGTTTTATTTATATCTCTTAGAAATGATTTTAGATCTTTCCTGTCCTGCAGTGGTGTCTTCATGCCAATCAAAAAATGTTGACTACTGAATATTTAAAACCTTTGAAATCTTGTGTTCTAATTCACATAGATGGGTTATATTACTTACCCTAAATTCAGGTGTTCTATGTGTATTGTGCCTATTAAATATCATTCTAAACTGAAACTATTCCCCAAATACTTAAAACAGCCCTGGCATCTTTACTAGAATGAGAGCTTACATTTTTAATTTAGATATTCTGAGGCATGCACCCAGTGTGATTAAATTTATATACTAATTTCTAATAGATCTTTACTTAACTGAGATAATATAAATGTGGAAAGCATTTTAAATATTTCTAAAACATGTTAAGAAAATTATAAATATACTAATCTATTTAAAAGGTAGAGGAGGGGAAAGATTTTGTGATTTGTTTTCATTCTTTTAAGAGGCAATAATAATAAAAGTGGCATCAGAGACAAAGACAAATTCAGATATTACAAAATTTAAGTTCAGTAACTCATATTCATTTACCCTTAAATATTTCCTAATCTTAGAAGAGTGTTTAGAATGGTCATCTCACTTCTATATTCATAACTAACATCTTCCCTAAATCCTCCAAATTTTAATGCTACAAATATATTCCTTTAAAGAAAAGAAATTACTGAGGAAACACAAACATCATAGCAACCCAAAAGTATATATCACAAAAATAAAAATAAAAATGCATGTTGTAATATCTACATATTTTGTTGAAATTAGTCAGTCTTATGAACTCAAACCCAGGTTTCAAAAGTAGCAGCAGTTCTGGTTTTAGTAGAAAAGCCTGATAAATGCCTCTTAAGTATTTTGGAATATTTTTTCAAAACCCAATACAATTAAAATAACTCAGATTACTTTTACTTTACTTGATTTTTGTATCATTTTTTGACTTTTATAAGATTTTTAAATTGTTAACAAAACAATTAATGGATGGCCCTTAAGGGCATTATGCTAAGTGAAAGAAGTCAGACCAAGAAAGACAAATACCAAAGTCATAGATATAGAGAACAGATCAGTGGTTGTCAGAGCTGGGGGTGTGGTGGGGATCAAAATAGGAGGGAGTGGGTAAAAAAAGAATGGGTAAAAAAGAGTCAAAAGTTCCAAACTCCAGTTATAAAATAAATAAGTCATAGGAATGCAATATAGAGCATGGCAACTATGGTTAATAATACTGCATTACATATTTTAAAATTGCTAAGAAAGTAAATTTTAGAAGTTCTCATCATGAGAGTAAACAATTCTGTAACTATGTATGTTGATGGTGTTAACTAAACAGTGTGGTTATCATTCTGCAATATGTACAAATATTGACTCAATATTTTGTACACTTGAAAATAATATAATGTTATATGTCAACTACAATTCAATTAAAGATGATTAAATTTAACGATGTACTATCAACTTTAATTTCTAACACAGCCATTACATGGAGCACACAGTTTCAATATGCATTTACATTGCAAAACTACATTTCTTTTGGACAGTCTTTTCCCAAAAACTCTTCCAGAGAATACTGAAAATACAGAATATACATAATATATCAAAAGGTTTACCCAGAATATTTTAAAACATTTTTCCTCATTTACAAACACCATAAAAATAATATTTTATCTTAAATATATATATATATATATATATATATATATATATATATATATATTCATTGGGAGAGAGTAAGAAAAAGCATGAAATGAGTCTCAAAAATATTATCAATGTGTAATCTGACAGTTAATCTCAATTTTCTACTAATTTGGTCTGTTACTAGTATTTGGCTAATTTGAGCTCTTTCTTTTCGGTACAGATTTTGCACTTAACTTATGGCATGTTATTCTCTTAGTTTGCCTCCTTCTGTAAGTTTTTCTCTTTCTCTATTTCTTCTGCTGATATGTAGACATTGAAAGGCTTCAGGTACCAGTCCTAGGTCCATTTTATTTTTTTCTCTATTTACACTTGCTTCTTAAATAACGTCATTGAGTTTCATGACTTTGTATGGCAACTATACGGTAATAACTACCCTAAGTCTGAGTCAGTCTTCTCCAAAATCTAGACGTAGGTATTTTACTGCCAAATCTATGTGAATTGGCAATAAGCACTTTGAGCTTAATATATTCATACCTAACTTACTGATTTCTTTTTTCTACACAAATTGTTTCTCCCTCATTCTTCCTTAAGTAACTAAATATCAACTCCCTCCTTCCAGTTTCTCACTGGAAAAACTCATTGGAACCACCCTCAACCCTCCTATTTCTTTCCACCCGCAGGGCAGTCATCAGCAATTTCTGTTGGGTCTATCTTTAATTATAGCTTGAAACTGACCACCTCTCATTATTTCCACCTGGTCCAATTCGTTAAACATGGTCACAGAAATTACTGTTTTTCTCACTGAGCTTCCAGCTTTCCCTTTTGCACCTCCACACCTTAGCCTTTTCCTGACAGTTTAGCTTTTCCCAAGCCTGAGCCATTTATTTGATTTTTATGAAGATTTTATTTATTTAATTTTTTGAGAGAGGGGAAGGAAAGGAGAAAGAGAGAGAGAGAAATGTCAATGTGTGGTTGCCTCTTGCTTGCCCCAAACTGGGGACCCCGCTAGCCTGAGCCATTCAAAATGTAAGACACTCCTTGGCTCAGTACTCTCAGTTTCCTCACCCTAGTCTAACTAAAATTCAAACTACTTTCCTTGCCCCAGTAGGATGTATATGATCTAGCTTATTGCTCTGTCTCTGGTATTATCTCCGTCTCTGTTGCTCATTTACTTTTTTCTAGGCAAATTGACCACTGTGATAGTCATTGAATTCCAACCTTACCCTGTCTCAAGACCTTAGCATTTGCTTTTATTATCCTGTAAATCCATTCTAACCCCAGATTTACATATAATTTGCATATTGATTTTTTGTTATATCAGTTTGACGGTTCCATGTTATATTAATCTTACCTTTTTAAAAATAATCAAACCCTAACTGCTGTGGCTCAGTGGATTGAGCGTCGGCCTGCAAGCCAAGTGTCACTGGTTCGATTCCCAGTCAGGGCACATGACTAGGTTGCACGTCAGGTCCCCAGTTGGGGGCTCAAGTGAGAGGCAACCACACAGTGATGTTTCTCTCCCTCTTTCTTCTTTCCCCTCTTTCTAAAAATAAAATAAACAAACAAATAAATTATTAAAAAATAATCAAAATATACTTTTAGTTTACTAGTAGTACATGCTTTTCAAGGGTCAGCCCCTCCATCTTCTCAGAGAGAGGGTATCTCGATCTGAATTCTCCCCTGCACTACAGTCAGAAGGCTTTATATGGATTCAAATGTCATGGTGAGAGAGAATTTCAGTTAATATTTACGTCATGTTTTATTTTCAGAATTCCCAAATGTCCCTTTTTAAAAATTATATATTAATTTCCACATGAGAATTTACCCCACCTATTAGGGAATGTATCTATCTCACTGCCACAAAGAATTCCCTGAAGGCTAAGACTAATCCCAACTTTTGTGTGTTTTTCTTTATTTTTATTCAATTTTTCACCAAATACAAATCACACCACATTAGTCATATCTAATAGTCTCCAGTTAAAACAGAGCAGGCTGAAACTAGAAGAGACATCTGAAACAAAGCTATAAAGTTTACTCTTGGGAAATCAGAAGAAAACTACCAGGAATGGCTTATGGCTTATGAAAGATAATCATGGTGGTATATTGGAAAAGATTTACATAACAAAGAGACCAGTTTGGGAATAAATTATGAATAATGCTGCTGATAGCCCTGGCTGGTTTGGCTCAGTGGATTGAGCGTCGGCCTGCGAGCTAAGTGTCGCTGGTTTGATCTTCCAATCAGGGCACATCAGAGAAGGAAAACTCTGATTCCAAAAAACCTCCGCTGCCTTGCGGCATACCTCCTCAGGGGAAAGGCTAAGGGAGTAAACCCTGACAGAAAATCCGGAGCCGGAGTCCCTAAGGCGGTTTGACGTTGTAGTCAATACCGGCAACTCCTGCGGCGCACCTGAAGCCAAGCTGTATTGACTCCGTCTTTCCCTTGGATCCTTCAGCTGCGAAGAGAGGGGGGGTCTGCTGCATGGGCAACAGCAGACCCTCCATATCACCCTGCCCAGGCTCTGTAGCTTCAGCTTCACTGGAGAGGACACTCCAGCGTCATCGCAAGATGTCGATTCAACACGGGAGGAGACAGATACCGTGTCACTCCCGAGTCGGACTGCACAATCATTCTCGGCGGTGCAGACAGACTCTTAAGAAGCTACACCATCGTCTCTCGAGACGGACGGCTGCCGATAATGCTGCTGATATTTGTGATGATATTAATGATTAAAATATTAAAATAATAATATTTAACACTTACTATGGGGCTCATTTTGTGGCAGAAAATGTTAAGAGAACTTGCTACCTGTACTGAGTGATTTAATTCCTTCAGTAATCATATAACGTAGGTATTAACATTATCTTTATTTTGCAGAGAAGATCAATGAGGCACATTTATATTTAATTTACATTATGTCACTCAATAGTAAATAATATGGTTGGGATTAGAATCCAGTTAAGTACACTGGAACAACTGCTCTGCTAACAGACATGTGGTCGTGCTTTCTTAAAATTGATTGAAATAGATTAAGAGTATCTTACACTATTAAAAACATATGCTTAAGTGAATTATTATAAAATATTGATAAAATACTGTATTATATATGAAAAACAAAGTTTGAACTTTGACAGTGCTATAGGTAATATTAATGGGAAATATATTGAAAACATATTAGAAGAATAATAAAATGTTTTTCTCTTAAACGGGTTGAAAAAATAAAATTACATCACCAGAAACTTGAAAATGGTTCCTGAAGTATAAAACCATTTCAAATTGGAATTTCAAGATAACTTATTTCATGCTCATCTTCACACAGTTGGCGACATGCCATGGGGAAAGAAGAAAGGAATATTAGTATCTAATCAGACTCAACCATTTTGAAAATGAAAGGTTTTTATAATAAGCAAATTAGGAAAACTGCCTGGTATTGATTACAGATTCATATAATTAACTGAGGTTTTAAGTTATACTATATATGTTATATTATACATGTTGTTATCAAATATGTCTTCTCCTAAGTAAATAAAATATCTGTATTTTACATAGAAAAGTTTTCTAAATATTTGCAAATAGATCTCTGAATTCAATAATGCAAATATTGATAATGCAACTTTTTAAATTCCAAAATATAAGCCTGAACCTATAAGACATTTTATAACTTGTCAGTGAATCTGACTTAGTCTGATATGAGCTATTTATATCCTTATTCATTTAGCTTGAATATTTGTATGTTTGTTTGCTTTTTGTAAAAAGATTGTTTAATCATAAGATACTGCCCTAGGCTATGATGAGTCTGTTGCCTAATATCTTACATATGTACATTTAAGCTTTAAACATATCTGAAAAAGTCCAGAATCTGTCTTTCCCAGATAGGGAAGTCTGGTTGTCTAATCTGTAGAAATGTCAGCTGTTAATGTCTTTCATTAAAGAGGTTGCCTGGAAAGTAAACGCATCAGCTATCCCTCCATTTGCATATCATTCTAGACATGACCACATCCTGTCTGACATTACGTTTGTACACAGGGGAAATAAAGTTTGGTAAATTTAATTTAGGCAAGAAAAAGTTCAGCATAATTTCTATCAGTGCTTGACAGAGATGTAGACCGCTACTGTGCTAGTACTAGCACCTATCACCTAATGTGCTGATTTAATTAGAGGGTGCTGTTCTCATTAAGAAATAATAGCATGTCAAATATTTATTTCAATTCCCATAAAGTGATAAATTGTGATGGTATAGACTGACTGTTGTAGTAATTAAGATGTAATTAAGGAATAATTAAACATAAAAACACAAATAATGACTTTAAACTTGATTAGGCTATCAGAAAAGTAACAGATAATATACATATAAATATATTCATAGGATACTGTGATTGCTTGAAATAACATCTATTTTAGAATTCCCTCCAGAGCAAGATTACAAAACATATACAGGAATATCATACCCTTTTCTGATCATATTTTTAATACCAAAATGTAGCATGCAAGTTTTAACTTCTAGTATATTAACCAGCTGTAGACTTAAATGGCTTTTCTTTATTTCCTTTTTCAAAACTCAAACACATTGTAAAGGAACAGACGTGCAACCTACTGAAGTTTCCATAATAAGTTTCCTCAGAAACAAAGAAATATGTTAATAAAATAGTCTCTAAAATAGTTTGACTCATTAAGCATTCTGTTAATAAAATAAGTCAGGAATATTAATTAAACATGTAAGCATGGTGCTATGGCAGGCACTGTAGTTTTAGTAAACATTGTAACTCTTTAATTGCCATAAAATCCAGCGAGTTGAAGATTAAGGAAGAAGGAAAACTGAATTTCTTTGTTCTGAGCCTACGTCTAGTCAGTGCATGTTCAAGATTCAATCCACACTCAAAATATGAATAGCATAATTAAGAAGCAGATGGCATTATTAAATACAAAGAGCCTTTGAGGCATTTCAAAACTGAGTTACAAAATCTGTTCTCATACTCAAATCTCTAATATCAAATGTGTCAAATTTACTAACCTCATTTCCTTATTTTTATAAAAGATGGGGTAATAAATGACATAGGGATAACTTAGGAAAATAAAGTGTAATACAAAATATAAAACACAAAATAAGTTGGAGTTTTGAAAATATCACTTTCATTTTTTTATAAAAAAAAAACAAAATTCAACTAAATAAAATTTAAAGGCCTTATTGGCTTTATTCGATTTGTGAATAGGGCAGCTTCTAATTTAGCAGAGAGAAAATTGTTCACAATGAAAACTTTCATAGGCAGAAGAGAGCAGAAACAAGAAGATTTCACTAGGTACCTCCCACCCCCAAAAAAGGCTTAGTTATTGCAAGTTTACTTTCCTTTACAGGATGAAAGGGGTCTACCAAGCAGATGGCTTAACTAGTGCTGATTAGATAATTCATTTTTATTTTATTTATTTATTTTTAAGTATATTTTGATTGTATTGTTACAATAGTTCCAATTTTTTCACCTTTGCTCCCCTCCTCCCAGAACACCCCTTCCTTCAACAATCCTCCTACAAGTCCATGCCCATCGGTCGTACATACAAGCTCTCCTGCCTCACCCTTTCATATATTCTTCCTTTTTTTTTTTAATAATTAATTAATTAATTATTTTAACAGTAAAAAATAACAATTCCTCCCTCTCAGACTTAAGACCCTTTATAGTCTTATAAAGGACAATGTGTGAAGGTCTTGAGCTCCTCTAGCTGCTTCAAGCTGGACATGGTCGTCATCCTACCTACCCTTGGGTCCAGAAATCCCTAATAAGAGTGGGGGTGTGGAGGGGAGGGTGGCCTTCCCACATGGGGAAGGATTGTGCAGACTCCAGGTCGGTTGGCTGTCCCCGAACAATGGCATGCTTGATTTAATAGGCTGGCATCCTTGTTGTATTCTGGAGGCAACAGATTTGGCAACAGGGTTAAAGGCATCATTCAATCGTAACCACTAGATGACAAAAGACAGATATTAATTTTTCAATGTCCCACATTAGGGAAAAGAAGGGCTTCTTTGGAGGAAGGTGTGCCAGGTACATCTCACCTTTCCAAAACCCTTTTTCCCATTATACTTAGTTTGGGCTGAGGGAAATATTTTAGATTTCCCCCCTCTCAGGCCTCTGGGCTCTTTCTGTCCAAGCCATTAGGACAGAAAAGAGAAACCAGTTTTAAAGTGAAGCCCCGAGACCACCCCATTCTTCACCAACCCAGCGACTTAGTTCAGCCAAACCATTGAGTCTCAGGAGGCAACGATGCAGACAGGATTAAGTGAGGTGTATATGTACAGACAATCACTCAGGTAATGAAATCATAGGCTTATGCCCTTTGATAGCAGAAAACACATGTTAATTTATGTAACATAACCTACATACAAGTCTTTAAATCTGTAGAACTGTCTTATTGGAAAGACATCCAGTTGCAAGGCATTTGACATTCTTCTTGCCTGTAAATTAAACATCTTTGATGATACCACATAGTTTAACTTTCAAATGAAAACAATTTTTAAATGAAAAGAAACTTTAAAGATGGTTAGCTGCACTACTTTATAGTCTACCACTGAGCATAGTGATTTTCCTTGAGTCACGATTTTTCTCCCTAAGATT
The DNA here is from genome assembly GCF_987537825.1 of Furipterus horrens. Classification (NCBI taxonomy): domain Eukaryota; kingdom Metazoa; phylum Chordata; class Mammalia; order Chiroptera; family Furipteridae; genus Furipterus; species Furipterus horrens. The sequence goes on from NW_028327172.1 coordinate 178,557,551, forward strand.
ATCCTCTTTGTCATTAAAGGGACTGCATAAAGTCCATTTTTAATTTATCCTGTTCATTTGCATGAACACAACAAGAGCAGAAAATGATCGTTTATGATCTTTAGTTCTGCTTTGCTGGAACTTATGCAAGGAACATTTAGGGTGACCTTCAGTCTGCCCTTCAGGGCACAGAAGCAAAACCACATACCTGGCCTTCAGCTTTGCCTGTAAACACCTGTCTTTTCCAAGTTCTTCTGGTTTTCCATTGTGCTTTAAGGTCTCTTCTAGACATCTTTCAGGAAAACAACCTTCATTCCTTCCCTGGAGAGATTGCCATGGACTGCAAATCCAGCCAAGGTACTAGGCCTTTTATCTCATGGGCTTTTATTACCTTTGAAAGTCAATTCCAGTTCCTCAGGGCTTTTTGGTAACAACCAGAGCCCAAGCATATCTCCTTTAGGCATGACATTCCAGTCAAAGTCTTGGTTAAAAATAAAAACCTCTATTAACAACTGGTCTTATTAGTTTTATGCAAAGAAACGTATGTCATTACTTACTTCTTTAGAATGCCAAACTCTGGAGGCATCAGATAGGGAGAAAAATATACAGTGTGAAGGAAAATCCTTGTCCTTCTAATATTCACTGAACTTGCATTTCTATTCTTTATATTTTCATTTTGTCCCCCACTAAAAATTTTTTGTTTGTTTTTTCATTACAGTTGTCCCACTTTTTTCCCCCTCTTGCTTCCCTGCACCCTGCCCCCCTTCTCCCACATTCAGTCCCCACCCAGTTGTCCATGTCTATGAGTCATTTATACATTTTCTTTGACTAGACCCTTCCTCTTCTTACCCCCTTCTCTCCCTCCCATCTCCCCCTTTGTTACTGTTAGTTTATTTCTTGTTTACATACCTCTGGTTCAATTTTGCTTATTTGTTTGTGTTGTTCATTAGTTTCCTGTAATAGGTGATAGCATAAGGTATTTTTCTTTCATTGCCTGGCTTATTTCGCTAAGCATAATTCACTCTAGTTCCATCCATGTTGTTGCAAATGGTAGAAGTTCCTTCTTTCTTTCAGTACTTATTCGTTGTCATTTTCCCCCTTTGTACTCATATTCCTCTCTGTCTCTCTCTGTTTCTTCATCTTCTTAAAGCAGACCCTTTAGTATCTCTTGCAATGCTACTTTGGTGGAGATGTACTCTTTTAGCCTTCTTTCGTCTTGGAAACTCCTTATTTCACCTTCCATTTTGGATGAGAGTCTTGTTGGGTAGAGTATTCTTGGTTGTAGGCCTTTGTTTTTCATTGCTTGAAATATTTTTTTGCCATTCCCTTCTGGTTTTTACTGTTTCTGCTGAGAAATCTGATGATAGCCTTATTGGAGCTCCCTTGTATATTATTAGTTGTTTCTCTCTTGCTGCTTTTAGGATCCTCTCTTTGTCTTTGAATGTTGCCATTTTAATTATGATGTATCTTGAAGTGAGCCTGTTGGGGTTCATCTTCATTGGGACCCTCTGTGCTTCCTGGACTTGCGTGACTCTTTCTCTCATCATGTTAGGGAAGTTTTCTGTCATTAGTTTTTCAAAGAGGTTTTCTATCCCTTGCTCTTCTTCTTCTCCTTTTGGAATTCCTATGATATGGATATTATTATGTTTCGTGTTGTCCTGTAGCTTTCTTAGAGCCTCTTCAGTCTTGCTCAGTCTTTTTTCATTTTGTTGCACTGTCTGGGAGTTTTGGTCTACATTGTCTTCCAGCTTGCTGATCAGATCTTCTGTTTTCTCTGGCCTGCTTTTAATTCCTTATATTGTGTTCCTCAATTCAGAGATCGTATTCTTCATTTCCTCCTGGCTCTTATTGATAGCTTCTATGTCCTTTTTCACGCTGGTGTAATTCTCAGTAAGTTCCTTGTAGTTTTTCTGGAGTTCCTTGTAGTTTCCCTGGAGTTCTTTGTAGTTTCCACTCAGCTCATTGAGCTTCTCCATAATCCATGCTTTTAATTCCATATCTGATAGTTGGCTCCCCTCTATTTCATTTAGCACTCTTTCTGGGGATTCTACCTTTCTTTTCAATGGAGTTTGTTACTCTGTCTCCCCATTTTTGTGACTTCTATTGTTTGTTGGTGCTTCTTATAATAATCTGCACTTCCTGGATCTGACCCTGGTGGCGTCAGATCCTGTACCAGCTTGGGCCTAGGAGGCCTGTTGGAGACTTCCAGGAATCTAATGCCTTTGTCTGACTTCTTTAGTTGTTAATCTATTCAATCTGTGACTAGCTGTCAGGTTTAAGGACCCTGGGTGTGGCAGCTTAATTCCTGTATGCTGGGCTTTTGCTTCCCCTCATGTTGACACACTTGGAGCGTGCAGAATGTCTGCCTGTAGTACTTGGGATGAGTCAGCACTGCAACCCGGTTGGCTGTTTCCCCAGTTCTCCCCTCAAAGCCACCACAGCAAACTCTCCCCAAGCATCTCTAGTCCTCTCTGCCTTCCCTCTGCTCGAGCCCAGGGTAAGTGGGGGCCAAAATATTTTCGTATGTGATTTGCTTAAGAGCTCTTTTCCTCCCGCTGTTTCTCTCTGGCTAGCAAGAAGCCCTGTGGCTTTTCACTTTTCACAGCTGATACTATTTTACTTTCTACTCTGTTGCTGTAGGCTGGGAAGCTCAGCTGGGGGTTTAGACCCTGCCCTTCTCAGGGGGAACCGCTGGCTGCTGAGCTGTTTCTCGGTCCCTTCATCTGCCACCTGTGTGAGTTCAGCCAGCCCTTCCACATCTCTGCACTCCCTACTGGTCACGTTGTAATGTAGCAGCCTTTTCTTTCTCTCTGTGGTGATAAGACTTCTTTCCAGCTAGTGTTCCATTGGTTACTCCAGATGATTTCTCCAAAATTAAGTTATAAATCCAGACTAGTTCTGGGAGGAGGTTAGTGTAGTTTGCACTTACTCTTCTGCCATCTTGTTTCTCATCCTGATTAGGTAATTCTTGATTGACTGATTTAAGATTCTATTTCTGAAACAGCTGCAATTATAATTAAGTTTTGGTCTGGTGACATAGGACTTAGCATAACTGACTTCATTTGGATCCTGTTGTCTTATTTTTAATTAATATAAATAATCTTATTTATTAAAATACTAAATATATATACCATCCATGATTGGAAGTAGTTAAAATATTAAGGGAAAATTAAAGGCCTTTCATGTAACATCTCTTTAATAATTTGCTTGTTCTCCAAATCTTTGATTTGAATTTGACTTTTAGAGATAGATGTACTTTTTTTTTTTAATTCTTGCTTTGAAATATTTTCACGTTATTTTTAAGTTTTCTAATTTTTCAGATTACAAAAGAGCATGTATTCAGGTATATTAGTAGTTCACTAATAACTTTTTAAGATGCAAATAGAAAAATTCTCATATGCATGTGAAATTTTAAGATGATGTTTTAAAACAGCAATTTTCAGTCAGTGTGTTGAGGCACACTGATGAGCCACAAGGCATTTTAAAACATGCAAAACCTGACCGTTTAGTCAGGGGCACTGAAATCTTTTCCCTTAGTTTGTCCAATTAAAAAAATGACAGTAGCCAACTAAACCATAGTTTTCCAGTATGAATAAATAAAAATTATACCTGTTTGTTTGTAGATCAGCAAACAATATATATTTTTTGTGGCACATAATTTTAGTAATTTGTTTGTGTCATGAAATGAAAATGCTTGAAAATTGCTGATTTAAGGAATCAACAATTATAAAAAATGCAACAAATGAGAAATGTACTTTTAAATTCATTGGACTGGAGTATTAAAAAATGATTCATCAGTGTTTCTAAAAGTTTGCCCAATGGACAACTCTAGAGCTTATGATTAAGTATATTAAATCTGGAATGTTGGGTGTAAAACATCTCATATCTACATGAAATGAATCCCTATTGGGTTATCCTTCAAGTTAATTGAAATAAATCTAGATGTTTTGCACTCGTTATATAAACTTCTATCCCTCTTTTTTTTAATGTCATCTATTTAGTTGAGTTCTTTGGCTATTTCAACACAATCATGTGTTCTGCATATATGCCTTTCTGTGAAACTTAGTCTATTAGCTCTCTACCTAATGCCTTCATTGATAAAAGTTAGAATGATGATAAAGATGATCATAATGATGATGTTAATAATGAAGATAACTATTATATTATCACTTCACTCTAATCCTTGTTATAGGTTAAGTTCATTGCATATCATTTATTTTAGTTTTCACAACACTATTCTATAAAGCAGTACAAATATCTCCCTTGACCACTGTGCTACCCTGCTTCCCAACTGAAGAAAATATCTTAGTCATCTTACATCTACATATTTCTGAATTTTACCTTCATACAAAGACTCTACATCAAATGTGTCAAAAAAGTACATATATATAGGTATTTATGATTTATTTTATTTTGTCCTCTCTTATTTTACACTGTTGTGAGAAAATTATATTAAGCTGTCCCAAACATTCTTTGTGATTTTACTTATTTTTGTTTTATATTTTCACAACTAACAAACTTTTAAAATATCTCAATCTTGCATTCTTAATATATATATCAGAAACTTTAAAAAAATTTGATCCACTTCTTGCCTTGTTTTCTGCTTATTCAAATCACTTCTACGTATGTCTAGCAGTGGGCTTTCATGTTTCTCTGAATGTATCAAGTTTAAAGTATTATCTTTAGTCTTCAGAGACTTTCAGAAAATGTTTGTAACTTCATGAATAAGATGTATTAGGTTCTATTTATGTTTTCATCTCTGTTCTGCTCAATTTTCTAATCTTTATATTTATTCATACCACTAATTAATCTTTGATTTGGTGAATCAGTCTATGCCTGTTCCTCATCAAGTCACATCTGTTCTTAAAACACATTTGAACAGTATATATTATTGTCCTATTGGAATCATTATAATCTGGAATGTAGATTTGGACAGTAAAAAAAAAAGTAAAAAAAAGTTAATTACTGATGACAAAAATTCTAATAGAGTTACTCTACATAATGCCTTTAGAATTAAACCATAAAGATATTTAAAAATTACAGTTAGAGCAGTGCATTTTTTTCAATAGTAGTTAAGAATTGAGAGACACAGCCAGGTTCTCATCTCTACATTCATTATCTTAAATGTTAGCATTATGGCAAGTATTTTTTTTATAAATATTTAGTTTCAGGAGAGAAATTAATGTGAGAGAGAAGAGAAATATCACCATTAATATTAATGCTGGTACAGTATTCAGTCATGTTAATTAGCTCCTAGTCTTATTTGAATGAGATGTTAGATTCCCATCTTAAAATGTACTAAATTAAAATTCTGATAATTAATTTATCTTTCCATACTCCCTAAGCACCCATTTTCTTCTCAACCAATTTTGATCAGGAGTTACAGTATCTCCACAACTGCACTCAAATTACTCTGTTGTCATCAATAATGTCCTTATTACTAACCCAACAGTAATTTCTCAGTCCTCATTTTATTTCACCATTTAGCAATACTTAACATTATTTTTTCATTTCCATCCTTAAAATTTTTTTTTATATTTCTCTTTTCTCATTAACTACTTCTTTTCTGTTTCCTTTGCCTTTCTTTAACTTCTAAATGCTGACATTCTCCAGGAATATTCTATCTACACTCAATCACTAGGTGTTCATATGTAGTCCCTGAGACTTTAATATCATCTATAATCAGATTCTTCCCTGAAATCCATGCTAATTTAGTCTACTTACTATTTTCTCTTTGATATGTAATAGGTATCAAAATGAGGATGTTAAAAAAAATAATAAAACCCTCATTTTTCTCAAAGCCTTTTAATATTCCAGTATTCCACATTGTGGTAAATGACTTGATGACTCCTTCTCTCACATGCCATAGGTCAGTCACAAATTTCTGTTGGGGGATCTTTGAATTTGAGCCTTTTCTCTAGCTCCCCCATAACCCTCTCAGTACAAAGAATTTTATCCATACCATTTGTAGGAACCAGAGCAAGAATAAAAATACAATTTACATACATACAACTAAGTACTTAAATGTTATGAATACAGCCTCAGCATGGTGGTTCAGTTGGTTGGAGGTCTTCCTGTACACCAAAAGTTCTGGGTTCAATCCCTAGTCAATGGGGCAGACTTAGTTTGCATGTTCCATGATTTGGGCATGGACAGGAGGCAATCCAATTGATGTTTCTTTATCTCTCTCTCTCTATCCCTCTTTCTTCCTCTCTCTCTAAAATCTATAAACATCCTCAAGTTAGGATTTTAAAAAAGTTTTAAACACAGTTTTATTCACTGCCCAGCCTGCTTCCTGTAATGGAACCCATCTGGCTTTTTCTTAGGGATTTTCTTTATGACAGTAAAACAGAAGATATGCTTTCTTTCTTTCTTTCCCTGGCCAGCCCACTGACGATGGGTCAGCCAGAGTACTAGCAAAGATATGTTAAGACATGACCTCCTGAAAGTTGGTTCAGACTCCTGGGACATGACTTGTCCATTTTGAACGTAGACAGAGGCTCATGAGGTGAAACTCCCAATGGAACAGAACAGCCTTGCTCCTCTCCCCAATACCACACTTGACTCAGCATTTCCCAAATGCCACTACCCAGCAGAGGGGAGAAAAACAACACTATTCATCTAGAGAATTGGATAGTTCAAACACACTGTTTGAGTGATTTCCCCCCTACATGTTTTCTGTCTCACTGCATTTTCTGGCCTGGCAAGCAACCTTCTCATCAAAGGGCCTACTCTAGTGTATTACATTCACTTTGATTAGTTAAAAAATTTCAATAAACTTTCTTAAAATAATGAAAAGGAAAATAAATACAGAAGGTGGAGCAAAAGTAGGTTTACAGTTTTTCACTTGAAAAATAATAAAATAATTAATAAATAATACAAGGATAAGCCATTTTGTGTACTTTACTATAACCCTACTTTTGCCCCACTATATATATATTTATTTATTTATTTATTTATTTATTTATTTATTTATGTTTGTGTTTCAGTATTGGTAAATGTAATACCCCTGAAAGTGTGTGTCCATGGGTAGGAATCATCTTCCTAGATCTAAGTGACATGGTATTTGTCCCAGCATGTGGCTGTGCTATTTCCGTGCCTCTTACCATAATTATCGCATGTGAACCAATTACATTCCTAATAGGGTTAATTTGTTTAATATTAATCAATTTTTAGCACAAATGGATATTCTTGAGGGCAAAAAGAAACAAAATGAGTTATTCTCCACAGGGAATACATGTTCCTAAACTTCCACACTGTTTCCCAAAAATAGCAATAGAAAAAGAAGGTTCACCAATTTGTGTAATTTTACTAATTGGTTTTAAAATGCAGAATGCCTTTTTTGGATATTTCCTTGAAAGTGGGCTTGTGAAAATAGAAACTGTCTCAAAAATTTGCAAGTTATAGGCTTTATAAATAAGTATTATCTATTCAACTAGTAGTTTTTTTTTTAATTATCAATTTTTACTTTGATTTTGGAGAATAGAGTTTTCAAATGTTTCAACTAGACTGCATTTTACAACGTGTAAAGTCATATTTCATTCATGCTGCATTACAAAAGCAGAAATATCAGTTCAAAAGCATTTCTTAAAGTTGGACTTACAAGGCACTATCATTTTAGAATATGGTCCAGCCACAGAATCTTTGAAGATTTATCTTCTTTTTTGTGGACATTGTTAATGACTTGAATTGCATTCACATTTACCACTGAGGAGCTGTCTACAAAAGAGACAAAAATTGTCATAGCTGAAATGGTTCAGTGAATTGAGCGCCAGACTGTGAACCAAAGGGTCGCCAGTTTGATTCCCAGTCAGGGCACATGCCTGGATTGCAGGCCACATCCCCAGTTGGGGGTGTGCAGGAGTTAACCACACATTGATGGTTCTCTGCCTCTTCTCTCTCCCTTCCCTTCTCTCTAAAAATAAATATATAAAATATTTTTTAAAAGAGAGACAAAAATTATTTACAGTGAAGAAAAAAGTAGTATCAGCAACTCATTTTTATTGAAAATACCTGAAATATTTAATTCTGGCTTAAAAAAATTAACAATAAAGGACATTTAAAACAAAAAAAGATGAAAATATATTAGGTGATTTCTGTATTTTCTGACTAAATTTTAGTTTGTTGTTTCAAAATCACTCTGTATAATAAAATTTGATGATATGTAAATAAAACATTTGCCCTGAGAAATATACTGAAGCTTAATGTCAAAGTACTTAAACAGGTTATGCAAAACTGAGTAAAGGTGTCCAATGAATTTAGTTCTAACTCACAGTTATACTACAACCATATTAATTAAGTTTCAGTACATACATGTATTAATTGTACATACTATTGAAAAGAATGAAATATAACTACATATACCAATATAGAATGTTCCCAGAAGATATTGTTAAAAGGAAAAGGAAATGTTCAAACTAATTTTTGTAAAAATATATTAATTATTTTATATTATGTGCTGATATATTCCAAAAATAGAAAGCATATATAATAATTTTTTGCAAATACAGGAATTAAGTTTATTTTTATGCTCTATACTATATAAATATAGATATGACATATAGAATAAATGTTTTAATAATTACATTAACAGTCAAACATATTACCAAATGGGACTTATAATTTTTAGAATAATTTAAAATTTCATGATTATATACTCTTTCCCCCTTCTTTATGTCAAAGTGTTAAATTTTTGACCTTATAGAGACACACTCCATTTGCCAAGCAAATTTGGGAATTTTTTTCAGAATTTTTGGCAGTGAAACTAAAATGCATGACTTAACATATTCATTCACATTTCAGGCTACATTAACTAAAAATGTACTCAGGCTAAAATAATGTTATATAGGCAGATATATTTGAAAGAAAATTCACTAATTTACACTTAATGAACAGCAAATCAGGGTCAGTTAGAAAAACTGTTAAATAATTAGAAAAAAAATTATTTCTGATGCTTTTGCAAGCACTCTATTCATTGACTTACCACAAAAAACCATTCTCTAATTCTATAATGGTTATTTCCAAAATGTCATTACATCTACCAGGTAAGGGTTGTATGCCTTGTGCAGACTGTGCTGAGAGCTTTACATAAAGTATCTCATATGCTCCTCTTATTTACCTTAGGAGGTCAGAACTGTTGTTCATAGTTCAGATGCATGTAATACAGGCATAGTGAGGTCAGTTGATTGGCTTAAAGCCAAATGTCAGACAAGGAGGTGAACCAGGAATCTAGTACAATACAATCATTTGTAATCCAACTTAGCCTTATCATTTATACAGTTTTGCCTCTACATATGGTTTTACTACAGGAGTAAATCAACACACTGTCATTCAAGAGACCAAGTTTGATTTAAAATAGAGATTATAATTATGCATCTGAATAAATGAAATAAAATAGTATAATATTTCTAAATTTAAGATGTAAATTGCTGCTTCTTTGATATATAAAAAATTAAATCTTTGTCTTTTTATATTATAATTAGTATTAAACTCAATTATTTCCTGACAGGTATTCAAGCTGCAAGTTATGTTAAAAAAGTAACTACAGACTTCTGTAATTAGAATAGAATTAGAATTCATATTACATGCATTGGTAAGCATACAGTCTTTCCAGAAGGTATCCAGCCATGTGATATGAAAAGTAGGCCTTATACAGTTCTCCAAATTGCCATCAGCTGGCCTGTTGTATTTTCCTGAATCTCTTCGACAGTCTGAAATCTCTTCCCTTTCAAAGGTTATTTTAGTTTGGGTGAAAGCCAGAAGACTCAGGGTACCAAATCTGGGCTGTAGGGGGGATGAGGCATCTGGGTGATTTGAAGTTTTGCAAAAAACTCTGCATGAAATGTGATGTGTGATTAGGTGCACTGTCTTGATGAAGTTGCCAATCACCAGCTGCCCATAGCTGCAGCCTTCTGAATCACCCTAATAATTTCCATGAAGGATTCTTCAAACTTCATGCAAAATTTGATGCCAATTCATTGCTCTACTTCCTCAGTCATTTTGAGTGCAAGGACCACACAGTACAATGCTCACTCAGTGGTATCTACCATCCCCACTGACTAGTACAGTGAAGTTGTCATTGTTCATGCATGAGCATTTCAGTCCACTCTCTTTGGCTTCCAGGTTACATTGATGTCACACAAACCATTCTCATTATATTAATAATGTCTGGACTTTTTCCAGAGAGACTTCATATATATGTATATATGTAAATATATATATTTTGAATCTTATTGGTAGAATGTAATCGTATATACATCTGTAGGAGTAGCTCCAATATGTGTTGGGAACAGGAAACATGAGCCCTAGATAGAAAATTCATTAGTAGGCAAATGAAGTTATTTATCCTATTTCGAAACTTATATTAAGGAACTATTTAAACTTATTTGTACTCAGTTATTCTATTCCTCATTAATTTATTGACCAAAAAAAGAAAAACAAAACAAAAATGTTGTCTATCAATATTGTATTCTCATGAGAGTTTTAAATATTTTTGATAACATAATTATATGTATATATGCATATGTGCATATACATATGTGCATATGTGCATATACATATATATTCATACTTACACTGTCTTTCAAAAATGTTTAAACAATCTTATCTAAAGTTATGTAAATTGTGTTGTGTTACTAACTAGAGAGTAGTTTGTGAGGATAATTAATTTCCTTTCTAAGGAACTAGTAAAAATGACCCATGGACATGAACAATAGGGTGGGGATTGACTGTGGGAGAAGGGATAGACCTGAGTGGGGGCAATGAGGGAAAAAGTGGGCCAAGTGTAATAGAAAAATAATAAATAAATAAATAAATAAATAAATAAATAAATAAATAAATATTTTCCTTTCTATAGTATCCCTAAATTTATTTATTATTTCATTTGATCCTTGGTATGTGGCATTGATTTCCATTTGAGTAAAGCATACTGTTACTTAAAAACTCATACTTGTTTAGCTACATAAGTTGAATATTGTATAATTGCTTTCTTTCAGAAAACTAAAAAGGAAAAATCAAGATTTGTTCAACTTCATGATATAGAAAAGTAAAGGTAAATCTAGTGGGCCTAAGATTTGAATGTAAGTTTCTCTTCCAGCCCAAGGTATTTTGATTTATTTGAAAATAAAAAATATATATGATTTAAATAAGCTAAATATTTTTACATGTCTACTCATAATTGTCTCATTGAATTCACATTTTAAAAGCCTTTAAAATGTAATTTAATCTATAAAGCCATAATATATGCATTTTCAATTAAATTTGGATATATTTAATGGAATAAATAGGCTAAGAAAGATTATTGAAAGCTTTTTGAAAAGTTATTGAAATTCTTAATTTGTCAAGCAATTACACTTAATCATCTTGACATAAGTAACATTTCACAGTTAATATATATTTCAAAATTAAAAAATATATATTTGGAAGTATATCCAAAGCAATAATTAAATATTTTAAATTCTTCACAATATACACAAATATGAATATCTCAATTTGCAAGTAATCAACTATATGCTTGCAATCAAGCCTGTCAAAATCCGGTTATATTGGTAAGGAAAATTAAACACTTGAAAATATCAAAAATTTATGTCAATATTTATAGAAACATATTAAAGTTTTCTGTTATGTTCACTAAATTTTATTTATAAAAAAGTAAATCTGAATAATCTTAATTTAGTAATGCTTTGTAATGTGAATTTCTGACATGTTTTATGGGTCATGTAGAGTTTGAAAAATGTACTGCTGGCAGAAAGGAAGATTTTTATAAATGCCACTAAGCAGTAAGAGTGACTATTCTGTGCTTTATAGATTATTTAAAGCTTGAGAACAAAGCATTTAAAGTGCACAGGTGCTGTATTTAAGCCTTTCTTTGAGCTACATCCTAACATAGTTAATTTTAGCATTCTCAAGATCAATAATTGGAAATTGAGTTTCTCTCCTTTATAAAACTTTCCTGAAGAAATCCAGAGATAAGCAAATTTAATTATATTGACATTGTTATATATGATATTTCAGTATAAATAGAAAAAATCCCCAAGTTATAGTACTAGATAAAGTAATAGCATTTTATTACATAAAGAACAATGACAGAATTCCACATTAAAGTATTATATGTAAACCTAAGGTGAGTTAATTGTGCTGCAGGTAATTGCCCTCTCATAAGTTCCTGGCATTTTCATTGATTCAAAATGTTTATTTTTACAGTATTTTTATAGTCCTGAAGTAAGAAACTATCAAAATCCAATAGCTATGAAAAAATAAATAATTAAGAAAGATTAAAATATGCTGCTTTGCTTTTTTACTTTTGTGGGGAGGTGCTGTTAAAAAATATTAAATGTGCTCTTCTTTTTTCCTACTCACAAACCAGGAAACAAAATGCTAAATCAAGTCTAAAACAGTTAAATAATTACATTATATTCTGTTATGCTTATCACTGCCACCACCATTTGGTACAATTAGCTATCCATATGTTACATACTATTATTATCTATTTTTGATGTAGGAAAAAAATCATAGGCTGCCTGCTTTAGAAAGAATTAAATGCATAGCCTAAATGGAAGGTTTTAACAATTATCAAGTCTATAGTTATTTAAGAAATAAATTTTAAATTTAGGTTTAAAGTATATGTTATCCAGTCTGCTTCCCTTCTTCATTTGACACTTATACTCAGGAAAGAATTGTTCCCTAATTGTCCAGAGAGGCTCAGGACTTTTTGAATGCATCTTCAATAAGCTACAAATTATTTTTATATTTGTTCCCTAAGAATGTTTATTTATTCACTGAAAAGTTGAAAAAGAACAGATGATGCTTATACTATGTGTATTCTCTACTTAGATATGCTCCTTGTTAGCAAGTAACTTACCTCCTTTGTCTTCATGTACTGTGTACTATTAGTACAATGCCTTGGACATATTATTATAATTCAACATATATGTATAAATTTTAAAAAGACTCAAATTATTTCTGAGCATCTCCTGTGACCCTAATGCAATCCAGATACTATCCAGTTGCAATGGCTCACTTTTATTTCTGTTATTTAATAAAATGAGAAAACAAAATTAACAAATATATTTAATTTATATACTGTCTACTGAGGCAGATTTATTGTTATTTCAATCTTTAGTATTTAGGATTTTACTACCAGGGACCTAAATGTTAAGTATTGTTTAACACATTGCCAATTCATTACAACTTTTTTTTAAAGAATAGAAGAGGCAAATTTTAAGTTCCTATTTTAAACCATAATGCAGGAAAATGACAAATTTTATTTTTAAATAAGGCCATATCTCCTTTTGGAAAACTGAATATTCATCATGTCTTGTTTGAGAGTTATGATTGACATACATCTACAAATAAATAGATCAGGTAATCTTTGTTCTCAACAATTTGAAGTAATTTAAAAATACTAATGTCATAATTTTATAAAGTTAAAGAACTTTTCAGTTAAATTGATTTGTTTTTAACTATATATTTAGTAGAGTTTATATTTTTTCATGTGATGTTAAGTATACAGATTACAAGACAAGGGAAAATTCTCTTAATGACTTCAAGTTTCTAGCTTAAAACCACCCTACTTTCTCAGTAGAACACCTGCCTAATTTAGGGTTACAGGAAACAACAGTGCTATCTCCGGCCCCATGTTGTGGAGTTTTATGTAGGGAGGGAACTGTTCATTACCTGCCTACTTTAAGCAAAACCTCATCCTAAAAATTGTTAAAAATTTATCACATTTAATTATTTCAATAACTACATTATTATTATTATTATTACTACCAGTTTTACAGAAGAAGAAGAGAGATTCCCTAAAATATACAGATATGTGGGTAGTTTATGCCAGAGCTTAGATTTGAAATTCAGTCATATTTCCATGAAAAGAATCTTTAAGAAAAGAGTTTTATTTGATCCTTTCCTTAGGCGACACTCTAAATTGAATTGGAAAGTCCTGCTAGGGAGCAGAGTTGAGTCTTTTTTTTTTTTTTAAATTACAGTTGACATTCATTATTATTTTATATTAGTTTTAGGTGCACAGCATACTAGTTGGACAATTATACAAGCTAAAATGATCAGTCTGATAATCCAAGTGCCGACCTGACACTATACAGTTATTACAATATTATTGACATTATTCCCTATGCTATCCTTTATATCTGTAACTATTTCATAACTATCAATTTACATTAAATAATCTCTGCATGTTTTTTTCACACACACTCCCAAACCTCCTCTCCTCTAGCAGCTGTTCGTTCTCTGCATCTTTGAGTCTTTTCTATTTTGTTTATTCTTTTATTTTGTACTTTAGATTCTACATATAAAAGAAATCATATGGTATTTGCCTTTCTCTGACTGACTTATTTCACTTAGCATAATACCCTCTAGATTCATCCATGCTGCTGCAAATGGTAAGATTTTATTCTTTTTTTTTTTTTTTTTTTTTATGGCCTAGTAATGTACCACAGCGTTTTTATCCATTTGTTTATCAATGCATACTTGGGTTGCTACCATATCTTGGCTATTATAAATAACACTGCAATGAACACAGGGGTGCATATGTCTTTTTGAATTAGCGTTTTGTGTTTATTCAGATATATACCCAGTATGGAGTTGCTGAGTCTGTCTTATTATTTAGCTGGCTAGCTGGTGGTTTTAAGAAATGGTTAAACATCTTCTTGTTTTAAGAAATAGCTGGACAGGAGAAGATGATGAACATTCCACACAAAAATATGCCACCCCCTTGGCCTGTGCCATAGTTAATATTACCATATTCACTGTTCTATATTTTCTTTGATCCAGTGTCAGTTAGCATCCATTAGTCACAGGACTAAGCTATCAGCCACAGTGTTTACCTGTGTCCTGTAGGTCAGCTTTCCTGGAACTGGCCTTCACTGTGCAGACTAGCTGATTCAAGTCTGCCCCCACTCAACTTCTAATTCTCATACATTAAGTCAATCCCTCCCATCTTACATCATTCCAGGGCCAGGTAGCCGGTAACTAGTGACAATCCCTATAGACCAGAGCCTGCTAAAAGTACTCAAACTTGTCAATCCTTAACTGTTTACCCTGCCTTGTCTTTTCTGCGGAAACCCCAGTTATGGTTCTGGCTTATTTTCCCCTTGTTCTTTTCTTCTGCCATGGGACCCAAACCTGATATTTTCCATGTGGTCCTGCTTGGCATGGACTGTCCCCTTCTCTTGAGAAATGGAAAACATTCTTCTTTTGATGGCATTAACCTCTCTGTGTTGGCTTAGTCATATATTTATAAATTAAGATTTTGGTACAAACCGACCATATTAGATCATAACATTTATGACACTGTAAGTCCCTTAGAGCATTTACACACATATATGAGAATATGTGACAGAGAGCAGTGATGGGAGGAAATCTTTGAAAGTAGTATCTATAACATACATAACCTCTACCCTAACCCCAGAAAAGATAGAAGCACATACTAGACAGCTAAGGAATATTAAGAAATTGTACACCTAAGTTTAAGCTTTAAGAGAAAGTTCATACTTGAAACTGATCCCTGGAAAGAATTTTTTTAAACATTAAAGGCAAATACTATTATTGTAATTTTCAAAATGTAATAATATTTATTTTTGATAAAGTTTTCCCACCAATAATCAATGGGAATGGAATGAGTTACAGCATGAATGGATAAACAACAGTCATGCAATATACTATGTAGTTGAATAATTGCCACATTTTGTACAGCATTTAAAATTTTCAAAGTATTTTTTATATAATTTCCCATCAGATGCCCATACTAATTATTCTGGTCTCTATTATAAAGACCAGTGAGGCTGCTCTAAAAAATACGTTTGATAAGTAGAAAACACCTGTGAAAACAAACGTGTTTAGAGATAAATAATGATTCCTAATCTTATGCTTTTGTCAACTCTCCTGTAAATATTGTAAAAACAAATAACAATATTACAAAATCTGTTGCAATTAGTGGTTTTAAGTTGTCATTTCTACTTTTATTAAAAAGCCCAGAGAAGAATCAAAATCTCACAGGGACAGTTGGATCTGTGGTTATTATGTGCAGATTTATATTTTTAGATATGTTTTAAGGGAAGGCTATTACTACTCTAAATTACTTAAATGCAGCTTAATGTGAACTAATTTTCTAGCAGTTGTGCTAAGGTGAGTCAGTTACATATTCAGTAGTTTCTGGGACACTAGGATCCAATTCCCCACTGGACCATCCTTTGAAGGACTAAAAATGTTGCAATAATTTTTCTTTTCCTAATACAGAAAAGAATTTCTGAATAATGGTTTCCAAACAGCACAAGGGTTTGATTAAATTAAAGCACTGAGTCCAGAAAACGAGTATTAGCATCAAGAGAAGAGGATTTTTGAACTTCATTTTAAAAATAATATACGACCCCCAGTTTCTCAAGTGGAAGTCGAATATTTTAATAAACTTATATAAAATTGTTTAAGGCAAAATGAAGTAATGTAGTAGTAAAATTACAGTGATTATTGTTTCATTCAGACTGTTGCTGATATACAAAATAAACCAAAATTATATTCTATTATTATCAGTTTTTGCATTATCCTGTGTTTTTATATTTACTTGGGGAATGGAATTTCTTTTCACTTTTTGCATGTATGTTTAAAGTGAACAAATAAGAGCTAGACTACTTTCTCTTGTTTAATATGCGTTGTCATCTCTGATATCTTCCATTTCTTATTAAGTATACTTGAAATAACATGAATTTCTGGCAATTATTGTGTAAATGCACCACAATTTTTAAAATTCACTCATGTATTGATTGACACTTGGACTGTTTCCAGATCTTAGCTATTGTAAATAAGGCTGCAGTGAACATAGGAGTGCACATATTTTTCCAAATCAATGTTTTGAGTTTCTTTGGATATATTCCCAGAAGTGGGATTGCTGTGTCAAAGGGCAGTTCCATTTTTAATTTTTTCAGGAAACTCCATGCTCTTTTTCACAGCGGCTGCACCAGTCTGCATTCCCACCAGCAGTGCACTAGGGTTCCCCTTTCTCCACATTCTCTCCAATAGTTGTTTGTTGATTTATTTATTGATGACAGCCATTCTGACAACCATGAGGTGATATCTCATTGTGGTTTTAATTTGTATCTCTCTGATAATTAGGGACGTTGATAATCTTTTTATATGTTTATCGACCATCTGTAGGTCCTCTTTGGAGAAGTTTTATTCAGGTCCTCTGTCCATTTTTTTAAAAAATTGGGTTGTCTTATTGGTGCTGCATAGTTTAACTTTTTTCATTTTTTGGACATTAGTCCCTAGAAACAGAGGCATGGATACATAGAACAGACTGACAGCATTTGGTGGGGAGATTTGGGAGGCTCAATGAAAGAAGGTAAATGGATTAAGAAAAAACATACATATATATGACACATAGACACAGATACAGACAACAGTATGGTAATAACCAGAGAGAAAAGGGGATGGAAGGAAGGTAAAAGTAGGCAAAAGGGGGACGATGGGGACAAAAAGAGATTTTGCTTAAGGCAATGGAGAATGATGCAGTGTGCAGATGATGTTTTGTTGAGTTGCACACTTGAAACCTGTATGATTTTGTGGACCAATATTACCCCAATAAATTCAATAAAAATATATTATAAATGAAATTTAAAGCATCATATTTCTAGACAGTACACAAAGAGTATATTTATTCTTGGCATATGCCTGGAAAATAATGTGATATCTTGAAAGTATGTCTGATAAAAGAGTCCTTACAAAGTAATAATATAAAGTAATATCAAAATTAATGCATTTATTCTGACTCAAGAGAAAGGCCTCATAAGTGTGACATTCAGTCAGATGAAGTTATATGACATTCATATCAAACTGCTATTATTTTGTAAATCAGTAAGATTTGTATGCTTTTTAAAAATATGAATGAGCACAAGATTGTGATAAGGTTTAAAAGCCTTTGAAATTTAGGGGAAAATCCCTGGCCAGGTAGTTCAGTTGGTTAGAGAGGTTAGAGCATTGTCCTGATAATGCCAAGGTTGCAGGTTTGATCTCCCATCAGGACACGTACAAGAAGCAACCAATTAATGCAAAAGCAAGTGAAACAACATTCTCTCTCTCTCTCCATCTCCCTCTCTCTCTCTTTCTCTCCCCCCTTCCCCATCTCTCTTACTCTCAAATCAATAAATAAGAATAAAATAAATAAAATTAAATTTAGGGGAAAGATATTTACAGATCTTAAATGTTCTGATTAGCTTATTATCCTGGAGGAGCTGCAGATTTCTCTGAGTAGACAGGTATCATGAAGTCACTCCTCTTTTTGAAATTATTTTTAAAAATTAACATAATAGCTAAAAATGAGGTCCAAAGTGTTTCATTGGGGTCATAAATAAGAATCTACATTATTCCCTTCAGCTAACTCTCTGAGTGAATAACCAAATTAACTGGAATATTAACTGACATCCATAATTGGGTTAATACCTTTCAACCTTATGGAGATGTATAAATAAATACTGTAAATAATTTAATGAAAATAAGTACTATATATCTTTAATAAAATTTTAATAAATAAATCTAGTATTATTTTTATATTTGTAATAAGTAAGAAAATCTACCTATAATGATGAACAACTGGAATCTAATCTAAGATATGTATTCAAAGAATCTATTTAAATTAAATCTTACATTGTATATTTAACATAAAACATCTAAGAGATTGGGGTAGTGAACACACTATACAGTGTATAGATGATGTATTGTGGAATTGTGCACCTGAAACCTATACAATATTGGTAAATAGAGTCACCCTAATAAATTCAATAAAAAGAAAAACAAACAAAAAATGTATCTTAGCCAGTGCCATGAATAGCATCTAACACCAAAGAGCCATTCAATAATATTTGTCTAAATATTAGGTTGACTGTATTCATAAATATAAATTTTACTCACATCGGCAGTGTATGATATTCCCCAGTGTTCCACAGCCACATACAAAATGAAAGTCAAAAGTTATGACTTATTTTTAATTTAATATATTTTCTTTCAAATCTATATTTTCTCTTCTGAAAAATGCCTGTTCATGTGTTTTTCTCATGTCTATGTCAAGCACTTTGTTGGTTTTCTTCTAACTGACTTTTTATAAAACTTTTTAGTTATGTGTTTTGTGTATAATAGTCTCAACTCTGTTGCTTGTCTTTTCACTTTACTTTCTCTATAGTGTCTTTCGACAAATGTGTCAAAAATTTCCTTTTGACTAGTAATTTTTTTACTGTTTAAGAAATTTTTTTCTACATCATAAGAGCAAAAGATATTCTCAGGTATTTTTCTTAATATATCAGTATTTTGCTTATTTATCTTTTCATCTACTGGAATTTTTTTTCTATCAATGATGCAAAATTTGGATTTAGATTATTTAGTCTTTATCCTCAGAGACTCGTATTGGACTTCTGCTGAACCATGAGGTGATAAATATGTGAGGTTTTAAGCCACTAAATTTGTGACATTTTGTTATAACAACAATGGGAAACTAAGATAAAAGATTATTACAAACAAAACAAAACTAACCTAGTGTAAGGGGTAATGCAAAATTTAATTAAGAAGGTGATATTCACACTTCTTCTTTTTAAAGAGAATAGAAATTACCGAGGTCAGAGAAATTATTACTACTTACACAGTGGACAATGTAAGTGAAGGCCAAGAAGTGAGGCTTTTGGCTAAAGTTTACTTATAGAGGAAGATAAGAGGTAATTACTAAAAGTAGAAGCTACAGAGATAACTGGTGATAGACCATAAAAATAAGACATGATATCATGGATATGTCTAGGGCAATGGATAATTAACAGGTGAGTGGCATGGATAAAATTGTATTTCTGAGAGATCACTAATATTCTAATGTGGTGTAAGGATAGAATGGGGGGAACCCACATATAAGAAGAATACCATTTAGAATAATACTGAAATAAAATCAAAATCTAGAATATCATGGACTCAGGGCAGTTATGGTAGATAAGAAGAAAAACTGAGGAAGTAGAGATATGTAGAAGAAAGAATGAAGAAGTCAAGGCATGGTAACAAAGTCAAGTTGGTTGAAGGGATGATGAGAAATGATCAAATGCAAATTGCCAGTACCTGGATTAAGAAATTGAATATAATATAGGTGTCATTTACTGAGGCTGAGAACACATGAGGAAATAAGTGAAAAGGATATAATCCATTTATAGTTGGACATGTTGCATTTGAGGTATATAAATAGAGATTTTAGTAAACTGCATCATATATGTTTGGAATGCAAAAATATCTGTGGCTAGACATTTATATATTGAAGTCATGTTACTTACATGGTAATGATATGTGGATGTCAAGTGAAGCCTAGCAGAAGTAGAGATCAAGTCTAAAGAAAAAGAGGGTCTAAAATACTCACCAAAGAAATACCAACTTTAATAGCCAGACTATGGTGAACTATCCAACTAAAAATATTTCCAAAGGGAAAAAATAAAGTCAAGAAACTATTATTATAATGTTCAAGAAATGTAAATCCATGAAATCTTGCTCAAAAAATGAGAAAAATAAAGCCATCACAAGAGTCCATGTCTCCATCTCATCTCCTTTCAATGTCTATCTAAATTTTAGTGCTTTTAGTTAACCTGCTGTGAATTACAAGGTCTTTCGTGATTGATCTGTAGATATGCAGATGAATAATATTTAATATTAGTAATAGCTTATGAGGCTATTATAAAGACATCTTTTTAAATTCACAATTAATTTTATTTTATTTAGAGAAGGTACTACTCTAAATCTCAGTTGGCATTCTTAAACCCCATAATATGGCACTTTTAAACTTTGTTCTACTAACCAGATTTACAAAGGGATTCCCATGAACTTTTCCCACAAGAGACATACATTAAAAATTAAATTAAGCTTATTGTTATAAAATAATTACAAATACATAGAGCAGCCTAGATGAAACACAAAAATTTTATGCTATGTAAAAGAAGGTAGAATCCAAAGACTTCATGCTGCATGATCCCATTTATATGATATTCTGGAAATAGCAATACCTTAATAACTGAAGTCAAACTAGAACTGGGGACAGGTAGTGTGAATGAATGTGAAAAATGATGGAAATGTTCTATATTTTTATTTTATACAAAGTCAGAACAGTATGCCTAATTACATAACACTTTGATAAAATCTGACTTTAAAAATCTGAATCAGTTATAAGGACTCAAAATCTTACCATAATACTATATTGGGTTTATAGATCTAATAAAAACTACTTATATAATGTATATTTATTCAATATGGATATTAATGAACATATTACCAAAAGATTAGATATTTAATGTACTAACTGTTTTAATTTTTTTATTATACTAATAATTTTTTAAATGAGGGACCTAATTCAACCAGTAAAATTTTTTCAACTGATGAGCAAAGTTTTGTTTGTCAAAATCAGCTTGGAAACATGTAAGATATTAACTGATTTAGTTAGGTTGCTTTTTGGCAATTTAAGACATGTTACTTCATTATTTCCCTGTAAGAGATATATTTGATTTGGAAGGATGGGTTTTAAGAAATTAATGCATATTCATAGTTTATAATTTTTTTCTATTTCTAATTTTAAGACACTATTTATGCTAAAAATTAGAAAACAGAATATCAGATTTTACCTAAGCATTCTAATTCATAAGCCTTTAAATGTATTTACAACAAATATATAGTATAATACTTATTCAATTACAAAATGTTATTAAAAGCTTATTTCAATAACTTTACAATATAAAAAATCTATCAAAATAATATAAAATTTCATTAGTTAACTACTATACACTACTTGACTTTTTTTATTTGAATTGTTAGTCATTAAAAAGGAATCCTTTCTGCATTGATACTTCTATGTGGTTACACACACATGCATATACACGAATTAATGAATCACAATCACATCCTCTTTCTGCTTAATTCATGGCATATTATCATAGATTTTTATTATTTATAATTAATTTTGATTGATTAGCATTGATTATAAATAGCCAATGGTACCTCTTGCATATAAATATCTGTGCGCATATGGAAATGATTAAGGAAATCCTATTAAATACACTACATTCCAATGCAATTTTTTTCAACTCAATTGCTTACAAACATGAAAATGAGGATCAAGTTTGTAATTTGTAACATGCATTACATGTTTTTGATTTGCATTTATCTATCTGGTAACTTGTCTGTATACTTAAATTATTTGTGAAAATTAACAATTAAATTTTTGATTAGTCTTTTAATTCATGCTCAGTTTTTTTTATTTTATATTTCTATTGAAAATATCAACCAATGTAGAAAGCTGCCTTTACCATACTTGGTTTAGCTGAATTAATATATTTTAGTCTCCCATTCATTCGTTCTTGGCTTGGGGAGGTTCCACTGGTGTCTCGGTGTTCTCCAGCTCTTAATCCAGAACTGTGTGGCACCTTCTTACACACCAGACTTCCTGGCAGGCTAGTGCAGCCCCTCTACATCCTTTCAAACCATGTGGCTCAGCTCCCTAAATGGCTGCCGCCTTATTTATAAAATCCTGACCCTGGCCTGGGACACAGTCAGTGTGGTGGCCAATCCTGGCCACTGGCAGAATCTTGCACAGGCCCTGTAAGCTTTTTCATCACCATTGTATGGTCAAAGCCCATCCCATCTCCTTGGCGCAATGGATCAGCCATAGCCATTTACACAACTAAGAAACTAGGTATCCCTCAGGGAAATGGCCGTGCTCCACTGAATCCCGTCTCCCAAATGTGGAGGCTTCTGGCCACTCTCCTGCAATATTTAATTGGATTTCTGACAATAAGTTTGTTTGTATATTTTGAAAATGGCATTGTTTTAAAAATAAAGATGAAATGGTAATTATAAAAAAAGCATTTTGTACCTTTTCTGGCATACTACTTGGTACTTAATACATATGACAAATTAATTGCCTTAGTAGTTTATACATTTTAATTCTGACAATAAAACTAGTCTTTTCAGTTTAAATTATGCTTCTTTACAAGGTTTCTTGAGTACATAATTCATATATTTGCATACACACACAAAGAGAAGATCTAATTTTATTTTAAACTTCAACAAGTTATGGTTTGGGAATTATCTGAACATGACTTCTTTATGAACTGCAATTAATTTTGTGAAAGAGATGTTTGCCAAAGTTACTTTTGAGAGCTTTCTTTTGTGACCATTTAGTGTAAAATAATAGGCTAAAAATAACTTTATAAATCTCAATTCATATTTATAATTTAATTCTCTAAAATGATTTATTCTCTCTTTGTAACATGTTTAGCACATATATTATTTCAACTCAAATCTCATCTTCAAATTATTATAATTTATATATAGTTTATGTAACATGCTTGTGCTTGAAAATTGATAAACACATATACTTATATAAATATATTTAAAAAACAGAATATTATAGATATCAATTTATTATATAATAATTCTTATTATATAATGTCTAAAGACTCCTACCACTTTTCCTCCCTTCTTCCCTTACTCCTTTCCACACATCCTTCATTCACTGTCTTATATATATCCAATGGTTTTTCATGTCTGCTCTCCAGCAGGCATTGAAAATAAATTAGTTAATAATATAAACATAAGGCTTGCCTACATTTACATTATGGTCAGTATTATTTAGTTAGATAGTCATGACAGTACTACATCATAGCAACAATTCTTAATTTATTTTTGGGAGAATGGCATGAAAAATATTACAATGTTGGAGTTAAATTTGAAAACTAAAGTTAAACAGGCAATAAATTGTATCAGTGTAGAGATGAAAATTAAGTGTAGATATAAGGTAAAATGGTAAATTTAATAAATATTAGTGTATATCACTTAATAACCTTCATTTTCTATGTTAAATAATCCAAACCAGAAATCTGAGGACAAAACTTATTTTTACTGTCTCCCTCACAATCTACTTCAAATTAAAACAACAACAACACATACTGTTAATCCTAGCAAAGTATCTATAAAAAGTTCCCGTATCTGTGTATTACTTAGTTTTATGTTGTGAAAAAAATAAAAATAAAAACAAGAAGAAGAACAAAAACACAATGTTTTAAAACAAAAGGCATTTATTCCTTGGTCAAAAATCTGCAGATGATTTTCTCTTTGACTAATATCTGTTTGATCCAATTCCCAACTGCAAGTTGGAGTCAGGTCTGTTTCACATAATTCTTCAGTCTAGGTTTAGAAACTCCCTAGCCTATATTCTTCTCATGATGAATAGAAGCCACATACAAAGGCAAGTGGAAACCTGTGATTTCTCTTAAATGACTGGCCATGTACTACCATACTGTTGCCTTTGCCAACATTTCATTGACCAAAGCAAGTAATGTGGACAAGCTCAATTCAGTGGACCATGGAAACATGTTACACTGGTTCTGGTAGGATATTCTTCAAAGACATATAGCCATGAAGGATATGGTTGTATAACTCCAGTAACATAATTAGTCTAAATGGAAAGGCTCCAATATTTCCTCAACTGAATTATCTCAGTAGCTTCTTAACAATTCAACTACTTCCTGCTGTTCCTAGCTACCACCTCCAACTAACTAAAAGACCACATTTTAAAAGATAAAACTGTCTAAACCACTACCTTACTTAGAAACCATTCATTTGCTATAATATTTGCTATACATGCACTATAATAATGTCTATGTTATTTAAGAAAATATTGTGCTAAGTAGCATCACCTATAACAATTTTAATATCTAATTCTGTTTAGTTAACTTCTTGATTCATTTTTACAATGTTCATACTTCCCTAGATACTTTCCTCTCATCAAAACTTTATTTTAATCAAAGACACCCAAACTCATGGAGATTGAATAACATGCTATTAAATAATGAATGAATTAACAATGACATCAAAAAAGAAATCAAGAAATTTCTAGAAACTAATGATAATGAGCACACAACAGCCCAAAACCTGTGGGACATGGCAAAAGCAGTCCTGAGAGGGAAGTTAATAGCAATACAGGCATATCTGAAAAGGATAGAAGAATCTCAAATAAAAAACCTAACCATAAAGCTATAAGAACTAGAACAACAACAACAAACAAAGCCTAGGGCAAGAAGAAGGAACAAAATCATCAAGATCAGGGCAGAACTAAAAGACATAGAGACTAAACAAACAATCCAGAAGATCAACAAAACTAGGAGCTGGTTCTTTGAAAAAGTAAACAAAATCGACAAGCCTCTAGCCAGTCTAATCAAGAAAAAAAGAGAGAAGACCCAAATAAGTAAAATCAGAAATGAAAGAGGAGAAATCACAACTGATACCTCAGAAATACAAATGATAGTTAGAAATTACTACAGACAACTGTATGGCAAGAAATTTGACAATCTAGAACAAATGGACAAATTTCTAGAAACATACAACCTTCCAAAACTGAATCAAGAAGAAGTGGAAAGTCTCAACAGACCAATAACAAAGAAGGAAATTGAAACAGTAATCCAAAATCTCCCTGCACACAAAAGCCCTGGACCGGATGGCTTCACAGGCGAATTCTACAAAACATTCAGGGAAGAACTAACTCCTATCCTCCTCAAACTGTTCCAAAAAATCCAAGAAGAGGGGAAAATCCCAAACTCTTTCTATGAAGCCAGTATTATTTTAACCCCCAAACCAGGTCAAGACACAACCAAGAAAGAAAACTACAGGCCAATATCACTGATGAATGAACATAGATGCTAAAATCCTCAATAAAATATTGGCAAACAGGATCCAGCAATACATCAAACAGATCATACATCACAATCAAGTGGGCTTCATTCCAGGGATGCAAGGATGGTTTAATATTCGCAAGTCAATAAATAAAATACATCACCTAAACAAAATGAAAGACAAAAATCACATGATCATATCAATAGATGCAGAAAAAGCATTTGATAAAGTACAACACCCATTTATGATGAAAACACTCAGCAAAATGGGAATAGAGGGAGCATACCTTAACATAATTAAGGCTATATATGAGAAGCCTGAGGCCAACATCATACTCAATGGACAAAAACTGAAAGCATTCCCCCTGAACTCAGGAACTAGACAAGGTTGTCCACTCTCTCCATTCCTTTTCAACATAGTGTTGGAAGTCCTAGCCACAGCTATCAGACAAGAAAAAGAAATAAAAGGCATCCAAATTGGGAAAGAGGAAGTAAAACTTTCATTATATGCAGATGACATGATAGTATACCTAGAAAATCCTATAAACTCCACTAAAAGATTACTCGATATAATAAGTGAATTTGGCAAAATTGCAGGGTACAAAACAAATATACAGAAATCTAAGGCATTTCTGTACACCAACAATAAAACATCAGAGACAGAGACAAAAAAGAAAATACCATTTACTATAGGAACAAGAAAAATAAAGTACCTAGGAATAAACTTAACCAAAGAGATAAAAGACCTGTACTCTGAAACTTACATAACATTGAAGAAAGAAATTAAGGAAGATACAAATAAATGGAGGCAAATACCATGTTCTTGGATGGGAAGAATCAACATCATCAAAATGGCCATACTACCCAAAGCAATTTACAGGTTCAATGCAATCCCTATTAAAATACCAATGACATATTTCACAGACCTAGAACAAATACTCCATAAATTCATATGGAACCAAAAAAGACCCCGAATAGCAAAAGCAATCTTGAGACAGAAGAACACAGCAGGAGGAATCACAACACCAGATATCAAACAATACTACAAAGCCACTGTAATCAAAAAAGTCTGGTAC
Source organism: Furipterus horrens (assembly GCF_987537825.1). NCBI lineage: Eukaryota > Metazoa > Chordata > Mammalia > Chiroptera > Furipteridae > Furipterus > Furipterus horrens. Next base: position 178,584,285 of record NW_028327172.1, read on the forward strand.
TGGCATAAGAACAGACATATAGATCAGTGGAACAGAATAGAGAGTCCAGAAATAAACCCTGACCTCTATAGTTAACTAATATTTGATAAAGGAGGTAGGAACATAAAATGGAGCGAGAAGAGCCTCTTTAACAAATGGTGCTGGGAGAACTGGATAGGGACCTGCAAAAAAATGAAACTAGACCACCAACTTACACCACACACGAGAATAAACTCAAGATGGATCAGACTTAAATGTAAGCCGTGACACCATAAAAGTCCTAGAGGAAAACATAGGCAAGAAAATATCAGATATCTCATGTAACAATTTCTTCATGGATACATCTCCTAAAGCAAGAGAAATAAAGGAAAAAATAAATAAATGGGATTACATCAAACTAAAGAGTTTCTGCTCAGCAAAAGAAAACATCACCGAGATGAAAAGGAAACCAACCATATGGGAAAACATATTTGCCAATGACATCACAGACAGGGGACTGATTTCCAAAATATATAAAGAGCTGATACGAATCAACATCAAGAAAACAAACAACCCAATTAAAAAATGGTCAAAGAACCTGAACAAACACTTCTCCGAAGAGGACATAAAAACCACAATGAAATACCATTTTACACCTGTCAGAATGGCCATCATCAACAAATCAACAAACAACAAGTGCTGGCGAAGATGTGGAGAAACGGGAACCCTACTGCACTGTTGGTGGGAATGCAGACTGGTGCAGCCACTATGGAAAACAGTATGGAATTACCTCAAAAGATTAAAAATGGAACTGCCTTTTGAACCAGCGACTCCACTACTAGGATTATACCCGAAGAATCTTAAAACACCAATTCAAAAGAACTTATGCACCCCATATGTTCATTGCAGCACTGTTTACAATAGCTAAGTGCTGGAAACAGCCTAAGTGCCCATCTGTAGATGAGTGGATCAAAAAACTGTGGTACATTTACACAATGGAATACTATGTAGCAGAAAGAAAGAAGGAACTCCTGCCATTTGCAACAACATGGATGGAACTAGAAAGAATTTTGCTTAGAGAAATAAGCCAGGCAAAGAAAGAAAAATACAATATGATATCACCTAATACAGGAGACTAAGGAACAACACAAACAAAAAAAACTAAATAGAACAAAGAGCAGAATAGCAGTCAATAGGGGGGAGGGGGGGAGGGAGAGAAGGGGGATAAGGGAAGGGTTTAGTCAAAGAACGTATATAAATGACTTATGGACATGGACAATGGGGAGGGATATGATTGCGGGAGAGGGGGTGGGTTGGGTGGGGGAGAGAAATTGGGAGAAAAGGGGACAACTGTAATTGAAAAAACAAAAATAAAAAAATAATATAAAATAAAAATAACTTTATTTTAAACAAATTTATATCATTTTACTTAGCATAAGAGTTAAGCTTTGACAAATTTAGGAAGATCTCATATTCCTCTTTCTAATCTGGATTATAAATTCCTTTGATATTCACATATTATAGCAAAAATTTTCATGCATTTTAAATGAAAATCATCACATAATATTAGAGATGTAGTTCTCTGACATCAGGACTACACTACAATAAACTATATACAGTATTCCCTCACTTATCATGGGTATGACATTCCAGACCCCCCTGCAAAGTAGGAACCTTACATTTATTTTACACTCTTAAACCTATGTAACTTTAACAAGGTACGTATACAGTACTGCAAAATTCTGCGATATAGCAAAAAATCAGCAATAAATAAATATAATTTTTAAATTTTATTTTTATTGTTTTTCTATTACAATTGTCCCACTTTTTCCCTCATTGCTACCCCCACCCAGCCCACCCCTTCTCCCACAGTCCATCCGGACCCCATTGTCCATGTTCGTGGGTTATTTATATTAGTTCCTTTGCTAAACCCTTCCCCTACTTACTCCCTTCACTTTCTCCCCCTTCCCCCCTGATAACTATTACTCTGTTCCTTGTTCAATTTTGTTAATTTGTTTGTAGGGTTCATTATTCTCCTGTATTGGGTGATATCATATGATATTTTTTTTTTTTCTTTGCCTGGCTTATTTCACTAAACATGATTCTCTCTAGTTCTATCCATGTTGTCACAAATGGCAGGAGTTCTTTCTTTCTGCTGCACAGTATTTCATTGTGTAAATGTACCACAGTTTTTTAATCCACTCATCTACAGATGGGCACTTGGGTTGTTTCCAGCACTTAGCTATTGTAAACAGCACTGTTGTGAACATAGGGGTGCATAAGTTCTTCTGAATTGGGGTTTCAGGATTCTTTGGGTATAATCCTAGCAGTGGAATCACTGGTTTAAAAGGCAGTTCCATTTTTAGTTTTTTGAGGTAATTCCATACTGTTTTCCATAGAGGTTGCACCAGTCTGCATTCCCACCAACAATGCAGTAGGGTTCTAGTTTCTCCACCTCCTCGCCAGCACTTATTTGTTGATTTGTCGATGATGGTCATTCTGACTGGCATAAAGTTGTATCTCATTGTGGTTTTTATTTACATCTCTCTGATGGCTAGTGATGTTGAGCATTTTTTCATATGCTTATGGACCCTCTGTATATCCACCTTGGAGAAGTGTTTGTTCAGGTCCTTTGCCCATTTTTTAATTGGGTTGTTTGTTTTCTTGATATTGAATTGTATTAGCTCTTTATATATTTTGGAAATCAGTCCCCTGTCTGTGATGTCATTGGCAACTATGTCTTCCGATATGGTTGGTTCCCTTTTCATCTCGGTGATGTTTTCTTTTGCTGAGCAGAAGCTCTTTAGTTTGATGTAGTGTCATTTGTTAATTTTTTCCTTTATTTCCCTTGCCTTAGGAGATGTATCAGTGAAAATATTGTTATGTGGGATATCTGAAATTTTTCTGCCTATGTTTTCCTCTAAGATATCTATGGTGTCACGTCTTACATTTAAGTCTTTGATTCATCTTGAGTTTATTCTGGTGTAAATATAATATTTTTAAAAATTCCATGATACAGTGAGGCCAAGATAAGTGAACCATGATATAGTGAGGGACTACTATATTCTTTAAAGGTAAGTTCTATGTTTTTTAAAAAATTTCCTGGAGTTGACATATGAGACAAAAAGGAAAAATATATTATTGAGCATCTACTAAATACGTGTTGAAGTAACCATACTAAGAGGTGTCTTGATTATGAAGTGACAAAACACAATGTCGTGGAGATAATAAGATTAAGAAATATGTTACAATGTGATAAGATTTATATTAATGGTACAAATGAACTGTGTGTGTATTTAGTATGTATGCACATTGGAACAAAACTACTATTGTATGGAATATAGCTTAGTTGTTCATTAGATAATTAGTGTTGGAATAGTAGGTCACTAGATTTTTTTGGAAAATAACTAAATGAAAAGATCAATTTACATTTTCTGAAAAAAATTAACAAGTGATAGATAATATGCAGAACAAATTGAAAGATATTCAGGATATAGCTGAAACTATTAGTAAATTATTGAAATATTTTAATCACAAAACTAAACTTCTCCTTGCATGCTGATTTTTGCATGACTTACAGAGTCTTAAAATCCATAGAATTTGGCTCATGCAGTTTTTTAATTTACAGGTGACTCACATCAGCTTCATGGATTTTTACTTCAGAATGGAAGTAGTGGGTCAACCCTAAAAGTTTCTAGATAATTATAAAAGCTGGGTGTTAAAATATATATGCTGAGATAATAACTATTATTATACCATGAAAATCTATGTAGATATTCTACACTTAAAAAGGGAGGGGCATAATTTCTTATTTCTTAAGTGTATGTGCACACAGTGACTTTCTCGAAATGGATGTGTGTAGAAATAGGTGGGTGAAGAGTAACTTTACAGTGATAAAACCTGACAAATGATCAAGGTTAGTCTCAATAGCTATAAATCATGTTGTGAAAAATAGCCATAATATGATGTAATGAAATTGGCACTAAGTCTGTGTGATCTTTCTCCCATAAGCCCATAACCTTAGCATAATCATGTGGAAAACATGAGACAAATTCCATTAGAAAGGCACAGTAATCCTCAGTATTGTCACCACTATCAAATACAAGTAATGTCTGAGATACTATTACAACCAAGAAGACACCAAGCAGATGTGAAAATTAATGCAATCCAGTACCCTGGATGAGTTTTTTGGAACACAAAAAGGACATTAGGTAAAAATTAAGGAATGATAAATAAATTATGGATTTCAGTTAATAATGTATCAATATTGGTCCATTAATGGTAAAAAAAGGTTAAATACTAATGTACGATATTAATTATAGGAGAAACTGTGTGTAAAGGATATGAGAAGTCTCTGTAGTATCCTACAATTTTTTTATTAAATCTAAAATTTATATAAAAATAAGTTATATTAAATTTAAATGATCAAAATTAAAGGCCTCAATTGTTAAATGAAGCCTCCATAATACCAGTACTATAAATAATAAATAATATTTAGAGAAAATAAATTATATTCAAAACCTATAAACTACAAGTTATTAACATGTTATCCTTTTCTCAGCAATATTAAAACATATCTTTTACTTCAATTTTGTATCCTTTTAGATATTTTGGAAGCAATTAAATAGCATATATAGTATATGTATATATCATCTTTGTTATCTTGTGTTATAGTCTCTAAAAAATAAAATTAAAATGAATTTTAGAATCAGGTAATTAAATTTATTATTTAACATCACAAGACTGATAAAAATTAAACAGTCATTTGTTAATAGTTTAATTATTCTGGATTAATACCTATCTTTCAATACTTTAACCATTTCATAATGTAAATTATCAATTTCAGATTGAAGGTAGTAAAATTTCTACTGCAGGATGAAGTTCAATGTATTGTTTTCACCCTTGCACCGCCTCAACAAACACTTTTATTCAATCATCTTTAGTGTTCATCTGGCTACCTCCAGAGAGATTCTGATTAATTTATATACATGTGCAGTAATTCTAATTATTTCCCTTAGTGTGTATAATTAGTAGTTTCTCCACATTAAATCACATCTGCTCTCTAGTTGTTAAGTCAAAAATTTAGATTGTACCCTTCTGGAATTTTTCACAAACAATATCCGAATTAATATGGGTACCTCTCCCTATTTTTTCTATCAAGTATATAATCTTTTTTCTTTTTTTCATAGTAGGTGACTAGGCCAATGAATTACTTCCTCTCTAAAAACAATTTTTATGCCCATCTAAAGCACTATATTTTCAAAAAGAAATATGTTTTGTGTTCCTTTCATTTTTTTATTGTTTTCTCCTTGATTTCCTTAGGTTAATAGTTACTATAGTTTTACCTGTATTACAAATAAGAGCTGATTATAGCTCTGAACATTCTTTAACTAAAAGAGTAGTTTTTACATTTCTTAAAATATTTTTTAGTATTCTTTTTTAAAAAGACACACAGTGGAATAGTATTCAGTGCTAAAAAGAAATGAGTATGTAAGAAAGCATCAGGACTATTGCAATGCACTATTATTCAGTGACTAGAAATTAAGTTACTTGTTATCTGTTGGTCTGATGGTGAATCTAATTGTCGTTTTTCATACCATTGCTTACATTTCTCACAGTTTGAGAAGGAAATACTTATTTTCTGGTATTACTTTAATGACTAAAAAAATAATTAAATATTAATTTTGCCTTTAGTCATTAATGTCTGTTTTCACACCTTGTTGTTAAGGCAAATATAATCTAAATGCAATTTCCTTAGGAGATGTCAAATGTGTATGGTAGCAGTAGACCAAAGATATTGGCACTTTTACTCATCTCTATCCTAAGGAGAGAGAAGTGGAACAGCTGCCATTTGACCTTCCATTTTTGCCAAATAAATTTATCTCAGCTTCTCATACATATTTGCCATAATAAATTCTACAATTTCCCACATGTTTCAGAATGCTAGCATGTAAAAGCATGGTTCTATTTTTGTGAAGTTAGAGGTAGTGAATGTCAGGAACGCTTTGGCATGTTTCAAAATGTTAATTCGCTTTAAAAGACCTGCATGAAGATGATGACATTGCGAGGATAAATACAGATCCATAGTAAATTAAATTGCATGAATAACAGGTCCAAATACAGATTCTCTCATAAAAAAAAAAAAAAAAAAAAAGAGAGAGAGAGAAGGAAAGGAAAAAACAGCACTTACAGGTGCCTGTGATTTGGGGGCATTTGTAAAGGCAGGTTTTGCTGCAGGCACAGCCAACTGGAGCACTTCATAGAACAGTTAAGCTGCACAGTTTCACTCTCCTTGACTGTAAGAGAATTGCTGATTGCTTTATATTGAATCTCTTACTAATAGCACTCAAAACTTGAAGCTCTTGCTCTTAGATATTGCCTCTCTTAATGACTCCCAGTTCTCTTCAGTGCTACCTAAATTATTCAGATATTGGTTTATCAAGTCTCTTCTCTATTGCCTCTTTTTGAAACTCCCTGCTGAGCCTGAGTGTGCACAGAGGGGTGCTCAGGAAAAATAAAGAAGGGGTTTAAGAGCAATAAGAGTGCTGTCGTTCTCCACTCCAATAAGAACATTTAAAACACACATGAGACTCTTTTACTCCTGTTGGCTCTCACTTTTATTACATCTTTACTCAAATTGGTGAAGTAGACAAACAGCTATTCCAGTGTGATCTTTGTGCTACTAAACAACAGGGGATGGTGATGCAACTATACAACTTAGTGATTTTCTTCTCCCAAGAAATCAGCCCACATATACACAGTGTATTTTTTGTAGTCTGCTTTGTAGTTTTATAGTTATACCCCACTTAGAAAAACAAAAAGAGAAAGATATACCATATCAATATGTTCTGAATAATATAAACTGTAAGGATGTTATAAGACTTAAACATGGTTGTAAGTAACACTAATTAGCTAAGTCATGTTTGTTTATTTCTACCTTAGTCTAAACTGTTAGTTTTCCTAGAACAGCAAATAATATTAATACATACCAGCATACAAATCTTCAAAATATTCTTTAATTAAAAGTATTCAATATTTGAATAGCTACTGAATGTTTGACAACTTTCCAATGAAATTTCGATGGTGTTATTATAGATATTATCTTCCATTTTTTCATTTAAGAAAAATAGATTCTAGTCCCATTTGTTATCTTTGAGCTATTGCGTAACTTTTTGTAGATTGTAGGTAATTGATAGATCTCTCCTGTCTGGTAGTGATATGGTTATATTCCCCTAAACCCCACCTATGGAAAAACCAGTTTTGTCTCCATTTGCAGTCCTTCATGCCATGTAACTGTTCTTTTAGGCTCTTCTTTTGAGTTGACAACATCTGCTTGGTGCTTCATATTAAATGAATAACATAAAATTTTTAACACATGTTGATTTTTATATCTGTATGAGAGTAGTGAGTTTATCTTATTACGAAAATAAAAAAAGAAAATAAAACTATATTCAATCAAGGCTTAAATTAATTAAAACTATTTAGCTATCATTATCTATTCTTTTATTTTTGAAAATTTTAACTTGTTTTATGAAAAAACAAAATTGAAACAATTGATCTGATTTATTTTGATTCATCTCTTAATAATGGGTTGGGTTTTATTACCAGTTGATCAACAGGGCCTTAATGATCCCCTCTAGTTGACAAAACATTTGACTGGCTCTACCCAAATCTAAGACCCTATTTTCTTTTTCTTAGAATGCTAACTTAAAACAAAGCAAAAACAAACAAAAACAAAAACATTTTTACTTGAAAATTCTTTCTTTGTCTCTTTAATATGTAATTTTAAAAAAAAACCTCTTGCACATTTTCCAACCTAGGAGGGTCTTTCTCAAGGAGTTGGGGTCATCCATGTAAAATGCAATCATCAAGGAAGATAGCACCTCTACCTCTCAGTCTCTGGGAGGTCAGCAGTTTATCTGGTAGGTGCTTCCTTCCAATTTGTAAAAACTATCACTTATCACATAAGTAAGAGAAAGTTTACTTTCCCTTTGGGTATAGTCTAGACCTCCACTATTAAAAACTCTCTACCCTTTGTTTTGGTCAAGTTGAGGTCAGACTGCATTCTGCCCTCAGTACCCTATTGCAACAAACTTAAATAAAGTCTTCCTTGCCTGCTTAACTTTACTTAGTACAATTTTTTGCTTTGACATTATATAAATAAGTTGATATAGGTGTTTCAAATATAAAAAATAACTTTATCTAGATAAACTTTATTTGTAAGATAAAATATTTGAACCTTATCTCTATAATTGTTTTGTATTAGGTAACCAAAAATATTTCTGCCTGATTTATATTATTAGACTTATTTTCTACATAGCTTTCCAACTCTCACACAGGAATGTAAGGATTCTAAACTACCTAATTGGTTTACTATCAAGAACACTTTGCTACCTTGTATTTAATTATAATAGATTGGTTCTGTCTTATACATGGGCCCTTGTTCCATGTGTAATGCACTAGTGTATTACTCAGGATATGTAATAAATATGTAACCAAACATACATCTGGATTTCTTAGACTTCAAAAGCCAATACATGAGAGACAGGTGTTGTTATAAGGAAAAGAGGTTTATTCAAGTGCTAGTCACCTGAGAAAATGGGTGACTCATCAGAAGGCCCATCTCAACATCTGAGTGCAAGCAGAGCTTTTTATAAGGAGGGAGAGGGGGACAGAAAGAAGAGATCAAAGCAGGGGGTGAAAAGTCCTTTATGTGCAGACAAGCACTGTCCATATCGATAAGAAAGAGATGGTCTGGGTGCATCATAGTGGTATAGTAATCCTGGCGTCACATCATCTTGGTTTCACATTTGTAAGTCAGCAAATCTCCCAGAGCTGGGATGCCTGAAAGTTAGATTCTATATCTATTGAAATTCATTCTTATACAAACAAACATACTCTTTATCTACAAGCTACATATTAGTCAGAGTCAGCATTTACAGAAACAATGTCAAAAGAATGGTGGGATGGGTTACAATTCCCCAGTGTTACAAATATATATATATATATCGTCGTCATCGTCGGCAGCCGTCCGTCTCGAGAGACGATGGTGTAGCTTCTTAAGAGTCTATCTGCACCGCCGAGAATGGCTGTGCAGTCCGACTCGGGAGTGACACGGTATCTGTCTCCTCCCGTGTTAAATCGACATCTTGCGATGACGCTGGAGTGTCCTCTCCAGTGAAGCTGAAGCTACAGAGCCTGGGCAGGGTGATATGGAGGGTCTGCTGTTGCCCATGCAGCAGACCCCCCCTCTCTTCGCAGCTGAAGGGTCCAAGGGAAAGACGGAGTCAATACAGCCTGGCTTCAGGTGCGCCGCAGGAGTTGCCGGTGTTGACTACAACGTCAAACCGCCTTAGGGACTCCGGCTCCGGATTTTCTGTCGGGGTTTACTCCCTTAGCCTTTCCCCTGAAGAGGTATGCCACAAGGCAGCGGAGGTTTTTTGGAGTCAGAGTTTTCCTTCTCTGATGTGCCCTGACTGGAAGATCGAACCAGCGACACTTAGCTCGCAGGACGACGCTCAATCCACTGAGCCAAACCAGCCAGGGGAATATATATATATATATATATATATATATATATATAATACATAATATGGTCTTGTTATATCGGCAGCCGTCCGTCTCGAGAGACGATGGCGTAGCTTCTTGAGAGTCCATCTGCACCGCTGAGAATGGCTGTGCAGTCCGACTCGGGAGTGACAATCCCTGCCACACTTGTTACAGGTGAAGGCAGATGGCTGTTGTTGCTGCTGTTGACGCTGCTTCCGCCTCGATCTTTTCTGGACCGCCTCCCCGTTGCGCGCAGCCTCTGCGCGTGACGTACCTTGCCTGACCACGAGCCTCCAGGCTAGGCGGTCGTCTGCTTGAACGTCCCATGTGTTGAGATTGATGGAGCATTGTGTCATGTCCTTTTTGCAGATGTCTTTGAACCGCAGTTTTGGGCGCCCTGTCATCCTCTTGCCTTCTGCTAGCTCGCCGTAGAGGAGGTCTTTGGGAATACGGCCTGCATCCATTCTTTTGACATGACTGAGCCACCTGAGGCATCTCTCACTAAGAACTGCATGCAAACTGCTCATGTTGGCTCGCTTCAGCACCTCGGTGTTGGGGACCTTATCCTGCCAGGCGACATGCAGGACGCGTCGCAGGCACCTCATGTGGAAGCTGTTGAGTTTCCTTTCGTGCCTTGCGTAGGTGGTCCACGTCTCGCTGCCATAGAGGAGAGTGCTGAGTACGCAGGCTTGGTAGATGCGCAGTCTGGTGTTCTCAGTGAGGCTGGAATTGTTCCACACTCACCGGTTCAGTTTGGCCATAACTGTGGCTGCCCTGGCGATTCTCCGGTTGACCTCCAAGTCAACTGACAGAGAGCTCGAGATGGTGGACCCGAGGTAAGTGAAGTCGTTGACAACCTCCAGGGTGTATCCGTCGATGGTGATGCATGGGGGAGTCCCCGTGCCTTGAGCCATAACGTTCGTCTTCGTCAGGCTGATGGCTAGTCCGAACTCCTTGCATGCGTGGGAAAGGCAAGTGACTAGCTGCTGGAGTCCCTCTTTGGAGTGTGATGTCAAGGCTGCGTCATCGGCGAAGAGCATCTCACGGATGAGCACCTCTTTGACTTTGGTCTTGGCTCGTAGACGGGCCAGGTTGTAGAGCTTGCCATCGGATCTGGTGTGAATGAAGACACCCTCGCTGCAGTCCTTAAAGGCGTATTGGAGGAGCATGGAGAAGAAGATTCCGAACAGCGTAGGCGCGAGGACGCAGCCCTGCTTTACTCCGCTGCTGACTGGGAAGGCCTCAGAGGTTGCGCCGTTGTAGGACACCGTGCTGTGCATGTTGTCGTGAAAGGACATGACCACAGCAAGCAGATGTGGTGGACAGCCAATCTTCCGTAGCAAGCTGAAGAGTCCGCTTCGACTGACCAGATCAAACGCCTTCGTGAGGTCGATAAAGGCGAGGTAGAGTGGTTTATGCTGCTCGTGACACTTCTCCTGCAGCTGGCGTAGGGAGAAGATCATGTCCACTGTTGATCGGCCAGCTCTGAAGCCACACTGGGACTCTGGGTAGACACGGGAAGGAAGGGTCTGCAGGCAGGCAAGAGCGACCCGGGCGAATACTTTGCCGACGACACTGAGGAGAGAGATGCCCCGGTAGTTGTTGCAGTCGCTGCGGTCTCCTTTGTTCTTGTACATGGTGATAATGTTGGCGTCTCTCATATCCTGGGGGATGTAACCCTCCTTCCAGCAGAGACAGAGTAGATGGTGGAGCGGCTGTAGCAGGACTGGTTTCCCGCTCTTTAGGATTTCTGGAGGGATTCCGTCGCTTCCTGGTGCTTTCCCGCAAGCGAGGCGGTCGATGGCTTTGCCGAGCTCTGCCGCAGTAGGTGGGGTGTCTAGCTCCTCCATGACTGGTAGGTCTGCGATGGCGTTAAGAGCAGTGTCTGTTACGGTGTTCCTCGTTGCGTACAGCTCGAGGTAGTGCTCGGTCCACCGCCGCATTTGCTGTTCCTGGTCACTGATGACCTCACCTGTCTTGGACTTAAGGGGGGCGATCTTGGAAGGGATTGGGCCTGTTGCCTTCTTGATACCCTCATACATTCCTCGTGCGTTCCCTGTATCGGCGGCTTCCTGGATGCTTCTGCACAGGTTTAGCCAATAGGTGTTGGCACAGTGGCGGGCGGTCTTCTGGACTTTGTTCCTGGCAGCCCGTAGAGCTTGAAGTGTACTGGGAGTGGGCGTGGCCTTGTAAGCCAGTAGGGCCTTCCTCTTAGCCTCGATCACGGGTTCCATTTCTTCCCAGTAAGCCTCGTACCAGTCAGCGTTCTTCCGCTCTTTCTTCCCGTAAGCAATAATGGCGAAGTTGTATATGGCGTCGCGGAGACGTGGCCAATTGGATTCGATAATGTCGTCTGCCGCCATTCCCTCGCCGAGTGCATCTTCCATCCTGTTGATGAATTGCTGGGTCTTAACTGGGTTGCTGGCACAACTGGTGTTGATGCGTGGGCGACCCTTCATCTTGGAGTGGTGCAACCTCTTCGGCATTATGCGCACCTTGCTTACCACGAGGGCATGGTCCGTGTCGCAGTCTGCACTGTGGTAGCTGCGGGTGAGGAGGGTGCTGCCAATATCCGTTCTTCTGGTGATGACGAGGTCAAGCTGGTGCCAGTGGCGGGAGCGGGGATGCCTCCATGACACCTGGTGGATCTCTTTGCACTTGAAGAATGTGTTTGTCACGCACAGGCCGTGGTGACACAAAAGCTCAAGCAGTCGCTGACCATTCTCATTGATCTTTCCTCTCCCAAAGTTTCCAAGGCAGGTGGGCCAGGCCATGTGGTCGGCTCCTACTCTTGCGTTGAAGTCTCCAAGGAGATAAAGAGCGTTACTTCTGGGGATCTTGGATAACGCTTCGTCCAGTGCATGGTAGGACTGTTCTTTTTCTTCAGTGGTGGCGCAGACGGTTGGGGAATACGCGCTAAGAATGCTGACTGGGCCGAAAGTTGTTGGCAATCGGAGGGTAAGTAATCTCTCTGTGCCTCCTGTGGGTGGCTCTATGGAGTTAACAAGCGTGTTCTTCACAGCGAACCCAACACCGTGCTGTCTTGGTTGGTCCGGAGACTTCCCTTGCCAGTAGAAGGTATAGTTGGTTTCTCTGATAGTTCCGTTGTCGGCCAACCGGGTCTCCTGTAGAGCCGCAATGTCGATGTTTAGTCGTGCCAGTTCCCTGTCGATGACGGCGGTTTTCCTGGCATCATTGATCCACGGAAGGTCTGCAGTAAATCCGGGACACATGGTCCTGATGTTCCAGCTAGCGAGGCGAAGAGCTGGAGGCTTCTTTCTTGTTTTTTGCTTGGAATTGCCTGGTGCGAGTATTTTGTGGCCCACTTTTCAAGAGACGCCTCTCTGATCCCCATGCACCCAGTGGGGCAGGCGAGCCATGGCGAGACGGCACCTAATTGGCTGGGGGCTGCTCAGCTTGAGGCGGGCGGTAGCTGTCCAGTGAGGTGCGATGACCTCTCCCACCATCAGAGGAGACCCCTGGCACTCGTTTCCTTCGCCAATCGGATGAGCTTATAACCGGTAACTGTCTCCTCCCGTGTTGAGTCGACATCTTGCGATGATGCTGGAGTGTCCTCTCCAGTGAAGCTATAAAGCCTGGGCAAGGTGATATGGAGGGCCAGCTGTTGCCCATGCAGCAGACCCCCCCCTCTCTTCGCAGCTGAAGGATCCAAGGGGAAAGACAAGGTGCGCCGCAGGAGTTGCCGGTGTTGACTACAACGTCAAACCGCCTTAGGGACTCCGGCTCCGGATTTTCTGTCGGGGTTTACTCCCTTAGCCTTTCCCCTGAGGAGGTATGCCGCAAGGCAGCGGAGGTTTGGAGTCAGAGTTTCCCTTCTCCTTAGCCTTTCCCCTGAAGAGGTATGCCGCAAGGCAGCGGAGGTTTTTGGGAGTCAGAGTTTTCCTTCTCTGGTGTGCCCTGACTGGAAGATCGAACCAGCGACACTTACCTCACAGGCCAATGCTCAATCCACTGAGCCAAACCAGCCAGGGGGTGGTCTTGTTATACAATTATATTTATTATACAACAATACATTGCATCAGTGATTTTCAACTAGTGTGCCATAGCACACCCGTGGGTCACAAGAGTTTTTGAAATATGCAATACTTGACTATTTAGTCAGGGCAGGACCCCTTAGATTGATAAATCAAAATATGACTACAGTCAATACAATAGTCATTCAGTGTGAATGCCCTGTCCAGTGTGAATGAACCATAAACATATAGGTCATATAATAGAGTAGCATTTAACTGGTCATGTCACATAATAATGTTGCATCTAATTGACTAATTTTTGGTACCAGAAATTCTTATATAGAAGTATAGGTTCCTGATTTTTTAAAAAAAATCACTTTGGAGCAAAAAGAGTAGGTAATTACTACTAATAGTAGCAGCAGTAGTAAATCTGTTAAAATTATACCTATTTTTTGTCAGATCAGCAAAAAATATATTTTTGGTGTGCTGAAGAATTCTAGTAACTAGTTTATGTGTGCCATGAGATGAAGAAGTTTGAAAATCCCTGAGTTACATAAATAATGTATACTGTAAGAAATATATATTATATATAGTATATGTTATGTATATTATAAGAAACTGGTCCATGTGATCGTGAAGGCTGAGAAACTATAAGATGTGCAGTTGGCAAGCTGGAGATTCAGGAGAACCAGTAGTTTAGTTCCAGTCTGTGTCCAAAGACAGGAGAAGGCCAGTGTTCCAGTAAGAAGAGAGTGACGCAGAGAGTGAATTTACTACGACTTCATCCTTTGGTTCTATTAAGGCCTTTAACAGATTGGATTAGGCCCACCTCTCATTAAAGAAAAAAATCTGCATTTTTAAAAAAATTTATACTTGTATACATTTTCTTGTTGTTGCTATTGTAAATCTAATTGTATTTTTCATTTTGTTTTTCAATTGTTTATTGCAATTATATAATTAATTATAATTATATAATTAATTTTTGTATGTTGTTATTACACTTTATAACCTTGCCAAACTTATTTATTAGTTCTAGAGCATTCTATTTTTTTTATTCCTTAGTGCTTGCTACCTACAAAATTATGCCATCTCTAAGTAGAGATAGTTTTACTTCTTATTTGCTAATATGGATGTTATTTATTTATTTATTATGTATGTTTTTACTTATTGGTTAATTTCTAGTTCTAGAACCTCTAGTCAAATATTAACTAGAAACACCAAGAATCAATATCCTTCTCCTGTTTTGATAATACAGGGAAAACATTGGTTTTTTTACAATTAAGTATAATGACAGGCATGTGTTTGTTCATAGATGTGCTTTGTAGATTGAAGAGGTTCTTTTCTATTCCTGAGTTGTAAAATATTTTTGTCATAAAAAGATGCTAGATTTTACAAATATACTTCTTGTGTCTATGAAGATTATCATGCGTTTCTTATTTTTTGTCTTTAGTCTGTTGATATGGTGTATGATCTATTGATTCTTAGATGTTAAACTAAACTTGCATTTCTGGAATAAACCTTACTTGGTAGTGGTGTATAATGCTTTTTATGTTTCTGTTCAATTAGCTGTTGTTGTTTTATTTTTTTTGAAATATATTTTGTCTATACTAATAAGAGATATTATTCTGTAGTTTTGTTTTCTGTCATGCTTTTGTGTGGCTTGGATACCAGGTTGATACTTATTTAAGTTTGGTTACCAAGTTGATTATGATTTAGGAAGTATTTCTTTCTCTTTTGTTTTTTGGAAGAATTTTAAAGGATTGGTATTAATTTCTCCTTTGACATTTAGTAAAATTCTCCAGTGAAACTTTCTGCATCTGGATTTTTCTTTGTAAAGAGTTTTTAAAATTACTTATTCAGTGACCTTATTGGTTGTGTGTGTATATATATCATCGGCAGCCGTCCGTCTCGAGAGATGATGGCATAGCTTCTTGAGAGTCTATCTGCACCGCCGAGAATGGCTGTGCAGTCCGACTCGGGAGTGACAATCCCTGCCACACTTGTTACAGGTGAAGGCAGATGGCTGTTGTTGCTGCTGTTGACGCTGCTTCCGCCTCGATCTTTTCTGGACCGCCTCATCGTTGCGCGCAGCCTCTGCACGTGACGTACCTTGCCTGACCGCGAGCCTCCAGGCTAGGCGGTTGTCTGCTTGAACTTCCCATGTGTTGAGATTGATGGAGCATTGTGTCATATCCTTTTTGCAGATGTCTTTGAACCGCAGTTTTGGGCGCCCTGTCATCCTCTGGCCTTCTGCTAGCTCGCCGTAGAGGAGGTCTTTGGGAATACAGCCTGCATCCATTCTTTTGACATGGCCGAGCCACCTGAGGCGTCTCTCACTAAGAACTGCATGCAAACTGCTCCTGTTGGCTCGCTTCAGCACCTCAGTGTTGGGAACCTTATCCTGCCAGGCGACAAGCAGGACTCGTCGCAGGCACCTTATGTGGAAGCTGTTGAGTTTCCTTTCGTGCCTTGCGTAGGTGGTCCACGTCTCGCTGCCATAGAGGAGAGTGCTGAGTACGCAGGCTTGGTAGATGCGCAGTCTGGTGTTCTCAGTGAGGCTGGAATTGTTCCACACTCGCCGGTTCAGTTTGGCCATAACTGTGGCTGCCCTGGCGATTCTCCGGTTGACCTCCAAGTCAACTGACAGAGAGCTCGAGATGGTGGACCCGAGGTAAGTGAAGTCGTTGACAACCTCCAGGGTGTATCCGTCGATGGTGATGCATGGGGGAGTCCCCGTGCCTTGAGCCATAACGTTCGTCTTCGTCAGGCTGATGGCTAGTCCGAACTCCTTGCATGCGTGGGAAAGGCAAGTGACTAGCTGCTGGAGTCCCTCTTTGGAGTGTGATGTCAAGGCTGCGTCATCGGCGAAGAGCATCTCACGGATGAGCACCTCTTTGACTTTGGTCTTGGCTCGTAGACGGGCCAGGTTGTAGAGCTTGCCATCGGATCTGGTGTGAATGAAGACACCCTCGCTGCAGTCCTTAAAGGCGTATTGGAGGAGCATGGAGAAGAAGATTCCGAACAGCGTAGGCGCGAGGACGCAGCCCTGCTTTACTCCGCTGCTGACTGGGAAGGCCTCAGAGGTTGCGCCGTTGTAGGACACCGTGCTGTGCATGTTGTCGTGAAAGGACATGACCACAGCAAGCAGATGTGGTGGACAGCCAATCTTCCGTAGCAAGCTGAAGAGTCCGCTTCGACTGACCAGATCAAACGCCTTCGTGAGGTCGATAAAGGCGAGGTAGAGTGGTTTATGCTGCTCGTGACACTTCTCCTGCAGCTGGCGTAGGGAGAAGATCATGTCCACTGTTGATCGGCCAGCTCTGAAGCCACACTGGGACTCTGGGTAGACACGGGAAGGAAGGGTCTGCAGGCAGGCAAGAGCGACCCGGGCGAATACTTTGCCGACGACACTGAGGAGAGAGATGCCCCGGTAGTTGTTGCAGTCGCTGCGGTCTCCTTTGTTCTTGTACATGGTGATAATGTTGGCGTCTCTCATATCCTGGGGGATGTAACCCTCCTTCCAGCAGAGACAGAGTAGATGGTGGAGCGGCTGTAGCAGGACTGGTTTCCCGCTCTTTAGGATTTCTGGAGGGATTCCGTCGCTTCCTGGTGCTTTCCCGCAAGCGAGGCGGTCGATGGCTTTGCCGAGCTCTGCCGCAGTAGGTGGGGTGTCTAGCTCCTCCATGACTGGTAGGTCTGCGATGGCGTTAAGAGCAGTGTCTGTTACGGTGTTCCTCGTTGCGTACAGCTCGAGGTAGTGCTCGGTCCACCGCCGCATTTGCTGTTCCTGGTCACTGATGACCTCACCTGTCTTGGACTTAAGGGGGGCGATCTTGGAAGGGATTGGGCCTGTTGCCTTCTTGATACCCTCATACATTCCTCGTGCGTTCCCTGTATCGGCGGCTTCCTGGATGCTTCTGCACAGGTTTAGCCAATAGGTGTTGGCACAGTGGCGGGCGGTCTTCTGGACTTTGTTCCTGGCAGCCCGTAGAGCTTGAAGTGTACTGGGAGTGGGCGTGGCCTTGTAAGCCAGTAGGGCCTTCCTCTTAGCCTCGATCACGGGCTCCATTTCTTCCCAGTGAGCCTCGTACCAGTCAGCGTTCTTCCGCTCTTTCTTCCCATAAGCAATAATGACGGAGTTGTATATGGCGTCGCGGAGACGTGGCCAATTGGATTTGATAATGTCGTCTGCCGCCATTCCCTCGCCGAGTGCATCTTCCATCCTGTTGATGAATTGCTGGGTCTTAACTGGGTTGCTGGCACAACTGGTGTTGATGCGTGGGCGACCCTTCATCTTGGAGTGGTGCAACCTCTTTGGCATTATGCGCACCTTGCTTACCACGAGGGCATGGTCCGTGTCGCAGTCTGCACTGTGGTAGCTGCGGGTGAGGAGGGTGCTGCCAATATCCGTTCTTCTGGTGATGACGAGGTCAAGCTGGTGCCAGTGGCGGGAGCGGGGGTGCCTCCATGACACCTGGTGGATCTCTTTGCACTTGAAGAATGTGTTTGTCATGCACAGGCCGTGGTGACACAAAAGCTCAAGCAGTCGCTGACCATTCTCATTGATCTTTCCTCTCCCAAAGTTTCCAAGGCAGGTGGGCCAGGCCATGTGGTCGGCTCCTACTCTTGCGTTGAAGTCTCCAAGGAGATAAAGAGCGTTACTTCTGGGGATCTTGGATAACGCTTCGTCCAGTGCATGGTAGAACTGTTCTTTTTCTTCAATTGTGGCGCAGAGGGTTGGGGCATACGCGCTAAGCATGCTGACTGGGCCGAAAGTTGTTGACAATCGGAGGGTAAGTAATCTCTCTGTGCCTCCTGTGGGTGGCTCTATGGAGTTAACAAGCGTGTTCTTCACAGCGAACCCAACACCATGCTGTCTTGGTTGGTCCGGAGACTTCCCTTGCCAGTAGAAGGTGTAGTTGGTTTCTCTGATAGTTCCGTTGTCGGCCAACCGGGTCTCCTGTAGAGCAGCAATGTCGATGTTTAGTCGTGCCAGTTCCCTGTCGATGACGGCGGTTTTCCTGGCATCATTGATCCACGGAAGGTCTGCAGTAAATCCGGGACACATGGTCCTGATGTTCCAGCTAGCAAGGCGAAGAGCTGGAGGCTTCTTTCTTGTTGTTTGCTTGGAATTGCCTGGTGCGAGTGTTTTGTGGCTCACTTTTCAAGAGACGCCTCTCTGATCCCCATGCACCCAGTGGGGCAGGTGAGCCATGGCGAGACGGCACCTAATTGGCTGGGGCTGCCCAGCTTGAGGCGGGCGGTAGCTGTCCAGTGAGGTGCGATGACCTCTCCCACCGTCAGAGGAGACCCCTGGCGCTCTTTTCCTTCGCCAATCGGATGAGCTTATAACCGGTAACTGTCTCCTCCCGTGTTAAGTCGACATCTTGCGATGACGCTGGAGTGTCCTCTCCAGTGAAGCTACAAAGCCTGGGCAGGGTGATATGGAGGGCCAGCTGTTGCCCATGCAGCAGACCCCCCCTCTCTTTGCAGCTGAAGGATCCAAGGGGAAAGACAGAGTCAATACAGCTTGGCTTCAGGTGCGCCGCAGGAGTTGCCGGTGTTGACTACAACGTCAAACCGCCTTAGGGACTCCGGCTCCGGATTTTCTGTCGGGGTTTACTCCCTTAGCCTTTCCCCTGAGGAGGTATGCCGCAAGGCAGCGGAGGTTTGGAGTCAGAGTTTCCCTTCTCCTTAGCCTTTCCCCTGAAGAGGTATGCTCCAAGGTAGCGGAGGTTTTTTGGAATCAGAGTTTTCCTTCTCTGGTGTGCCCTGACTGGAAGATCGAACCAGCGACACTTAGCTCGCAGGCCGACGCTCAATCCACTGAGCCAAACCAGCCAGGGGGGACCTCTTTGCAGAACCACATCAAAATATGTATATTTATTCTTAACATATTGACCATTTGTGTCTTTCTCCAAATTTGTCTATTTATTCATGATTATATCATTTTGGCATACAGTTTATAGTAGTTGTTTTAATCCTTTACATTCTATAATATCATTTCATTTGTGGTGTCCCTACTTTCTTTCCAGATTTTATTATTTTGAGTTTTTCTCCTTTTTTCTTAGATCAGTCTGATTATACACTTTTCAATTTTGTTGATATAAAAAATGCTTGAATCCATTTTTTATTTTTACTTATTGTTTCTATAATTTACACTGTAATCTTTATTATTATCCTCTTGGTAGTTTTGAGTTTAGATTGCTCTTCTTTCTCTTGTTTCTTATGGAAGAAATTTAGGCTGTTGATATGAGCTTTAACTTTCTTTTTTTTAAAATTTATTTGTTTGTTTATTTATTTATTTATTTAGAGAGAGGGGAAAGGAGAAAGAGAGGAAGAGAGACATCACTGTGTGGTTGCCTCTCACTCGCGCCCCCAACTGGGGACCTGACGTGCAACCTAGATATGTGCCCTGACTGGGAATCGAACCATCGACACTTGGCTCGCAGGCTGATGCTCAATCCACTGAGCCACACCAGCCAGGGTTTAATTTTCTTTTTTAATGTAGGTATTCAAGATATGTAAGTTATACTTTAATAGCTATTTTACCTGCAATCTGTAAGATTTGCTTTCATATTTGCTCATTTTTTCATAAACTTTCATTTTTATAGCAGTTCTAGCTTCACAGCAAAATTGGGATATTTCCTCTATATTTCCTGCCTCTACACATGAAGAGCTTCCCTCATTATCAAAGTCCCCACCACAGTGGTATGTTTGCTGCAATTGATGAATATAAATTGACAATTAATCATCACCCTGAGTTTATAGTTTACATTAGGGTTCTCTCTTTGTAGAAGTCAAAAGGTTGATATATCAGAAGATTGTAACACTGATTAAGGTGTAAGCATCTGAGTTGAGTTCTGTGGCTGTGAGAGCAAGAGGCTGCTTCCCAGCGACCTGTCGGGTGCAGATCACGGAAGAGATACATGTGTTGCTGCTTAGCACCATGGATGGTGATGGCTTTGAGCACAGAGAGATTTTATAGTGCCCAGGAGATATTCCTGAGAGGTTTGGGGGTTGAAACTCAGGCTTGTTGCGCTAGTAGAACTGAGAGTAAGCCAGGAGGGGTCTGGCTCTAGGAGGTATAAAGCAACATTTTTTGTTTTTGTTTTTGTTTTGTTTTTTTTTCACCAACCCAGGAGGAACAGCTGGAGGTTCAGTTAAGATTCCTATCAGAAGCTCGTGCACACTTACCCTGGGCTCTAACAAGGGCGAGAGTTGGGCTGGAGTCCTTGAGTGCTGGGGAAGAAACCATTTGGGGAGATCTTTCCCCTCCCACTGGCAACAGCCAGAGAGGAAGCAGTAGTCCCGCCTGAAGAAGGTAACGAGCCCCGCCCCATGGTGCTTGTCTGACTGTGGATTTCAGAGCGAGTAAACAGGTAAAGAAAGAGACCCTGGAAGAAGAGCATCGATAGTTGCAATCACACTGCCTAGATTTCAGACTTGGACACAAGCTGAAGTCAATATGGCGGTTTCAGAAAGAGAGGAAAGTGGAAAAGTATGGAAACTACAGAGACAAATTCCACCGTGACCTTCTATAGCAGTTGTCGCCTACATATCCTTTTACTAGGCATTCTTTGGTCTTCCCAACCTATGCAGTATAAGTAAATGGTCTTTATATTATAGTTTATTTTAATCTCATATTTTGCTCCTCTCTTTTCTCAATTTTTACTATTTGAGTTCCTCCTCTTATCTTTATTTTAAATCCTATATTTTCTTACTACCACTCATTTCCAGTTGACACTCATTTTTTTTTCTGATCTCTCCAGCCTCTTCTTTTTTTAGTCATAAAATACACTTACTCTATCCCCACTTTGACCAATCTGTGACATTCCTGCAACTTTATTCATAGATTTTCATTATTTTGGTATTTCAAATATCAAATCTTATCATTTCACTCTCTTAATCCATCTGTACCTTCCTCTAGCCCTTTCCTTCTTTCACTTTAAATTTGAACTTTTCTCTGTCTTGCCTGGTTTTCATTCCTCACACTAGGTATTCCTGCTCCCTCTATCATCTCAGAATCACGTCCCTTTCCTCCAGACATCTCTTAAGCTTCTCTTTCTTTCTTTTTTACCTTTTACTCCCATCCCACCTATATTAATCTTAGCTCATAGGTTATTGTAAGTGCTGTGGTGAAATGTTTTCTCCAATTTGGGACTTTTTTTCTTTCTTTTTTCTTATTCATCTTCCTTATTATTATTATTATTTTCTATCTGTGTGTGTGTGTTGGTTCTCTCACACACTATATATATGTTTTTTTTTCTTTTTACAATTTCTGTTTAAACCTTACTACATATTTCCCCTCTCTTAATTCATTCCACCTTTACCCCTCCATTTTAATATATGATATAAATTTTACTTCCTTTCTCTCATTGCCTTGTCCCTACTCCCTACTGTTATTTCTCCTCCTCCACCTCTCTCAAAAAAATCTTTCATTTTTCCATTAGTCAACTCATTTATTTTTCCTTTCTTATAATAGTCTCAATCTCATTACATCCTTATTAACACTGGCTCATTAGCAATTGATACGGTGATTGAGGGTGGGGGATATCATTGTGGATGTGAGATTCTTGCCTGGGTAGGTGGCTTTGTTTTAGTAACAGCTCATCAACTGTTTAAAAACGAAGTCAGTGGAGTGACTCTCAGTCAGCTAGCTGGAGGTAAGGACCCACCAAAGAGCAACACAACAGTAAGCAGAACCAAAATTCTCCCAGACAGCCCTAATAAAAGGAATAAAGGGCATCCCAAGAGCATTAAGTTCAGGAGATCAAGAAGTTTGCACCGCTGAATCCCAGAGAACTCCTACCACAGACAGTCACAACACAAAAGCAGGAAGTTAAGCAGGTCAATTTAAAAAGCAGAAACAAGAAGAGTCACCTAAAATGGAAAGATTAAGAAACAACACCCCAATCAAAAGGAAATGAGGAATTTGCAGAAGGAGGGATAGATGAAATAGAAACAAGAAAACTATCAGACATGAAATTCAAAACAATGTTAATAAGGAAGCTCAACAAAGTCAACAAACTCAGAGAAAACTATAATGAACTCCAGGGAAAATACAAACAACTCCAGGGAAGCTATAAGGAACTTACTGCGGACTACACTGGCATGAAAAAGGACATAGAAACTATCAAAAGAGCAAGGTATAAATGAGGACTATAATTTCTGAACTGAAGAGCACAGCAGAAGAAATCAAAAGCAGGATAAATGAAGCAGAGGATTGAACCAGTGAATTAGAGGACAATATAGAAAAAATTCCCAGACAGTGCAACAATATGAAAAAAGATGGAAGAAGGAGACAGATTAAGGTTGGTTGAGGCCCCAGGTGCAGAAGAAAATATTGGGCCCCTTATAAAAAAATAGAGAGACAGGGAAAATAAAAATACATGTTAACCATATTTTAGGCAGCGTGGTAACAAAACCAAACTTGGTGTCATTTGAAAAAAATGTAAAGTTAGGGTTTTATGGGGCCTTTCAGAAGCCAGGGCCCAGGGCACATGCCCGGTGCACCTACCGTTAAAGCTGCCTCATTGAAGAGGGTTTAAGAGAGCTGCAGGACAATATGAAACATAATAATATTCATATCTTAGGGATACCAGAAGGAGAAGAAGAGGAGAAAAGGATAGAAAACTTGATTGAAAAAATAATGACAGAAAACTTCCCAAACATGAGGAGAGAAAAAGTCTCATAAGTACAGGAAGCACAGAGGATTCCAATGAAGATTAACCCAAGGAGGCCCACCCCAAGGCACATCATTATTAAAATGGCAACATTCAAAGACAAAGAGGGAATCCTGAAGGCAGCAAAAGAAAAATGCAAATACCATACAAGGGAGCTCTGATAAAGCTATCAGCTGATTTCTCAACAGAAACACTACAAGCCAGAAGGGAATGGCAAAAAATATTTCAAGCAATTAAAAACAAAAGCTTGCAACCAAGACTACTCTACCCAACAAGGCTCTCTTTCAAAATGGAAGGTGAAATATGGAGTTTCTCAGATGAAGAAAGATAAAAAGAATACATCTCCACCAAACCAGCATTGCAAGAGATGTTAAAGGAATTGCTTTAAGAAGAAAAGAGAGAGAGAAAAAGAGGAACACAGGTACAAAGGGAAAAAAAGGCAATGAATAAATACTTGTCAATAATAACCTTAAATGTAAATGAATTAAATACTCCAACCAAAACACATAAGGTAGTGGGATGAATATGAAAACATGATCCTCATCTATGTTGTCTATAAGAGACTGATCTCAAAACAAAATGTCAACACAGACTGAAAGTGAAGGGATGTAAATAAGTATTTCAAGCAAATGGACATTAAAAAAAAAAAAAAAAAGCCAGGGTAACAATACTTATCAGACAAAGTAGTTTTCACAACAAAGACCATAAAAGGAGACAAAAAAATATTTCATAATACTTAAGGGAACAATCCACCAAGAAGATATTACCCTGGTAATCATATATGCACCCAACATAGGAACATCCAAATATATAAGGAAAATACTGGAAGACTACAAGAAAGATATCAAAAGAAACACATTCATAGTAGGGGACTTTAACACTTAATTGTCAGCAATAGAAAAATCTTTGAAGCCAAGAAATACCAAGGATATTGAGACATTGGACAACACTCTAGATGGAATGGACTTAGTTGATATATATAGAACTTTTCACTGCAAAAAAGCAAAATATACATTCTTTTCAAGTGCACATGGAACATTTTCAAAGACCACATAGTAGGACACAAAGCAAGCCTCAACAAATTCAAGAAAATTGAAATTATATCAACCATATTTTCAGATCACAATGGCCTGAAACTGGAAACCAACATCAAGGAAAAACTCAAAAACATTCAAATTCATGGAGAATGAATAACATGCTATTAAATAATGAATGGATTAACAATGACATCAAGAAAGAAATCAAACATTTCTGGAAACAAATGATAATGAACACACAACAGTCCAAACCTAGAGGACACAGTGAAGGCAGTCCTGAGAAGGAAGTTTATAACAATACAGGCCTACCTAAAAAGTATAGAGGAATCTCAAATTAAAAATCTAACTCTACATCTACAAGAACTAGAGAGACAGCAAGAAACAAAGCCCAGAGTGAGTAGAAGAACAAAATCATCAAGATCAGAGCAGAATTAAATGGCATAGGGACTAAACAAACAATTCAAAAGATAAATAAAACCAGGAGATGGTTCTTTGAAAAGATAAACAAAATCAACAAGCTTTTAGCCAGGCTTATCAAGAAATAAAGAGAGAAACACCCCCCGCCCCCAAAATCAGAAATGAAAGAGGAAAAACTACAACTGATACCACAGAAATACAAAGGATTGTAAGAAATTACTACAAACAACTGTATGACAAGAATTTGATAACTTGGATGAAATGGACAAATTTCTGAAAATATAACCTTCCAAAACTGAGTCAAGAAGAAGCATGAAGCCTGAATAGACTTAAAAGAACTAGTGAAATTGAAGCAGTAATCAAAAAACTCCCAGCACACAAAAGCCCTGGACCGGATGGCTTCACAGGTGAATTTTCCAAACATTTAGGAAAGAACTAATACCTATCCTTCTCAACTATTCCAAAACATCTAAGAGGAAGAAAGACTCCTAAACTCTTTCTATGAGTCCAGGATTACCCTCATTCAAAAACAAGGTCAAGACACAACAAAGAAAGAAAACTAGAGGCCAATATCACTGATGAACTTAAATGCTAAAATTCTCAACAAAATATTGGGAATCTGAGTCCAGCAACACATTAAAAGGATCATACATTATAATCAAGTGGGGTTCATCCCAGGGATGCAAGGAGTGTTTAATATTCTCAAATCAGTAAATGTAATACACCACATAAACAAAATGAAAGACAAAAATCTCATGATCATATCAATAGATGCAGAAAAAGCACTTTATAAAGTACAACACCCATTTATGGTGAAGACAATCAACAAACTAGGAATGGAGGGAGCATACCTCAATATAATGAAATCCATATATGAGAGACCTGAAGCCAAAATGGGCAAAAACTGAAAGTATTCACCCTGAGATCAAGACAAGACAAAGATGTCCACTCTCTCCACTCCTATTCAACATACTCTTCTTGGAAGTTCTAGTCACAACAATCAGACAAGAAAAGAAAAGAAAAAGCATTTAAATTGGAAAAGAATAAGTAAAACTGTCATTATTTGCAGATGACATGATAGTGTACATAGAAAACCCTATATGTTCCACAAAAACTACTCTACCTAACAAGTGAATTTGACAAAACAGCAGGGTACAAAGTCAATATTCAAAAACCGGATGCATTTCTGTATACCAACGATAAAATATCAGAGATAGAAACTGGAAAAAAAATCCCATTTACTTTAGCAACAAGAAAAAGTACCTAGGAAAAACTTAGCCAATGAGAAAAAAAATCCGTACTCTAAAAACTACATAACACTGAAGAGACATTAAGTAAGATACAAATAAATGGAAGCCTATACCATATCATGGATGGGATGAATCAACATCATTAAAATGTCTACACTACCCAAAGCAATTTATACATTCAACGCAATCCCCATTAAAATACTAGTGGCATATTTCACAGACCTAGAACAAATATTTCAAAAATTTACATGGAACCAAAAAAGACCCTGAATAGCCACAGCAATCTTGAGACAGAAGAACACAGTAGGAAGAATCTCAGTACCTGACATCAAACTATACTACAAGGCCACTGTAATCAAAACAGTCTGATACTGGCATAGGAACAAACATATAGATCAATGGAACAGAATATAGAACCTAGAAATAAACCTAGGTCTATATGGTCAACTAATATTTGACAAAGGGGGAAGGAACATAAAATGGAGTGAGAAGAGCCTCTTCAACAAATGGTGCTGGGAGAACTGCATGGGAACATGCAAAAAAATGAAACTAGACCACCAACTTACACCACACACCAGAATAAACTCAAGATGGATCAAAGACTTAAATGTAAGCCATGACACCATAAAAGTTCTAGAGGAAAACGATAGCGGGAAAATTTCGAATAAACCACGTAGCAATATTTTCACCAATATATCTCCTAAGACAAGAGAAATAAAGAAAATAATAAACAAATGGGACTACATCAAACTAAAGCATTTTTGTTCAGCAAAAGAAAATATCAGCAAGATAAAAAGGGAACCAATCAAATGGGAAAACATATTTGCCAATGATACCTCAGACAAGAATTGATTTTTAAAAAATATAAAAAAACATATATGACTCAAAAGAAAGAAGACAGACAACCCAATTTAAAAAATGGGCAAAGTACCTGAACAAATACTTTTCCAGAAGACACACAGAGGGTTTATAGGCATATGAAAAAATGCTCAACATCACTAACCATCAGAGAGATGCAAATAAAAACCACAATGAGATACCACTTTACACCAGTCAGAATGGCCATCATCAACAAATCAACAAACAACAAGTGCTGGTGAGGATGCGGAGAAGAGGGAACCCTACTGCACTGTTGATGGGAATGCAGACTGGTGCAGCCACTATGGAAAACAGTATGGAATTACCTCAAAGAAAAAAAAAAATAGAAAGAAAGAAACTGTCTTTTGATCCAGCAATCCATTGCTAGGATTTTACCTGAAAAATCCTGAAACACCAATTCAAAAGAATCTATGCACCCCTATGTTTATAGCAGCCCTATTTACAATAGGCAAGTGCTGGAAACAGCCTAAGTGCCTATGTGTAGATGAGTGGATCAAAAAGATGTGGTACATTTACATAATGGATTACCATGTAGCAGAAAGAAAAAACTCCTTTCGTTTGTGACAACATGGATAGAACTAGAGAGAATTATGCTTAGCGAAATAAGGCAGACAATGAAGGACAAATACCATATATCACCAAATACAGGAAACTAATGAACAACACAAACAAATGAGCAAAACTGAAGCAGAGGCATGTAAACAAGGAGCAGACTGACAGTGACCAAGAGGGAGGGGGCAAAAAGGGTAAGAAGGGTAAGGGTCTAGTTAAGGAACTATTATAAATGAACTATGGACATGGACAATGGGTTGGGATTGACTGTAGCAGAACAGTGGGTGGTGTAGGGGGGAGTAATGGGGAAAAAAGTGGGACAACTATAATAGAAAAACACTAAATAAATCAAAAGTTTAAAAAAAGGATATGTGCAACTAAAACAAATCTTCAAAATAAATGAGGCAAAAGCTAAAATAGAATGGATAAATAATTAAACACCAGTAGCTGGAGATCTTAGTACCATATTTTCAGTAATGGATAGATAATCTAGGCTCTATGCCAATAATTACATAAAAGACTTGAACAAAACTGTAGGTTCATTAGAACTAAAAGACATTTTTTTCAAACACTGAACCCAACAAAAGTAGAACACATTTTTCAAGGGCATGTGAAACATTTTCTAGGGAGACCATATGCTAGGACATAAACAAGTACCAATACATTTAAAATGATTAAAACTATAAAAGTCTTTTTTAAAAAAGGGATGGAGAAAGTGTCTTTTAATATGTAACTTGTGTATTTGTAATATGTATTTGCGATATTAGTAAACAGCATTCAATTCTATTTAAAAAATGAAACATTATGAATAGAATTAAGTAGTTTATAAAATATTTTAAAACCAGGTAACATAAGTAGCTCATATGAATGCTGAATATGGGGAAGAATAATAGAACCAAGTATGCAGCAAGCACTCATGAAATACATGAAGCCTGAAATATTCACAAATTCTCAAATTAGCAGTACATTTGTAATGCCTATTTATGACACACAGACCTTCTGTTCTAGGTGTGCAGAAAAAAAGCAATAGTGGTTTAGCAGAAAATTTATGAGTTATGATCACTAACCAGGAGTATTCTCTCTGCTTATATCTTCAACTTTATCACTATTTCTGTTCATGAAGAGATTGCATGCGAACAAGGTTTCTATTGCTTTCTCATTGCATTCTCTTTGTAAATTTTAGCTTCTTTTTCCACTAAAAATTAAGTAAATGACTAACCTATACCTTATTTTTCCACTCAAGAGAAAAAAATGTAATTGATTTCATCAATCACAGTCATCATTATTTGGGTAGAAACGTAGTGCAGGATTTTTAAAGACTGCTGATCTGAATTGGTAACATATATAAACTAATAATCTCCCTGTCCTGTTTAAACCATTGTAGATAGGCATGAAAACACATAGACTGGAAATAATTTTAATTGTCTTGCAACCATTGAATGAAGATGTTTCATGATAAGGTTCCTGTGTGTGCTATAATATTATCTTTTACTTCATCTTCTGATCCTAAAGCCTTTGTGATCAATGTAATGTTATAATATTAGGGGAAGAGTTAGGCAGTGAAAAGAGAACATCTCACACAAATATGGGAGAAATAGATGGGCGAGGTTGACCCCCATGTCACTCTATCATTGACAAAAGCATATTTTATTGTTAATGATATGATATAGCTCTCTATATACAAGGGGTAAAGTTATGTTTGACATACCAAATATCTAATTACTACTCATTCTAAAGAATACTCTAATTACTGTAAAATCATCTAGAATTAAAATTTTAAAACATCAATAAAGCTGTCTAATGGCAAATATCTCCCCTAGGTTTTCTTTGGGTTTAATAACTGGTAAAATTCACTTGAGAGGACAAAAACTTAATGTTTACAATGAAAATTTAGAAAATTTTAATATTTCTATGTATTTCAATAAGAAAAGGAAATTATTTTCAACAGAAATTTTGAAAAATTCTTAGAATCTAATTCATGAAAATGAATTTAAATTAAGATACACACAACATGAGACAGAATGAATGGTACTCCCTACTAGGCTTATAATTCTAATTGTCTAAACAAAATAGCTGCAAAACTTTAGCACAATAAGTATAAATTAGATAATGGCTCAGGGTTTTAAAATAAGGAGACAATCAATAGTTATATTTATTTAATGGCAGAATTTAATAGTGTGATGAATTGAATTATGCTTGACAATTAATTAGAAACTATTAATTATCATGTAATTTTTGATATTTAATATTTATAATTACCTAACCAACGTTGTCTTTCATCAACATTGTATAGCTTCTTGCTCTATAACCTATTAAATTGGGGAAAATAAATATAGCAATACTCATCATGTCTTTAAGCAAATTATAGACTCACAGGCATTATACATTGTCCTTTTTAAAATTTCTATTGCCAAAACCAAGAATGTCCAGGGCCCCCATAAACTGGAAAAGGAAAAGAAAGATCCTTCCTTAGTAGCTCCAAAAAGAACATGGCCCTGCCAATATCTTGTCTCAAAATTCTAGCTTCCGTACTTGTAAGATAAAAGAATCATTGTTTGTTTTTTTTAAGCTATCTAGTTTTGTGGTACTTTGTTACAGCAGTAATTAATACAGTGCATATGAAATTATTATTATCTTGGTGAATGATCAATAGTCAGCATTGTTAAAGAAGATAGTAATTTATCTTAATTATACTTATAGTTTTATGATTTAGAAATCATAGAATGATACTACAGTAAAGCTGAATTGAATTCTAGTATGCATCATAACCTAGTAATGAGTTAGGATGTCCATGCTTAGAAGGTGGGTATTATCAATTACATTTTGCAACTAAGAAAGAAATGTATGGAGAGAGAGAGAGAGAGAGAGAGAGAGAGAGAGAGAGAGAGAGAGAGAGAGAGAGAGAGAGAGAGAGAGAGAGAGAGAGAAGAGACACAGAGAGAGATAGAGAGAGAGGTAGAGAGAAAGAGAGAGAGAGACAAAGAGAGAGAAACAGAGAGAGAGAGACAGAGACTCTAATCATGCACATGCATTTTTTTTTTTACCAGATCTTTCTGTTGTTTCATTCTGCTTCTGTATTTCTAAAAACCTTGTCTGAACATATCATTGGTGTGTATTCAAAGTGTGAAATATATGCAGCGGCTTTGAAGCCTGAGCTAGAGAACTCGGCATCTCCAAACCAACTCGCCTTAACTCAGCCTCGCTGAAGACTAACAGCTCCCTGATCCTAGCATCCTCTTCAATCCCATCTAGAATGCTACTGCAGAAACTTCGCAGATTTGGACTTAAGCTGGCACGCAGACGTACACTGGAGCCAGGCATGGCTGAGACTCGCCTTTCCAGATGTCTGAGCACCGTGGATTTAGTGGCCCTGGGTGTGGGCAGCACATTGGGTGCAGGCGTGTATGTCCTGGCTGGCGAGGTGGCCAGAGATAAAGCAGGACCATCCATTGTGATCTGCTTTTTGGTGGCCGCTCTATCTTCTGTGTTGGCTGGGCTGTGCTATGCAGAGTTTGGTGCCTGGGTTCCCCGGTCTGGTTCTGCATCTCTCTGCAGCTATGTTACTGTGGGTGAACTCTGGGCCTTCACCACTGGCCGGAACCTCATCCTCTCCTATGTCATCGGTACGGCCAGCGTAGCCCGGGCCTGGAGCTCAGCTTTTGACAACCTGGTTGGGAAGCACATCTCTCACAGCCTGCAGGGGAGCGTCTCACTGAAATTTCTCCATGTCCTCGCAGAATATCCAGACTTCTTTGCTTTGGGCCTTGTGCTGTTGCTCACTGGATTGCTGGCTCTGGGGGCTAGCGAGTTGGCCTTCGTCACCAAAGTGTTTACAGTGATGAACCTTCTGGTCCTCTGTTTTGTCATCGTCTCTGGCTTCGTCAAAGGGGACCTGCACAACTGGAAGCTCACAGAAGAGGACTACAAACTGGCCGTGGATACGTACAATAATACCCACAGCTTGGGCCGTCTGGGTTCTGGAGGATTTGTGCCTTTGGGCTTTGAGGGGATTCTCCGTGGAGCGGCTACCTGTTTCTACACATTTGTTGGTTTTGACTGTATCGCAACCACCGGGGAAGAGGCCCGGAATCCTCAGCGTTCCATCCCGCTGGGTATTGTGATCTCACTGTCCGTCTGCTTCTTGGCGTATTTTGGTGTTTCCTCCGCTCTCATGCTGATGATGCCTTATTATCAGCTTCAACCTGAGAGTCCCTTGCCTGAGGCATTTCTCCATGTTGGATGGACCCCTGCCCGCTATGCTGTGGCGATTGGATCCCTCTGTGCTCTTTCTACCAGCCTCTTGGGCTCAATGTTTCCCATGCCTCGGGTGATCTACGCAATGGCGGAGGATGGCCTCCTGTTCCATTTCCTTGCCAAGATCCACAGCGGCACACGCACCCCGGTCGTAGCCACTGTGGTCTCTGGCATTACTGCAGCACTGATGGCGTTCCTCTTTAAACTCGCCGACCTCGTGGACCTCATGTCGATTGGGACCCTGCTGGCTTACTCCCTGGTGTCCATTTGTGTTCTCATTCTCAGGTATCAGCCTGGCCAGCAGACAAGGATCGAGGAAGATGAACTGGAGTTGCAGGAGGACACGCAAGGAACAGAAGAGCTGACCTCACGGGCCCTGTTTTGTCCATGCAACTCCGCTCCCACGGCACTCTCCGGCCGAGCTATGTTTGTTCCTTGCTGCTTGCTGTGCTGCTGAGTGTCCTTTGCCTGGTGCTGGCACAGTGGTCGGCCCCACTGTTTTCTGGAGATCCAGTGTGGATTGCTGTGGTTGTACTGCTCCTCACATTCATTATGGGTGTCACTGGGGTCATCTGGAGGCAGCCACAGAGCTCCACTCCCCTTAACTTCAAGGTACCTGCTTTGCCTCTCCTCCCACTTATGAACATCTTTGTGAACCTTTACCTTATGATGCAGATGGCAGCTGGCACCTGGGCCAGATTTGGAGTCTGGATGTTGGTTGGGTTTGCTATCTACTTCGGCTATGGAATGCAGCACAGCCTGGAACAGGTTAAGAGTAATGGACCCCCACTCAAGTCTAGGACCCGAACAGTCAACTTTGATCTCAGCCATGCCTGAATCCTGTCTGGTGTCCCCACACAAGAATGGAGAGAACTCCTACACGCACGGGCACGGGCACGGGGAGCTAAGCTTTCAACGGGGTGTTGTTGGGGGAGCACTAGTAGACTCTGCTTTGTAGAATGAAGGGTGTGTCTTTGCTCTTTCTTGTCTCCTTTTTGTAACTTGTCTCCTTTTTAATTGCATCTGTAGCTGCTCACTGGCTTTTAAAAATGAAAGGAATCTAGGAAAAAAAAAAAACAAAGTGTGAAATATTTGTAATCCTTCTATTCCATAAGTTTTCAGTTGTTGTTCAGACAAATCACACATGCATGAATCAATTAAGATATAATCAAAGGCTGTATATGAATAAATAGCAAACTGAATGTTTTTTTTTTAGAGTAATTGGAGAATGCATCATTGTTTTCACAGTGGGACACAGTAATACCTATTATATAATTAAGTCTATTGACTTAGTGAAGGTTTTCATATGAGATCTTTACTGTAAAATATTGTATAACTTGAAAATAGTGCTGCTTGCTTAATGCTATTTTAATTACAAATAGATACAAATTGCCACTCTGTGACAAAAATGTTGAAAAAAATCTAATAAAAATGTCTTGTTTGCTCTATTGCCTGGCATTAAGAGAAAATACCTAGAGTACACAGTATGAGCATTCGGCATTCCCTTCCATCATTTATGTCATTAAGGGAATTTTCTATTTTCTTAACTAAATTGCTTTTTTCCTCTTATGTACTCCACTTTAACACTATTCTGATACTTCTCATATAAAATTTAATTCACTTGTTGTGTGTGTATCATTTTAATTTAAAATCCATTTAGCATTTAAAGCTCTGTATTTTAACAATAAATATACTGAAAGCACTGCTGTGCTATAAAACCACCCTAACTATATCCACCTGTGAATAATTTTTCTGTAAATTGTTTATACAAAATAATTAGCCTATTAAGTACAAAAATTAAATACAATAAATAAGTTTTTCTAAATTAATGATTTTTAATGTCTAAGTAAAATTTTGTTAAAGATTTTTTTTTGTTTGTTTGCTTGTATTCCCCAGGTATCTGTTAGGCTTGGTCCATTTTGAAAGTATTTGCCAGCCTTAATAGTTTTCTATGCTCTTTACTCCATTCTGCTCTGGTTCTTCTTTACTTCCTGAGGCAAATTGTTTTATTTGTTTATTTCTACCCTAAGGCTTCCTACATAGATATCCCATTTATTCTAGTCCTCTCAAGTCCTTGTATCTCTCAGCCTAAGTGGTCTTCCTCAAAAGAACCCTCTACCCCGTAGCCTTCCGTAAGGACTACCCCAAGATGCGACATTTACCACACAAGCAGGAACATGTCTCATATGCTCATGTTTTTGTTGTCATGTCCCAGGTTGTTTCAGATACCCACCTATGCTCTGAGTTATCTGATGGAACATTCACAGTAAAGTGAAGTACCTGATGAAAGCAGTTTCTAATCTCCAGAAGCATTCACATGAGTCCATTCCACTTATTTCCCTAATGTTTCCCCAATACCTATGAGTGGTATCATCATCTGTCCTGCTAATCAAGTCAAAGTCCTGAGAACCACACTTAGTCTCCCATGTTTTCTCACCCTTTCCCCAAGTCCTGTCTTTTTAGCAAATGGTATCATTTTACTTACAAAATGTGTCTCAAACCTGCCTACTAATCCAAAATAGCATCATCTCTCATGATTTCAAGAGCCTCCTAAATGGTCTCTGAAGTTAAGTTTTTATAATTTATTCTCCCTATAAGCTATGGTGATTTTCTTTTATTCTTTTTCAAAATAATGTTTGAATAGACAGTTTCATTTAATGAGTTAAAATGTAATTTTCAAAATTGAATTCAGCAAAAATTCTCCCAACACTCATCTGTCTCCTAGTCACCTTGAGAACAAAAGAAGCAACAAATTAGAAACTTTATTTATCTCTGAAACATATTGAACATGTACAAGCAAAAAAATGTATATACATCCATAATATAAAAACCAGCACCGTATTTGTTTTTAATACTACATTGTAAAGAAAATTTCATGTTATAATTTAATAAAATCTTTAATATATTTTCCACAGAATATTCCATTACATGGATGTAGCATATTTGTTAATTGGGTTTCTGATTAATGCAAATTAAGAATCATCTAATCTATGATACTACAAACCATGCTGCAATCTTGTATGTGTGTGTATATATACATATACCAATTACCACAGGGAGATTGTGCTTATTGAAGAGACTCCTAGAAGTTAAAATGCAGGATCAGAGATATATGTGTATTTGTGATTTTAGTAGATGTTGCCAAATCCAGAAAGTTGTGACAATTTTCACTAGCAATGTATGAGAGGGTATATCTTTGACATTCTAAGTACTGGAGGAATAGTGTAAATGCTGTTAAGTAAAGGATGCATTATTAATAGACATACTTAGGCCACCTTCTATATTTATTTGGTGTTGTATGATTCTTAAGCATGCCAACAGTTGCTGAATCAACCAGGGGTAATACCTTCCCCAAGGAGCAGGACATTGAGAAGTAGTCCCATAAATTATGATGTATCTTGGCTCAAAAATATAACCTGAGAAACCTAGTCATATCTCTCTAGTCTGAACTAGGAAGTCCTGATAATATGAAGCAGGACGTGCTGAAAGCAGTATTTAAGAGTTTTGGACATGGAATGAGACATACTGTGGGAAAAATAAAAAGCAAAGTTACAATGGAAGAGAACATGAGAAGGAGAAGGAATAGAGAGAAAAATAAAACTGAGAAGATTCACAGGAAGACATTAAAGGTGTCTGATATAAAGTAGGCCATGCATGCTGGATTGCAGAACACCCTCAGATAAAGAGAGCTTTGGTATTCCAGATCTACTACATATGTATTCTCAAAAAAAGTATCTTGTTTTAAAATCAAACTAAATATAGTCAACCCTTGAACAACACAGGGGTTAAAGGCGCCAACCACTTGAGCTCAGTAGAAAATCCATGTAAGCAGATTTTCAGCCTCTTATTGAAAATACTGTATTTTATAATGTAGTTAGTCACCACCTTATTTCACTAACAAAACAAAAACAGAGCTGAGAAGGTAGTGGCTTGCCAAGATCATGCAGCTCTTCTACTGTGTTTACAGAGTCAAGTATACACCAAGATGAATAGAAGTTTCACTGTTTAACCATTGTTATGCTGTGTTATTTCTTCCTTTTTTCTTTTTTGTTTTTCTTATAAAATAGTTTGATGTTTTAATACTGGCCTCAGTTCCCTTAGAAGCTTTTTTTCCTGACATGTAACACCACGAACTCTCTCTCTATTTCATTCATTGTGCCATTCCATCCAGCTCCCTATTGGCAGTCTTTGGCTGAATTTGTTGTTTGGACTTCCATTATTTTAAATCATATTAGGGTTTAATTTTTTAGTCCCTATCTTTTGTTGGTTTCAATGATCTATTGGAAGAAAAGCAGAAAATTCTGCCTTCATCACTATTTTTAAACCAGAGGTGGAATTTTCTTTTTAAAATATAGGACATGCCATTGCTCAGCTTCAAAGCCTCTAAGAGCTTACCCACTCACGTAGAATAAAACACAAACTTCTAAACATTGCTACTCCCTTAGAATTAGCAAACTCCTGATGATATCTTCAACTTCATCTTAAAAACTAGGGAATAGCAGCACTGAACTTTGTATTCAAATAACACCATGTCATTCCCACCTGAGGTCCTATGACTTTGTTCTTGTTCCTAAAGCACAGTCTTCCAGCTACTTCTCAAACATGCAGATCTTTCAAATGCTGCATTCTGGGAGAAGAGTTTCCTGATAATGAACTTCTCCGACACAGAATGCTTATTCTGAAACATGCCCCCTCATTTATTTCCTAGTATTTTTAGTCTAATTTGTTTTCTTGTTTCTAGATTTTCTAGTTATGCAGGGTTAGAATGTAATCTCCATAGGGTTGAGTCTGTTCTGCCTTATTCACCATCATATTCCTCCTACCAAGAGTACATAACAGGCACTGATTAAATATATTTTACATAAGGAAACTGAAGAGCATAATACCTTAAAAAGTTTTTAGCTGAAAATTAAAAATTATCAATTGGCATATTAACGTCAGGATAAAGTTTTTTACTGAGAAAAATTCAAGGAATATTATACCCCATCATCATCTTTTGGAGAACTCAACTTCAGGCATAGATGAAAGCATGTAGTTAAACAAATAAAAAGTAATATTATTTATATTACATATATAATTTTTATCTTAGGGCTTATTGACATTAATATTAGCTTTTTTTTGAAAAGGAGGTGAGGGATCTAATAAATGCAATATGTCAGCAGCAGAATAATGAGGATGGGTTGAAAAAGTGGAGGAAATAATATCTCTATGAAGGCATTATTGGATGTAGTTTTTGTTACTGGTTGAATTGTGTCCTCCTAAAATGGTATGTGGAAATCCATCATTATCTCAGAATCTGTCCTTCTTTGAAAATAGCACATTTGCAGATGTAGTCATGTTAAGATTAAGGCATAAAAACTGACCCTAATTCAATGTGGCTGGTACCCTTATAAAAAGAAGAAATATGGACACAGACTCAGACATTCAAAGAGGGAGGATTATGTGAAGGTACTTCAGGATGTCATATAAAGACTGAAGCTATGCTGCCATAAACCAAAGAAAATCTGAAGTTACCGGGAACTAGGAAGATGCAAGGAAGGATTTCCCTACAGGTTTCTGAGAAAGGCACTACTGAAACGTTGATTTTGGACTTTTAAACAAACTGTAATTTCTAAGCCACCTACTTTCTGGTACTTTGTTATTGTCACCCAAGGAAACAAATAAGAATGCTAAGAAAAATTGCATTAAAAATCACATATTTTCAAATGGTCATCAAAAAATCCTATCAAATATCAAGTAACTACTTGGGACTTTCAGAAAATCAACAGCAATCAGAAACAAAATTGCTTACTGAGAAAAACAGAGATACTCTAAAATAGGGCTGTCTTCCTTAATACATAGTGAAACACGTTTTTTTTGTATTTTTTCTTTCTATAACATAACTCACCTGTATATATTAATACTGAGCACCAAATCCATCTAATATTTAGCATTACCAACAAGCTTCGAAAATGTGAGAGTTTTCATATTTTACATTTCTTTTGCTGTCATCAGGGTTGCTACATTTCTTAATTAAGGAGTACTGTGCAAACCCTTCAATTTCATGAAATACAACTAAATATTCCTATTTATCACTTTACTCCCAGAAAGACATATTTAGTAATCTGAACAAAGAGGGGATTTGTTTGGTATACATTATTAGGATTTAGTAAGTGCATTTTAAAGAATAGTTTTGATGTTGAGAATAAACAACAAGATACCAACAAAGAAAAGGGTTTTAGAAGAACAAAATGAGTACTTTGATTTTATGATTTGATAGTCATTCAAAATATGTAAAGTTTATTTAAACTGCTTGCCAATCTGGTTGCTAAAAACAGAATATTTTAGGTAAGACTAATTTGAAAAAGGAACATTTTAAAATACTATTTTTCTTTGAATTTAAACTAAATAAAGTGGAGATTTTCTGATGAAGGTGAATATCTCCCACAAACTCGCTTCTCATCACAGTCCCCAAAGTAAATCAGTATTTTTAGAATAATGTTATAGATTCATAAAAAATAATGTTGAGTCATTAAATAAAAGTACCCTTGTAAATTAACTTATAGCATTATTGGTGTATAGGAAGGCTAAAACTACACATTATAATTAGCTTAAAAGCAAAACAAATATTTCTTAAATAATTATAGGCCTCTTAGCAAACAGTCTATTTTGTTTTCCTCTTAAAAAGTTTCTTTGAAATGCTCATTATACTGATTTAACCTAACAGTTCAAATGTGCCCAGAATAATGGGAATAAATTTATGTTCCAAGAAAACACATAATTTGCATACTTAAATCTTAATATTGGGTGGTAATTGAGGATCAAATGTCAATGCATTTCAACCCCACACCCAATTAAGTTGAACTTTAATTTGCAATGTATCTTCCTTTCTTTTCCATTATTTATTCTAATTTTATTACCATCTTATTTATAGCATATGTACCTGGCACAAATCTCAAAATCTGTGAATGTAATTACTGTAACAAGTTTGTTTTTTATAGAGCAAACATGAATGTCAAGCACAGAATAACTGAATTACATGACACAATGTTGTTCTGCATTTATTAAATATATCGGTACATGGTTATGAAATAAGTGAATAGAAGTTTTTTGAAAAAGTGTATGTTTTGCAATGAAGAGAGACTACAGAGTGATAAAAATCTATTCAACTTTACTGATAATAATGATAACACAGAGTAATTGGTGTCATACAATAATTCCCTGTCATTTATTAAGTGTACCTGCCAAACTATCTGTCTAGCCATCTATATATATATATATATACATACACACCTGTACAGAATATTTATTATAATATTGGAAGAATATAAAGCTAGCATGGTTACTTTTTGCCTAACATTGAATTTCTCAATCAAAAGCCTATTATTTGTTTTCTATTTTGGGGCACAACAACATAATCTTACTATTATACATATTTGTATGTCCCTTAACCAGGGGTTGAACCTGCAACCTTGGCATATTGGAACAATGTTCCAATCAACAGAGCTACCCTGGCTTAAAGAGATTTTTAGTAATATATTTGTTAATACTTTTGCATTATTAAAAATTATTTGGTTAATTTTCTTCTCAGATGTTTGCATACTGTTAAGATCTGACATATTCTCACCCCATTGAAGCCCTAGCAGTAAATATTTATTCAAGAATCAGAACTAGTGATGATACATATTAATATGTATATAACATAGTGATAAATATGAAAATGTTGTTAATATTATTAAATGATTATTAGTTTTCAGATATGAGTTAATCAATTAGTGCTATGTAAGAAAGGCATTTCTGGAAAATAGTTATAAAAAACTGGAACTTCAATAAGAAACAGAAGAAAAAAGTCCAAAATAAGTACTGAAAGAAACAAATCAAATTATGCATTGATGTGTATCTCTAGCTCTTAATTTTAAATACTTATTATATTTATTAATAATTAATGTGTCACTTTCTAAGTTAACTATATACATTTACAATAACAAATGTAGGTATTCCTTATTCCTTCATAAGGAAATCTAATTCTTTTATATATATATATACATATATAAACTAATGCAGCAACATCAAGTGCAATATTGAATTTCTTAAAATTATGCAATGTTAACTGGTATAAATATATTTACAAAGACTATATTTACCAGTTGATAAATAGTGATATGGCAAAATGTAATAATGGACATCTACAAAATAATGAAATGAAGTGATGTGTGCAAAGTAAAGCATTCTGTTTCATTAATAGAAAAATATGGCTATTACTTTAGTTGCTATTTAAACAACTAAATTGAATGTTTATCTAAAATAATGATAAGCCTTTTGAGAAGACCTTAAATAGTACTGTTTAAAAACTTTAAAATACATCATTTTCCTTAACAAACTTTTTCTAAGTATTTCAATAAAACACAAAATATTATTTTCAATTAGAATTGAAGCCAGTAATATTGTTTACTCAGTAGTTTATTAATCTAAAATTTTTCATAGTTATTTAGAAACTTACTGTCTTTTGTCTTTAAAATGTCTTGTTATTGCAATTTTATTTAAATATTGTGAATGAAGCATCAAATATCTAAATAACTATTGCCAAAGAAATCACCAGAACCTTTTTTTATTATTGTAAGTATATGATCAGTTATTAAACTAACAACCTTGGAAATGTAGTCAACTTTGAGTATTCACAACACGAATTGTTGATAGTATTAGAGAACTACATAAAGAACATTTTTAAACCATTTAAACTGATTGCTTTTAGCAATGTTGTGTTGTGATTCAAAATTCTTCAGTTTTGCTATGTAATATTGGCCTGATTTTGGCAAAATTTCATTCATATTCTAGCTTTTAATTTCCTTAAGTTCAAAATATGAATAACAGAACTTGTGCTGGTTTTGCTAAAACAAATAACCCAGTTCCAAAGACAAGTAAGCCTGGTGCCTGATAAATTCTAAATACATAAATGGTATGACATAAATATTTTTAAAAAAAGAACAAACGTCACCAATTTATCATGAATTGAATACATTTAGTTAGTTCTGAGCACATGATAAATCTGTGGCACTTCATTAATATGGTAAGAATGCATACCTCAATTAGATAGACTTACCAGAAAGATAATTTCAACAATGTATAAAAATATGGTATATGATATCTAATTAGATAGAAAATAAGTTAAACAATATTCAATAAGTATTTGATAAAAAATGTAAACTAGAAGTAAAAAGCAAACTTCTTAACTCAAAAAGAATATTTATCAAAATTTTACAAATATCAAACATTGTACAACTTAATGAAACATTTGAGTCGTTTCTTTAAAATTAGAAACAGGACAACTATACTTGCTGTCACCAACTTGATTCCTGTAGTGACGTCCAGTACTACCTAGATACATTTTTAAAAGGAAAATAATTTTTAAAATATTAAAATTGAATATGAAAGGACAAGAAAACATTGATAGTCCAAAATATATGATTGTTGACATAGAAAATATAAAGATAAATCTCCCCAGACAAGTTATTAGATTAATGGTAGTCACAAAGTATTTAGATCACTATTTTCACAAAGACGTATTTCTTTATAAGAGAGGTAATTCTAGAAATGTAATTTAAATTAAAGAATAATTAATAATTGCAACCAAAAGTACGAAGTACAGAGGATGGTTGTAATAGAATATTCGCAATACCCACATATAGGTAATTATAAAACTTTAAAAAAATATTTAAACAAGATATAAATACAGAATCTATTCCATCAATCATTATTAACTTTGGAGTTAATTAATTCATTCAGTTATTAAAATGTCATAGTTATGTCAGTTTCTTCACTAATAAAATTAAAATTGTGATTCAAATGATATATTTGGTGTTCTCTTGATCTTTAATTGTTTAAAATCCTTTATAACTTTAAAAGAGTATAAGGGGGCTAAGTGGTAATGGAAAAAAATCTAATAAGGATTAAATTAAAAAGTGTCACAGAAGGAAAAAGGAAATGCATTTAACTCATGAAGTGTTTTATATGGTCAAGGATGCTGAGATAATTCCAGCAAGCAGGA
Source organism: Furipterus horrens (assembly GCF_987537825.1). Taxonomy (NCBI): domain Eukaryota; kingdom Metazoa; phylum Chordata; class Mammalia; order Chiroptera; family Furipteridae; genus Furipterus; species Furipterus horrens. Next base: position 178,625,865 of record NW_028327172.1, read on the forward strand.
TGAGTGGTCAGCAACAAACAAAGGACTGTGGGTCACTCAGGCCATCAGCAAAGAGTGATAAGCCTCATTGTCCTTTTATTAGAATTTCAAAAGTTACTAAAAATGGAATAGGGTGTGTGAGCTTTACAGCCAACAATAAAAGAATTTTTACAAGTGAAAGAATTCTTACAATGTACCATTAATGTGTAAAATACAGTCAGGGTAACTTATGGTTTAGATAGCACCTATCAGGGATACAAAGCAGACCCACTAATCCTCAAGGCCAGCTCCAGTTTAAGACTTTATTTACAAGGAGACAGATGGAGTACTCAACAGACCTCTTTGTTCTCAGGATTCCATGACCCAGTGGCCTGAACAGCCTAAAGCCGCAGGCGGAGACAAGATCAGCTCATCTCCTGAGTCACAGGACACCTGGGCGGAGGGGCATGAAATGTCTCTACCCAGAGATCTGTGTTGCTGCAACAAACTCACGCGTTTATAGTGCTGTCTTAAAAAAAAAAAAAAGGCAGGTAAATCCTGCTAACAGAGTTCTTCACAGTGTTTCAAAATAAATAGAACCTTAAAAAATAAAGAAAATTGTGTTATTTGATTTTAAATTAAATTTATGTATAAATAATTATTAAAATAGTAAATAAAGCATATTGTAATTAACATTTAAAACTGTGTCTCCAACAAACATGAGTACTTGCAGTAATATAGCACACAGAATAAAATTTAAAGTTTTTTTTTTATTAATGGACTCTTGGTAAATCTCTATTTAATTTTAAAATTATGATTTTTTGTTAACCTTGTTACTTTAAGAGTATTTACATTAAGCATATTACTTAATTTGCTCTTTACAATATTATGAAGCCAATCTACTAATATGTTAATTTTAACAAAGTATTATGTTAATATTATGCCACATTACATTTAAGGCACCCGTGGTCCCCAAAGAAGGAATGATGAGGCCAGGATCACAAAGCTAGTAAAAAAAAAGTTTACTATTTTTTTCCATTAATATATAACATACTTATCAAGTCTGGAATTTAAAGCTATGAAAACATTAGACATAATCAATTATAGTAAACATCTTTCAATGAAAGGAGTTGTGTCTCGGTCTGAAACTCACAGTTTATTCTCTTACATTTCATGTGGAAGCATTCCAAAGGACCTTTATCAAATCAATTTTATCCATGTTTTCTCTTTTTATTAATATTTTCTTGTTGTGCCTAACTGTTTCTAGACTTTCATTGCATCATAATCTCTTTCAGAACAGTGAGTAGGTGATACAGTATTGATCTCTCTCTTTCTGACACTGCATTTCTAAGTCAGTCTGCATAAAGGGCTATTTATAACTTACACAGAAGAAAAATGCTTAGTGGATTGGTGATGTTTCTTTGTCTCTCCACTTTATTCCCCATCCCCGCCAGATTCACTGACATATAATCAGCATAAAACATCGTTTAAGGTTGAGGAAGTAATGATTTGAACACTTACATATGTAAAATGATTAACACAATAGGGTTAGTTAAGACCTCCATCACCTCACAAAATTACCTTTAACATTTAAGATTTATTCTCTTAGAAATTTTTAAGTACATAAAAAAGTTAACTATTGTTAACTATAGTGACAATGTTGTACCTCAAGTCCCCAGAATTTATTCATCTTATACATGCAAGTTTGTATCATTTTACCAATGTCTCCAACTGTGGGTTGTTGCTTTGTGGTTAGTATGGGACCTACATAAAATACCTTATAGATATATGAAAGTCTATTTTATATTACTAACAATTTAACTTTGACTGGATACAAAAACTCTACTCCTTTACTCCCTCAACTTTTAGGTTTTTGACGCCAAAATGTATGTCTGTTTATACTGTCTTTGTCAACATGTTATTATAGTTAAAGAGATTTAATACTTTTGTCCTTTAACCTTTTTAATAGAGCTTAGTAATTAAGACACTACTAAATTACAGTATCAATGCACTACTACATTAAAGATTCTGTATTTGGCTCTATACTTAAGTGCAGTGTGTTGTAGATTTTCAATTTACTAATTAGTGTCCTTTCATTTCAGCTTAAAAAACTTTTCAGCATTTTGTATAAGTCAGGTCTAATGCTGCTGAAGTTCCTCAGTTTTGGTTTGTCTGGGTACATATTTACTGGCCTTCATTTCTGAAGAACAGCTTTTCCAGATAAAATGTTTTGGTTGGCTATTTTTTTTCCCTTTGTGAACTTTAAATATATCATCCCAAGCTCTCCTGGCTTGAATGGTTCCTGCTGAAAAATCTAAGGATAGCCTCATGGGGGAAAGAGGAGATTCTCTTGTAAGTATCTAACTTCTCTTGCTGCTTTTAAGATTATCTCTTCATGTTTTATTTTTTTAAAGATTTATTACAAGGCGACTTGGTGAAGGTCTTTTTAAGTTGAATGTATTTGAAGACCTTGAATGGCCAACTCTCTTCTAAGAGTTGGGAAGTTCTCAGCTATTAATTCTTTAAATAAGCTTTCTGTCTTCTTTTCCTTTGTTCTCCTTCTATGTCTCCAATAATTTGTAGATTGCTTCTCTTGATGGTATTTTATTGTTCACATAGAATTCCTTCATGATTTTTTTTTTTTTTTTTAAGATTTAATGTGTTTTATTGTTTAAAATATTACATTTGTGCCACTTTCCCTTCCCTCTGCTCCCCTCCACCCGGTGGCCCCCTCCCTCCAGTTGTCCCCCCCTTTTAGATTATGTCCATTAGTTGTGCTTACAGTTCCTCCCAACCTCTCTCCGTCTATTCCATTCCCTCCTACCATGATCTCCAATTCCTATATCATCTCCCTCCCTCTCCCCACTCCCCCTCCCTGTTGACCTCCCCCCACTATATTTCCCTTACCCACAGTTCCTTTTCCACTCTCGTTGCCTGTTTCGTTTGCCTTTGTTTCATCTCCCTAGCTTCTGTTTTTTAAACCAGTCCCTTTAACTTCTCATATAACAGTGGTTTGGATCTAATGAACTCTTTCAGTTTTATTTTGTCCTGGAAACACTTTCTCTGTCCTTCTATTCTGAATGACAATTTCGCTGGATAGAGTATTCGTGGTTGTAGGTTTTGGATTTTCATTACTTTGAATATTTCTTGCCAGTTCCTTCTTGTCTGTAGGGTTTCCCTTGAGAAGTCAGCTGATAGTCTAATTGGGACCCCTTTGTACATAATTCTTTTCTTCTCTCTTGCTGCTTTTAAGATTCTCTCTTTATCTTTAATTTTTGACATTTTGATTATAATGTGTCTTGGAGTGGTTCTCCCTGGGTCCAGTCTCTTGGGAACTCTCCTTGCTTCTTGGACCTGCAAGTCTATTCCCTTCCCCAAGTCTGGGAAGTTCTCCTTTATTATATTTTCACTCAATTTTTCAAGTTCTAGTTCATCTTCCTCATTCTCTGGCAAACCAATGATTCTTATGTTGGGCCTTTTATAGCTGTCCCAGAGGTTTCTGATCCTCTCATTGTTGCTTGCCATTTCCTCTCGCTGCATTGGTTGACTGCTAGTTTCTTCTCCATATTCCAGTTTGTTGAAATGGACTCTGGATTCCTCATCATCTGTCTCATATGTGGTTTTGTTCCTTTCGTTATGAAAGTTTTTCGCTTCTTTCATATCTTTTTCCTGCTCTTTTGTGAATTCTGTAAGCCACCTGATAACAATGGCCCAGAACTGAGCCTCTGACAGGTTTCTTATCTGTTCATCTGTCAGGTTCTCTATCTGCTGCCTGGTGAGTTGTGTTACCGGTATTTCTAAAGTTGCCTGCCTCATTTTGACAGATGCGTTTTGTTTTCCTGGGCTGGCTGTCGGGAGCAGGGGGCAGTGCCTGCGTACGCGTCACAAATCAGCGACCCGCAGGCGCGCGACCTATTTCGCAGCCCTGTGGTGCTTTCTGTGGGGGCGGGGGTCCAAGATGGATTCACACAGTTATTCAGCTAGGAGACCGGGATCCGTCCTCCCGCCCCCCTGGGCCTCACTGTTCAAGGCGATGCTGCGGCCGCTCTCCCCAGCGCCGGAGTCGCGCAGGAGTCGCGCAGGAGTCGCGCAGGCCAGGGGCTTGATTGGAGTCGCGCACGCCAGGGGCTTGAATGCCTCCAGTATTTTGTGCCGCCCCGCCCCGCCGCTCCGCAAGTAGCTTTGCCTTCTTTAACTCTTACCTGCCCAAATGGCACCGCTGGTTTATAACTTCATATGTTGGGCTTCCGTGTAGCTTTATTTTCTGGAATTTCTAGTTATCCTTTGTTTTGAAGTAGTTGTATTCCACTATAGTTGTAGAGGGAGACCTAGCGTGTCCGTCTAAGCCTCCATCTTGGCCGGAAGTCCATGATTTTTCATTCTTCTGTTTGTTTGTTATCCTTTTATTGAATAATTTCAAAGGTATCTTTACAGATTCTTTCTTATGCTTGATCCAGCTGATGCTAAGTTCTCTTTTACAGTTTTCATTAATTGTATTCTTTATCTTCAACATTTATTTTTGGTTCTTTTTCTATAATTCTATCTCTGTTAGACTTCTCATTGTGTTAAATATTGTTTTCTTGATTTTGTTGAATTATCTTTCTGTGTTTTCTCATAACTGACTTGCAGACCTCAGTTCTTTGGGGCCACTTATCAGAAATGATTTTGATCATTTTGTGGTGTCATTTTTCCTTGAATTCTCATGTTCTTTGAGGTCTTATGTAGCTGTCATCATGACTGAAGTTATAGTCAGCTCCTCAAGTCTTTACTGATTTTGTGACAGAATTACCTTCCCTCTCAGAGTTCTTAACTTTCACATACTTCATATGGATAAGTTTGTTTCATGCTTCTTGCTCTCTCTGTGGCAAGAGTCTTAAGAATGTATGTCTTCTCAATGCTGCAACACAGTCCAGGTGCTAACACTCTTCCTTTTGCTTTCTCAGGGATAGTGCTAAGTGTTCAAACAGGTAATCTTCTCTTGATCTGGGTATTTTGCTGCCTTTCTCTGTATGTTCATTAGCCATATGCCAAAACCCCCTCTTGTGGCCATTGGGAGTGCACACTAGGAGCCAGCCAAGGTCTTAGTAAGTATAGAAAAGCAAATACAAATATATCAAATATCCAAGGAACTTCCCAGAAAAACAAGCATGCTTATCTGTATCTACTTCATTAAGATGTAGAAAAAAAAAATAAAGCATTTCAGATAAAATTTTCAGTGTTACTTTTTCTGTTCCATTAATGTCTGTTATTTAACTTAAAATATTTTAAATGTTTTATTTCCTCTTTCTTCCCCAGGAGAAGTAATTAATCTAATAAATTTTATTTTGAAATAAATTTCTAAAGTCTACATTACAAAATAAATAATTTTGTATGACAAAGATGCAAAATGACAATATCTGTTTTTCCTATTTTAATCAAGAGCTTAGGAAGACAGTAAGCAATATTTTAAGTAAATTAAAATGAAATTTGCTTTTTACCATGTCTCATAAATGCCAAACAATGAAATGATGCAGTTTTCAAAGTTATTATGCCCCAATTGATCTTCCAGGCAACAGACTTATTATCTAATTATGAAGATATGCACATTTATCAAAAGTTAGAACCATCTGTCTCAATTCTGTTTAATTTCATTATATATTCATCATTTAGACAGTCAGCTTATGACATAAGCCTCTACTGATGAGTAATTCTATACTAATTATCACTTAAAATGTGCACAAGCAGACATCAGTCAACTCTTATTAGTCTACTTTGGAATTAAAATTCTACTAGTAATAACCCAATGACTGGCCTGTCATCAATGATGCAGCCAAGAAGAATCTCTAGCATTACTCTAAAGCAACATAAAATCATTGATTCCTTTTTTTTCAGTAAATCATATAAACTCAGAATTTATAAATTCTTTTTGATTTGAGAAGCAAGTACATTTATACTGTTCAAGTTTTTATATTCAAATTATACAGTTTGAAAATTCTATTTTTAGATAAAAGGATACCAGAAGATAATAATTACAATTTAAAGCAAATTTAGTTAAATATATTGGTGACACTCATAAAATTTTATCATTCTGGGGAATATGTCGATAATCCCAGTTAGTTAGTTCAAGTCAGAACACCAGATTCGATACTGAATAAAATTTCCTTTTCTTATATGTGATTATTATTTACAGAGATGAGTGGGAGTATGGGAAATTCTTTACTAATGACACTTTGATTCTTTTTGTATACTTAAAATAAATATTAAAACTTTCTAATTTTTTATTATAAGGCTACTTACTCTCATTAGAAAAATATCTTATATTATCTCATTAATAAGAATACAGAGAGAGATCCAAGATAGCAGAGGAGTAAATGGAAGCTACACTAACTTCTTTCTGGGGCCAACCTAGAATTAAAAGTAAATTGTAGAGAAATCATCCAGATTAACCAATTGAAAAATAGCTGGAGAGAAGCATTATAACCATGGACAGACAGAAGACTACTTCACCATCAAATTACTGGTACAAGTGCAAAAGAGACACAAGAGTTCTGGATGGGCTCCCACAGGTGATAGCTGAAGTGCCAGAGAGAAATTTCAGTGACCAGAGGTTTCCCCCTGAGGAATGTGGGATCTAAACCACAAACTGAGCTCCCTAGCCTACAGCACCAGAGCCAAAAGGGAACCCAGACAACATTCAGCTGTGAAAAGTGGCAGGGTTTCTGTCTGCCAGGGAGAGATGGATGAAAACACAGAGAGCTTCTTAAAAGAACAATGCATACAATTTTGTTTGCAGCCACTTACGGTGGGCTCCAGCAAAGGGGAGGCAGACTAAACTAAAGACACTTGAGGAGAGTCTGTGGATGGTTGTTTTGGGGAGAGAACTGAAGGAACAGCTGCCAGGATACCTGTGCTAAGACAGTCCCCATATTGCAGGAGCCATCTTGCTCAGACAGAGCAATCCTCTTCAAGTGGCATCAGCTTGAGGGGAAGCAATAGCCCACCAACAGGAATTACTTTACCCCATCCTATGGTGCTTAAGCATGACTACTAATTACAGATTGACTAGGTTAACAACTGAAGGAGAGAGCCACAGAGTGGATCACTGGTAGACTCAAACAGGCTGCTTAGGGTCTGATTGGGAAACTATTTGACATCAACAGAGGCAGATCCAGAAAGAGTGAACAACAGTAAACACTAGACTCTACTGAGACTAATTCCACCATGGTCCTCATGATATGTATTATGTTCTCTCTTGCATAGCTCTTTAACATTCATTTCTTGTTTTTAATTTTGTGCCTATTAGATCACTAGTTTTTATATTATAGTTCATTTCAAATTCCATATTTTGCTCTTTACTTCTCTTATTCCATTTTACCTTCTTCTTTCCTATTCTTATTTTCGTTTCAAATGTTATTTTCTCTCTTGATAAGTTTTCATTCCACAATCTTATTATTTCAACCCTCTCCAGATTCTCAAAACTATTTTTTCTTGTAATTACTCATCTCACATTCTTTTTCCCATCCTTACAATACCCTTATTCTTTCTTAGGCTTTGCTTGTTGGTTGTGGATATGGCAGTGGTTGTTGCATTTCTTCAGTTTTATTTCTAAATCTTCACTATTTTTGTATTTCAGATCTCACATTTTACTGTACCTCTCCTACTTCATTTTTCCAAACTCTTGCTCTTTCTTTGTTTTGTTTTAACTTTTAATTTTTCCCTATCTTAGCCTGGTTTTAATTCCACACTTGTAGTATTTCTTCTCCCTCAATCCTCTCAAAATTACTTATCTGTCTTCTAGACATCTTTTAAGCTTTACTTTCTTTCTTTTTCCTTCTTATTCTCATCTCACTTTTGTTAATCTTTGATAATTTGTTGTTGATAGTGCTGTGGTGGATCTTTTTCTCCAATTAAGTTATCATTTTTCCTGTGTCACTATATATATTTTTAAATTTCTGCTTAAACAATACTATATGCTTCCCTTCTCTCCATTCCAACTTCTTCTCTCCTTTTTTTATTATGATGTAAATTTTACTTTCTTTCTCACTTTGTCTTGTTTCATTAACTGCTCTTATTATTGTTTCTCCCACTGTCTTCTCAAAATCATTTTTCTTTCAGTTAGTCATCTCATATTCCTTTTTTCCCATCTTATAATAGTCTTAATCTTTTTACACCTTTATTGATATTGGGTCATTTGCTGTTGATAGTGTGATTGTTCATGGGGGATATTTTTGTCAACAAGGGTTTGTCTCTTGGGCTATTTGGTATAGTTATGGTAGCATCTATACAATAGCACACAAGATGTGGTAAGTGAAGAGACTCTCAGTCAGCCATCTGGAAAGAAGGTCCCAACAAAGAATAATACAATAACAACCAAAACCCAATTACAACCAGAGAGCCCACATAAATGGCATAAAGGGCATCCCAAGAACATCAAGTTCAGGAGATCAAGGAATCTACACCATTTAATTCCACAGATACCCTACAACAGAAGATCACACTACAAAGACAGATGGTCAAAAGAGATAAATCTAAGAAACAGAAACAAACAGGAAGAGTAAAAAAAAAAATGAGGAGACAAAGAAACAAGCCTGATCAAAAGGAAAGAAGGAATACCCAGAAAGAGTGCTAAATGAAATAGATGCAAGAAAACTATCAGGCATTGAGCTCAAAATAATGGTTATAAGGGTGCCCAAGGAGCTCAGTAATAACTACAAAGAACTCCACAAAGTTACAAGGGACTGACTGTAAACTACACCAGCATGAAAAAGGACATAGAAATTATCAATAAGAGCCAGAAGGAAATGAAGAATACAATATCTGAAATGAAGAACAAAGTAGAAAGAAATGAAAGCAGGCTAGGTGAAAAAGAGGATTTAATCAGCAAGCTGGAGGACAAGGTAGAAAAAAAAAAATCCCAGACAGAACAATAAAACAAAACAAACAAACAAACAAACAAACAAAAAACCTCAAAAAGAACAAGCAGAGGTTAAGAGAGCTGCAGGTCGACATGAAATTTAATAATATCTATATCACATGGATACCAGAAGGAGAAGAAGAGAAGAAAGAGATAGAATACCTGTTTGAAATAATAATGATAGAAAACTTCCCTAAGTTGATGACAAAAAAAAAAGTCACACTAACTCAGGAAGCACAGAGGGTTCTAATCAAAATGAAGCCAAAGAGGCCCACTCCAAGACAAATCATAATTAAAATGGCAAAATTTAAAGACAGAGAGACTATATTGAAGGCAGCAAGGAAGAAAGAGCTAGTAACATACAAGGGAGCTCTGGTAAGCGTATCAAGTGATTACTCAACAGAAACACTATAAGTGAGAAGGGAATGGCAAGAAATATTCCACATATTGAAAAGCAAACTAAGACTACTCTACACAGCAAGACTCTCATTAAGGTGAAATAAAGAGATTCCCAGATTAAAAACAGAAAAGACTAAAAGAATGCATCTCCACCAAAGCAGCATTGCAACATATGCTAAAGGAATTGCTTTAAGAAGAAAAGAGAGAGAGAAAGAGAGGAACACAGGTACAAAGGGAAAAAAAGGCAATGAATAAGTGCCTGTCAATAGTATCCATAAATGCAAATGTATTAAATGCTTCAAACAAAAGGCATAGGGTAGCAGAATGGATAAGAAAACATGACTTGAATATATGCTGTCTACAAGAGATTACTTCAGAACAAAAGTACTACACAGACTGAAAGTGAAGGGATAGAAAAAAGATTCCAATCAAATGGGCAGGAAAAGATATCTGGGGTAGCCATACATATGTCAGACAAAATAGGTTGCAAAACAAAGGCCATAAAAAGAAATAAAGAAAGACACTAAATAATGGTTAAGAGAATAATCCATCAAGAAGACATAACCCTTGTAAACATATATGCACCCAATATAGGAGCACCCAAATATATAAGAAAGATCTCAGAGAACCTCAAGAAAGGTATAGACAGCAACACACTCATAGTAGGGGACTTTAACATCTCACTTTCAACAATGAATAGATTTTCCTAGCAAAGAAGAACAAGAATATTGTGGCATTGAACAACACTCTAGATCAAATGGACTTAATTGATACATACAAAACATTTCACCCCAAAGAAGCAAACTATAGATTCTTTTAAAACGCACATGGAACATTTTCAAAGATAGACCACATGATAGGACACAAAATAAGCATCAACAAATACATTAAAATTGAAATAATATCAAGCATATTATTGGATCACAATGGCCTGAAATTAGAAACCAACTCTAAGGAAAAAAATCAAAAACACTAAAATTCATGGAGACTGAACAGCATGCTATTAAATGATGAATACATTAACAGTGATATCAGGAAAGATGTCAAAACATTTCTGGGGGAAAAAATGAAAGTGAACACACAACAGCTCAAAATCTTGTGAGACACAGTGAAGGCAGTCCTGAGACGGAAGTTCAGAACAAAACAGGCCTACCTAGAAAAGATAGGAAAATCTCAGATAAACAACCTAACCCTACATCTACAAGAACTAAAGAAACAGCAACAAACCAAGCCAAGATGATGTGATGGAAGGAAATAATCAAGATCAGAGAGGAATTAAATGACAGATACTAAAAGAACAATTCAATGTATCAATAAATCCAGGAGCTGGTTCTTCAAAAATATAAACAGTATTAACAAGTCTTTAACCAGACTCATAAAGAAAACAAGAGAGGAGACCCAAATAAACAAAATCAGAAACAAAAAAGAATAAATCACAGCCAATACCATAGAAATAAAAAAGGTTATAAATAATTACTATGAACAACTATATGCCAAACAATTTGACAACCTGGTAGAAAGGGACCCATTTTTAGAAACATTTCATCTTTTAACACTGAATCAAGAAGCAGCAAAAAGCCTGAATAGATAGAAAATAATTAGTGAGATTGAAGCAGTAATCAAAACCTGCTGGCACTCTAAAGACTTGGATTGGATGGCTTTACAGGCAAATTTACCAAACATTTAGGGAAGAGCTAACCTCTATCCTTCTTAAACTATTTCAGAAAATTCAAGAAGAGGGAACACTCCTTAACTCTTTTTAAGAGGCCTGTATTATCATTGTTCCAGAATGAGGTAAAGACACAACAACAAAAAACTACTGGCCAATTTTGCTGATAAACATAGATGCTAAAATCTTCAACAAAATATTGGCAATCTGGATCTAGCAATACATTTAAAAATTCATATAACATAATCCAGTGGGATTCACCCCAGGGATGCAAGGATGGTATAATATTCGCAAACCGATAAATGTAGTACACCACATAAACAAAATGAAAGACAAAATCACATGATCATATTAACAGATGTTGAAAAAGCATTTGATAAAGTACAGTACCCATTTTTTATAAAAACGTTCAGCAAAGTGGGAATAGAGGGAACATACCTCAACATAATAAAGGCCATATATGAGAAACCTACAACCAACATCATACTAAATGGGAAAAAACTAAAATGTATCCCCTAAGATCAGGATAAAGACAAGGGTGTCCACTTTTACCACTTTTATTCAACATAGAATTGGAAGTTCTAGCTACAGCAATCAGACAATTAAAAAAAAAAAGTCATCCCAATTGGAAAGGAGGAAGTAAAACTGTCATTATTTGCAGATGACATGATAGTGTACATAGAAAACCTACAGACTCCACCAAAAAACTACTCAACTTAATAAGTGGATTTGGCAACATAATGAGGTACAAAATCAATTTTAAGAAATTGAAGGCATCTTTGTACACTAACAATGAAATATCAGAAACATATATTAAAGGGAAAAATCCCATTTACTGTCGTCGTCGTCGGCAGCCGTCCGTCTCGAGAGACGATGGCGTAGCTTCTTGAGAGTCTATCTGCACCGCCGAGAATGGCTGTGCAGTCCGACTCGGGAGTGACAATCCCTGCCACACTTGTTACAGGTGAAGGCAGATGGCCGTTGTTGCTGCTGTTGACGCTGCTTCCGCCTCGATCTTTTCTGGACCGCCTCCTCGTTGCGCGCAGCCTCTGCGCGTGACGTACCTTGCCTGACCGCGAGCCTCCAGGCTAGGCGGTCGTCTGCTTGAACTTCCCATGTGTTGAGATTGATGGAGCATTGTGTCATATCCTTTTTGCAGATGTCTTTGAACCGCAGTTTTGGGCGCCCTCTCATCCTCTTGCCTTCTGCTAGCTCGCCGTAGAGGAGGTCTTTGGGGATACGGCCTGCATCCATTCTTTTGACATGGCCGAGCCACCTGAGGCGTCTCTCGCTAAGAACTGCATGCAAACTGCTCATATTGTCTCGCTTCAGCACCTCGGTGTTGGGGACCTTATCCTGCCAGGCGACATGCAGGACGCGTCGCAGGCACCTCAGGTGGAAGCTGTTGAGTTTCCTTTCATGCCTTGCGTAGGTGGTCCACGTCTCGCTGCCATAGAGGAGAGTGCTGAGTACGCAGGCTTGGTAGATGCGCAGTCTGGTTTTCTCAGTGAGGCTGGAATTGTTCCACGCTCGCCGGTTCAGTCTGGCCATAACTGGCTGCCCTGGCGATTCTCCGGTTGACCTCCAAGTCAACTGACAGAGAGCTCGAGATGGTGGACCCAAGGTAAGTGAAGTCGTTGACAACCTCCAGGGTGTACCCGTCGATGGTGATGCATGGGGGAGTCCCCGTGCCTTGAGCCATAACATTCGTCTTCGTCAGGCTGATGGCTAGTCCGAACTCCTTGCATGTGTGGAAAAGGCAAGTGACTAGCTGCTGGAGTCCCTCTTCGGAGTGTGATGTCAAAGCTGCGTCGTCGGCGAAGAGCATCTCACGGATGAGCACCTCTTTGACTTTGTTCTTGGCTCATAGACGGGCCAGGTTGTAGAGCTTGCCATCGGATCTGGTGTGAATGAAGACACCCTCGCTGCAGTCCTTAAAGGCGTATTGGAGGAGCATGGAGAAGAAGATTCCGAACAGCGTAGGCGCGAGGACGCAGCCCTGCTTTACTCCGCTGCTGACTGGGAAGGCCTCAGAGGTTGCGCCGTTGTAGGACACCGTGCTGTGCATGTTGTCGTGAAAGGACATGACCACAGCAAGCAGATGTGGTGGACAGCCAATCTTCCGTAGCAAGCTGAAGAGACCGCTTCGACTGACCAGATCAAACACCTTCGTAAGGTCGATAAAGGCGAGGTAGAGTGGTTTATGCTGCTCGTGACACTTCTCCTGCAGCTGGCGTAGGGAGAAGATCATGTCCACTGTTGAACGGCCAGCTCTGAAGCCACACTGGGACTCTGGGTAGACGCGGGAAGCAAGGGTCTGCAGGCAGGCAAGAGCGACCCGGGCGAATACTTTGCCGACAACGCTGAGGAGAGAGATGCCCCGGTAGTTGTTGCAGTCGCTGCGGTCTCCTTTGTTCTTGTACATGGTGATAATGTTGGCATCTCTCATATCCTGGGGGATGTAACCCTCCTTACAGCAGCGACAGAGTAGATGGTGGAGCGGCTGTAGCAGGACTGGTTTCCCGCTCTTTAGGATTTCTGGAGGGATTCCGTCGCTTCCTGGTGCTTTCCCGCAAGCGAGGCGGTCGATGGCTTTGCCGAGCTCTGCCGCAGTAGGTGGGGTGTCTAGCTCCTCCATGACTGGTAGGTCTGGGATGGCGTTAAGAGCAGTGTCTGTTACGGTGTTCTTCGTTGCGTACAGCTCGAGGTAGTGCTCGGTCCACCGCCGCATTTGCTGTTCCTGGTCAGTGATGACCTCACCTGTCTTGGACTTAAGGGGGGCGATCTTGGAGGGGATTGGGCCTGTTGCCTTCTTGATACCCTCATACATTCCTCGTGCGTTGCCTATATCGGTGGCTTCCTGAATGCTTCTGCACAGGTTTAGCCAATAGGTGTTGGCACAGTGGCGGGCAGTCTTCTGGACTTTGTTCCTGGCAGCCCGTAGAGCTTGAAGTGTACTGGGAGTGGGCGTGGCCTTGTAAGCCAGTAGGGCCTTCCTCTTAGCCTCAATCACGGGTTCCATTTCTTCCCAGTGAGCCTCGTACCAGTCAGCGTTCTTCCGCTCTTTCTTCCCGTAAGCAATAATGGCGGAGTTGTATATGGCGTCGCGGAGACGTGGCAAATTGGAATCGATAATGTCATCTGCCACCACTCCCTCGCCGAGTGCATCTTCCATCTTGTTGATGAATTGCTGGGTCTTAACTGGGTTGCTGGCACAACTGGTGTTGATGCGTGGGTGACCGTTCATCTTGGAGTGGTGCAACCTCTTCGGCATTATGCGCACCTTGCTTACCACGAGGGCATGGTCCGTGTCGCAGTCTGCACTGTGGTAGCTGCGGGTGAGGAGGGTGCTGCCAATATCCGTTCTTCTGGTGATGACGAGGTCAAGCTGGTGCCAATGGCGGGAGCGGGGGTGCCTCCATGACACCTGGTGGATCTCTTTGCACTTGAAGAATGTGTTTGTCACGCACAGGCCGTGGTGACACAAAAGCTCAAGCAGTCGCTGACCATTCTCATTGATCTTTCCTCTCCCAAAGTTTCCAAGGCAGGTGGGCCAGGCCATGTGGTCGGCTCCTACTCTTGCGTTGAAGTCTCCAAGGAGATAGAGAGCGTTACTTCTGGGGATCTTGGATAACGCTTCGTCCAGTGCATGGTAGAACTGTTCTTTCTCTTCGATGGTGGCGCAGAGGGTTGGGGCATACGCGCTAAGCATGCTGACTGGGCCGAAAGTTGTTGACAATCGGAGGGTAAGTAATCTCTCTGTGCCTCCTGTGGGTGGCTCTATGGAGTTAACAAGCGTGTTCTTCACAGCAAACCCAACACCGTGCTGTCTTGGTTGGTCCGGAGACTTCCCTTGCCAGTAGAAGGTGTAGTTGGTTTCTCTGATAGTTCCATTGTCGGCCAACCGGGTCTCCTGTAGAGCAGCAATGTCGATGTTTAGTCGTGCCAGTTCCCTATCGATGACAGCGGTTTTCCTGGCACCCTTGATCCACGGAAGGTCTGCAGTAAGTCCGGGGCACATGGTCCTGATGTTCCAGCTAGCGAGGCGAAGAGCCGGAGGCTTCTTTCTTGTTGTTTGCTTGGAATTAACTGGTGCGGGTGTTTTGTGGCCCACTTTTCGAGAGGCGCCTCTCTGATCCCCACACACCCAGTGGGGCAGGCGAGCCATGGCGAGACGGCACCTAATTGGCTGGGGCTGCCCAGCTTGAGGCGGGCGGTAGCTGTCCAGTGAGGTGCGATGACCTCTCCCACCGTCAGAGGAGACCCCTGGCGCTCGTTTCCTTCGCCAATCGGATGAGCTTATAACCGGTATCTGTCTCCTCCCGTGTTGAGTCGACATCTTGCGATGACGCTGGAGTGTCCTCTCCAGTGAAACTGAAGCTACAGAGCCTGGGCAGGGTGATATGGAGGGTCTGCTGTTGCCCATGCAGCAGACCCCCCCTCTCTTCGCAGCTGAAGGGTCCAAGGGAAAGACAAAGTCAATACAGCTTGGCTTCAGGTGCGCCGCAGGAGTTGCCGGTGTTGACTACGATGTCAAACCACCTTAGGGACTCCGGCTCCGGATTTTCTGTCGTGGTTTACTCCCTTAGCCTTTCCCCTGAAGAGGTATGCCGCAAGGCAGCGGAGGTTTTTTGGAGTCAGAGTTTTCCTTCTCTGATTTTAGAGATGTCCTTCCTCTTTCCTCCTTTACAGGAGTAGAGACAACGAGAACTGCTGACCCGCGCATTTACTGTAGTAATGAGAAAAACAAAGTACCTAGGAATAAATTTTACCAAAGAAGTAAAAGACCTGTACTCAGGAAACTATAGAACACCAATGAAAGAAAATAAGAAATATATTAAAAAATTGAAGCATATAACATGTTTATGGATTGGAGCAATTAACATCATTAAAATGACCATACTACTCAAAGCAACCTATGGATTCAATGCAATCCCTATTAAAATACTAATGACATATTTCAAATATCTAGAATGAACATCTCAAAAATTTATATGGAGCCCCAAACAACCCTGAATAGCCTCAGCAATCATGATAAAGAAGAACAAAGTAGAAGGGATCACAGTTTTGATATCAAACTATATTACAAGGCCACTGTAATCAAGAGAGCCTGGTAATGGCATAAGATCAATGGAATAGAATAGATAGCCCAGAAATAAACCCAGGTCTCTATGGTTAATTAATATTTGACAAAGGGGACAGGCTCATAAAATGGAGAAAAATTAGCCTCTTCAACAAGTGATATTGGGAGAACTGGAATAATGCTTGTAAAAAAAATATAAATAAAACTAGACCACCAACTCACACCATACACCAGAAAAAAAGACTTACTTATAAGTTGTGACACCATGAAAATTTCAATATACCACGCAGCAATATTTTCTTTAATATATTCCTAGAGCAATGAAAATAAAGGAAAGTATAAGCAAATGGGACTACATCAAATTTAAAAGTTTTTGCATGGTTAAAGAAAACATCATCAAAATGAAAAGTGGCCCAACTCTACGGGAAAACATATTTGCTAATGATACCTCAGACAAGGGTTTCATCTTCAAAATACATAAAAAACTCACACAACACAACACCAGGAAGACAAACAATACAGTTAAAAAAATGGGCAAAGGATCCAAACAGATACTTCTTCAAGGAGGATATACAGAGGACCCATAGGCATGTAAAAGGAATCTCAACATCACTAACCATCAGAGAGATGCAAATTAAAACCACAATATGATACCTCATTACATTGTTCAGAATGACCATCATTAATGAATCAAGAAACAAGTGCTGGTGACGATGTGGTGAAAGGGGAACCCTAGTACACACAATATGTAGAAATGCAGACTGGTACAGCCTCTGTGGAAAACAGTATGAAATTTTCTCAGAAAACTAAAAATGGAAATGGTTTTTGATCCAGTGATTCCACTGCTGGGATTATACCTTAAGATTCCTGAAACACCAAATAAAAAGAACCTATGTACCTCTATGTTCATAGCAGCACTATTTACAATAGCCAAGTCTTGGAAACAGAGTATGTGTCCATCAGCAAATAAGTGGATCAAAAAACTGTGGTACATTTAAACAATGGAATACTACACAGAAGAATGTAATAAGAAATCCTACCTTTCAGGACAGCATGGATGGAACTGGAGAGTATTATGCTAAGCGAAATAAGTCAGGCAGCAAAAGGCAAATACTGTATGATGTCACATATAAGAGGAACCTATTGAACAAAGGAACAAATGAGCAAAATAGAAGCAGAGGAATGGAAACAAGAACAGACTGCTGGTGACCAGAGGGGAGGAGGAGGGGAATAACGGAGGAAAGATAAGGAAAGGTCTGGTCAAAGAACATGTATGAATGACCCATGGACATGGACAACAGGATGGTGATTGACTGTGGGAGTGGGGGGGTGGGCAAGGGAGAGCAATGGGGAGAATTGGGGCAACTGTAATAGAACAACGATAAAAAAATACAGCAAGTTACTAAAAAAAACTGTATGTATTTTATATAGGCACATCTCTGTGCCTATCATTATGACCACAGGTGCACAAATAGCAGACTTAAAAATTGTCTAATTCTCCCCAACTAACTTATATCTAATGATTTTATACACATAATATAAAAAATTAAAATATATAAATATGCAAACATATATTAAATATATAAAATATACACAAATACAGTAAAACATCTGATAAAATTATTTTTAAACATATCTTATTTAATAGCAATTTATGTGAAATGTATAATAGAAACTGTGTTTCTAAACAAAGATATGTTTTATATATTAAATAAGAATCTAGTTTTCCCAACTTATATTTATCTGGGAGATTGATTGTCAAAATGATGGCAATTCCTTCCAAGAAATTTGCTGGAAAAACAGAAGCTAGAGTCAGTGAGGGTGGGAGAAATTAGACCAGCTGTCCAGGGTACTGAAAATAGCTATAGATTTAACCCTTGGGAGCAGTAGCAAGCAGTGTGCTAGTTGGCAACCAAAGGGTGTGATGTACTCAGAATTGATATTGGCCAATTTTAGTATTTGAGAAGGAACAATATGTTGGATTGGAAATAATTATGAGCAAAAATGAAATTCGAAAGGAGAGATATCTCAGAAATTTCCTTGCAATATTTTTTAGAATCGGTTTCTAGTCAGCAGCCGAATTTATTAGTAACCAGGTCAATTTCTCCAGTGAAAAGAGATAGATGAAAACAGTGAGACTGTAGTTTCAACCACATAGTGGTAATACAACACTTAACAGGATAACCAAAACAGAAAATAAACGACACATAAAGATTGCTAATCATTTCACATGGTATATATGTATTCAGGATAAACCCCAAACCCCATGGGTGTGAACATTCAGATGATGTAATGGCAATTTGACCATCTTGTGTCATAAAAGGTTGACTCTTTGTGACCTTCTAGAATGATAAAGAAAAGGATCTGGGCTATTGTTAAGTTAAAGTCTTTAGAATAGAATGAGGGAACATATTATCTGATACCAAAGGTACTACAATTTTAGTATGAATAAGAATTACTTGAAGGTTATAATCAATGCATAGTTATGCATCTTTCTTTGAAGAATTTAAACATTCTGAAATAGATGTAGTGGTGAAGCATGCTTTGAGATTTGCAATTCTAGGCATAATAAAAAGTCAACATAACTCTTGAAAGGTATTATTTTCTCACAGAATTCTGACTCCTTAAATCAGATTACATGCAAAATTGCAGAGGTGGCATTATGATTTAGGAAAGTAGAGAGACTTCTGAAGCTAGCAATGAGTGCACTTTATCTCACAGTCTTATTTATCTCTAACTAAACAGACATTAGAGGGAAAGTTTTCTACTTCATCTATATTTGTCTGAACCATCCTGAGTCATGGAATCAAAGGGACAAATTACCCTAACTCCCTATATACTAGACTATTCAAAAATTCAAAACAACTTTAGAAGAAATGAAATACATAATTAAATTGAAACTTAGAGGAAGGTACACAGCCAATCAAGTTCTTCAATAAGAAATATTCCATTGGAAATATTTAATTATTTGAAAATTATAAAATTTTTATTTGCCCTTATGTATAAAAGTCTGTATATATCTGCAAGACTATGTGTGTGTGTGTGTGTGTGTGTGTGTGTGTGTATTGTCCTGGCTGGTTTGGCTCAGTGGATTGAGCGTCGGCCTGCGAGCCAAGTGTTGCTGGTTCGATCTTCCAGTGAGGGCACATCAGAGAAGGAAAACTCTGACTCCAAAAAACCTCCGCTGCCTTGCGGCATACCTCTTCAGTGGAAAGGCTAAGGGAGTAAACCCCGACAGAAAATCCGGAGCCGGAGTCCCTAAGGCGGTTTGACGTTGTAGTCAACACCGGCAACTCCTGCGGCGCACCTGAAGCCAAGCTGTATTGACTCCGTCTCTCCCTTGGACCCTTCAGCTGCGAAGAGAGGGGGGGTCTGCTGCATGGGCAACAGCAGACCCTCCATATCACCCTGCCCAGGCTCTGTAGCTTCAGCTTCACTGGAGAGGACACTCCAACGTCATCGCAAGATGTCGATTCAACACGGGAGGAGACAGATACCGTGTCACTCCCGAGTCGGACTGCACAGCCATTCTCGGCGGTGCAAATAGACTCTTAAGAAGCTACACCATCGTCTCTCGAGACAGACGGATGCCGACGATATATATATATATATATATATATATATATATATATATATATATATATATATATTAATGTGGACAATCAAGAATTTGAAACTGCAAAGTTTGCTTGAGTATTATTTGCCCTAGCTTACAGATCTGTGAGGTCTCTTCCACATGTTATTGAATCTATAATTCTCCTTAAGGCTATCATCAATTGCAGAACATTTGAATTGCTATTTCAAAGTAAAGAGCTTTGTTAATTTGGGGAAGACATTACAGTGTTGGGAGAGACTATGAATTGCCTTTAAAGGTCCTGTAGAATTAATGCAAAGTATAAAATCATAGACACTAATAAGGCAACATCTTTTATGTGTTCTAGTCAGTACTTCCTTCAATATTGCATGTCAGTTAATAACTCATTATACTGCAAAGACCTCTTTTTAGTTTAGTATTACTGCATGTAAACAGAGGCTTTATGTTTCCTATTTCAAAATTTATCTTGAAATGCATATTTGTCCTCAAGGTTGATTCAAAGTATTCAACATTACCTTAGATTCTATTCTGCCATATCGGATGAAAGTTAAAGTGGATGGTAATAAACTTCTAATAATATATTTATATTAGAATTTTAAAAATAATTTATTTATTTGTTTGTTCATTTATTTCATTTTTAGAGAGAGGGGAAAGGAGAAAGAGAGGGAGAGAAACATCACTGTGCGGTTGCCTTTCACTCGCGCCCCCAACTGGGAACCTGGCATGTAACCTAGTAATGTGCCCTGACTGGGAATCGAACCAGCGACACTTGGCTCACAGGCTGGCGCTCAATCCACTGAGCCACAGCAGCCAGGACTATATTAGAAATTTTAAAGTAAAAATGACAACTAATTTCCCAGCATATTTACCTTCCTTTTATTTTATCCCGTGATAAAGATTTTAATGGTTTGCTGGTAAACTAGAAAAAATATATTTATGCCATTGCAAGTAAGAAAAACATAACATATGCAATAAAAATTTGTTCAATTGTTATATTGCAAGCCTTAATCTTAAGAAACTGAACACATCAACCCATTGTTTTCTGGCTTTATTTTTCTTTACAAGAAATCACAGTTGTTTTTTCTGTTGAACTTTTCAAAGATAATCCCTCTTTTTCTCCTCAGGCTGTTTTAAGATGTTTTATTTTTATGTCTTTGGTTTTTAATAGTTTTTCTATCATGAGCATATGGCATATGTATTTTGGGGAGTTACAAATCTTCTCAAACATGCAGATGAATTTATTTTTCAATTTTGTAAAATCCTCAGTCATTATTCAAACAATGCTTCCGCCTTATTAATTTTCATCTTCTTCTGAAACTTAAAATGCACATATAAGCCTTTTCACCATAGACATACTTAACGATCATATTTTCTCTGGTATGACTTTTTAAAATCAATGCTACCATATCAACAGACTAAAGGATAAAAATCATATGATTGCATCAATTCATGCAAGAAATTATTTGACAAAAGCCTGCACTCACTCATAACTAAAACTACTATAAACAAAGAATAGTTTGCAATATCCTAAACTTGATAAAACTGAAATAAAACAAGTTGGTTTCTCTGTAAGACCAGCTAAAATGTTAAATCTATAGTTCAATTAAAAATCAAGAAAAGTAAATAAAAATTATGTAAATTGGAAATTTAAAAATGTGTCATATATATATATACACACACACACATATATAACACATATATAAAATAAAATATAATAATATATATATAAATTTTTTCTATTACCATCAATAAAAAATAGAATTTAAAATTAAAAGGTAATAGTGCTTACATTAGCACCAAAATTAGAACATGTAGGTATAAACCTAACAAAATTCATATTGTATTTATTTGAAAAAACTAAAAACTCTGATAAAATAAATCTAAGATATAAATGAACAGAGAAATATTTTATTATCATCGATAAGAAGACTAAATGTTGCTAACAAGACAATTCTTCCCAACTTATGTGATAGATATAATATAATCCCAAACTAAATGCCAGCAAGATATTTTGTAGCTACAATCTGATTTTAAAGTGTTCAAGGCAAAAGTATTAGAATAGACTATAAAATATATAAAAATAAAATGTAGTTGGTGGACCTAAATTACCCAATGTTAAGTCTTATTATAAAAATGCCTTACTGCATTATTCAAGACAGCATTGTGTTGGTAAAAGAACAGACCTAGATAAATTAGTCAACTGATCTTTGAAAAATAAGCAAAAACAATTTAATTGAGAAGGGATAGACTTTTCAGCAATTGGTCCTGGAAAGCATGGACTTCAATATACAATCAATCAAACAAACAAACAACAAAAATTTAGACACAAATCTTACATCATGCACAAAAATTAATTCAAGATGGACCATAGGTCTAAATGTAAAACTCTACAGTTTAAATTTCCAAGAGGAACCCTGGCTGATGTGGCTCAGTGTGTTGAGTGCCAACCTGAGAATCAAAGGTTGCCAGTTAGATTCCCAGTCACGGCAGATGCCAGGGTTTCAGGTCAGGTCTTCAGTTGGGGCTGGATGAGAGGCAACCACCCATTGATGTTTCTCTTCTTCTCTTTCTCCCTCCCTTTTCTTCTCTCTAAAAGCAAATAAATAAAATCTTAAAAAATACTTCTGTTATGTAAAAACATTGTTAGTAGAATGAAAACCCAATTCACGGACTTGGAGAAAATATTTACAAAACACTTATTTAATAAAGGACTTAAATTCAAAATGTACAAAAGATGCTTAAACTTAACAATAATAAAATAAAGAACTCAATTTAAAAATTGGCAAAAAACTTGAGCAGATGCCTCACAAAAGAGGATGGAAATAAACAAAAGAGGTGGAAATAAACATATGAAATTATGTTCAACATCATCTGTCATGACAAGATTGCAAATTAAAATAACAATACACTCTTACCCAAATTGTAGAATGGCTAAAATCTAAAAAATTATTTAAAAAATCTGACAATACCAGGTTTTGGTGAAGATGTACAGCTTTAGGAAGTCATTCATTCTTGGTCAGAATGCAATGTGGTGTAGCCACTTTGAAATGTGATTTAACAGTTTCTTTCAAAGCTAAATAGTATTAGCTTAACATTAGTAATCTCAATCATAGGTATTGATTCTACTGATTTAAAGATTTATGTTGATATGAAAACCTGCATATAAATGTCTACAGCAGACTTATTCATAATTGTCCCAAAACGGGTACAACCAAAATTTTCTTCAACAGGTGAATGGATAAACAAACTGTGGAATAACCATGTAGTAAAATATTATTCAGCAATGTAGTTAGATGAGCCATCAAGCAACAAAAGGATTTGAAAGAAACAAATGAATTTTTTTAGAGGAAGAACCCAGTCTGAAAAGGCAACATACTCTCTGAATCAGCTTTATGGCATTCTGGAAAAGTCAAAACTACAGCAGTGGTAAAAATATCATTAATTGACAAGGTTTGACGAAAGAGGGGAGGTTGAATGGCTGAAGCACAGGAGACTTTGGGAAGCAGTTAACAGCAGTTCTATATAGTACAGTAGTTATAAATACATGATACTATTTCTTTGTCAAAGCCCACAAAACTTTACAGAATAAAGTGTGAAGTTTCATGTATATAAACACAGATTATAGCAAAGCAATATAATTGCATTATTTGTGTATGAAACAATTTTCTTAAACAGGGTGGAGAGTTGCTGAACTAAGTAACTTTAAAATGAGAGGATTTTGTAAAACTAAGGCAAAAGAAACTGAATTAAAGTCTTGGCCCATACAGTTCAGTTGGTTAGAGCACTGTCATGATACTTCAAGGCTGTGGGTTCAATCCCCATTCAGGGCACAAATAAGAAAAAACCAATGAATGCATAAATAAGTGAAACAACATGTAGATATTTCTCTCTATCTGTATTCTCTCTAAAAAATGTATTTTAAAAAACTGGATTATCATTATACACTATAGAATTTATAAAGTTGTTCCCAAAGGACATAATAATGGGTCCACAAATCTGATATTGTTATACATATTTATTTACATTAAACAATGAAGCAAATGTGTGGCATATGGTTGAAATTAAGTTTCTCCGTGTTAAATGGAGTTACACACAAGCAGGAGGAGGATTCTAGAATGATCTATGTAGTAATGGATTAAAGTTTGAAACGTCACTAAAAACTCACATTTAACTTAATATACATGTATGTGTATTTGTAGTTATATATATAGTTAGGTTAGATGACCTAGAGACAATGACACCCAGCAGTTATGAGCACATCTAACACAGAGATCTTGGTTTCTACCGCCATTCTCAATAAAAGAAATCACAGCTTCTTTGAGGAATGGCTAATTCTAGGACTGGGGCAGTAAATACTCATGATAAACTTAGGTCGTCAAATAGCCCCCAAAATAAAAAATAAAAAAAAGCCTGTAATTATGGGAGATGTCAAATGGACAGAGAAAGTATTTCAGTGGCTTCCAGTGGCCAAATCTGTATCAATATAAGCAGCAAAATAAATACAGCAGTATTGCATTAAAATTCAAGTTATAACATAAACAATGATTGAAGTAATAGCTATGTCAGGGAAAAGAGATACATATTTTGTGTTTAAGAAATCCAAATGAATTGTGTAGATTCTTTACCCTAAATTGGGGGTGGGCACAATTTCCACTTCTTAATTTTAAATTGTATACATTGACTCCCTTCCAGAGAGTAAAACTATTCATAATGCAATATCACTAAACTTATTTACAAGTCTTAGAATATGACTTGTAAACTCTTTGGTATGTATTACATTCTATATAGACAATTATACTATCTTGCAATATAGAAAATTTTATTTCATAATTTCCAATTGTTTCTTTTCCTTTGCCATATTATTTACCCTTGATTTGTTCCTGATTTTAGGAAGTAAAGAAATCATTTTTTCCCCACTATTAGGTATAATGTTAGCTGTAGATATTTTGTAGATGCCTTTTATTAGATTAAGGAAATTTCCTCTATTTCTATTTTTTTTCTGAGAGATCATAATAGATCGGTGAACTTTGCTAACTGCTTTGTCAGTATCTATTAAGATAATCACATGGTTTTATGTTTCATAGTTTGTTGACTTCATGTTTTACTTTGGTTGATTTATGAATGTTGAGTCAGTTTTGCATTGTAAAGTAATCTTCCTTGTTCATGGTCTAGTATCACTGCTGTGTATTGGTTGATTCAGTAATACAAAATGTAACATACTTGTGTGTAAATAAACAAAAAAGACTGGTGAGTAGTATATATTAGTGTTGATTTCTTTTAACAACCCTTCATATTGAGAAATGTTTTAGCAATAGAGCAATTAACATGAATTATCCAAGGAAAAATAAAAATGATCTGTGTTACTATCATATGAATAATAATAATACCAGTCAATTATAAATATGATTAAATAAATATATTTTAATTGAAGATATAGAAACAAACATTAATATTGACAATATAGAGAATGGTGTGCAAGATGGAAGACTTGCTGTGAGTGTTTAAAAATGTATCTTACTAAATTGAGCTATAGGTATTTCTGACTGGTTCTAGGGATACAAA
Source organism: Furipterus horrens (assembly GCF_987537825.1). NCBI lineage: Eukaryota > Metazoa > Chordata > Mammalia > Chiroptera > Furipteridae > Furipterus > Furipterus horrens. Next base: position 178,651,024 of record NW_028327172.1, read on the forward strand.
GCCACAAAGAAAGTGTTATTGTCTGTGTGCAATGTCTTGTGGGGATGAGATTTGAAAAGAAAGATGTTAGTTACATAAGGGGATTTCTCTCCTCTTTTGTCAACTTATATTCACAAAATTCTATTCACATAAAATAAATAAGCATAATAAAAGTTCTTAGAAATATACTTTAGTAAGAACCCTATTGTAGATAATTGGTTTTATAAAAGTTACATAATTTGAGCCTGAAGCAATAATGCAAATTAATTTTTCTTAAAAATAGTGCTAGAAATATCTTATAGCTTATACTCACTACCAATAATCTAAATGCTCCAATGATATAAAAATAGAAACAAATCAAATTTTCTTCAGTAACTAAATGAAAATTAATCAAGTAAAGATGTAATTACTTTCATAAAATGAGGCCTACTGTAGTGGGAGGACTGGCTGTTTGCCTTCAAAAGTTAAATCTTTTTACTTGTTGCTTCATCAGGCTTTTCAAATGGGCCTTTCTGGGCCAGCTCTTTTAATTACTTCTGACAGTCAAGACGCTGTGCCAGAGAGTCTGCATTCTTCTTCTCTTTACCCAGGAACTGTCCCATAGAGCCTAAGATCTCAGTTTCACTAACCTCAGAAGCCTCAGTGTTGAAGAAGCCTTGCAGGACCTTGCTTAATATGTCCTCAAATTGCAGAGCAGACTTTACAGCTTTTATGAGAAAACTCCCTCATTTCCTCATTTTGTCTGAGTATAACATTTTTACAAAATTTAAATATAGTCATCTTCAGGATAGACTTTCATTTTTTCATAAATTATAAGTTTAAAGAATATACTTCCATAAAAAAGTCAATAATTTCATGTTTTAAAGCATCAATTCCAATATACTTGATGTTCCTTTAAATATAGTTTATACTTTTTTTTAACAGTTAAAATATTACAAAGTGGATACCTTAAGTGACTAAAACTCAGATTGCTTAAACATTTTTATATCAGAAGCTAATTATATGAGATGATAAAATAACTACTAAATTATTTTTCCTCTATTGAAGCCTCACTACATAAAATGAATTGTCTCCATGAACTTTTAAAAATTACTAACATCATCCAATTTCCTCAATAGTTCTGCTAATTCCTAAAATGGAAACACAGAATCAGAAAAAAAAAATGTGTACAGTTAATAGAATTTCTGGCAAATTATTAAGACCCTTATTCAGATTCAGCTTTGATGGCATTTCATAGATGCTAAAAATACATACTTTCTGGAATTCACTGAGTTTATCACTTTAAGTTAATTATTCTAAAAATACTTGTTACATTTCTTAAATAAGAAAAAAGAAGAAAGACAAGAAGAGAAGGAAGGAAGGAAGAAGGAAAGAAATAGGGAAAAAATCTCTTCTTATTTGTCCATTTGCTCCTTAAATAGAACTGAAGTAGACAATGTGGGTTATAAAATATTTGGGGCCATATAAATTGTGAATACTGCTTCCTGCTAATTAAAATTTGATAATCCAATAGCTATTTTTGGCTTTTGCAAGACAAATTCACGTTTCTTAAGGTATAGATTTTCCTTAGGAACTTAATAGGCTCATAATACCTAAGCTTTCAATCTGTCCCATGCACCAGTGACTGTTCTCCACATTCTTTCCTATATATTGTTTGTACATTTACTCATTCATATTTGTACTAACTCTGCCTGTGTCAAGCAGTCCCAGGTAAAACACACTTCATGGTTTTACAGTGTTGTGTAGTCGTCCTACAAGCCTGGTCCACATGACGTTAGTTGGCCAGTGAGGCATTAGTATGGGTATTTCATAGCTTGGTAAGTGCTCATGCACTGGGACTTGAACTCTTGGAATGTGCTTCTTGGACTCCAGCTGTGTTGAAAGAAAGAAGCTCAGGCTAGACTTTTCAATAATGAGAGGCTAAAGAAAGGTCTTCTAGGATGTCCCAGCTCAAGTAGCAGTATGCAGCTACATGGCTGACTTCTCTTGTTCATGAAGAAAAGAACCACCCAGATAATCCCAGGCAACCCACAGAATAATGAGTAATAATAAATCATTGTTGTTTTAAGCTACTCAGTTTTGGGATGGCTTGTAACACAGGAGGAGAAATAACATATCTCTCCTCTCTTCTCATATTAAAGACCATTAGTTTAAGGGCGCACTATTCAGAGAGGGTGGCTGGACCTGCGAAACTGACCGAAGACGAGGGTCCTGCTCAAAAACACAAACCCGTACCAAGCAGAATAAAGTAAATATAAAATAGCATCAGAGTCGACCTACAGAGCATCAAGAAGAAGGAGAAAATCCTAAAGAATGCTGGTTGGGTGACGAGAGGAAACCCACGAGTAGTGAGGACCAGGGTGGGCTCTGAAGCTATAGGAGCCACAGGAGATGGTAGGAGAGGAAAATTCTGTCACTCGAATTCCTTGCCAGGAGGGGAAAGAGACGTTTTCTGTGTTTTGCTGGATTTGCTGCTCCTGGTGCTGAGCACCCCTTGCTGTGTCCTCTGACCTGGGGTGAGGCATGTGACAAAACTCTATTTTAAAAAGGCAAAAGTATGATGTTTGGGGTGGTCCTGGTTGCAGGTTATATCTTTGTTTGCTGGACTTCCATGCACTTTGATTTTCTGGAACTTATGGTTGTTTCTAGTTTTGAGGTAATTGTATTCCTTCTTAGTTGTGGAGGGAGACGCCGCATGTCTGTCTATGCCTCCATCTTGGCCAGAAGTCCTCCTAGTGAATATTTTAATTGAATTATTATATTCTTCAATTCCTGAAGTTCTGTTTTTTAAGATACTTTCATTTTGTTCATGCATCATTTTCCTGATTTTCCTTAGTTGTCTGTTTTCTCTCGAAGTTCATTGAACTTATTTAAGATGGTCGTTTTTATTTTTGTCTCATAATTATTAGGTCTTCATTTCTTTAAGGTTGTTTCTGTGCTGGCTTAGGGGAGGGGCTCTCATGGGTGAAATAATTTTTTTAACCATTTTAATGTAGCTGGTTTTGGCTTTGCACTTTCCTGGGATATTATGACTTTTTAACTGGTTTCTGGAGTTCTCTTAAAGCGTTTTTAGACAGTATATTGTTAAGTTCGTGTCTCTGTGGAAGAACAAAGTGTGGGGCTTCCTATTTTTCTAAAGGATTGGGCTGGCCTGGCAGAGGGTCCCTGGTTTATTCTTTGGGTGTTCTAGAGGGAACAGGTTATGAGGCAGAAGCCTGTCATTCTTCCAAAGTTGTGTAGTTTTTGTATTTTATGCTGTTTTAGTTTGTAACTAGCCCTATAGAAATAAGGTGATTAAAACAGGGGGAAATGATAGCAGGGCCCAGGTGTTAGAGTTTAGCCTTAATTGATAGGCTTAAGTAATTGAAGCTGTGACTGGATAGACTTTCTTTATCACCAAACCTTTGCTTCTGGAATTTTGCCTAGAGGGTGGCGGCAGGCAGCAGGACCCCAAATTGCTTTTCGGTAGCATAACTACTATTGAATCAAGATTAAAGCATTTCCATCTCCCTAAAAATTATCCTGTGTCTTGTTGTATCATCCTTTCCTCTAGCCCCATAGCCCAAGGCAACCAGTGATCTACTTTCTGTCTCTATAATTTTGCATTTTCTAGAACTTCATGTAGACTTTTATGCTTTGCTTCTTTCACTTAGCGTAATGCTTTTTGAGATTCATTTGTGTTGTTTTGTGTATCAGTATTTTGATCTTTTTTATTGCTGTGGATGTCTGTGACGCGATATTCTAGCGTCCGCATCGTTTAGAGCTGCGACTCAGAACATGGCGCGTTCCTAGAAGCCGCTTTCGGCATCAGTGGGCGGCGGCGCGTGGACTTGCAAGCGTGGGGCGCGGGATCAACCGACGCCACTTCGTGTTGGACAGTGGAAGCTGGAGAGCCGGGCTATTCGGACTGAGCCAATTGGGTTCCATGGATCTCAATAGTGCCAGCACTGTTGTTCTTCAAGTCTTAACTCAGGCCACCAGTCAGGATACTGCTGTGTTAAAGCCAGCTGAGGAGCAGTTGAAACAGTGGGAAACACAGCCAGGTTTTTATTCAGTGTTGCTGGTAAGTTGCTTAAAAATAGTTATTATTTTTAATAAAATGAGACATTATTCTATTGTTTTAAAAACCTACTTGTGTTGGTGGTTTACTTAGTGAAACTGATCCAAATGTTTGGCTGCCATTGCACTGCCATTTACTAATTCGAGGCATGGCACTTGGAGGACATTTAAGAGATGTTTATTGTTGGGTGAGTATACCCAAGCAGGGTATTGGTAGTATCTGCTTAGAAGGTTACACTGCCAGTTTTCTATTTTAGCCTGTAAATGCTGCCCTCAAGACTGTAAAGGAGGAAAGAGGAAGGACATCTCTAAAATCAGAGAAGGAAAACTCTGACTCCAAAAAACCTCCGCTGCCTTGCGGCATACCTCTTCAGGGGAAAGGCTAAGGGAGTAAACCCCGACAGAAAATCCGGAGTCGGAGTCCCTAATGCGGTTTGACATTGTAGTCAACACCGGCAACTCCTGCAGCGCACCTGAAGCCAAGCTGTATTGACTTTGTCTTTCCCTTGGACCCTTCAGCTGCGAAGAGAGGGGGGGTCTGCTGCATGGGCAACAGCAGACCCTCCATGTCGCCCTGCCCAGGCTCTGTAGCTTCGGTTTCACTTGAGAGGACACTCCAGCGTCATCGCAGGATGTCGACTCAACACGGGAGGAGACAGATACCGGTTATAAGCTCATCCGATTGGCGAAGGAAACGAGCGCCAGGGGTCTCCTCTGATGGTGGGAGAGGTCATCGCACCTCACTGGACAGCTACCGTCTTACCATGGCTCGCCTGCTCCACTGGGTGCGTGGGGATCAGAGAGGCGCCTCTCGAAAAGTGGGCCACAAAACACCCGCACCAGTTAATTCCAAGCAAACAACAAGAAAGAAGCCTCCGGCTCTTCGCCTCGCTAGCTGGAACATCAGGACCATGTGCCCCGGACTTACTGCAGACCTTCCGTGGATCAAGGGTGCCAGGAAAACCGCTGTCATCGATAGGGAACTGGCACGACTAAACATCGACATTGCGGCTCTACAGGAGACCCGGTTGGCCGACAACGGAACTATCAGAGAAACCAACTACACCTTCTACTGGCAAGGGAAGTCTCCGGACCAACCAAGACAGCACGGTGTTGGGTTTGCTGTGAAGAACACGCTTGTTAACTCCATAGAGCCACCCACAGGAGGCACAGAGAGATTACTTACCCTCCGATTGTCAACAACTTTCGGCCCAGTCAGCATTCTTAGCGCGTATGCCCCAACCCTCTGCGCCACCATCGAAGAGAAAGAACAGTTCTACCATGCACTGGACGAAGCGTTATCCAAGATCCCCAGAAGTAACGCTCTCTATCTCCTTGGAGACTTCAACGCAAGAGTAGGAGCCGACCACATGGCCTGGCCCACCTGCCTTGGAAACTTTGGGAGAGGAAAGATCAATGAGAATGGTCAGCGACTGCTTGAGCTTTTGTGTCACCACGGCCTGTGCGTGACAAACACATTCTTCAAGTGCAAAGAGATCCACCAGGTGTCATGGAGGCACCCCCGCTCCCGCCATTGGCACCAGCTTGACCTCGTCATCACCAGAAGAACGGATATTGGCAGCACCCTCCTCACCCGCAGATACCACAGTGCAGACTGCGACACGGACCATGCCCTCATGGTAAGCAAGGTGCGCATAATGCCGAAGAGGTTGCACCACTCCAAGATGAAGGGTCGCCCATGCATCAACACCAGTTGTGCCAGCAACCCAGTTAAGACCCAGCAATTCATCAACAAGATGGAAGATGCACTCGGCGAGGGAGTGGCGGCAGACGACATTATCGAATCCAATTGGCCACGTCTCCGCGACGCCATATACAACTCCGCCATTATTGCTTACGGGAAAAAAGAGCGGAAGAACGCTGACTGGTACCAGGCTCACTGGGAAGAAATGGAACCCGTGATCGAGGCTAAGAGGAAGGCCCTACTGGCTTACAAGGTCACGCCCACTCCCAGTACACTTCAAGCTCTACGGGCTGCCAGGAACAAAGTCCAGAAGACTGCCCGCCACTGTGCCAACACCTATTGGCTAAACCTGTGCAGAAGCATTCAGGAAGCCGCCGATATAGGCAACGCACGAGGAATGTATGAGGGTATTAAGAAGGCAACAGGCCCAATCCCCTCCAAGATCGCCCCCCTTAAGTCCAAGACAGGTGAGGTCATCACTGACCAGGAACAGCAAATGCGGCGGTGGACCGAGCACTACCTCGAGCTGTACGCAACAAAGAACACCGTAACAGACACTGCTCTTAACGCCATCGCAGACCTACCAGTCATGGAGGAGCTAGACACCCCACCTACTGCGGCAGAGCTCGGCAAAGCCATCGACCGCCTCGCTTGCGGGAAAGCACCAGGAAGCGACGGAATCCCTCCAGAAATCCTAAAGAGCGGGAAACCAGTCCTGCTACAGCCGCTCCACCATCTACTCTGTCTCTGCTGGAAGGAGGGTTACATCCCCCAGGATATGAGAGACGCCAACATTATCACCATGTACAAGAACAAAGGAGACTGCAGCGACTGCAACAACTACCGGGGCATCTCTCTCCTCAGCGTCATCGGCAAAGTATTTGCCCGGGTCACCCTTGCCCGCCTGCAGACCCTTGCTTCCCGCGTCTACCCAGAGTCCCAGTGTGGCTTCAGAGCTGGCCGATCAACAGTGGACATGATCTTCTCCCTACGCCAGCTGCAGGAGAAGTGTCACGAGCAGCATAAACCACTCTACCTTGCCTTTATTGACCTCACGAAGGCGTTTGATCTGGTCAGTCGAAGCGGACTCTTCAGCTTGCTACGGAAGATTGGCTGTCCACCACATCTGCTTGCTGTGGTCATGTCCTTTCACGACAACATGCACAGCATGGTGTCCTACAACGGCGCAACCTCTGAGGCCTTCCCAGTCAGCAGCGGAGTAAAGCAGGGCTGCGTCCTCGCGCCTACGCTGTTCGGAATCTTCTTCTCCATGCTCCTCCAATACGCCTTTAAGGACTGCAGCGAGGGTGTCTTCATTCACACCAGATCCGATGGCAAGCTCTACAACCTGGCCCGTCTACGAGCCAAGACCAAAGTCAAAGAGGTGCTCATCCGTGAGATGCTCTTCGCCGATGGCGCAGCCTTGACATCACACTCCAAAGAGGGACTCCAGCAGCTAGTCACTTGCCTTTCCCACGCATGCAAGGAGTTCGGACTAGCCATCAGCCTGACGAAGACGAATGTTATGGCTCAAGGCACGGGGACTCCCCCATGCATCACCATCGACGGATACACCCTGGAGGTTGTCAACGACTTCACTTACCTCGGGTCCACCATCTCGAGCTCTCTGTCAGTCGACTTGGAGGTCAACCGGAGAATCGCCAAGGCAGCCACAGTTATGGCCAGACTGAACCGGCGAGCGTGGAACAATTCCAGCCTCACTGAGAAAACCAGACTGCGCATCTACCAAGCCTGCGTACTCAGCACTCTCCTCTATGGCAGCGAGACGTGGACCACCTACGCAAGGCACGAAAGGAAACTCAACAGCTTCCACATGAGGTGCCTGCGACGCGTCCTGCATGTCGCCTGGCAGGATAAGGTCCCCAACACCGAGGTGCTGAAGCGAGCCAATATGAGCAGTTTGCATGCAGTTCTTAGTGAGAGACGCCTCAGGTGGCTCGGCCATGTCAAAAGAATGGATGCAGGCCGTATCCCCAAAGACCTCCTCTACGGCGAGCTAGCAGAAGGCAAGAGGATCACAGGGCGCCCAAAACTGCGGTTCAAAGACATCTGCAAAAAGGACATGACACAATGCTCCATCAATCTCAACACATGGGAAGTTCAAGCAGACGACCGCCTAGCCTGGAGGCTCGCGGTCAGGCAAGGTACGTCACGCGCGGAGGCTGCGCGCAACGAGGAGGCGGTCCAGAAAAGATCGAGGCGGAAGCAGCGTCAGCAGCAGCAACAACAGCCATCTGCCTTCACCTGTACCAAGTGCGGCAGGGATTGTCACTCCCGAATCGGACTGCACAGCCATTCTCGGCGGTGCAGATAGACTCTCAAGAGGCTACGCCATTGTCTCTCGAGACGGACGGCTGCCGACGACGACGATGACGACGACGACGAGTTTAAGGGCAACTGAAATAATATAACGGCAAAATACTGGTATGAGATATCATTCTAATCCTCCAGTTTTTGGATCCCTGAGAGGTGGACTTTCCAAACTTTTGAGTTTTTTAACCTTTAGACTCAATTTTTTGCAAGTTATTGGATTATGTATTTTCTTTCTTTCTCCTCCCTCTCTCTCTTTCCACCTGCCCCTCCTCCTCCTTCTTCTTCTTTAGTAATGCCTTACTAAATGTCATCATACCAAAGGTTGTTGGAAGCATTTTTCATAAAGCTACTGTATTGGTAGGATTACTTTCTTAATTTCTCTAACAATTTTCCACCTGCAGTGTCTGCTTCCTCTTTTCCTGATGTTAATCCACTAAACTAGTGTCACATTTATTATTGATTGGTAGTCTGGATCCCAACATCCTGGTCTGCGATAATAAGAAGACCCAAAATACTACTTTGTAAGGTAGAATTTTATTTCCCTCTAAGGTAGAATGTTTCTGTTCCATGTTAACATTCAGAAAGCTAGGTTCTCTTTATTTTCTTGTTTTTGTGGTGTTTTGTTTTGTTTATTTGTTTATGGTCAGTTCACAGGGCAGCAACATTATCTACATTATTGAAGGTAGGTCACAGGCATAACTGGGTTGAAAACTCTCTTCGACCAACTTTTAGCCAGTCACCTCTGACCCTTTTTTTGTTTGTTCTGTTTTTTGTCTAAACCTTGACCTTGGCTCCTGTCCCATTTCTGGCCTACTTAGCCTACTCTTGACAAAAATCTTTTTAAAGTCCTTGGTCTATCTTTTAGCAAAAATCCTGTTAAGTTAGTTTAGTCACAGTAATCTTACCTTTGATGTTTCCTTTTAGTAATTTTCCATCCACTGACCCTCTCACCCTGCTCCTTGGCCATAATCATCCCCACTTTCTTTTGTATTTAGAGTTGAATCTGTTCTTTCTTCCATATTGCCATACTTCTATTGCAATGGAAATTAATAAAGTTTTATTTTTTTTACCATTTTAACAAGTGTGAGAATAATTTTTTAACAGCTTCACATAACTGATATTGTAAAATATAATACCACATGATTGCCATGTGATTGGTACTTCTATGTATGTAACAGGAGAATGCATTTTAGTAGAGAGATGGCTGTTGGTCACATGACTAATGATTTGAATAAAAATTCATACTAGTCCAACTGTCACCATATTGGGTAAGCATTAAATGATACAGGAATATTTCTGTAACAGAGTGTCTCTGGGAAAGGCAGGGGGCAGGGGAAAAGCTTCAAGGTAGAACTGAAAATTAGAAGTGACTTTCCCTCCCTGTGAAAGGAAGGCCACTGGAGCAAGCAGCTCGTGACTCTGCAGAAGGGAGCTTGTACAGAGCATACGTGGATCAAGACTTTGCCCCCTTGTTAAACATGTCGGCTGGAAGAGCAACAAAGGTAAATATGGTTGACGCTGGCCCCCATTGGTAGAAAAGCTGGACATTCCCAGCTTCTGGAACACATGGGATTCTGGGAGAGGACTTTCAAACAGAAGGCAGGCAGAAGCTTAAGCTTCTTGGGCTCTTGGCTTATTGAATGGTTGCCATCTTGGCTTCTTGGTCCTCTTGCTTTGTCTTGTATGGGTGGGAGCGGCAAATGCCAGGACCACTCTGGGCTTAGGCCCCACACAGTTGGAAGCCAACTTCAGGAAGCAAGATCCAATGCTGGATGTGTACCTCACCAAGCTACAACCCTTGGGATGCTACGATCCTGTGCAGCTTGGCACATGGGTCCTGGATTGCTGCCACTGTCTCACCCTGAGAGCAGCACACGCGGAGGTGTGAGTAGGGAAATTCCGTGTGAATGCAGCTTCCTCTGCACAATCATCTGGAGTGATCTGGCACATACCACAGACCCCCGGAGAGAGAGCTGCTGCGAGGTGATGGTGACTGGCACCAAAAGGAGAGAGCGCGTGGAGCTGGAGAGACGGAGACTAGTTCGAGTAACGACCTTAGGCTACAGGTAAGAAATAATGAGGAACTTCTGGACATGGATTTGAACTTTATCTTCCGAGGGGAGACTGGTTTTCTGTGTTTTGCAGGAGAGGTCTTTGTGTATGTGTACATATGGCAACAGTGGCCAGATTCCAAGCTGCCCGTTTAGATTTCCACTTTACTACCAGTATTTATCATTTTAGATAAATTATGAACTACTAATTTAAAGTAGTTTACTAGAATACCATAGAATACATTTGTAACTTTTACTTGTAAAAAAAGTTATTATGTATAGCAAATTCTAAATTTAAATAGTAGGTAAAAGTGGAAAATAAATGTAAGAAAAATAAAGTTGTACACTTCAGAGGCTTTAATGTGATATTCCATTTGTTTCTTACCTATAGAAATTTTATTTTGTACCACAAATATACAAGATCTATGTGGAAAAATCCAGCCCTTGTTAATATAATGAGAATGGTTTGTGTGACATAGATGTAAACTGGCAGCCAAGGAGAGTGGACTGGAATGTGCATGCATGAACAATGATGACTTCACTGTATTAGTCAGTGGGGTCGATAGTCGCTGTAGAGTGAGCACGTTTACTGTTTGGTTATCACATTCAAGATGACTGAGCAAGTAGAGCAATGAATCTGCATCAAATTTTGAGTTAAGTTTGAACATTTCTCTGTGGAAACTTTTTGGATGATTCAGAAGGCCACAGCTATGGGCAACTGGAGATGGGCAACTTTATCATGACAATGTGCCTGCTCATGCATCACATCTCATTCAGAGATTTTTGTGAAACATCAAATCACCCAGGTGACTCAGCCCCCTTACAGCCCAGACTTGGCACCCTGTGACTTCTGGCTTCTTTTAAAAATAAAATCACCTTTGAAAGGGAAAATATTTCAGACCGTTGATGAGATTCAGAAAAATATGACAGGGCAGCTGATGGCAATTGGGAGAACTGTGTGAGGTTCCAAGGTGCCTACTTTGAAGGGACTGAGACATCCTTGTCCTGTGTACAAGGTTTCTAGTAATCTTGCATCTTCTTTAATAAATGGATCTACTTTTCATAATACATGGCTGGATACCTTCTGGAAAGACCGTGTATTTAAGTTATTAATTTTGTCTCAACTCTATTGATTTTCCACAATTTTCTTTTCATTATATTTTTAATTAATATTAGAGAACTAATAAATTTTAATCCATAGTTGTAATTATATATACATATAGGGGGGGAGAGAGAGAGAGAGAGAGAGAGAGAGAGAGAGAGAGAAGCATTTTAAAAATAGGTGAAGGATTTTCATGGACAAAAAATTGGTCACATAATAAACCTCACAAGCTCAAAGGACTGCATGGTAGGCCTTTCAAATTCAGAGACCTAAAGTGTCACATGAGATAGTCTGAAATTAAAGACTTCAAACTAAAAAGCAGGTAATAGCAAGCAGTCATGTTCTGGGCCAAAATATTTCTTGACAAAGGTTAATCTTTACCATAACTTTGCCTGTCTTTGTCTTTTTGCAACTATGATAAGATACCTTAGGAATGTCAGGGTAATTTCCTTTTTCTAGACACTTGAGGGTACAATTTCCCATCAGAGCATGAAAGCACAGAGCCCCTTATTGCTATCGTTATTGTGTTAATTGTTAACTTTTAAGTATTCTATACCTGTCTTTGTAAAGGAATAATGTTTTTATTCATTTTACTTTTTATTTAGTCCTGGAGATTTCCACACTTTGATTTCTCCCACCTCCCTAAAATCTATCGCCAATGAATTTCATGTAATCCTCTTACAAATTTTCCTTTGATTGTAATGTATAAAAAGGTGTAAACCTATTCTCCAGAGCATTTTTTCAATACATTGAGATTTTGCTTCCTGGAAATTATTGGAACTTTGGCACAAAAAATATCATTAAAAATCTTACAGGTTTGAACATTTCTTACATTTTAAATAATAAATTTAAATAAGAACTCTAAAATGCAGAGAAATACATATTGCTGTTAAAGAAATTTTTGTGAGGCTTAATTCATATTCAAGTATTTTATCTTTAGTAACTTCAAAACAAACAAAATGTGATTTGAACAGATGTGATCTTAGTAGGAGTCCACTTTTTTAAAAATACCATGTTGAGCTACCACAGTCTTAAAACTCAATGAGAAGAATAGAGAATCAGTTTTATGCTGTCCCAGAGGATGCTGAAAGTTGATTTTTCATGAGGCATGTCTGGACACCTTAAGCAGAATGGTAAAAATAAAAGTTTCATATGACTGAAAAACACTGAAAACCAAACAATAAAATGTTCCTTTCACTGAATAAAAAGGTACCTTTCTCTGAATTTGGATCCACAACAAATAGGGGAAACCTATGTAATGTTATAAAATAAAACTGAAAACTATACTTATATATTTTGTGACAATCATGTTTTTGGGTTATATTTTTCAAATACATATTTTATTCTCTCTCTCCCTTATCCATTTTTCTTTCTTTCTTTCTTCCTTTTTAAATTTGCTATTGGTCTGAGTCACTGTCTTGGTACAAACACCCTGTCTAACATCTCCATAAGTAATACAGCTGAAACCAGAAAAGTAGCCATTCATTCTTCCTGTCACTACCAGAACCAATAAGTGAGAATTAAATATTTATGGGTGTTTTATTCAGATGCTGATGATCTGAGAAAATGGTGAGTTAGGTACCCTCTAAAACTATCTTAACATCTCATCTCAAGCTGATCTTTTTATAAGGAGAATAAAGGGTAGGTAAGAAGTTTGGAAAAAAAAGTTAATCTGATAATACTTGCAGCCCGGCAGTCAATTTTAGAGTACTTCTTTATTTGGTGATCAACAATTCTTTATCTGAGCCAGGGGTGGATATTCCTTCCCTGGAACACGATGGCTCACATACCATTTCCATCACTTGCAGGCCCCCTGTGGGACAAAGTTTGAATTGCTTATCAAACTCTTAGAATCGTGTAGATCATGCATTTCAGTTCCTGGAACAACAGCTTTCCACATGCATTGGTCACTTAAGTCTATCAGCTATGACTGAAGCTAAAATCTTTGATTCTTGAGTTCCCCCATAAAAAAACAACTGAACATACATTGCACCTTGCATTAGCCGAGAGCTCAGGCCCTGAAGTCAGATTGCTTAGTTCTCTTTCAAACTCTTGTCACTTATTATTTGTGTGATCTTGAGCAAGCTACTTAATTTCTCTCTTCCTCAGTTTCTTCATGTATAAAAGGTAATTATAATAGAATTTACATCTTATAATGGTGGCATAAAATATATATTTGAGATTTTTTGATTATCTATCATCCATCTATCTTCTTTGTAGAACATTCTGTTTCTGGTACATAGTAATACAGTTAACAACTCTTATTTATTCAGCACATGTATTTTGAAAGTAAACTCAGATGGGGGCTGAGTACACCACAGTGCACACATACAAAGTCACTTTACTCACGGATCTTTTGGGTCAGTGGAGAAGTTTAACTTCATACAAATAATTAAAAAGATGAATCTGTGGTGTGCTGTGCTACCGTATAGTGGGAACATGCAGGATGGAGAGAGTAAATTGACTTGTCTGGAGTAAGACAAGAGAAGGCTTCATTCATTCATTCAGAGCAAGGCTCGCTGAGAGGCATGCCAGACTATTTAGCCATCCAAAAAGCTTCTATTTCATATACACTTTCCATTGCATCATCTTATAGAGGAATGATGGTATCTGATTCATATTTATATGGCATTACTGGGGAGCATGACCTACCAGATAATTTATTTTTAGTTTGTTTTAATTTTGTAACAAATGTATCATGTGACCTGGGGTAAGCCACCAACAACACTGTTTGCTTGTCATTAAAATGCGAAAGTTAAGCTAGGAATACTCTGAGCTACTTTAAAGTTATTTGCAGAGAAAGAATTAAGCTTCTATTTTTTAATTTAAACGTGAACCTAGGAATATACCAAGTATGGAGGCAAGTGGCCTTCACAAGCTTCTTCTCACCTGGGTCCAAATTCTTTCTATGCATATCCTCAGCTTTTTTGCTTCAGTCCTCTTATTCTTCTGCTTATTCATGGTCCCTGCTGCCAGTATTCATGCCTTGGCCTCCCCAACTTCTCTATAATTCACTGTAGCATGCAGAAGCTATAACACTAGTTGCTTTTTCTTTTGCAATTCCAAATGCAAATTCCTGAGAGAACATATTGTTAATACTTTTGGATGGTGTAAGGATTGTGTGCCACTTTTTGCAAGGTTCCATAAAATTTCATTTGAACAGCTTTGGCTGGAGGTAGGAGGTCATATGGGGTGAAATTCATATGGATCAAACAGATATTTTCACATATAATGAAAGATTGTCAGTCTTAAGTACAAACTATGTGCACCCTTCTAGGACTTAAGGTTTCATAGATGTGCCCAGGTTGAAATATTCTGGATGGGACTACAAATAGGCAGATCTTTCTGGAGAGAAATTGAAAACTATCAAAATTAATAACCCACATTTGCTTTGACCTAATAATTATATTCTTAGATGTTTATCATAGAATTATACACACTCATGTATAAAATGTGGTGTGCATAAAGATATTCATTGCAACCTGACTTGTAATAACAAAAGGAGGGAAGCAAACTAAATGTCCACCAATAGAATAATTAATATCTTAAATACAATACACCCACATAAAGAAATAGTATGCATTCATTGAAAAGAATGAAGTAGCTTTATGTATAATGATAGAGGAATAATATTTCATAAAAATATGGCAAAGATAAAAGAATGTACAAAATTATATACATATAGATGTATGTGATTTCTCTATTAAGAAACATAAGAAACAAGTAACAGTAGTAACCCCTGATTGGGTAGGACAAGGGAATTTTGATAGTTCTTTTCTCCCTTATATACCTTTCAGAACATTTTATAGATTATTATATATGCATACATTATCAACTCAAAATAATAGGGATGTAATTTTAAAACATTCACTAGCACATCTCTAATACACATAAAACACTTTTATCCATTCTTGATAAACAGCCACTCTTTTCTAACAAGCACATATTATCACTGTTGGGAAAATATTCAATTTCCTTTTATATCATACTTTCTCAATTCTCTTTTTCCCTTTCTGTAGCCTGTCACAGCTTCAACCTCAATTAACATTTCTGCAGGTCAGGATAATGCCTAATTGAGTTGTAGAAGTATTATCTATTGATAACCAAGAACAATTATATATCTTTAATTGTTTTCATTTTGACGACATAAAAATTTTACTTTCTGTCAACATTTGTCAATATTTTTGTGTACGATATGTTTGTGTATCAAGGATCATTATTAACATTTACAAATAAATGAAGAAAAAATCTCAACATTATATAGGATAATATAATATTCTAGGATTTAGAGTAAGTATACTACTCTCTCATAGCAATTCTCAAACTTATTAACAATTACAGGTTTTATATTTACCTCAAATCATTCTCTCATGTAGAAAAATAATTATATTTTTATGTATCTTCAAATTTTTCTTGGGAATATATCACTAGTAAGATTTCAACATAGTATTCTGAAAGTTATTAATTGTCTTCATTAAACTTTCTATTACCCAAAAATTTATTTTGAAACAATTATTAAAAATTTGATTAATCACTTAAAAATATGAAATAATAATTATTGAAGTTAAGCTAAGATAAGCATTGATCTTAAACATGTATCACACATTGTTAGTATCAAAATTCTCTTGGCAGCCGTCCATCTCGAGAGACGATGGTGTAGCTTCTTAAGAGTCTATCTGCACTGCCAAGAATGGCTGTGCAGTCCGACTCGGGAGTGACACGGTATCTGTCTCCTCCCGTGTTAAATCGACATCTTGCAATGACGCTGGAGTGTCCTCTCCAGTGAAGCTGAAGCTACAGAGCCTGGGCGGGGTGATATGGAGGGTCTGCTGTTGCCCATGCAGCAGACCCCCCCTCTCTTCGCAGCTGAAGGATCCAAGGGAAAGACGGAGTCAATACAGCTTGGCTTCAGGTGCGCCGCAGGAGTTGCCGGTGTTGACTACAACGTCAAACTGCCTTAGGGACTCCGGCTCCGGATTTTCTGTCGGGGTTTACTCCCCTAGCCTTTCCCCTGAAGAGGTATGCCGCAAGGCAGCGGAGGTTTTTTGGAGTCAGAGTTTTCCTTCTCTGATGTGCCCTGACTGGAAGATCGAACCAGCGACACTTAGCTCGCAGGCCGACGCTCAATCCACTGAGCCAAACCAGCCAGGGTATATCAAAATTAATGTATACATATTAAGTGACATCTATTGAAAGTGAGATTACAAGTGAATCAAAATCCTATTTCTAATAAATATGGTTGTTAGACCATATTATTAAGTGTGAACTATAATTTATTAATTCAACTATTTAATATATGAGCAGATCTAGCAATTATTCTCTGAAATTTAGTTTCCAATTATGACATTATTTATATTTATATGTAGATTTGTTGAGACACAAGAACCTAAATGAGATACAAATTGTGTTAGAATACATGTCATGTGTTAGTTGAACTTTATCACTGATGTGCTTTTGACATCAATAATAATGCTGGCCAAATGTTAGGAACTTCATTCCAAAGTGAGACGAGAGAACCAGAAACTATATTGCTGTTGGCTTTCAGAGTTGAAACCATGATTACTTCTGATTTCTCTATGGCATTACTATACAGAAGACTGCAGAAATCTAATTGAAATAGTTTTATCACTATCTTAATAAAATGATATACACAATAAAAAAAATTTTATGCACACCCGGCTTTCCATCTTCAGTTTGTAGCTGTGTGACTTAAGGCAGTTCAATTTATCCCTTCCATTATGTTTTCTCCTCTGCTAAATGAACAGAGCAATAACCACAAACTCAGTGAGTTATTCAATGAAATGAAGGTGAAAAGGCTTCACTACTCCACAGTAATTACAAAAATGTACGTTACTGTCACAAACCAAAATGCCCTTGGCAGGTAGTCAGAGTTCTGTGTTTGTTGCATCTCTCGCCTTTCTCCTTCTCTCAACGAAATCAATTTTAAAAAAGAAACAAACAAAAAAAAAGAAATGAACTATGATCCCTCCCCGGAGCTGAACTCACTCTTCAGTCTGTCTTCTCATTTCCCTACGTAGTACTGCCAGTCATTAAGTATTTTGCCTGCCTTCTGCCCTGGTATGTCTGGGCCTGCAAGTTTGCAACTCTGGGAGGGTCCCACAGGGCAGGAAGAAGGGCAGCAAAGGGGATCCTGAGAACAGGCAACTATGATCTCCTGGGATGAATTCTAGATACCTCACAATTGCCTGGAGGAATAAATACCCTGAGGATAATTTCTTTGCACAATCCAGTAGCTGCAACGTTGGACTTTGGCATCTATTCAATTTTACCTTCCGTCAATAATGTATGAGGATTCTAATTTCTTTATATCCTAGTCAACACCTGTTATTGTCCATCCTTTTTATTAAATTTAACCTGTGGAGTGGTATATCACTGTTTTTGATTTGTATTTCTCTAAAGACTAATGAAGTTGAATATTTTTTCTACATAATTCACCATTTGCATATTACTTTGAAACAATATTAAAATTCTATTTTCATGTTTAAATGGTATATTTATTTGTGTTTTTAAGTTGCAGGCTTTCTTTATATTTTCTGCATATATTTTGATAGCTCCTTATCTGATATGTATTTAGTAAATATTTTCTCTGATTTGGTGATTGCCTCTTCAACCTATTGAAAATGTCTGTTATAAGCTCAATTTTTGTGTCCCCTTCAAATTTATATGTTGAAATCTAATTCACAATATGATGGTATTTGGAGGTGGGGCTCTTGAGGGATAATTAGGTCATGATGGTGGAGGATCCATGAATGGGATTAATGCCTTTGTAAGAAGAGATCAAAGAAATAGCTCACTCTCTTTTTACCAGTTGAGGACACAGAAATAAGGTTTTCTGTAAACTTGAAAAAGGGCATTCATCAATAACCCAACCGAGCTGGCACCCTTCAAACTTCTATCCTCCCGAACGGTGAAAACTAAATGTTTGCTGTTTAAGCCACCAGTCTATGGAAAATTTTTAATAGTAGACCAAAATAACTAAAATATTGTCCTTTGAGTCATATTTAATTTTGATGAAAACTAGTTTACATATTTTCTCTTATTGCTACTGCTTTTGCTGTCATCATCTATGAAATCATTGCCTCATTTAAATTCATGAAGATTTATAACTATATTTTCTTTTGAATGTAATAGATTTTACTTTTGCATTTAGATTTTTGATTCATTCTCAGATGATTCTTTTACATGTTGTGAAGTAGATGTCCAACAATTTTTTATATATTCACTTTTTTCCAAGAATACTTTTGTAATCCAATTTATACATAGTTTTTGAGACTTGGATGTTAATTTAAAAAATTACTGATTTTGCTATGCTTCAAGTGGGGACTTGATCTTACATTTACCGTAGCTTAAATATTTTAGAGACATAAGATAATAAATTTATTTTTTATTTTCCTATCATTTAATTTAGAGAAGGAGTATCCATAGAAAAGTTTTAAGCTAAAAGTTTTTATCCTGCGAATGAAATTCTGTGTGGTACATTGGTGTTCAACTAGAAAGGGACCAAAGGGACTAGACACTGAGCTTAATAAAGCAGGAAGCAAGAGTCTGTTTGCTTCATCAGGAAGCTACAGCTTCAACTACAGGGGATCATAGCATTGCTTTGCCAACAAGATTAATACTCCTCCCCATTCATCTAGGATACCAGATTGCCAAGTGGGAGCAGAGGAAGGCAGGCACAGGTATACTAAAAGTCAAAATGGCACAGAGGGTGGTCTTTGAAGAAGAGGCTTGACAGTCTCCCCTGGGGAAAGAAGAAATTGTTTTGGAGGTAACCCACCCAAAGACTGCAAATGCATGAGAAATTGATTGGTTATTTTGAGAAAGCACTTTGTTTGTCTCAAATTTAAACTAATGTAATCCCAGAGGGAAAAAAAAGAAGTTCTCTGTCTCTTGCTCACCTGGTAACACATTCAACCTGTATGCTAATGTGTTCTCTCTTCATAGCTACATGGGTGGAAGCCATGTGAACTCTTACTCCAAAAATGCCAGGAACAAGCTAAGCTACTTGGATGGGGACTGAGACCACTTAGTAGCTGCCTGCAAGCTCCAAAGTGTCAGAGCAGCCTTGCTCTAAGAAATTGCCCAGAGACCAATACGGGAGTAAGGGATGGGTTTATTGAGGATTGGAGGCAAAGGACTACTCTTGAACCCACTCAAGGACTGTATGAGTAAGGGGAACGGGGAGCACGGGAATGGGGATTCCCAGTCCCCCATGCAGGCCTATATGAGTCCCACCCAGACTTCTGCAGGTACACTTTTTAAACTTGCCAACTGCACATTTCAGTAAGGGTGAGTTTGCTTATTAACATATTTGGTAGATCATTAGCGCCCTGGCCCGGCGACAGGGGGCGGGTGAGGGGTGGGCTGGGGGCCGAAGGAGAGGCCCCTGGCTGGTTTGGCTCAGTGGATTGAGCGTCGGCCTGCGAGCTAAGTGTCGCTGGTTCGACCTTCCAGTCAGGGCACATCAGAGAAGGAAAACTCTGACTCCAAAAAACCTCCGCTGCCTTGCGGCATACCTCTTCAGGGGAAAGGCTAAGGGAGTAAACCCCGACAGAAAATCCGGAGCCGGAGTCCCTAAGGCGGTTTGACGTTGTAGTCAACACCGGCAACTCCTGCGGCGCACCTGAAGCCAAGCTGTATTGACTCCGTCTTTCCCTTGGATCCTTCAGCTGCGAAGAGAGGGGGGATCTGCTGCATGGGCAACAGCAGACCCTCCATATCACCCCGCCCAGGCTCTGTAGCTTCAGCTTCACTGGAGAGGACACTCCAGCGTCATTGCAAGATGTCGATTTAACACGGGAGGAGACAGATACCGTGTCACTCCCGTGTCGGACTGCACAGCCATTCTCGGCGGTGCAGATAGACTCTTAAGAAGCTACACCATCGTCTCTCGAGACGGACGGCAGCCAACGACGAGATCATTAGCATCTTCTTGTTGTTGTCCTGACCAGGTTGATTAACATAGCTTGCTGTTATCTGACCAGGTTTGCATCCTGGCTACCTCTATATTCTGACACAAAGGACTAAACTTTAATATGAGCAAAAGCTTTGGACGCTGGCTTTTGTCTTGGCCTTGCTGAGACGCATTTGGACTTTTTTGATGGCACAACAGATAAAGATGGGACATCGGAAACCCAGGGGCAGTTTCTATTTCCATACAAATAAGCCTTGACACACCAGAATCTCCCATGCATGGGTCCTTGAAATGCTTTCTTCATGATCCCATGGAAGAGCCTGATTTACACTTACAAAATGTTGAGATCAATCTCATAAAAATTAAAATCTGAATGCAAAATTTTCTAAAATTTTATCAATAAATTATATACAGTATTAATAGTTTTTAGGTGCAGGGGGATAGACTACATGAAGATAATATGTCAATGCTGTATTTAAAAATTGTTTTACAAAATTATCTAAATTACTTATATACTAAAAATGACAAAAGATATGGCTTTTAAGAAATAAAGTTTCATGATGAAATGCATTTTTTTCTTTCTTTGTTTTCATATTTTCAGTGTCTTCTATATGTTCCATATTATTTTTATTAAATTCAGATATGTAGAAACCATATAATGCAAAAATTTGTGTTTCTATGGAAATGTCTCAAATGACAACATTGGGACAGAAACAAAATCTTGTTTACAAACTTGAAATTGAGGTTGAAATGAAAGGAATCTCTTTAGGTATAGTGACAGCACATTCTACACTGAAGAGATAAGAGGTAGTGTTGTAGGCATAGTGTTCAGGGCAGGCAAGAAGAAACTTGGTTGTTGATCTACCTAATAATTTGAAGGTTTATTAAGCTTTAAGTATTCAGTAGGCTTTATCTCAGCTCATCCATGCATCTTTAAAAATAAGTATTCCTAATATACCTAGAGCTCTTTGTGATGTTATCTCGATTCTCTTTATTAAACTTGATATTTAATATCTACACATTTTAAAAGAAAAACTAGAAACTGAATTTATAAAGTAACTTATGTAATAAAATTGAATGAGTTCCAGATATTTATCAGATAATTTAAATCTTTAAAACTGCCAAGCTTTAGAAAATGGTATCAGTATAGTATAAAAGTAGTAAAATAAAATAATACATTTTAGAAGTGTTCATGTACAGAATGTGTATTAAAAGCATTGCTCACTTTCCACCTCTTAACTTATTTCTTATTGTCCTTCAGTTATACAAAATACATTACAAAAAGTACTTCCAGAATATTAATTTTACTAAGAAAATCTTCAAGTTTTATGGTTATTTTATCTTTCTACTTATGATCAACTTTAGCATCATCTAGTTTATATTATTTCAGTCTTTTGTCCAGTAAAAAATTATAGTCTGGCCAGCAATAATTATCTTGATAACTTTTGGAGGTGTGTTTGTTGAAGTAGAATATATATTCCAAAGCCTGATTTTTGATAAGGGGCTGTGATGTAAGTTTGACACTACAAAGACCCCTATTGTTACAGAGTGGGCCCCAAAATTCCCCAGAGCGTGCAGTTTGGGGGTGGGTGAAGAAGGCAGTTTTCAGGAGGCCTTTGCATGCCTATGGCTAGTGTCTTAGTTATGCAAATAGTTTTGGTTCTTCCAAGGCCCCAGGTAGATGGGCAGGGTTTTGACCATGGAATGGTAAGAAAAGAGCATAGGAGGCCTGTGCAAGTTTCTGTGAATTGTCAGAACTGGTTACCAGAAGTGCGACTCAGGCTGTGGTCAGGGATTTAAAAATAAGGCAGCAGCCATTTGCAGGGAGAAAACCATGTGGTTTTGAAAGGGAAGGGAGAGAACCATGCAGTTTTGAAAGGGTGCAGAGCCATGAAGTCTGAAAGAAGGAAAGGGGACCACGCGGCCTGGGCTGGTAAGCAAGCCGGCCTGCTGCTGATGCTGCTTTAAGTGTGCTGACTTCAGTGGGCTCCAAAGCCTGGACTTTTGGACTGTTGGAACTTGGGACAGGCAGAAAAGACCGTTAAAATTTGGACTTCACTATGACCCAGTGCAACACAGCACTTCTTTCCTGAACTATTAGATGGAATCTGATGATATGTACCACAGATCCTGAAGGAGCGAGCTGACAGATAAGGGATGGGGAACTATTTATTGGTCTTGGTTTTGTTTTATATCCTTTTGGGGAGCAAGGGAAGTTCTGGGTTCCATGGGAGAACAGGGTTCTGAGCAGGAATGCTCACAGCCCACCCCAAGGTTGGAATATTGTAAATAAAGACCTCTTTTCTTGAACACTAACTTTTGGGTTTTACAGTAAGGTACCACCTGAAAGAATCTCCTTTCTGCTCAGTAACACTATTTCACATCTTGGTGGCTCTATGTAAGTAATTCACCAAGGAAGAGAAGATTAATCCTATTATCTCATTCAGGAAATTAAAATCCTTGCAAGCTATTTAATATGGTAACTTATTATTACAAAAAAATGCATGCATGTCTTTTATACCTATTAAAAATCTTACCTTTGCTATTGCTAGAAAACAGGTTGTTCTTATTTATGCTTCTTTACATTTTTAATTCAGTTTTAATATAAGATTATTTTTAACCTTACTATTTAAAATTTTCAGATAATAGTTTGTGCTTTGGACTTTTAATAGTACTTTTATTAATATTATTTTTAAAGTGCCATATGTTTTTATCATTTTTAATGTATAATTTTACAAGTTTTACTGTTACACAGTCAGTTCAGTCAGCTGTAACAAAAATACCATAGAGTGGTGGCATAAACAATAAACATTTATTCCTGACAGTGCTGAAGGCTAGGAAGTCCAAGATCAAGGTGTAAGCAGATCTGGTATTTTGTGAGGATACTATTCCTAATTGGCAGGTATCTGTTCTTTTACTGCATCCTCGCAAGGTGGAGAGCAGAGAAAGAGGCAGGCTTTTTGGTGGCCCTCCAATTCATGAAGGCTCCACCCTCATGACCTAATTACCTCCCAAAGGCTCCACCTCTTCATTCCATCTTCTTGGGGATTAGAACTTCAGCACATAAATTCAGGGGGGATAAAAACATTCAGTCAATAACAACTGAAAAAAAGAGAGAGTTCACTTAGAATTGCAGAATCTTTAGTTACTTAGGGTCCTAGATATGCCAGTATTAATGAGGTATGTAAAACTATGTTTTCTTTAAATTATAGTAAAAAATTAAGGGCCCCCCATGTTATCTTGTTTATAATTTTATCTTGTCCCACAATCTCTACTGAAAGAACTTTTAACTAATTTTAAGGGCACTGATATTCTCCTATAAAGGAAGGGAGTTTTTTATACAATTTGTCATATGATGTCTTTTTGTCACAGCTAAATTTAAGTAAGAAAGCATTATGTTTTCAATATATGTTTGTGCTCTTTGCATAAATATTGCAAACTTATAAGTCATTCAACCTGCTCCTGCACTCTTGTTACCACACCATTTTTCACTTCGGACTAGACAGACGACGAATATATGTCTTCACCTCAAAAATTATGCAGTAAATTTCTCCAAAAGCTGACATTCATATTTTATCTTGAGCTTGATCCTGACCTGTGTGCATATCAGGTATGTGCAGTGTGCATGTGTACTCGTATGTCTTCTCTGTGTTATAAATACCCTTTGCCTAGAAACTGGCTCTCAGATTCAGAATTTACACTTTAAAATATCTTTAGGTCATGTCAACTTCCTTTTCAAAGTGAATAGTTTTACCTATTTCTAATCCTTTCAAAAACATGTATTTTACTATATTCTAAAAAAATGCATATATATTTTCTTGTGAAAAAGAAAAACAATTTCAAATATACTTTTGTCAATGTCTATAAAATGCACATTATTAATCATACCTTTTATTTTTTT
Source organism: Furipterus horrens (assembly GCF_987537825.1). Lineage (NCBI taxonomy): Eukaryota > Metazoa > Chordata > Mammalia > Chiroptera > Furipteridae > Furipterus > Furipterus horrens. Next base: position 178,675,090 of record NW_028327172.1, read on the forward strand.
ATATTCTGATGTTATGACACCTAGGGACCTTAATGATCTTTCTTAAAAGGATAGTCTCTTCATGGGTTAGCTAATTCTTAGAGACAGTAAACAATTTGCCTTTGGAGTATGCCTTTGATATGCCAACCAACCAATCCAAATCCATATCTGGGCCACTATCCACCTGACTTTCTCAGCCCAAGGCCAAGTACTAAACAAATAAGGATGGCCCTATTGCCCCAGATTCTGTTGAAATTATTCAAATGGGAAAATTTTTTTTTCTTTTATTTTTTGTTTTTTCAATTACAGTTGTGCCATTTTCCCCCATTGCTCCCCCCGACCCAACCCACCCCCTCTCCCGCAATCATATCCCTCCCCGTAGTCCATGTCCATGAGTCATTTATACAGGTTCTTTGACTAAACCCTTCCTTTACTTATCCCCCTTCTCTCCCTCCCCCTCCCCCCTATCGACTGCTATTCTGCTCTTTGTTCTATTTAGTTCTTTTGTTTGTGTTGTTCTTTAGTTTCCTGTATTAGGTGATATCATATGGCATTTTTCTTTCTTTGCCTGGCTTATTTCACTAAGCATAATTCTCTCCAGTTCCATCCATGTTGTTGCAAGTGGCAGGAGTTCTTTCTTTCTGCTACATAGTATTCCATTGTGTAAATGTACCACAGTTTTTAAATGGGCAAAATTTTAAACATACATACATTTCTTAGTCTGTTCTTTACCATGGAAACCACAATGAAGGTCTTTGCCCATCTCTCTTCTGACTGATCCTCCTATCTCCTAATCTGGCCTCATGTGCATGCCTACTGTGTACAGGAAACTGTGAGTAAAAGCTTTTCCTTCATGACAGTCATTTTCATGTCTGCATGCTTTACCATACCTTATTAGAACAAAACTAGGTACCTTTACAACACACACACACACACACACACACACACACGCACACACACACACACAGTCTTTCTTTTATGTCTTGTGTTAGCATTGTCTGATTTGGGAGTCAGGGTTATGCTAGCTTCATACAAAGGTTGGAAGATATTTATAGTATTTATTTCTTTTGTTTTCTTCTTGTTCTCTAAGTCTCCTCATATATGGTTGTAGTTGTTGTTTGGAGGGAGGGAGAAAGTATCTTCTTTTTTTAAATTATAAGCTATAAATTAAATTTCTTTAACACAAATGCAGTAATATGCCATTAATTTCTTCTTGGGTAAAATTTATTGTTTGTTCTTTCAAGGTATTTTTTATTAGTGTCTAATTGGTTATATTTATCAATGCAACTTTGTTCATAATATTTTATTATTTTGATGAGAGCAGCCATTTTTTAATTTTACTATTTTATTAAATTCATTGAATTCTCCAAGCATCTAAGAACCATAGTGTTGGAACGATAAAGTTTCTCTAGGCACATGTCCTCTGTGCTATCAAACTCTATCAGAGCTCTGTTATAATGTGGTTTGCTATATCTATCTTCATCTTGTTTCACTATTATACTTAATACTAAAATTATAAAGAAACTGTCCAAAAAGAAGCATTTTTAAGTGATAGCAGGTGATTATTCACACAATTAATTCAGGAAGTGACCAACATAAATGTTGGGGTAGGGTTGCAATAGAAACAGGAACTGAAAAGAAGTCAGTAAGTGCCTCCTAATCCAGTCACCACTGTAGGTACCCGGGGCCCAGTTCCAGAGCACACGAGTGATTATTTAGAACAAGCAACTGCACCCTGAAGAACCATGGGTATTCAGTGTATTAACGTCTGCCTATGTTACTTGGGGGCTACCACAAGGGGCATTACGATCCCTCCAGTTTCGGACTGCCAGCACAAATAAGCTGAATGGACATTGACATTGAGAGAAACACCCCCTAGTGATGAAATGTAAGTGCTGTCAGTAAGATATCAGGTCAGCAAGCACAGAAATAATAAAGGCTGAGAGGATATAGCAAGACATTAAGTCTCTGCTATAGTTGACATCCTTCATTATTTAAAATCCCATGATCCCATTCCCCCGTGACTTGCCCCTCTGGTGACATAGGTGAATAAGGTTAAGAGGGATAACCTTCCATTTATAAAATAAATCACAAGGATGTAATGTACAGCACAGGTAATATAATCAATAATATTATAATAACTTTGTACAGTGGCAGATGGTTATGAGACTTATTGTGGTGATTACTTCATAAAGTATATAAATGTTCAGTCACTATGTTATATACCTACAACTAATATTATATAATATTGTATGTCAACTCTAATTTTAAAATAAATCAATTAATTAAAAAATAAAATTCCATTATCAGGAAAGATCAGGTGCTTACATCAGTAGTAAAGAGTCCTTCATTATATATTCTTCCTCCAGAGCAGCCAATTGTGATCTTGGATGATCTCCATACCCACACCTACTGGGAGTACGCCTGCCTATGTGGGGCTTCATTCTTAGATGCCTACACTGTCAGGCTTTCTTCTCAAAGCCTTCTTTAAAGAAGACACAATGTGATAGTGGCATAGGAGGATAGGGTAGTCCCTATATACGGATATGTGCCTTAATAAGTTAGATAGCAACTACAGTTTTGCTTGAAAAGCAAGGTCTTATCTCCCTAGATCAACCAAAAGATATGTAACTTCTCTTTTGTTGGCAGTGGGAAGTGGAGAAGGGAGGGAAACTAGACAAAAACCACACTGATTGCACCTCAGCAGAGGATGGAAAGGGTGAGAACCTAAGCAAATTTCAAGATCCTGCTGATTGGCAAAGATTTCCATAAACATTCTTGAATATGACTGAAAAAGAAGAAAGGTGATTGGAGTATGAATACACAACATATAAAATCACAATTTCTTTGTTTAGTGCCTTTTCCAGTTAGTAAGGCAGCTTTACTTTTTATTAAATATGAATAGTGCTAATGTCCAAAATACATATCATTTATATTCTAAAAACATGGAATAAACATGTATTATATACATAATCCCCCATATATATATATATATATATATATCAGATATAAATAGTGTGAATAAGTTCTTAATTCTTCAACATGTTTAAAAAATATAAAGAGCTCAGGAGGTTATCTAAAGTTTTCCAACACAAAGCTAATAATTTAGTGCCCTGTTAATTTTAAAGCTAAAACATTGCTTTCTGTTCTACTAATTAGGCCCTTTGAAATTTTTTGCTTGCAAGAAAACTGCTTGTTTACCTCCATCACATCCTGCAAATCAAATGCTTCTTGTTGCAATAAAGCTTTAAAGTTACATAGCTTCAGGCAATATTGTTAAATAAGATTTGAAACAAAACCTGAAGAAAACTCTAGGGTTCATAAAAATTAATATTAGATACATTTCTGTTATTATATTTTGAAGAAGTTAGCTTTGTATTTAATTACAGCATAGGTTATTTTTACCTAAACTTAAAGATTTACTCATCTGAAACTTTTTTTTTTTTTAGTGTAGTACCAAGTTCTTGAGCTATTTTCCTGATAAGATGTGGTATTTTATATAACAAACTATTAAGAAAAGGAAAAAAATTGAACTTATTTCTATTGATATGTTTTCCCTAGATTTGTAAATTTTATTGGAGAATTATTATTATAGCACTAAAATACATTCAAATGATTGTGGATAATACTTGAAAACTAGCTCACTAAGGAACAGAAATGTAGATAACATACTCTAAAACAAGATAAGTACAAATATAGATTCTAATATTTACACCAACAGTGATTTTTCTTAATTTACATACAGGATAGGCAAAAGTAGGTTTACAGTTGTATGTGAAACAGTTTATTTTTGTATTATTATTTATCAATTATTGTATTATTTTCTATATAAAAAAACTCCTGGAACTTAGCATACTTCATCTACTAACTTTAAACTATTATTACATATGCTGTATTTTATAATTAAAATATTTAATCACCAATATAATGTCAAGTAACTGTTTCTGTTGGTTTTTTTTGTTTGCTTTTTGTTTCTTATTTTTTTCTAAAATAAATTTTTATACTTTCCAAAAATTCACTTGACTTAATACTAGGCATGTTTAAAAAAATAAATCCAGTAAGTTATCATTTCTTCTCCAGGTGGCGAAGTTACATTGCTGTGTAAAAAAAAAAAAAAAAAAAAATGTAATCCCTGTGTATATTAGTATCCTCCTCAGTAAATTCCAGCATTTCAAATAATGTCTAGAATAGTGTTATAACTAGCAAATATATTCTATATGGCCCCCAAATTGCAAAATGTAATTTATATTTCTGTGTCTTCCCATACAGTATTAAAAATTCAATAAAATATAAAATAATCCCTCGAAAGGGTGGATAAAGTCATTGAAATGGCAAACATAACTGGAGTGAAATCAAGAAATTGTGTTTTTTATCCACCATTTTTAGTAAAGGAATTAGGTACATTAAATGATCTTTTATATTTAGACAACAAATGCAGAAGATAGAATTTTTTTCCTATTTAGGATAACTACTTTAGAAAAGGAAATTCTGTGTTATTAGTTATGTGCCAACTTGTCTGGACTACAGTGCCAAGATATTTGGTCAGATATTATTGTGGATATTTCTAACACAGTTTAATTTATATGTGATTAATAATTAAGTGGGTAGGCTTTGAATAGAGCAGATGACCCTCCATGATGTTGGTGGGCTACATGCAAACAGTTAAGGGCCTTAAAAAAACAAAGACAGCCCTCTTCTTGAACAAGAAGAAATTCTGCCAGCAGTTTGCCTCTGGACTTGAACTGTAGCATCACCTCTTTCCTGGATCTCCTGCCTGCTTGCCTAACCTGCAGATTATGGACTTGACAGCCTCCATAATCTTTTGAGAAGAATTTCTTTAAAAATGATCCTTTGTATACATATAAATATCTTATTTGTTCTGTTTCTGTAGAGAACTCTAATATATTAATAATTTAATAATATAGCAAGTATTAATTACTTAATATGTGCCATACAATTTTCAAAGAGTTTTACATATATAACCTAATTAATTATCAAATTCATTATATGAAATTGGGACTGTTATTATATCCATTTTTACTAATGAAGAAAATGGTGTTCATAACTATTAGTCATTTGCCCACATTTTCAGCAAGTAATAGAAATAGGATTCAAATATAGGCATTTTGTTTCCAGAGTATATGCAGCTAACCATTATGCTAATCTGTCTACATTAAAATTCAATCTGACTTCAATTTCGTAGGAGAATATTTTACAATATTTTGGGTAACATTAAGAGGTAAAAGTAGAATTGATATTCTGAGTGTACTTTTAAATTTCTGTCTGGTTACTCCTTCCTCATACAATTGTAAATTAAATTAAAGTTACATAACAAAAAGAACAGTAATAATAAAAGCACCTATTTCTGTGTTAAAGTTTTTATATTTACTAATACAGAATTAAGAAATTTAAAAAACTTAAAAAAAAATTACGCCCTATTATTATTTCAACACAATACAGGAAAGTTTTTGGTAAATTATTATTTGCCCTTAAAAATTAAAAATAAACTGTTATATAAATTATAAAAAATAAAATAATAATCAGCCGAAATATAGGTTCAAAATGGTATATGTAGAACTAGACTACTGCAACTGATTCCAAATTATTACTAAAATATTTCTAAAAATATAACACAAAAAATGTAAAAACTCCGAATATAACTGACATACTAAGACTAGTAAAGATCATGAATTTGTGAGAAATTTTCTCAAGCTACAATACTCAAATATCATAAGGGAAGAGCATGGGGGTGAGGGGAAGATAAAAGGAACAAGAAGTACAAATTGGTTACAGAATAGTCATGGGGTTATAAAGTACAGCATAGGAAATATAGTCGATAATATTTTAATAACTATGTACAGTGCCACGTAGGCTCTAGACTTATTAGGGGAATCATTTCACAAATTACATAAATGTCTAATAACTACATTGTACATTTGAAAATAATATAAAATAATACTGAATGTCAACTGTAATTAAAAAGTAAAATAAGAAAAAAAAACACTTTTGAGGTTAAGAAATGATAAAATAAAGTCTCTGAATGGCTACTAATGGCAATGTCCATTAAACAAACATGGCATGGCATGTCACAGTCACAATAATAAGAATGAAAGACATTTTGGTCAATATTGAAACCTAATGTAGAGTTTACATCAAACAGAATTGGCAAAATATCTTTCCCCAACATGGATTCTGTATTTTTATTTGAAAACTGTAGTCGATCTCAAACTAATATAATTATTGTTATGTTTAGTTTTAAATTGATCATTTTGTTTATGTTCCCCATTTTCCCATTTTTTGTTCCTCTTTCCTTCTTTCTTCTAGATTAATAGGAAAATAGTATTGCAGTAGTTAAGACTATTGAAAGCTGTAACTATTTGTTTGATTTTTAGTCCATGATTTAGGAATTATAATATGCATCATCAACCTATCAAGTTTTCTTAGATTAATATTTTACTACCTCACATTAAGGTAAGACTCTTTTAATAGTACAATTCATTTTACCAAACTGTTCTTTGTGCAGTTATTGTCACATATATTATATTCACATATATTTAAAAATACAGAACAGTGTAATGATATTTTTAATTCCCATGGTTATGGTTCTTAATTTCTTCCAAAGATCTGCATTTGAACATAGCTTTTTTTTTTTTTTTTTTTCAGCATGAAAAAAATCCTTTAGCTTATCTTACAGTATACAGATCTGCTGGTGGTGATTCTTACAGTTAAGAGTTATACAAAAATGTTTTTATTTGCCTTTATTCTTAAAGAATGACTTTTCTGGATATAGAATGCAATATTGAATATTCTAATTCATTTAAATACTTTATTCCTCTGACTCTAGTTTTCACTATTTTTAAAAATGTTTATTGTAATTTTTTTCATTACCATTTATTCCCCTTATACCCTTCTCCCCCAGCAATCACCACACTGTTGTCCATGTCCTAAGTCTTTTGTCTTTTTCCCTTTTCCTTAATCCCTCCCCTCCTAACCACCCCCACCTTAGTTGTCCTCCTGTTCTCTGTCCATGAGTCTGTCTCTATTTTGCTTGTTAGTTCAGTTTTTTCATTAGATTTTACATATTAGTGAAATCATACAGTATTTGTCTTTCTCTGATTGGTTCATTTCACTTAGCATAACGTTCTTCAGGTCCATCCATACTGTCACAAAGGGTAACGTTGTTTTTTTTGTTTTGTTTTGTTTTTGGCCAAGTAGTAGTATTTCATTGGGTGGAACTCAGTTTCACAAGTACAGTTGTTCATTGTGAGTAATATGATATTTTTTCTCTGCCTTTTGATATTACCTGAATATTTTATTTCTTTTTTGTTTCTTTGTTTTATTTTCAACAGTTTTCAATATGATAAGCTTAGTTGTGTTTTAGTTTGGTTGGTTTATTTCCACTTGAAGTGGGAGGAGATTTCTGGATCAGTAAACTAATTTATTTTTAAACAGACTTTGGAAAATATTCAGCCAATGTTTCTTAAAATACTATCTTGCCCCATTCACTCCCTCTTATTCTTCTTGGACCCTAATTACATATATAGATTAGATGGCTTGTTATTATCACATATAACTGTATTCTCTTTATATTGTTTTCTTTTTTTTCTTCCTCTGAGGAAAATCATTATTTTCAAGTTCACCAACTCAGTCATCTGCCACCTCCAAACTTCTGGAAGGCCCAGTCAATAAATTTATCATTTTAGCAAGTATACTTTTCAGTTTTAGAATTCTATCTGTTTATATATCTATTTATATTTGTATTTTTCTCTGGTAATATTCTATATATGTTCATTAATTATGACATTTAATTTTAAGTATTTGAATTGGTTTGATAATTATTCTAAAGTTCTTGTCTTATAATTTCAAAACCTGAGTCATGTCTAGTTGTTTTCTATTTAATTGTGCTGGCATTTCCTATTTTTTACATGCTTGATACTTCTAAAAAAAATTAGCCATGATATTGAGAATAGTAATTTTTTTTAAACATTCCCTTGAAGTGTGTGAATTTTGTCTTAGGAAGACACCATCCTTGCTCAACTTAAACTGCACACTTGGTTTCCCCAGCATTAGACTGCTGCTGAAATCTTCACTCAGTTCAAAGCATTGCTTTCCACCAGCTCCTTGGATCCTCTCTTGTAGATGAATGGCTTATGAGGTCAGCCAAAGATTTGAATGGCTTTTATGTAAATATTTGGGCTTCTCCATCTGTAACTGTCTTGTAGATGTTTCATCTTCACATTTCAGCTGCTCTGGCAACACCCGAATTGCAATATCCTGGAACTGTTTCAAAAAAACCTGGTCATTCAACTTATTTCCAAGTTCCCTTCTCTGACACCTGTGTTTTAGGGTGTAGGAGTTCTCATATATACAATAAAAGTTCTCTTCTTTCATGGGGTTTATTCTCTAGTTTATGCCTGTTTTTTTTTTTTTTTTCCTTTCCTCATAGATTCCTACAAATGGCTTTTTTTCTAAAACATTCCCCACAGTTTATAAGAGTTTTATGGAGCTTGGTCTGAAATAACCTAATTATGTATTATCAAAAACAGAACTGAGATATTTTGATATGGCCAAATAGTACACCTTCTGTACCAGGGAATAAAAATGTTATACTTCTCTGACTTACCATGAAATAGAATTAGAGTAAAATGTACTAACAAACTGACAAAAAACCTTACCTACAGACAGTTTACTGATAAACATATGCAGGTGCCAGCAATATGCTTGACCACAGCTTCAGGGGATGCAGATCATCCAACTGCAGGAATTTGCTTGGCACTAACCAATCCCAGGATGCTGACATTAAAGATCCCATATTGGGCCCAGCAAGAATAATGCCTGCACATCTGCGGGCCCCTTTGTTCTCCTTTCCTTCCCCCTCCTTACAAAACAAGCCCTGCCTGCACGGAGATGTAGCATGGAAGGCCTGAGCCTGCTATCTTCTCAGGTTTGTTAACACCGGAATATACCTCTTTCTTTTGTCTCCAGCACCTGTCTCATGAATTTGGCTTTGGCTTTCTGAGCAGCAGGCAGGGAAACTTGGTTTCAGTTACACTTTCACTTAGTTATATTTAAATCAAGCCTAAGTGATTGTTATTAAGAAGCAGTCCACAAGAAAAAGTACTGGGACTTAATGCATTTTTTAGCAAGACAGAGTACCCACAGTATAGTCACTTGGAAGAATTTTCTCTGGGGGATGACAGGTGTTTTATATTCTTTAGTTAATTAGATCACAATGTCGAAAACCCAGTAATACAACAAGGTCTGTCTGGAAAACGTCCAGCCATTGTTGGTATAATGAAAATGGTCTGTGTGGATTCCATGTAACCTGGCAGTCAAGGAGAGTGGACTGGAACATGCATGAACAATGATGACTTCACTGTGCTAGTCAGTGGGGGCGGTAGACACCATTGAGTGGCCATTGTATTCAAAATGACTGAGCAAGCAGAGCAATAAATTTGCATCAAATTTTACGATAAGCTTGAACATTCCTCTACAGAAACTATTTGGATGATTCAAAAGGCTTTTGGGATGATGAGTGCAGTGCAAATAAAAGTGTGGCACAAACACTTCAAAGATGGTTGAAAATCTGTTTAAAGTGATCCATGTTCTGGAAGGCCTGCAAGAAGCAAAACACCTGAGAGTTTTGAACACATGCAGCTGCAATCAACAAAGATCTTCAACTGACAATGTGAGAACTAGAAGCTGACCTGGGGATTCCAAAAACTACTGTGTCTGAGATTTTGATGCAGGATCTTGGCATGAAATATGTCTTGTCAAAATGCATTCCACAGCTTCTGCTTCCAGAGCAGAAGGAACATTGTGCTGTGGTTGCTAATGACATTGGGAGAACTGTGGGAGGTCCCAAGGTGCCTACTTTGAAAGGGACCGGGGCATCATTGTCCTATATACAATTTTTTTTTTTTTTTGTATCTTGTGTCTTCTTCAATAAATGACTCTATTTTTCATAGTGTGTGGCTGGATACTTTCTGGACAGACCCCACATAGTGTTGTAGAATGCTTATTACTCCATGTAAATTGAGTTGTAAGCTATGGGTACTAGCTTAACTACTAATGAAAAATCTGATAAAAGAATTCACCCAGTATAAAAGAGAGGATTACTCTTTTTGTATATGTGACTCTCCTATGCTCAGTAACTAAAGTCATGGACTAGAGTCTTTATTCCCATAATGATTTATACTAACTTAACATGATGGCTTTTTTAGCTTAGTAAATTTAAATTTAGGCATCTGAAAATCAATGTATCTAAAAGTTAATATATTATCTTTTTTTTAAACCCTCCTACTCTTAAGTCTATAACTTATTTTTCTATTAATTGCAACATACTCATGAAATACACTATTATATTTTACCTCTTTTATTCAAATAGCTTTCTTATTGGTTTCTATGTTTCCAGAATTGCTTCTATTATATTTCTTTATCTGTATCATGATAAAAATTATATTTTTAAACTGTAAGTTTAATATATTATCTTCCATAAAAAGGCAAACTATGTAGAAATATATATTTTACTTTGTAAAAAGAGAAAATTTCTCAAAGATATTTTAAATTATTACTATAGTTTATGATTATTTAACTTTACATTTCCATTTAAAATATGAAAATACATATTTATAAAAACTGAATACATCAGCCTCACCAATAAGAACTCAGAAAAATAAAGAATAATAACAAAAACATATATACTCAAAACCAATTATTTTGCTGGAATCACATATAAATACTTAGCTAGAATTAAGTTCTATTTGAATGTGTTCATTTGAATACAATGTCCCATCAACCATTTATCATTTGCCATATGTTACATAATTGCATAAATGTTGGTATATGTTATTAATATGCTGCAAATTTACAACATTTGTTGTTTCTGGAGAGAAAATGAGAAATAATTTGGCAAATGTCAAGTTCAGTTCATGTCAAGATGCTTTTTGTGTCATGATCCATCATGAAAGATTAAACAGATATGTTCTACTAAATAGATCAATTTCAGGGCAGCAGCTGTGGCTGACATTCTTTCATTTGGCAGATTCATTCCACCTGACTTCAGAGAAATTGCTAAAATGATGTTTTCATACTATGAGTACATTTTTTGTTTTCTTTGTCCAATTCAGTTAGAGTTGGTAAAGGAAAAGAATATTTTGTTATATTATATATCATCAGTTGAAAATAGCTACTATAGTAGCTTTATTCATATACTCATAATTACAAAGTAAATATAAAATAAAACTGCATACCTCTAAATTTATTTTAATGTAAAGTGAAATATCTATAAATGTCATAAATCATTCTAAATGAAATAAAACTTAAGATTTAGAAAACTCACCAGGAATGTGGGCATTAGCAGTGTGCATTGTCTCTCATGCTTTGAAAAATTATATATACTAGCCCTGACCAGGTAGCTCAGTTGGTCTGGTTAGAGTGTTGTCTTGATGTGCCAATGTTGCAGGCTTCATCCCCAGGCAGGACACATCCACAAATCAACCAATGAATGCATCGGTGAGTAGAACAGCAAACCAATGTTTCTCTCTCTCTGTCTTTCTCTCTCCCTCTCTCATTTTCTTTCTCTCTCTAAAATCAATAAATACAAAAAAATTAAAAACAAGACATATTATTAAAATTGATGTGGGGGAAAAAATCCAGTTTTTTTATATTCCATAGCCAAAAGGCATTTCAACTGTTTTGCTTCTGATTCCCTGTTGAGCAAAAAGATAATCAAAATTTTTCATCATTTTACACTTTCTTTCCATAGTGGTATATATGCCACAGTTCTTGGCTATAAAATTAATCCTTATGAAAAGGATATTTTAAATACATTTTTACCAAAAGAATATTTTGAATAATAAGTATAATTTATGTCTTGGAACAATGTAAGTATGGACTTAAATGTTTTGAATTATTCTGAATTCTTTTCTTACTTAAACATCAACATCACTTTTATGAGCATAACAAATCATCAAAGCTTTCAACAACTTATTTATCTCTCCTGTGAGATACTGCTTAACAGCCTGAGAAAAAAAATTAAAAAATGGCTTCAATATCTTCATGTTTGCCATACAATGTAATAGTCATTTTACATAGATTATCACTTTTAACATTCATAATAGACTCTATCATCCCTAATACGCACATCAAAAAGAGAGATCATAGATATTAAATAATTTGACCCAGTTACATATTCAGCAAGTAGTAGTTGGAATGCAGTGCAAGTCTTTCTGTTCAATAACCTCTGTGAAGAAAGTAATGTAACAGCAATCACCTACTTGTGACGAGTGAGGTATATTCAATGGTCTTCTAATATCCAGAACAACATCACTTATTCTGTTCTGAACAGAGACAATTCTTTCGTTGTCTACCATGGAGTCATTTAATTGACATATGGACTTAAACATCTAAAGCCACATATATAATTATCACAAGCTGTTTATTTGAAGGTTATAATTTGGAAGTATTATCCAAAGTTAATTTTTATATAAAAGTTAAAGCGATATCATTACTAATGTGAATCAGCATATATTCAGATAATATTTACACTAACTTCTTTATTTCAAATCATTTTGAAAACTCCAGAGAATAATAATCCTTGCAGGAGATTAGCCTACATTTTCAAGCTCCAGTGATCCAGATAATATCTTTGTGGAGTTCATCTCACAGTTTGGTGTGCCAGAGGCAACACAGCATTTCTGTCAAAGCATGTTTATAATAAAGTTTTAAAACTGGAGAAATGCTATATCCATTTGCAAATATATTTGAACACTGTACTTTAATAATCTCAGAATAAACTATCTTTGTATCAAATGTGTATTGTTTTGATTTGTATTCTTAAATATATAAACTAATGTATTTACCATTTAAATGCAAATGAAACAGTGGTATAAGACATTGTATACTACTTTTGGAAAGTCCCCAAGAAAGACAATCCAATAAATTTATGAAAATTAGACATAAATATTGACAGTAATTTTTTTTTCTAGAAACAAAAAGCAACAAAGAGTGAACATACATAATGTTAAGCCAAAAAAGAACATCTGGGTTTATTTTTCTCCTTCCACAAAAGCTAAAGAATCTATCTCTTTGAATATTTTAATTTTTTTTAATACCACAGCTGAGAATAAACCATCACCTTCAGAGCTCTGCATAGTTTACAAATTCTGGATGTTGGAGAACATATGGATGTTTAGAAACAAGACTGCAAAGGAGTATGGTTCCTTCATATTAAGTATGAAAAAAGTGAAGTATAAAAAATTTAAAAATGAGAATTTGGCAATATAAAAATATTGTAGCATAAATAATGTCTATAAATCATTTGCTTTCTCTTAAAAACTTCTAAATTATTAAAACTGGATAAAATTTATTATAATTGTGGATTACCTGATAGTCTAGATTCTGCATGGGTTAGTTTAAATATATAATAGTAAAAGTAATTAAAGAAAATTTGAAACTTAACTCTTCTGCTGGGTTTGTTGAAGAGGAAAATCACAGGCCCAAAATGGTGTCATCACTTGTGCTGATCAAACCCATATCTAATACTTGACCTTATTGCTGTAGTGCAATAGCAGGTTATTTTATTTTATTTTTTAAACTGAAACCATACAATACACTAACTAGTGTGAATCAAAACCATGCTTTTCCTTCCTTTGTCAACTAGTTATAAAGAGCTGCCTCATTTGGCCATGAGTTTGAGCTGAGGAAGAACCACCAGCAAAACTATGGGGATGACACTGTGTACTGAAAACCCTGCTATTGGGGGACATAACCTTCCATGGACTTCTCATGCCCCCATGTCTTCCTATTTATATTAAGAATGCAAGCTCATGATCACTCCTTACTTGGACCATTTCTCAGTGTTGTGTTTACAGTGAGAAACCTTGAAGTGTGAAGTAATGTTTCCCCCAGAACAAGGACCAGACTTGTTTTAAAAGAGGTGTATTTTCCAAAGTCAGTGTTTCTCACCTGATGCTGTACAATATGCACAGCACTCACTTTCTCCTTTTGAATCACCCCTCCAGGACTTGGGGGATAAGAGGAATCAGTGCCAGTATGAATATCATGCTGCTTCCTGTGCCATGAATAACGAAGTCTTTTGTCTCTGTGTCAGGAGTTTTGTGTTTTCTATCAATAAAACAATAACAGGTTAACTTATTAAGTGGAAACTCCTAGCCCCTGTCCCTGGCTCATGAAGCTTATGTTTCTCCTTTTTCCCTGCTTGTGATAAATCCTGGATGTACTATTTATACCAAGTGTTAGATTACTGGTGGACCCAACTTATGTTACATTTTTTGGTCTGCATTATAATATCTGGATAGGACTCTGGCTACAGGGTTACTTAATTTCACATAGTTAAGTGCTATGTCTTAATATGGAGCCAGCTACGTATCAGATATTAATTAAATAGTGTTTATATATTTGTCATAATTTGACTTATCAATGCGTAAATGAATAATGGTGTGTGTGTGTGTGTGTGTGTGTGCGCACATGCATGCATGTGCACTGTAGAATCTTCATTTTAAAGGTTTATGAATTTATTTATGAAAGGTACACACTAAAGAATTTAACACTGTAAAGTCTTAAGTGTTTGTTGATCAGCATTTCAGAAATCTCCCAAGGCTGTCCTGATTCAATAGGATGTATAGAAACTAGCAAGTTGTGAAATCAGTGAATTTTTAACAGCAGCAATTTCAATAAATACTAACCAGGGGCTTTCTGATTAGTATGTACATCTTACCTCAAGTGTATTGAAAAGCAGAAAGCTGTATGAATTAGTTTTATTTTGAAGAAAATTTTCCTTTAATACAAATGTTACCAAACAGAAAGTGGAGTTTGGCTATCTGCCACCATCCATAGGCAAATTCCAGAGGCAGAATTTTGGTGAAAAAGGAAAGGTCTTTTATTCAAAAACTGCACAATTTGGAAGAATGGCAGACTTCTGCCTCAGAGCTCACCCCCTCCATAACACCCAGAGGAAAACCCCACCACCGTCGACCAGCCCAGCCCAAGGCTGCACCCAGTTTCTTACCTCATTTAAAAATATTATCCATTGGCAATGAGCACGACAATGCAGGTGGCTCAGCTTCTTTCCATGCCCCTGAGGAGCCCCAGGCTCCTTCCTGGAGTCTGCGTGTGGGGCTGGTGCCACCACATCACCACTGCCACTTCCCGTGCTGGCACCCTGGCCGCTGCCAACTGCTGTGGCCGACCATGGGACTCCGTCATGCTGGCCATGGGGCCTGACACCAGCTGCAGACACGTGAATTCTGGGCCCTGCTGGTCTGGAAAACACGGCCCTCACTGCCAGGCAGGTGGGTCCCAGGGGAAGAAGCCTGCGTTTCTTCCTTCCCTTGGTTTTGAATCTCCTGGCCCAAACTTCCTCTCAGTCTGGAAGGTCTGGCTCTCCCAGCTAATCCTGTCCTTTTCCCAGGCTATACTGGCGGGGCAGCACCTCCCTATGCCGCCATGTTGACCTTTACCGTACACGTGTGGCTGTGTCTTCTGGGACCAGAAGGGAGTAGGAGCGCTTTTCCCTTTGTCAATCATTCTCCCTAACCTTGCGCATACTCTGTGCAAGGCCTCCTGCCAGTGCCTTTGCCTGGTGCTGGGGTAATCTTCTGTCACATGCCATGCTAGCATTCCTACTTTACCCAACGGGGCCTCCAGAATTTTCTGTGGCCCCTCCCTACTCCAGGCACCATGCCAGTACTAAAAACTCTAACATTTAATCAATATAATGACTTTTTTCAACTATCCCTATAGTGGAGTTGCAATGCCTGCGCGCGCGCGCGTGTGTGTGTGGCCTGTACATTCTCTTAGAATTTATAAACTTCTTGGCTAATTTTGCTTCACAATTTTAAATAAATGTGACAAAGAGTAAATTTGAGACGTACAGGTAGGAGAAGAAAATTTCGATGTCAGAAGCATCAAATTCCAACAATAAGACACTAGAGGCAGACATCAAGTAGTAAATGAATAAAGTATGTGCTGTATGTTTCCATTATATACAATTCTAAAGATATGCAAACTAATATAAAACAACAGAAAGCAAATCAGTGGGTGCCTGAATGGGGAATGGAGCAGGGATAAAGGAAAGGAGAAAGAACATTTTGAGGGAACGATAGATATTTCTTGTTTTGATTGCATTGATAGTTTTGTTTCAGAGATATCTGAACATCTACATCTGTAAATTACTGTTCATATGTACAGTTTATTTTGGACAATTTATTTCACCTCTAATGCTTAAAAATATAAAAGTTAAAAAAAAATAACATATGAAATCTCTAGTTAGTCCTTGCTGGAAACTTCATTAAAAAAAAAAAAAAAATCTGTTCTGTACTAACAATAAATTAAGTGATAATAAGAATGTCAAGGATAATTGATATCTTGCTATTGAAGTTGAAGAAGTGCCAATAACTGGGAAGATAGGTCAGTTTTATTCCAGATGTCTAATGAAAACTTATGGGCCTACATCTCAAGATAGTGTGTCGATACAGAACACAGTGCAAACTCTGATTAATACAGCTAACATCTGAAATGTAAAACTTGCATTTTAACTTGAAATTCTTAATTAATGAATCAGTAATACTAACTTGATCTACCTAAAATAAGTTTTGATTAAGCTCTTACTGGTAGGATAGATTTGCAAAATGATGAAAAAATGTACTTCTTTATAAGAGTGATAATTTAATTTTTTTCAAAACTTAATATTTACTCCATGTCAGGCATTGTTTTAGACATTGAGACAATAGCGAAGAAAAGCAGCCATCATTGCTTTTTGAAACTTAACATCATTTAATTGTATTTTATCTAACAAGGGACATATATTTTAAGTGCACTTATTATATTTTAAATGTTTTTTGTGGTTTCCCCTTTGTATGTAATTTAAAAATTAGAAATAAATGAGTATATTTAAAGTTTAGTTCATCACTGTTGGCTCATTGTTAATATCACTTTGGTTGTGATACAATTTCATTCATAAAGAAAATATATTATGGTAACATTGTGTGCTTTTTGAGGAAGATCACACTTACGGTTTTATAGTTCTGTTGATTACTGAGTAAACTGATTTTGAGATCAGTTATGTGATTACACGTGACCTTTAATTTCAGGATAGTGTCTTTATATTACCAGAAAAGGTAATTTTGGATTGTCTGATTTTCTTCTCTTATCCCACAGTGCTTACATTCTGTTAATTTATCTTAATGATCTATCATATCTCTGATTAATATTTCACATATTTTTTCAGCAAATGAGTTCTAAAATTAAAAGACAAAGCAAAAAAAAAAACATAATAATAGCATCCTAACATGGTCTCTTTACTATTATAAGTACAGCTTTACTTCCATGCCTGTATGACTGATTTCATTTTCTACAACTTTGTGATAAATGTGTATAACATTTTTATTTGTTTATTTTCATAAATACAGCTTCACCAAATAGTTTTTCTTCAACATTTTGACATGTGTTTTCCAGGGACTACTGTAATTACAGGGAATATTTTCATATACTTAAAAAGATAACACAGAATGTATAACCAATGAAGGAAGTCATTACCTGCTTTCTTGTTACTTACTAGCACTTCATATCTCACCTTTCCCTTTTGTTATACTTGCGTTAGAGTAACTGAACTTTTCCTGCAGGTGTGAACTTCATCTACATTGAAAAGTAAAAGCTGATTCCATGATCAATGTTCAGATTTCCTATGAATGAATGTTTCTTTATGTTTTTATTCAATACAAATTAATTTTAAACCAAATAATCATCCTCTGAAAATTAAATATAGCTTTTTTGCATAAAATACTTCTATATAGATATGGTGGTTATGAATGTTATTTGTTGGTCTTCTATCCCTGAATTAGCCACTTGCAGTTTACTGTGGTCTACAGTGAGTAACTGCTGTTAATGTCATCACATTATAAAGACTTCTATATGAAAAATATTAACAGATTTGTCATAGCTACCATGAAATAAGTATTGAGAAAATATTATTTTTTCTTTTTAAGATTATTCCATAACAATGTATTTTCTCTTAGAAAATGTGCCGTCATGTGGTAAATTACAAAAATAAGCACCCATTTATACATTGCACTTTTGCCATGTGGCTTTGCAGCACCTTACATAAAACAGTGGATTCTAATCTTCTAACCTTTCCTAGGATTGACTGTGGTGCCAGAGGATAGTTGAGTTGAGCCCAGACCAGAAAAAGTACCCAGTCCAACCAAGACAAAATTACACAACTAGAGATTCATGGGCTAAAAAAGTAACTATTATTTAAAATGTTAGTTTCTGGTGTTTTCTTAGGCAGTAAATGCTAACTCAATCAATTATTTATTTGAAGACTTTATGAATTTGACCCCAAATGCAAGGGAAGTAAAGACAAAATAAATAATTGAGACTGTATCAAACTAAAAAGCTCCTGCACAACAAATGAAACTGCCAACAAAACAAAAGGCAAATAACCAAATAAGAGAAAATACTTACAAACAACAGCCCTGACAAGGGGATAATGTCCAAAATATATAAAGAACTCACACAACTCAACACCAAACAAACAAACAAATTTAAAAAAAATGGGCAGAAGTCCTAAACGGATTCTTCTCCTGAGAAGACATACAGATGGCTGACAGATAAATGAAAACATATTCAACTTCACTAGCTATTAGAGAAATGCAATAACAACTTCAATAAATGATTACCTTGCACCTGTGAGAGTATCGATCATCAACAAGACAGATAATAACAAGTGTTGGAGAGGTTGTGGAGCATAAAGAACCCCCATTCACCGCTGGTGGAATGTAAACCAGTACAGATACTTTGGAAAACTATATAAAGTTTCCTAAAAATATTAAGAATAAAGTTACTATATGACCCACAATCCCTATTCTGGGTTTCTACTTTAAAAAAATTTCAAAATATTTATTTGCAAAAATAAATACATCCCTATGTTAATTGAAACATTATTCACTGTGGCCAAGACCAGGAAACAACTGAAGTGCCCTCTGATAGATGATTAAACAAATAAGATGTGATACATATATACAATAGAATACTACTCAGTCATTAGATAGATGAAATACTGCTATTTGTGACAACGTGGCTGGATCTTGAAAATATCATGCTAAGAGAAATAAGTTAGACAGAAAAATTCAAGAACCGTATGGTTTTCACTTATATATGGGATATAAAACTGAAAGCAACAACTGAAAAAACAAAAATAAACAAACAAAAATTCATAGACACAGACAATCATACAATGGTTTCCAGAAGGAAGGATTTTGGAGGTTAATTAAGGGTAAAGAGGGTCAAATATATGGTGAAGAAAGATGATCTGACTTTGGGTGGTGGGATACAATGCATAGAAATGTACAATTGAAACCTATATAACCTTCTTTACCAATTTCAACCCAATAAATTCAATTAAAAAGTGCACGCATATTCTGAAAACCTTTTGAATAGAGACTTTTCCTAGATTTCTTCCTTACTATTGATTATAATGCTGTGTGATTGTAATCACATAAAAATTCAGAATATACAGAAACATTAAATATTGGGAGATCAAATAAAACTCAGCTCTAAGTAAAAAAAAAGCACCATTGATTTCCAGATAAAAGAGGTGAGTTGAACCTTGTTCCCTTATGTAAATTTACTTAAAATGTGGATAGAGAATTAGAAAGTACAGTCAGTGAATCCTCATGTAGCATAATTCATAGGTTCTTCCCCACTTGAGGTCCAGATGAGAACATATCCCACCTGACACCTTGGTTACGGCTTGAGAAGGCATTTCCCAAAGGATCCAGAAAAGTAAAGTTCTAACTTTGGACACTTAAACTGTGAGATATTAAATGTGCATTGTTTTAACACCACTAAATGTGTGGTAATTTGTTAAGAGACAATAGGTAACAAATACATATTTTGGTACCGAGAAATGGGATGCTTCTGTAACAAATAAAGGCCAGAGAAACCTTGAGGAGCCTAAGAGAGAAACACTAAATTGCTTTGAATAGATAAGTAACATAATCTGGACTTTAAGGATGATAACAGAAGGGGCTCAGAAGCATGTGAGAACTATGTTCTTGAAACTGGAGGAAGTAAAATCCTTGTTATGTAGTGGCAAAACGTTTAGCAAACTTATCTCATGAAATATATGAACAGTAAAATTTTAAGTGATGAACTTGGATATAGAGCTAAGGAGATGTCTAAGCAAAATACTGAATGGCTATTGGTTTCTTCTCACTGGTTATTATAAAACACTAGGTGAGAGATAAATTAAGGAAAGCACTGTTAAATAAAAAAGAAGCAGGACTGAATAATTGAATAATTTTGAAAATTTTCTACAATCCCAGGTAGGAAAAGCTGCTAAATTGGGAAATGGCTTTTAAGCAGTTTAAAAAGTGGAATCTACAGAGAAAAAAAGAAAAAAGATTGGCTGTACAGCCTTTTGCTAAAACTTCAGAAAGTTCAGAAAGTCTAAGTATTCAGCTATGCAAAGGTCCTTTGAAAAGATTAAGGACTCTTAATCTTGTGCCTCACGCATTTTCTAAACAAACTACAGAGGCTCTAAGAAGCTTAAAGGTGTTGTCCCTCCAGCCACCTCAGCAGGATTCTCTGGCATTGAAGGGCTTATTTCAAAAAGATCCATAGGTATGTTCCCTTTCCATCTTTCTGATGGTTTCTTTAGCTGTGCAGAAGCTTCATAATTTCACGTAGTCCCTTTGTTTATTTTTTCTTTGTTTTCCTTGCCCTAGGAGATACATCAGCAAAAATATTGCTGCCTGAGGTGTCTGAGATTTTACTGCTCAAGTTTTCTTCAATGATTTTTTATAGTTTCACAACCTGCGTTAAAGTGTTTTATCTGTTTTCATTTTATTTTTGTGTATGGTGTAAGTTGATGGTCTAGTTTCTTTCTTTTTTTTTTTTTTGCATGTACAAGTCCAGTTCTCCCACCATTTTTGAGGAGATTGTCTTTGCTCCATTGTATGCTCTTGCCTCCACTGTATGGGAGAACATATTCACCAATGATATGTCTGATCAGGATTTAATTTCTGAAATATACAAAGAACTAATTTAACTCAACACCAGGAAAACAAACAGTCTAGTTAAAAAAAAAAAAAAAAAACGGGCAAAGGAGTTGAATAGGCATTTCTCCAAAGAGTACATACAGATGGCCCATAGACATATGAAAAATGCTCACCATCACTAATCATCAAAGAGATGTAAGTTAAAACCACAATGAGATATTGTCTCACATCTGTCAGAATGGCTACCATCAACAAGTCAACAAACAACAAGTTAAGTGAGGATGTGGAGAAAGGGAGACCCTAGTGCACTGTTAGTGGGAATCTGGACTGGTGCAAACACTACAGAAAGCAGTATGGAGTTTCCTCAAAACATTAAAGATGAAACTCCCTTTTGACCCAGCAATTCCACTTCTGGGAATATCTCTTAAGAATTCCAAAACACCAATACAAAAAAAGATATATGCACCTCTATTTTCATAGCAGCACTATACAATAGCCAAAATCTGGGAATAGCCTAGGTGCCCATCAGTAGATGAGTGGATAAAAACTCTGTGGTACATTTACACAGTGGAATACTACACAGCAGTTAAAAAGAAGAAAATTCTACCATTTGTGACAGCATGGATGAACCTGGAGAATATTAGGCAAAGTGAAACAAGCCAGGCAGTGAAAGACAAACATCATAGGATCTCACTTAATATGTGGAGTCTAATGAACAAAATAAACTAATGAACAAAATAGATACAGAAGCTTAAATCCATGGAACAGGCATATAGCTGTTGGAGGGGAGTGGGTATTGGATGAAAGAAGGAGAGGGTATGCCCCATGAACACGGACAATGATATGGGGTCTGTGTGAGAAACGGAGGGCTAGGTGGAGGTGGGCAAAAGGAAGAAAAGCAGGCACAACTGTAACAGCATAAACAGTAAAATACAATAAAAAAATTATACATAAAAACACAGATCTTTGGGTATGGTCAGTACTGTGAACACTGTGAAATGTACTAATGGCAGGAAAAAAAATTTAAAAAGATTTATTTCTTCAAAAAACATTGCCAGCTTGGACTAAGAGAAGTCGAAAGTTCAAAACAAAGGAGGCTACCAGATTGCCAACAGTCTACTGGAAAGGTAGCAAAATGACAAAATATGTGCTTGTTCTCATGAAAAAGAAAGAATAACTTGGAAAACAAAAACGAGGACCCAGAGAGGAAGCTGAGGATCATGGGCAATTCTTCCAGGCATTGCAGACTAACACAGGAAAGAGCCAATATTTGCCTCGCTATATTCCAAAACTGCTATAGATCATTGACTTCTTTACCTACCATTTATGGATGGAAATGTTTATAGCTGTTATCCTATGCCTGTCTCACTATTGTATGTGGCATGTATGAGGAAGTGTGAGATAATCAGTGTCTTTAGTTTTACAGATCAATGAATCAAGAAGAGTTATACCTAAGAGACCTCATCTAAATATAAATTTATTTAAGAGCCTGTTCTTTGAACAGATGCTATGATCAAAGTATGGTGAGACTTTTGGGGATTTGGGATGTTGGTTGGTGAATGAATTTTTCTTTTGAGGGGCAAGACTCATTAGGAGCTCTAGGGTAAATTGTGTCAGGTGGACTTCCACAGTGACCTTCCATAATTACTGCCTGCTGGTGTCAACACTCTTTTATAACTGCATCCTCCCTGTCTCCCAACCCTTGGGAGTGGATGTAACATATGACTTACTTCTAATGAATAAAATATGCCAAAGTTGGTAAAATAGAAATTCTGTGATTATGTTGCATTACATGAGACTCCATATTTTAGCTGACTGACTCTAGAGATTTTCTACCTAGCTATCCTGAAAGAATTAAGCAACCATGTTGTTTGACCCACCTGGCAAAGATGTAAGGACATTTTTCTGCCAACATCCAAAAGAAACTAAAGCCCTCAATCTTACAAGAAAATAAATTCTACCAACACCCCAAATGAACCTGGATGTGGGTTTTTCTTTAGTCCAGTTTCCAGAGAAGAATGTGCCTCAGCAGATAACTTGATTGCAGCCATATGCGGTTCTCAGCAGAGTACCCAGCAACACTTACAACTCCTGACCCACAGGAATTCTGAGATAATGAAGATGTGTTGTTTAAGCCTCCCAGTTTATGCAATTTGTTACACAGCAATAGATAGCAAACATAGGACCAACATAAGAGTTTGGTGAAAATTAAGTCCTACTAAGTCCTATTATTTACTGAGTTCTGACTTTGTCCAAGCTATTTAATTTTTTCTGTGGATGCTTACTCATAAATAAAATCAGGATAATAACAACCAATTCCTTATAATTTTTTTTGAGGATTAGGCATTTTAAGTGCTTAGCATAAATTATTTAGCTTTTTAGTTATTAAAAATGTAGTACTAAGTAGAGTGGTAATCAGAATAGCATTATTGCGAAACACTGTAAGGGTAGGAGTGCTAAATGCCAGATGGTTTCAAGGCTGAGTCTTCTGATACAGGATATTTCAATTAAAAAATAACCATTATGTTCCTCTTTCATTAAAAGCATAAACATTGTAAATTAAGGCCAGTCACATCAAGCAAAATGCTCCAATTTCTCCACTGTTTATAAAATAGCACATAAAATAGTGCATGCTTAATTAACTATGCTCCTTTTCAACAAAACCAGGATATAGTAAACTACAGAATAATAGCCAAAAATAATATTTGATTCTTAAGCTCCAGATATTTTTAGTGCTCAATACATTATAAACAAGATTAAGGCTGTCAGCATACTCTTTTTTTTTAATGACTAAATTAAAGAGACAAGAAAAAATTGTTGAGAGGAGATTACTGAATTATAGCCAGGAATTTGTTTTTCCATTAATGTGTATAATACAAGTGCCTTGTGAACGCTGATGACTGCAGCGCTGCTTGAGTGTTTTGATTTTAAATAAAAATTGTTGCAGACTATTGGGTGAAGGCATAACAGCTGAAAGGAGAAATTTAAAGATATCTGCGTGATAGATACTGCAGAATGGCCTACTCCCATGTTACTTACTGTGCCTAAGAGACTGGAATGCTAAATAATGGGCTTCCCAAACTTCCAAACAATTTAGATCTTGCACAGAATGTAGTAGCTTCTGCCAAGTAGCTGCATAGGACCAGATTGCAAATGCAGATATGGATGCTTGAGTGTGAGGGTCATTTTTCTGTGGCTATATTGTAAGAAGTGCAGAAGTAGAGTTCTCCGAGGTTTTTTAGCTAGCTTTGTGAATATTACAGTTGGGTCAAATGCTTTGGCTGTCGGGGCTTCAACAAAAGTAGTGTGGTGTTGGAGCTAATGCTGTACATTTGATGTGGCTTCCTGATTACTAAGCTTTGATATCTGTTAAGACTCAATTCTTCCCTAGAAAAAACAGACATGCACTGTTGTTCTGAAAAGAACACAGTCTACTTAGGCAGCTCTTCCTGTAGATGTAAGCCTTGTAGTTTTCTGGATTAAATAAAAGTCTGCTTAAAGTAGAAGGGATTTTGTTGTTGTTGTTGTTATTAGAAAGTAATGGAAAACATAACCTCATTATTCAGAAACATTTAAAAAATAACATTTAAAATTTCTACTTTTTCAATACTAAAGTATGAATGTCTTAGAATATGTATGCATATATATAAGCATATTATATACTCTATTTAAATAGTATAGTGACAAAATCATGTCACTAAAATATTTTAATCATCATTTTAATACCTACTATCATGCACATAATAACATTCAGACTTAGTAATTAATGTAATCCTTCCATCATTTCTGGATATTTGGTAAGGGTTTCTTGTCATATAAAAATAATCACACAAGACAACTGGTAATATAAATCAGAAATATTTTATAATTACTTCATAATTAATATTTATATTAATTTTTGAATAAATTTATTTGAATATTTAATGAATATTTCAAATGACATTTCAAAACAATTGATAGTCTTAGAATATCCTCAACATTAAAAAATATGCCTTTTACAGATGATGAAAAATTACAGTCAATTATATTTTACTTTGCTTTGGTCAGTGTTCTTAAATAATTAGTAAGACCAATCAATTTAAATATAATTAATGGCAAATATTGTCACTTTCTGTGTTTTTCATATAATTGACTTTAGAAAATGATTGTTTTTATATCTAAACTTAATTTTAAAAAATTCTAGAAGTAAAAAAAATGACAGAGTAGCAAACGTTTATAGAATTATTGGTTCATAAGATTGATAGAAATGACTATACATAAACAATTTCATGAAAGAATGTATCAACTGTATTCACCATTTTTGTATGTGTAACCATAAAATTTCATGGCTAGCCATTATTTTCAAAATAGTATTTTACTAGTAAATTTTCGTTATTATAAAGTCAAACATAAGAGTTTTTCTTTAATTTGTAGGAATAAAATTATTGGGAAAGAATTGGTAAATGGCTATATGTAGTAGTTATAGGAATTCATTTCCAAATCATGAGGACTTTGTGTCATTTAAATTGTTATACAACTAATTAAGCCAATTTAATTAATGATAGTGATGACTATACTTTGAATAGTTGCTTAGTCTACTTTACACTAATAAGGTAAAGTGCATTTTTTGTTCATTTGTTCACTTTAACTTTTTCAGTTTTAAAAATACTTTTCTACTCTTTTTTTAATGACCATTTAATATAAATGATGAAACTGTCCATTTGCACTATTACATCACGTAATAAAATTACACTAGTATACGTATGTATATGTATGTGTAAATCTATCTACCTTATATATCTAAAAATACAATTTTAGAAAAAAATTTAATATATTTTATCATGCATATTAAATTTTTATATTTAATAAATTACAAAATATGAAATTAATGTGACTATATGAAAATTATAATCATATTCTACAAATCTTAACCATACTGATAAATGTTTTTAAATTCCCAATGTTGAACAGCAGTTAAAGAAATCTAACCTTGAAAACTTGAAGGACTTGGAAAAGACAGGTGTTTATAGGCAAGGCTGAATGGCAGGTATGTGGCTCAGCTCCTGTGCCCTGAAGGGCAGACTGAAAGTCACCCTGAAGTTTCCTTGTGTAAGTTCCAGCAAAGCACACGTAAAGATCATATGTGATCATTTTCTGCTCTTGTTGTGTTTATGCAAATGAACAGGATAAATTAAAACTGGACTTAATGCGGCTCCTTTAGTGACAAGGAGGGTAATCTTAAGGAGAAAAATCATGAATCAAGGAAAATCGCAATGCTCAGTGGCAGGCTATAAAGTACTGCAGCTAACTGTCTTTAAAGTTTATTTTTATTTTAAAGTTAAACTAGATCTGTGACATCATCAAAGATGCTTAATTTACAGGCAAGAAGAATGTCAAATGCCTTGCAACTGGATGTCTTTCTAATAAGAGAGTCTTGCAGATATAGAAACTGGTTTGTTGGTTATGTTGCGTAAATTTACATGTGCATTCTGTTTTCATTGGGCATAAGCCTATGATCTCATTACCGGAGTGATTGTACGTATAGGCCTCACTTAATCCTGTCTGCAGCACTGCCTCCCGAGACTCAGTGGTTTGGCTGAACTGAGTGGCTGGGTTGGTGAAGCATGGGGTGGTTTCTGGGCCTCATTTTAAAACTTGTTTCTCTTTTTTATCCTAAAGGCTTGGAAAGAAAGGTCTGAGAGGGGGGAACCTAAAATATGTCCCTCAGCGCAAACTAAGTGTAATGGGCAAAAGGGTTTTAGACAGGTGTGACATGCCTTGCACACATTCCTCCAATGAGCCTTTTCCCCCCCTAATATGGGACATTGAAAAATTAATTCCTTTCTTTTGTCATCTAGTGGTTATGGATTGAATGATGCCTTTTAACCCTTTTCGCCAAATCTGTTGCCCCCAGAACACAACAAGGATGCCAGCCTGTTAAACCAAGCATGCTGTGGTCTGGGAACAGCCAACTGACCTGGAGTCTGCATGATCCTTCCCCATGTGGGAGGGCCACCCTCCCCTCCACACCCACACTCTTATTAGGGATTTCTGGACCCAAGGGTAAGTAGGACGACGACCATGTCCAGCTTGAAGCAGCTAGAGGATCACGAGACCTTTGACCATTGTCCTTTATAAGATTATAAAGAGTCTTAATTCTGAGAGGGGGGAGTTGTTATTTTTTATTGTTATAAAAAACTAATTAATTAAAAAAAAGAATATAGGAAAGGCTGAAGACAAGGAACTTGTATGGACGACCATGGACATGAACTAAGGGGGGTGGGGTTGCTGGGGGAAGGGGAGTACTGGGAGGAGGGGAGCAAAGGGGGAAAAAATTGGAACTATTGTATCAACATAATCAATAAAATATACAAAAAAATAAATCTGTTAAATGTACTTGAATTTCACTTATAGATTAAAATTATTTTGTAATTAATTAACATAAAAATATATAAATTACCAACATATTATTATTAATTATTTTTAACACTCTATAATCTAAAGTCTAGACTTAGGGTTCACATTACAATTTTTAATACCAAATATCCTTGTAATTTATTAGTTAACCAGAAAAGTCTTTGAAAGAAAATATTAATTTATCAGTTTAAAGAGAATTAGAGTATTTATCTTCCTAAGTTCTATTTATTATTTATATATAGCTTAAAAATTTATACTGCATATAAACACCATATTTATATAGACATTTGTAATTAAGAAGAAAAACAACAAGAATTAGCCTGAACCACAGAAAGTTGCTTATAGTACTATTTTAACCTATGAGAATGGCAATGATATACAGGTGAACTTATCATAGTAATCACATTATGAAGCAGAAATACTAAATTTCAAGTACTAGTAAGAGTCAGCTTATCAGAACAACAAAAGCAGTTATTTATCTTTTCTTCCAAAATAAGCTTAAGGAGAAGTGATGTTCATTATCAAGGATCTTCAGCTGACTGTGTTTCATGCGGTGAAGTAAATAAAGTTAATATCAAAGTGAATTCTGAGAACTGTTGACTGTGTAACCTTTCTCTCAGACTCCATCCTAACAGCATCTCCCATCAGAAGCCATCTCCTACTCCACTAACAGTTTCTTAGATTTTATAAGTCTACAGGCCAATAGCATTATAATATGTGCAGTATAAGGCGGTTTGACGTTGTAGTCAACACCGGCAACTCCTGCGGCGCACCTGAAGCCAAGCTGTATTGACTCCGTCTTTCCCTTGGACCCTTCAGCTGCCAAGAGAGGGGGGGTCTGCTGCATGGGCAACAGCAGACCCTCCATATCACCCTGCCCAGGCTCTGTAGCTTCAGCTTCACTGGAGAGGACACTCCAGCGTCATCGCAAGATGTCGATTCAACACGGGAGGAGACAGATACCGTGTCACTCCCGAGTCGGACTGCACAACCATTCTCGGCGGTGCAGATAGACTCTTAAGAAGCTACACCATCGTCTCTCGAGACGGACGGCTGCCGACGACGACGATAAAATAAAATATAATGGCCAAAATATCTGACATTTTCAAATCCTTGTGATAAAATTATATTTGTAATCTTCATTTTCATAGATACTTGCTAAGTAACTTGCCTAAAGCTGTATTCTCAAATAATAATAGTATATACCCATTAAATCTGCATTTGTGCTGTTTCTTTCAGTTTCGTTCACAATAATGTTGAGTTGGGCACATGTAAGGCTTAGTTTACTCTCTAATTACTCGTACAGTTGTTACCCTATTTTGCATAATTATTTTAGTTTAATAATAACTGCCTTCTAAAATTTGACATAATGGAAATTACCAGCTATCTAAACAGATGATGAAAATTAACTTAGCAATTACTCACTGGCTGACATATTCCACAGACATAAAATTTTCCCACTGCTATTATGGAAAAGAGTATTATAAACAAGTTCACTGAGATTCATACATTTTATTGCTGTTACCCAAATGCTAAGTTGAGGTCCTTTTCAATTCATGAGTAGGAATAATGAAGGTAAGAGGCTTTATACCATATGAGAAAGCAAGATGGAGAAAGTAATGTCAAAATGTTTCTAGATTCAATAAAATAAGACAATGAAGAAACATTGTATGAAACTACTCTCAATGGTAGAGTACATCTTCAATTTGTCACAATGGCTATGATTGTACTATACACTTTACCCTAAGCTTATTCTCTATATGGTGGGTATATTGGAAATTGCAGTGCTGATAGTGAATAAATAAAGGGAACTCTTTCTCTCAAATTTCCTTTCTCTAAATTCACATAGACATATAAACTAATTCATAAGTTTCTTTTTTTGTCTTTCTTTTCTCATGACATTATTAGAACTATAATACTTCAGGTTGCTTTAAGATAATTTTTAAAACCCTGCATTATGCTTAATCATGTGTATAAGATTGCAACAAACAATTTAAAACTTGCTCAAATACATGTTTTTACAATTTTTGAGTTGATTTGTTCAAAATCATGGTTTCAAGTGTTACCTTTACTAATTTATTTCTTTGAAAGCCTTAGATCTCCTTTGACATGCATTAGTTATTTCTAGTTTAATCTTTTCTTGACTCAAACATATGTTAGATGATAGTTTTACAATTTCTTTAACTTAAGCAGCCTGTTGGTAGTCCTGTCAAGAGGTTGTATGAGCTTAGTGGCTTTCTGCTCTTTGTGGTTTATGAATAAGTGATGGTTATTTTCAAACCTTCCTGCATAAACAGTTCTCATTCTGTTGCCAAAATATGACTGAATGGTAAGAATTGTAACAAAAAAGACCAAAGTACTAGTGTTAAGAAAGGAAGACTAAAACAACTATGGGGCATTTACACAATGGAATACTGCTTGGCTGTAAAAAAGGAGAAAATTTTGCCCTTTGTGACAATATGGATGGACCTGGAGACGTCTCTGCTAAGTGAAATAAGCCAGTCAAAAAAAGACAAATGCCATATTATTTCACTCATATGTGGAATCTAATGAACAAACTAAACTAACAAGGAAAATAAAGACAGACTCAAAGATAGAGAGCAGGATGACAGCGAAGGTGGTGGGCAGGGGAGGTTAGGGGGTGGAGGGACAGAACAAAAAAGATAAAGAACTCATGGACATGGGCAACAGTGTGATGACTGTGGGGAAAAAGGGGGTATAAAAGGACTAAGTAGTAATGGGAAAAAAAAAAAACAATTAAAAAAGAAAACACCAGTACTGGTAAGGCAAATGTCATTTTTTTTCATACTGTGTATACCTTTTCGGGATCTGCTGATTACCTGTTTCACTGAGAGCGACACTTATCTCAATAGTTCAATATTGTGTGCTGGATAATTTTTTGACAGAACTTTTTAAAATGCTGTTTTGATCTTTGGAGATCTGTAGATTTATTTCCGTATGAACTGGTTATTTTGTATATAGTACATTTTTAACATTAAAAAAAATTCAAATGTATTTCATAAAAAGTCAAAAGTTAAAAGAAATATGATGGGAAATGACTGGTCCAAAGTCATTAAGAAGAAGAAATAATTACTCAGAATTCTTCTAAAATCATAGTTATGTATTAAATCAATTAATGTATGACTGCGTTTTTTTAAAGCTTGTTTTAGAAGAAAGAATGCAGTAGTGAACAAAACATACAAAAATCACTGTTCTTCACACAGTGCTTCATATGATAAAGCGAATAAAGACATAAGAAAAATTTGCAAGTAAATAGCATTTTAGGTTTTAGAAATATTGTGAAGGAGTATAAATCAGGAAGGTGGAGGAAGTTTGTAGGAAATAATATATTTCAGTTTAAACATGGTGGTCAGAGATGGCCTCACATAAGAGGTGACAATAAAGGAAATACTATGAAAGAAGTGGGGGTGGAAAAAATAACATTCTTAAAAAAGGGAATTGAAAATATAAATGCTCCAACGTAGGTGAATGTCCTGGTATTAAAAGCCCTCTCATGATACAAAGATAAGTAAATGGAAGAAACGCCTTTAATAATTGAAAAAAAATTAACAAATAAAAGAAACATTCTAAAAAAGGAAATTTGAAACTATTTTTAGTTCACCTTAGAAAATGATAGAAATCATCTACATTATAATGCCATCAAAATTGGGAAGATTATCAAAATTGTATACGTTATAAGATTTTATTTATTTTTATTTTTATAGAGAGTGGAAGGGCGTGAGAAAGAGAGGGAGAGAACATCTATATGAGAGAGAAACATCGATTGGTTGCCCTTCATATGCACACTGACCAGGGACCAAACCCACAAGCCAGGCATGTGCCCTCACAGAAATTGAACCTGAGACTTATTGCTTTGTGTGATGATGCCCAACCAAATGAGCCACTCCAGTCAGGGCAAAATTATATATGCTATAAGCAATGCGATCAAAAAGCAAATGTAATGTCTTCTAAGACCCAAAAAGACCTGATTGGAGAAGCATAAATATATTGCTTACAGTAAACTATCCTTGTACATATTACAGCCATCACTGGAAATACTTTAAGTGGGTCAACTCCTGAGAACATCACTTACCGTGACCTATATAACCTGGAGTCAATTTCTTTAGGAAACCTGCTAGATATTTATATTTCCCTATCAGGACCATTTTGCTTCCTTTGTTTTCCATTTTGTTCAACTATTTGGCTTTTGTTTGTTTGTTTGTTTTTAATCATACTATCTTTTAAGTGTATTACATTTATGAATTTAAATCAAATCAAATAATATATTTCCTTTTATTGATACATTTTTAGAACTGTAAGCAAAAAAAAAAATGCAGCGCTATTGAAAGATTAAATGTCTTTTCCAATCCAATTTTTCTTGCAAATACCATATGTTATATGTCAAAATAATAAATTATCCATAATTATTATAAAGAGAAAAATACACTAGAGACTTGAAAGGCTCTACTACTGACTTCCTCTGTAACTTGTTGTAAGTAGGCTAACCTTTCTAGTCATAAATTACCCCAGTTATAAAATAATGACATAAACTAGATTTTCTCAGTGTTCCATGCCAATGGTATAATTTGGTATAAATTTGCCTCCTACTGAATAGGTTCAGTTTCTAAAACTTTTTGAGCGTCTTTGAATATATTAGATTACTCCAAAATCAGTAAGATAAAACTTTTTAGATAGGAGAATCTAGAGAAATAATGATAATAAATATAGAAATTTAAGCAAATAACTGACACTATTCAGTAAGACTTTAAATTGCAATATTAAGAGGAGTCATTACTTTTTACCAATATTAGTGAAAGCCCAGATCTGGATTTTAAATACCCTTTTTTTTCTCTAAAAGCCCAAAGCAATACTCATTGCAATAATATAGAACCTGTAAATAATACATTGGAATTATAAAACAATATAATTCCTAATTATTGCTCCATGATTTTTCACTGGCAACTTGATCATATGTGATTAAAAAATGTGTATATTGAAATGGATATAAATTTTGGAGTAAAAGACACACTCATTAGTGTGCCACAAACATATATCAATATCTGATTAATTCATCCAATGTACTACGTAGTGGACATATGAAAGCAAAGCAATGTCACTAAATGCGAGTTCACATTATAGTTACAGACACAAGCAAACCAACTCTTGCTTCTTTTACTATGTTTTGCTATTAGTTCAGTGTTTTAGATATTCAAGTGTGTTTAAAAATGACCTCTCTAATATATTTAACTCAATAAGATTTAAAAAAATAAAATGTACAAAGATGTCAATATTAGTACAAATGATAGCAACTTTCATTTATTTAATACTTATGACAGCTCATAAAGCTGAGATGTTTCCATACATTGTATTATTTACTTTCTTATAAAAATGTATGAACCTATCTTAATAAGTGAGGAAACAGAGAACAATAAAAATATTCAACTTTTAAGGATACTCTAAAAGGAGATCTGAATTCTAATCTTCTCTGCCATCAAAATTAACATTGTACTATAGCACCTGTCCATATAATATTTATGTTTCATTAACAAAAAAAGTGCATGATTCATAATTTTAATATAATTCACAATATCTTAATTACCAATATACTGTGAAACAAGTTGTCTAAAGGTGTTAGGAGTAACACAACTAAATATTTGGAAAGCCTTTATATAACTGGTTGATAAAAATGCATTGATTCATGTATTATGCTCATTATATAGCATTTTCTAATGCTATATTTCATATTTCTAAAGTATGTCTTTTGTGTTTAACACAAAATTTAATTTGAGGCTAATGATATTAAAGCTGATATAAAATCTTTAGAAAATTTAGATACGAGTCATATATTCTTAGGGAAATGTAGAGTAGCTTGAGGATTCTGAAAAAAATGAAGTTTGCTCTTTTTAAAAAACAATCTTAATTACAAAAGCAATTGACTTTATTTTACCCTCACCTGTGGATATTTTTGCATTGCTTTTCAGAGAGAGGAAAAGAGAGATATATCAATGTGAGAGAGAAGCATGGACTAGCTGCCTTCTCACACATGCCCCAACCAAGGTACGTGCTCTGACTAGGGATCAAACACCCTTGAGATCAAACCCACAACCCCAAAATGTGCCTTGACTGGGAATTGAACATATGAGTTTTCAGTCTATGGAATGAGGATCTGACCAACTGAGCCACACTGGCCAGGGCATAAAGGTAATTGACTTTTGAGAACAGATTTATAATCAGGTAGAAAAAGAATGAAACAGGTATAAATAGTAACACAAGCCTATATATTATGTTGGCTAAAAAGTCCATTTAGTTTTTTTTTTCCATAAAATAAAAGACACATTTTTAAAATTTTCATCAATGACTTTATTGATTTTGGATATGTTAATCATGTTGGCTATCTCTTGCCTAGTATACTACTCATTATTCTCAATTACTGTCTTTATTTGTTCACTATCAACATCAACTGGTCTGCATGACCATTGAACATCATCCAGTGAGAAATATCCAGCATGAAAATCTGCAAACCACTTTTGACACGTTCAATCAGTCACAGCACCTTCTCCATACATTGTACAAATCTTTTGTGTGTGTGTTTCGCTTGAGTTTTTACCTTTCTTGAAATAATAAAGTATAATATACTGAAAATGTTGCATATTTTCTTTCATCCTTAATATTAAAATGTCCACCAAAAAATTCACCAATGTTATTTTTTTTAAATATATGACAACTGTCACAATACATTCTAACTAAATTGTTATGAATGAAGTTAATGACTATTAAGTGCTACTAGAGCCATCTTACATTTGGAAAAAAAAACCAGACAAACCTTTTGCCAACCCAGTAAATAGGTTCTAGAATAGTCAAATATTGAAAGAACAAATGGGAGAGCAGTGAGGAGGTGAAGAAATTGAGCAAAAAGGGAAAAGGACTCATGGACATGGACAACAGGGTGGTGATTGCCGAGGAGTGGGAGGTATAAGAGGACTAAATGTTAGTGGAAAAAAGTAAATTTTACATTTGAAAAAAAAAGAAGAAGTTTTCTAATAAATAAGTTTCAGCTTAACTGGAATTTTAAAAATTGAAGAAATGATATACCATATATTATACTTAAAGTTGTGCACAAAAATGGTTATGCCAAAAAAAAAAAAAAAAAAGGAAAGAAAAGCAGGTATTGCCAGGTTAAAATAAAAATTCAAAAATCATGAAAACTGAGTACAAAACACCTAGCCACTAAAGTCCTCAGGTTACAATTGTTTATATACCACAATGCTAAAATAACTTAAAACAGTGGGTTATTTTAGAAATATTTTGATGATATTACATATCATAATAGTATATGAAGCCAATTTGCCATAAAGTAAAAGGATCATAAAAATATTCTCTTTTTCCTATATACATATCTACATAACCTGTGCCTTGTAGCAGTTTCACTTTGGTAAATAAAATTAAGTTGTCATGAACATAAGTATGTATTGTGTCAAGAGCTCAGCTGAGTCGGCAGGAGAGAACTGTCAGGTACTGGGGCTGTTGATTAAAGCAAAAAGCCAAAATGAAGAGTTAAAACTTTACTCACGGAAATGGTATAAGCGAGACTCTACAACCAGAGAAGGCACTGGCTCCTCCTGTTTTATTTCCCTCATGAAATGGTACAGCACCTAGTGGATCAGCACAGAAACGGGGTTCATCTCATTGTAGAGGGGAACCTCAAATAGAAGGCTCTGGCAGTTTTATGAACCCTGGGAACATAGGGAGGGCAAGGGGAAAGGGCTGGGAATGGAAAGGTACTGAGGACTCAGTCTGAGTGAAGAAAAGTATATTCAAGTGTGTCCCCTTCTCCCCTGGAAGAAAACATCAGCAGAGGCTCCTGAAGAGGAGCTCTGTGAAGTCCTCCAGTAAAGAGATCCAGGAGTGTGACCCTGGGAGGCCTGTCATATTATGCCTTTATAATTGCCTATTGTCAGGCCTGAAAAATCACGCAAAGGTTTTCAGCCAGGAGCTGGACTCCTCAGTAAGCATATCCGTACTGTTCGAACTATTAACCAATGATTGATAACAAGTGTCTTGATCAGAAAATGATATTCAAAGTCTCCATTTTGAAAAGAAAAAGACAATAAAGGATCAAGGGATTTTGACAACTGCAACTGCAATATTTTTAGAGAAATGGAAAAAAAAAAACATACAAAACAAAACAAAGATATTCCAAGAATGAAAGTCAGAGAATACAATAAATGACTTTCCTTAGTCTGTTCTTATCTTCAACTAGGATCTAAGCAATGAAGTAATCAATGAAATTGATTGTTACAATGATGCACAGCATAAAGCCTAGCTCCAAACAAGCTAGCAACACTACTCTGAAGCAAGCCTTTGACTCTCCAAACAACTGATAAAGCATTGGTCTCTGCTCCTTCATATCTCCTCCAAACGTCTAACCACAGCATCAGCTGAATTCCATCTGACCCCTGTGAACCACTGTACTTGAGCAACTTCCCATTAAAAGGAGAAGGAAAACAATGGTTGCATGTATTTCCAATTTAACTATTGTATGTCGATAAGTGAGCCCCTATTTTGAGCTTTGATGTCATCCATATTTAATTTAAACAACTGCATTCAAGATATAAAGAACATTTGGAAATTCTGGTAGGTGTTGCATAATCTGTCTCTGCCTGAGATTTGAGACAAATATTCCTCTGAGAAATTATAATTTTTAATAATTTGAAGAAGTTATTATTAAAAACTTAAAAATAACACCAAAAATGTTTTATCTGGAAATTTCAGGTTTTAAAATTCCTTTATTTTACCTAGGTCTTTTTCCATTATAAGTTTTTAATTAAAGTTGTGTATAACATTACTTTATTCTTGCATGTTTTCAATGGTTTCTTCCTTGTATTTGCCCTTTTCCTTTCCTAATTGGTGAGATTTGGCTTTACCTTCAAGGCCCTTTTTCCATAAAGCTGGTCTTTCTCCAGCTTTAGTCTAATGATAATCACCTTGCTGGGTGAAGGCCCACATGAACAGTTGTAACATTAGCTTTCTCTTGCTGTGCTCCTTCAGTGTAGCTGATACAGTTCTTCCTTTAAACCCGGATCATTTTGTCAGTTTTCTGCCCTTAGTGAGCTTGTACAACCAGAACTTCATCATCCTTTCAGGTGGGCATGGATTGAACATTGTAATTCTGTCTCAGCTCTTTGGAAAGATGAGAAGACTTAATCTTCTAGCAATGAAATGCCTTTTGTGGTTCATGCTGCAGTCAGAAGTCACAGAGCGTTTGAACTTTGTTTTAACTTCTGGCATTTCTTTGATGACCACAAAATAAAAAATAAGTATGTATTTTATATCATATTAACTTCAGAGTTTGATAAGTAATTACAATATTAAATCAAGCTTAATAAAGAACTTCCAAATTCTTAATTTGAATAATTTATTAAAAATGGGCATAAAATGTGAATATAGAATTTACAAACTATTACATTTGGAAAGTAAACATATAAGATAATATTCAACTCATTAGTAATAAACTTAATGAAACAAATTTTTATATATATATATAAACAATCTTTGTCAAATGTACACAGAATGAAGTCATCTCACAAATTATTGGCAAGTATATAAATTGATGGTAAAGTTATGAGAAAAAAGGCAATATATGTTTTCACAAAAAATTAGTCATCATATAGCAACAGTGAAGAAAACAAATTTAAATTAAAAACACATTCCTATTTATATGGGCATGAAAATAAATACTAAAGAATAATTATAAAAATATGTGTAAAATCTATATGAGGAAAACTATAAAACTTTGATGAATAAAATAAAATAACTAAATAAATGGAGAGATAGTCCATGTTCATGGATATTAAGACAATATTGTCAAGATTCAGTCCTTTCCAATATGATCTATAGATTAAATATAAGATCAATTAAAATTCCAGAAAGTTATTTTGTGGATATTGATAAATTGATTCTAAAGTTTATGTGGAGAGGCAAAAGGCCCACAATACCAACAAGGAATTCAAGAAGAACAAAGTCGGGGCACTGACACTACCTGACAGATAGATTAATGAACCACAAAGAGTCCAGAAATACACTTGCATGAATGTAGTCAACCAATCTTTGACAAAGAAACAAAAGCAATACAATGGAGCAAACACAGTCTTTTCTTTTAACTTTTTTTATCTTCACCCAAAGACATTTTTAATTTTTTTTTTTTTTTTTTTTTTACAGAGAGGAAGGGGAATAGGGAAACATCAACGTCAGAAGCATAAATTGGTTGCCTCCCATATGCTCCAGGATGAGGATTGCAAGCACCCTGACAGGAGATCACACTTGCCCTGACATGAACCCAAACCGCAACCTAGGTATGTGCTTTGACTGGGCATTGAACCCACACCTGTCAGTTGTGGGAGGATGCTCCAATGAACTGAGTCACACCAGCAAGACCAAGAAGTACTTTTCAGTACAAGGTGCTGGACCAACCAGACAGCCACATGAAAAAATGAATCCAAACGCAAATTGTATGTATGTACTTCACAAAAATCAACTCAAAATGGATCAAGATTCAATGTTATTTTGCTTGTTAGTTTAGTTTGTTCATTAAATTCCACATAGGAGTGAAATCATATAGGACTTGTCTTTCTCAGAGTGGCGTATTTCACCTAGCATAATACCCTCCTGGTCTTTTTTTATGGCCTACCTGAATAGTGACCAACTCATAGAGAATAGGATGACAGCTCAAGGTAGGGATGGAGGGATCAAGCAAAAAAGAAAAAGAACTCATGGACACAGGCAATAGTGTGATGATTGCAGGGGCTCAGAGGAGAGGTAGGAGAAAGACAGTATGTGGGGATAAACGGTAATGGAAAGTAGAATACAATAAAAATGGTCAAT
Organism: Furipterus horrens; assembly: GCF_987537825.1. Lineage (NCBI taxonomy): Eukaryota > Metazoa > Chordata > Mammalia > Chiroptera > Furipteridae > Furipterus > Furipterus horrens. The sequence goes on from NW_028327172.1 coordinate 178,713,369, forward strand.
TAAAATATAGATAGATAGATTGACAGGTAGATAGATAGATAGATAAATAATAAAAATTAGGAGCCTTTCTTCCTCCTAATCTCAGGGCTTGAGGTCCAGGCAGGGAGGGAAAGCCACCATTTTAGGGCTTCATGGTATGAATAACTTACTTCCAATACACAGAGTTAACTGAATTGTGCTTTTCTATGAGAAATGCTCATCTTATTCAAAGACAGACCAATTAAGAAAGCAAAACATAACAATATTAGCATAAAAATGTGTGTCAAAATATAATTTAATTTAGATAAAGTTCAAAGAAACACAAACAGGCTTGGAGGTGAAAAAAACACCGTGGAAGGTCGGTGGTTAGGTACTTGTGTCTCCAGCCTCTACAGGTCTTGAATCTTGTCTGACATTTCCTTAAAAGTACCAAATCTAAGTTTCACTAACAAAGTCGTGATTATAGATGTGTCTCAGTTTATGTAACAAGGAGAGAGAGACAGAGACAGAGACACAGAAAAGACCTAAGGTTAAATGCAAATCTCTAAAACTCCTAGAAAACAACATAAGAGAAAATCTAGATGACCTTGAACATGGCAATGATTTCTTAGACTTTTGACAAGGTCTTTACAAAATGAACAAATAAAATTAACAGATAGCTTAAAGAAAAGTAAACATAAGCCACTCTTAAACAATTAATATATTTTCAACCTCAGATATGAAAAGAAAAATGTAAATCAAATCATATTGAAATACATTTTTAAAAATTCTATTGGCTTAACATCGATAAGTGTGTAAAAACTCTTCTGCAAACTGGTAAAAATTCTCATATGAGTAATTGGGCAATATATGTAAAATTTACAAATTATCTCAATTCCTTGTTTCTAGTAGTGTTTTTCTACTTGCATATATGTAAACTTATGTATAATAAATCATGACTCTAATTTAAAAACAGCAAAAAATCCTTTAGTCTATGTATCTATAGATTTAAATGTGATCTATATGTTATGATTTCCTATGTTATGATTGATAAGACTTAATATTAGATAATAATTACAAGATTCAGAATGTTGCTTTTGTATGCATACGTTATCTCTGAGAAGAGATCAAATACTAATAATATCAGCTTCTTCCAGATGGAGGATTTGGGTTATTTTTTATTATTTTTGAGGAAAATTCTTATTTAATGCTGTATTTAGCTCATTTTAAAAAATATGTACATGATTCAAAATAAGCGAATGAAAAATTAAGAAAAATTTCCAACATTTATTCCTCTGTGATATAAAAATGATCACCACTGAGATCATTCTCAGATTAAATAAAATATTTTCATGTAGACAAAGAAAACAAGACTTGAAAATAAGACAAGTAAGCTTCAGTTATAGTAGTTGTTATTTTTCATAAACATAAGCCTTCAATAATTCATGTGATACATCTTTGAAACAAATGGTGAAACATAGAGTAATGGTTAAATGCCTAGATTTTAAAATCAACTTAGTCATTGAATTATTTTGTAATCTCAGTTTATCTGACACTCATTTTTCTCACCATTAAGTGCAGATAGTAATGTATCAAAAGACTGTTATAAGAATTAAAATATAAGGTTTATATAATTGTGTGTTATGATGCTGCACAGAATTATATCCTTAATCAGTTTAGATCAGTTTATACTGTGATGACAAAGGACCCACAATATTAGTAGCTTACAACCATATTCATGTCCATTATAGGTTTTCATTTTCAAACCATGGCTGGAGGAGTTGTCCTCCTCTGAGACATTAGGCCTCTTAGCAGAGCAAAAAGACAAATATTAAAAGCACACAGTGGCTCCTATTGTGTGTTCATGAAAGTTTATACTCACTTTTCATTGGCCAAAGAAAATAGCAAATAACCGGGAAATAGGGAATATTTAGACAGTAATGCTATTTATCATGCATGATCAATAAATAATAATTATTCTAGCACTCTGATGCATGTTTACTTATTATATTATACATTTATAATGTGTGTGTGTATATATATATATATAGTTGTCTAAACTATTTTAATTCATTATCTCAATTCTAACTAGAGGAACAGAAAATGTACAATAAAAAACAAATACAATGGTGAGCATTTTGAAAGTCTATCTTCTAATTTTACATTGTAGCAGCATAGGAATATTGAATAACTCATACTGACTCAAACTTTTAAAATGTCCCTATTGCATTAGAAACGCAGGTTTATTAAAACTTCTAAGTATAAAAAAACTTACCCATCAAATTCATGAATTTTAAGAGAAAATACCCTTATAGACCATACCACTAGTATTTGGTGTAGTGTTTTGTAAAGTATCCGCTATTGAATAAGCATAAAATAATCGGAAGAGGAAATGGTTAACTGGCACAGCTACGCAATACATATAAGTACAATGTAGATTATTGAGAATCTCAGGGTTTTTCAAATGAATTGAGTGAGAAAAAAGACCTGGAAAGGACTGACATTTCTGAATACCTTTCTTATTGTTTTGTATAAGCCTGTGACTGAAGGCACATGGCTCTAACTTTATTGTGCTTAAGAACCCTTGGAACACTCTCTTCTTCTTCTTACTCCCCTACTATACAGGTCTGTAGAACGATGCCTTAGGACACTCAAAATATAGATAATACATGTTTTGAATCTGTCTAAGGAGAGAGATAAATTGACTTCTGATACCATTTTAATCTGTTTATGTTTATTTCCCATCCTGCCTCATTGAGTTTTCTCAGGGGTTCTAATTTTATTTCCTTTAATTGAGCCAAATAGTATATTGAATATACCTCATGTTTAGTATTTGCATATCCCAACAGATGCGATTTATTTTATCATGCTATAATGAACATTGCTTATATTGTTATGCAATTTTAAAATGAATAAATTATATGTAATGTCACTGATTGGAAGCAAATCAGAGCAGGACAAAAAACCTACTGCACAATACTTCTGAATATAACTTTTTTTTTGGTCTTTCTTCATCGTTTTGCATTTGAATATACTCGGCTTCAAATACTATTATAAACTTATTCAAACTGCCTCAGAATGTATTTAATCATGTTACAGTAAGAAGCTGAGTCTATTTTGATCTTTATTTCCACATACATGGAACATGACTCTTTTTCTGAACCTTAACAAGAATCACAAAGGTTTGTCAATATTTTTGAGTAAACCACACCTTTGTACTCATTGGTTTGGATCACATGCTTATTATAAACCAATCTTTACAAAGATGGATTGGAATTAAATGTATTCAATTAAAGCCACCTCAGAAGCTGACCATGGAGTCACCTTTAACAGAATACATGTTGCTCTGCTTTATGTCCTGTAGGAAATGAGGACAGAGAAGATGTAGGGGAGACAACCAGTAATGTGCACTCTATTAACATTTAAAATATTTCTCCTCTTCACTCACCACTTTTAGAGTGATTTTTTTTAAATGATTCTATGTTAAGGAAAAGTTATTCTATATAAAATATATTAATTTAGAAATTCTGTAGTGTAAAAGGTTATTAGTTACATTTTAATAGACTCATGGTTTGCTTTGGAAAATATCCAATTTCTGCTGAAAAGAACTTTAAAAGAGCAATCCATCAATCTCTTATTTTATATCAGAAGAATGTGCACCTTGAAAATAGTGTCTGAGTCATAGTACTCAATAGAAGAGTACGAACATTGTATATAACACTGACATTAGACAAGTTTATAATTTTTCAATGACAATGACACAGACTTTGCAAAACTGTTTCCCTTTATCTTTCATAAAAACCCCAATAAGTCTCAGGATCAATTATATTACTTCATTCTGACAGATTGTAGCAAGTACAAATATGTCAAAATCGTATAATCTTTTTTAATATTAGATATGTTCAGGGTTATTTGCACTATTTGGTAATGTTTGCTATACACAGTATGTGAGCACACTGTACAACTTCAAAGGTACATTACCCCCAAGCCAATTGCTAAAAATGATGTGGAAACTATAAATTGTAATTTAAGTAAAATGTATAATGTGGCATGATAATTCATATTAAACCCGATTTAATGCCCAAATATCTTAATATTCTTCACTATAAGCCTTTGAGGTATATGAGGGTAGAAGATATTATGGATTTATTTTTGTTTTTGTTTTTTTTAGGTGCCTAAACAAACTCATATACATATCAAATTCACGTGATTGGCAGGTAATAGGCCTGAGATAAAATAATCTTACATTTTGTCCATCATGCTGTCCAACTGAAAAAGAGATGTTTATGAGATAACTGAGTTTGCTAGGACATCAACAACAAAAATGACTGAAATATTGTATAATGATATATTCTGTGGCTCTAGTTCATCAGAGTAAATTGAAAGAAAAATTTTGTTTTGCATGAACTATATATTCCATTTCCAAGAAGGTAAATGCCCAGATGGTGAATAAACCCAAATTATTTCTTCTTTACATCACCATTTTTCTTGATTATTGATATAGTAAGTATTCATTAACAATGCTTAAGGGGAAAAAAAAAGCATGGAATAAAGAAAAAAACACAATAAATTACAACACCTAAACAAAAGCACCTTTTATATTTTTATGTGATTTCATCCCTTTATTCATATATATATGGTAATATCCATATGGAATACATATACACATACACACAATACATTTGAATTGTCTCTTTTAACATGGTGAAGGTACTAAAATTTTACATTTAATTTGGGCATTCCTTTTCTCTTTGGAATTTATAATTCAACGATGTCATATTAATTAAATGGGATACTTAAGATATTTTAGTTTTAAATTTATTTATGCTTTTTATTTTATTGTTTCTCATAATACTATTATTATGTGTATATGATTATCTCTGTAAAATAAATAATTAATTGGAATTATTTGTTATATATATGAATCATTTTTAAATTAAGACTTTATTTTTAAAGCATTTTAGGCTCACAGAAAATTTTTGAAAGATGGTACAGTAAGACCCCATATACTCCCTTCATTCACACCTGCATAATTGCCCCCATTATCAACATCCCCAACCAGATTTGTTACAATTGATGAACCCTCACTGATTCATTATAATCACTTAAAGTTCATATTTTAAATTATAGTTCGTTCTTGGTATTGTACATTCCACAGATTTGGATAAGTGTATAATAACATGTATTCACTGTTTTAATATAATATGGAATAGTTTCTCTGCCCTGAAAATCCCCTGTTCTCTGCCTGTTCATTTCTTCCCCCACCACCAACCCCGGTTTTCTTTTCTCAAGATCAATGTTAAATAATCTCCATTTATTTCCATAGGAAAAGTGTCAGTGTGCTGAAAAAAAAATAGCCATAAAAAATGAAGTTAAATAAAGTTATATAGTTTACTATAATGGTCACTGAATATTGCTGATTAAATATTGATAGGAATATCTTAAGAATATAGTTTGTAAATAAAATGAATAATCACAAAAATAGATTTCACTCATTATTATTAAAAGGTCCTGCCAGTTACTGACAGATTTTTTGTAAGCTAAAGTAAAATTTTAGTTATAAATATAAAAATAGAATAATAAAATAAACCTATCAGACATTTTATTTGAAGGAAATACTAATATCTGAATTTAGAAGGCTTAATATACTGTCAAATGCATATGCAACACAATCCCAAGGAATTCACTTAGGCTCTTTTGACCTAGGTCATCCTATTTGTAAAATATCAAAATGATTTACCTCTGTGTTGTGTTAGGGCCAATTCTATGAAAATAATTATCCTTATTTGCATGTTATTTTTAAAAGTTAGTATAAATAGTGTGATGAAAAATGAAAAGCTGATCAGGCAGAATGAAACTTTTGTAGTTGTATTATTCCTTACAGACACAAATAGGAAATTAAACTTTAGCAAAAAGGAAATATGGTGTAGTATAGTTGACATTATTTTTGTGGTCTTACTTATAAAAAAAGATACATAAGTGTCATTTAATATTTTAGGCAACAGGAAAAAATATAAAATGAATCATAAATTTTAACCTCTTATTTTTTTTAATCCATAAACTATAGATAACCATAAAACTTAATTAATGCCTTTGTTGAAATATTGTTTTCTTTTGGACATGTGGTAACTATCAATGTATAAAATGTGGCAACCACAGTCATAGCAAATAATCAGAAGACACGTTAAGCAAATTCAATTTGGAAACAAATTATTTCAGTTACTCTTCATTTGTCATAACTGGCAATAATTTAGCAGAAAGGATATCACCATGTTGCACCGGTATAATAAATACTAATAAAATTTCAAAAGAAAAAATCTGATAATTTGAAAAGATTTTCTACACAAAGAAACCAAGCAAGCTCATAAAAGTTCTAAAGAAGAAAACAGGGCTTGTGGTTTTACAGCAATGATTATTTTACTGAGTTTTGAAAATGTCTGTGTCAAAAGTTCAGACATGCGCTTTGTAACTTTAAATGAAATTGGCTTTTAAGAGTAAGAGCTGCCATTTAGGGGTAAAACAATAATATTGAGATATCAGAGTAAGTAATTATCTGGCCTAAAGCTTTAGAAACACTTTCTGTCAGCCTGCGGTAACAACACAAGGCCACCAGGGAGAAGTCTAAATTCTGAATCCCATCCTTCCATTGTTTAGGAGTTACTTTTGTCAAGGTTATATGTTTCTGGACTTTTTTTGTAAACCAATACATTAGAGATAACATTTTTTTTCCCTCTACAGTCTGTGTTGATGAAATTTTATCACCACCTTTTCCTTCAGCTTTTTCTTCCAAAGCAGCATTCCCCTTGCAACAGTGAGAACAGAATCACACAAATGGCTTAGGGAGAGGGTTTCCTGCTGCCTCTGATTCTGAAGGGGAAACAAAATCTGGGATCAAGTGATGGAGCGGATGAATGGAATTTTGTATTTAAGTTAACCTTGTGATAATTTGCAAAAATCAGGAAATAATGAGTACCCTCACTCATATGAATAATGAAATCATGTCTAGTGAGGATTCATGTTGCACAGTAAAAATCTAAGTGTAATTTCAGATGCCATAGACTGTATGTTAAATTTGATGTTCTCTGGAGCCCCTGTCAGATGAAATGTGAAATCTTTTCATTCAGCATATTATATGTGAATTTTTTTAAAATTTAATTTAGAAGCTAAAACCTTCATCCTATGACTATGTCATTTTGGTCCTCTCTCTTAACTTCAGCAAATTTTAAATCTTTTATTGGCAAATTGAAATTAATAAAAATAAGCTACCTATTTCTAGGGGGGTTTATAAGGGTTAATTTGATAATTAATGTAAAGTTATGTAATTATATAATGTAAAAATATGTGTGATGAACATTGCTCTCCTGTGTACATTATAAAGTGCTATAAGAATGTCTTGCATCTTGACCCAACTAATGTCCATAGTGAAACTACTTTCATGGCATTATAATGTTTGCATCATTCTTTTCGTTTTCATACAACTTACCATAGAATTATTTCTGTGCAATTTCCCAAAGCCTCTACTTTATTATTTTTAAATGTTGAAGAATAGAGTGAAAATGTATTGTACTTAAACAACTATTTTACTGTTACAAATAATGCTAAAATAAACATCTCATCGTTAAATAATAGATAATAAGTTTTTAATTTAACAGATTATCTATATTAGTATAAAATATAACCTTACCAATTTAGAGAAATTTCAACAGCATATGAATATCTATTTTGCACAATTTTGCCCAAAAATGAGACTTTCAAAATTCAAAAATTTTAATAAGTTGATGGGTTCAAATGCGGTGGTAACTCAGTACTTGTAAATTTGTTTTGAAACCTGTGAGAAGTGCTGAAACCCCATGAGTATCAAGAAAGCTCAAAGTGCTGCAACATTTTTTTCTCATCAGAATGTCACAGGTCCAGGGTTTGACAAGTTCTGACACCAACAAATACTGAGACATAGCACTAGTCCCATTTTTAAAATATTTGATTAATGTATAAATTACCTACAGAAAATAACACAATTCATAATAATTCAATAAATTATTACAAAGTAAATAAATCCAGGTCAGGAAATAAAATATCGCCACCAGCTCAGTGAGGCCCCTAGAAATGGTTTTCCCAAATACCACATTTCCCTCATTACTAAAATTATATTCTATCCTGATATATTGTACCATATTTTAGTATAGACTGTTTATAAATTAATTTAAATGACGTGTAAAGTATTTATTCTTTAGTTTCGGGCTAATTTTTTATTCCGTAATATGCTTGTGAGATTTATTGATACAGCAATTTAATGGCACCATTTATTATAATTCATATATAATATTTCATTGTGTGACTATTCTACAATTTATTTATATGTTTTATACCCGAAGTGTATTTGCATTTATAGAAATGCAATTGATTTTTTTGTATATTGATCTTGTAACCAGCAAGTTTAAGTAAATAATCCAGTAATTCTAAATATTTAACTATAGGTTATTTTGTAGTACCTTGTTAAATTAACTTGGCATCTTTGTTGAAAACCCATTGAACATATAAATGTAAGTGTATTCTGTACTCTATTTAATTAATCTATATGTCTACCTTTACACCGGTACTATACTGCTTGTTTATTGCAGCTTTATAGTAAATCTTACAATCATGTGGTACGTATCAACTATGTTCTAAGATCATCTGGGCTACCTTACATCCTCTGTTTTTCCATGGAAATTTTGAAATAAGATTGTCCAAAAAAGCTAATATAATTTTATAAAACAAGTTTATATAAGTGTCCAGGAATTTTAATGGATTTGCATTAATTTACGTAGACAAATCTGGAGGTACTTTCCTCTACAAAATATTGTCTCTCAATCCATGAGAATGTTTCTTTCTGCGTAGTTAAGTCTTTTACAGTTCCAGTTGCAATATTGGGTTTAGTTTTTCAACCATCTTGCATAATTTTAATGACATGTATTTTCTAAAATATACAGAGAATGACGATTTATGCTCAAGAACTACTTTTCAAAGAATGATGAAGAAATTTTAAATGTTCTTATATTCGGCCTTAATTAAAGTCCCAATGAATTCTTAATGTAGAAATAATTTAGGCCGTGGCCTAATTGAAAAGATACTGTTCATATTATAAGAAAAAGATTATTAACCAAAAGACTACAAGACTCCAATAGTAGATATCAGCTAGAAGTAGTATTACATGCTAGGACTAAATTTTGAAAAGAATAGAACAAATGGGGTGTCAGAGGTATGTAAGACTGCATATGAGAGTTTATTGGTTTAAGGGACAATCTCAGAAATTAGGATTTAATAACCTGGTAAGGTCACTTCATGTCAATGCTACTCTTAATTTGCCACTGGAATTAAAAGGCCGAGGGAGGTGGACAAGTTCAGCTATCACATGTCATTCCCAGGGAGGGCAGAGATGACACTAACTTTACTACAGTAATGAGGCAATTGCTGGGAAGGGGCAGCAACAACATTAAGCATCTTGTTAGTTACTGTCCTGTCTGGGTCAGGATTTACTGTAGAGGATGCTTCTCTAAACTTGACTCCTAAGTATCAGGGAGGTAAATTTTTGGTGGTCTCACTTGACAAGGTGATTTGTGTCAGTAGTTAAATAGACCATGGTCTCTAGGGATGAGTTAGATGAAAAACTATTGTGTGTTGCTTAAATTTTATAATCAAAATATAAAGAGTGGGCAAGCAGAAGTGGATATCATTGTAGCATGGAACATTATCTTTACTTAGTTTCCATAGAAGAGCAAGTTCTCAGAGTCAATATCCCGGAAAAGACTGACAACTCATTATACCAGTGATATCACAAATGCTTTTCGAACTATTTAATCAATCAATGACAACTTTATAATCATAGTAACAAGTGAGTACCAGGATGGGTGTAAACTGGTGTGATCTATCAATGACAACTTGCTTCAGTAAGCATACTAGCCCACTGGTACTGTTTCACACTTTGAACATCAGCCAGAGTGGCAGAAGCTACAGTGAACACACTTTTAAGATTGAATATCAACATGCACTTGCTGTAAAGCAATATCAATCCCTGTTCTCTTGACAACATAAATCATGATATTTAGATTGATGTCAACCACTCTCGTTTGGAACCAATACAAAGAAACTCTTTTCCTCAGTTTTATACACAGCAGCAGTTTGCTGTGCTCAATGATTTCACATTTGACCAGCTCTCCTTTATCTACATAAGCTCTAAATTCAACTTCGTGATTTTTATATATTGAGACATGTTCTTATGGCTTAAATATTCTGGATGTTCTCTGAATATCATATTGAAGACTGTTATGTGGCATCATTCAATGGTATCCCGAGATAAATAGAAGCTAGAGAAGTTTTCTGAGCTGTCCCCTATTCTTAAAATCCATTTTTCCTTCCAATTTGCTGCCAGGTGATATGATCTCAAACATAATTTAAGCTCTAATTTGATGTACTCAGTTATTGTGCTGAATTTATTTTCTTATGCCAGACATTTTCATTAAATGGTAGATTTTAAAACTTCATTTCCATTAAAGTAATCTGACCTTTCACTGGGCAGTGCCCATTGTTAAATAAGACCTTGGTCTTTGTATACAACTTTATGTTCATAGCTGTACGTTTGTCCTTAAACAGCCTAGTCTAACCTTGTTTTCCTTAATTTTGCTTTTGTTTGACTATTTGTACAAAGTCATACCTCCTGTGCTTTAGTTTTGTCTTGAATTTTTTCTAGAATATTTTTTTTCTTGAATAGTTCTGCTCCATTGAGAACAGATAAATGCCTAAGACTATTAAATCTACAGTCCAAATTGGCTCTGAGAACTAACAGTTCAAGGTCATCTACATTGGCAAACAATTTATGCAAAAGTGATTGGTCAAGTGTTCATTAGAATTCCCAAAATATCATTATGAATACATTCTTGTTTGACAAATTTTGAAAGAAGATGGCTTTATTTAGTCAAGCTTTCAGAACCAACAATTTCTAAGTCAATGATTATACTGTCCACTTCAAGCCTCTCTTTGGTGAGGGATTCAAAAATAATATTTTAAGCATCAATTTTTGACAGACTCCAGTGACTTCTTTCTTTTTTTTGTTATGAATTCATCTACATATGCAACCCACTTCTGGCAGAAATCTTTCTTGATAAATTTCTAATATAATCAAAAGTGTTGTGCCTGTCTTGGAAAATGGCCATTACATTTTATTTTTGGGAAAGATTAATATGTTTAAATTAATACATTTAGGAATTATCCTAACATACAGGTAAATAATATTAACAATTAAGCAGTGTCTGAAACTTCTAGTACTCTATTATATAGGAGTAGTGAGGGAGCACAGCTTTGCCTACTTTCCAATTTTAGGAGGAAAACATTGAATCTTGTACTATTATATAGGAAGTTAACTGTAGGTTTCCATTGCACATACTCATCATAATGTTAAAGAAGTTTTGCTCTCTTTCTAGTTTGCCAAGAGTGATATTGTATTTTGTTAAAATTATTTCTTATCATATAACTTTTCCTTTTTTATCCTCTTAGTCTGTTGGATTATATTAGTTAACTCTCAAAAGTTTAATTATCCTTACATACCTCCCACTTGATAAGTATGTATTACTTTTTTATATTTTGTTGGATTTTATTTGTTAATATTTTGTTCAGGATTTGTATATAAGTTTGTGAGAAGTATTGATCTGCAATTTTTTTTGGTATTATCTTTGATTTTAGTATCTAGCTCATAAAAGAGTCTGAAGATCTATTTTCTGAAAGAATATGCAATACTCTTTAAATGTCTGTTAGAAAATCATTGGACATACACATTTCCTTTTTGCAAGCTCTCTAGTTACTTATTCAATTTTTTAAACAGTTACTACTTCAGATTGTCTATTTTGTCTTGATTTAGTTCTATTAGTGTATTAGCTTTCTCATGATGCTGCAATATATTATCACAAACTTAGTGGTTTAAAAAATACAAGGAATTTCAAGGGCTACATTTCTTCTGGTGACTCTAAAAGGATAATATGTTTTCTTTAATTTTCTAGTGGTTAGAGGCCACCAGTATTTCTTGACTCATGACCCCCTTCCTTTCAAAGCCTGCTGTATAGTGTCTTCAAAACTCTCTTGCTCGCTCTTTCTCTCCCTCTCACTCTCTCTAACTGGGACCTGATTCTGTTGTCAGGTCACCTTTTTTGAATCTTTCAGCTCTTTCTCTTAAAAGAATTGAGTGATTCATTGTCCCCCTGAGAATAATCCAGGATTATCTTCCCAATGCAAGACCCTTAACTTAATTACATCTTCAGGTTTTCTTTTACCAAGTAAGGAGACATATTTACATACTTCAAGGGTTAAAAGGTAAATATATTGGGGAAAGGGTAGCAATCTACCCATCACGGGTGCTTTATATGGTTTTCAAGGAATTCACATATTTTTCTAAATTGCTGATTTTATGAACATAAAGTTTTTCATAATACCTCATTACCCTTTAAATGCTGTGAGATCTACAGCAATATCCCTCCTTTTATTCCTGATATTGGTGAATTGTGTCTCATCATTTAAACTTTGCTAGTTTAGCTAAAGTTTTATCAACTTTAATATTTTTAAAGAAACACTTTTCTCTTTTACTGATTTTATCTATTATTTTTCTTATTGAATATCTTTGATTTTTGTTCAAAAGAGGACGCACAGACAGCCAATAGACATATGAAAAGATGCTCTACATCACTAATCATCAAAGAAATGCAAACTAAAATGACAGTAAGATATCACCTCACACCTTCAGAATGCCCATCATTAATAAATCAACAAACAACAAGTGCTGGCGAGGATGTGGAGAAACGGGAATCCTACTGCACTGCTGGGGGCAATGCAGACTGGTGCAGCCACTATGGGAAACTGTATGGAGACCCCTCAAAAATAATTAAAATGAAGCTGCAATATGACGAAGGAATTTCACTTCTTGGAATATATCTGAAGAAACCTGAAACACTAATTGGAAAGAACATAAGCACCCCTATGTTCATTGCAACAATATTTACAATAGCCAAGATTTGGAAGCAGCCCAGGTGCCCATCAGTAGATGAGTGGATAAAAAATATTGGTGGTACATTGGAATATTACCCAGTCATAAAAAAAGAAGATATATTAGTATTTGCAATAGTATGAATAATCTAGAGGGTATTATGCTTAGATAAATAATATAGAGTTAAATATTATATGATTTCACTTATATGTGGAAGCTAAAGAACATTATAAACAAACAAAGAGAACAGCAACAGACTCATAGATACAGAGAACAGACTAGTGGTTACCAGAGGACAAGGGGGTTGAGAAACTAGATGAAAAATGTGAAGGGATTAAGAAGTACAGATTGGTAGTTACAAAATAGTCATGGGTATATAAAGTAGAGCTTAGGAAATATAATCAGTAATATTATAATAACTATGTATAGTGCCAGTTGGGTACTGAAAATATCAAGGGAAACACTTTTCTAAAGTATGTGATTATCTAACCATGATTCTGTACAGCTAAAACTAATATGAGGTAATATTGAATGTAAACTGCATTTGAAAAAAAAATTAAAGTAAAAAATAAAATACCAACTTAAAAAAATATTACTACATTAAGATAAAATCACATACCCACTTAGACTGGTTAATATTTCAAAAATGAAAATACCAAAAAAGCCTTGAACATTCCCTATATTCTTTGCTGCTCTCAGTCTACTTTTCATATCTCAGCTCCTTTATTTTAGTCCTTTTTATCTATGTATTTTTCTTAGTAAAGGATGAAATACCTGCATATAAACAGAGCTCCTCTCACCCTGTAGCTCCTGTAGCTCCTGACTCTGCAGTTCAAGGCAGCCGGCAGTGTGCAGCAACATGCAGTTCTCCTTGGCATTCTTCTGGTTTGGTTCACAACGAATTCTGAGGAGTGGTACCTCCCTATAAGTGGTTTCTCCAGGAATACCAGATAACAGTTTTCCAGCAAGTTCCAGAGAGAAGATCTCTGGCAAGTTCTTCCAGCACAACACCAGCACAATTTCACTGTCACCCACTGGGTTATGGCTATGCCTTCACCAAAGAGGTTTAAATCTCAGCCCTGGGCTGGGGCTGAAGGACAAGTTAGGAGAAAACATTATAATGGGTGCTCTCTCCCAGAAGTTGGGTGAGTAGCTGTCTTAGTCAGTTCTGGCTGCTGTAACAGACGGTCATAGACTGGGTGGCTTAAACAACAGAGATGTATTTCTCACATGGATGAAGATTGAAGGAAAGAGATCAGAGTGCCAGAATAGTTAAATTCTGGTGAGGGCCCTCTTCTGGATTTCAGATTACTAACTTCCTGTATGCTCATGTGGCAGAGAGCAAGAGGTGCATCAAACTCTTTTATACATTTTATAAGGGCACTAATCTCATTCATTAGGGCTCTACCCTCATGAGCTCATCAATGCTAATTATCATCCAAAGGCCCTACCTCCTAATACTATCATATTGGGAGATAGAGTTCCAATGTATACATTTTGAAGAAAATACAAACATTTATCCATAACAAGGATAAGGGTCATTATGAATATGAGAGTCATATTCATAAGCTATGACCATATGTAAAGCTTATTATAAATAGGGCAAAATTAGAAGAGTGAATAGCATGTTTTCCAGCATCTATACATAGTGCTACTGTTAGAACATTGATTATTTATTAGCTCCTGGTTCTATACATAGTTTGCCTTTGATATTGCATTTTCTGTTTGTACACAGCATATAACCTTGAGTTTCACCTTGCATTCAGTGTTTTTCCTGAATGGCTGAAGTGATAGTAAGACATTCAACTTTTCTGTTTTCTGATAACCTATGTGTCCTCTGTATTTGCCCTCTGTGCTCCTCATTCATCAATGAACAGGTAGATCTAAAGCATTGCAGGATTCTGTGCTATAATGTTGGAGATGAGGGAGCATTATTTCCACACAAAAGACCAATTTACTGAGGAGTGCTGCAGGGAAAGAAAAAGCACACCCCAAACCACCAAGGCACAGACTTGTGTAGAAAACCACATAATAAAAATAATTCTTCAATATGATAGTTACCCTTGTTTTCACTCAAAACTATATTCTTTAAAAATCAAGATCTTAAATGTATTTATTGAGTGCTTGCAATAGGTTATATATGCTATATAACTTTTGGCCTTACATTAAATTTCTTAAAAACTTTAACGGTAGTTTTTACAGATTTCTGATATTGTAATATTAGTTATCTAAGAATCTTAAAACACAATTAATATATAGGTTGATTTTTACATTATGTAGCTTTAGACAAATTTTATTAATATAAAATGATTACTTTTCTTACATTGGATATCTTGCCATAACTGTATTATTTGCAAATTGGAAAAAATGAATATTTAGATTACATGGTGATTTCAATTTATTCAACAACTATTGGCTAAAAGTTTAAAATGTAGATATTATGCTGGTTGTATCTCTCTACTAAAGTTTCTAATATTTGAAGATATTTTTCCATGTAATTTAATACTATCTTGGGTTGTTCTTTGTTCATCAATTTCCTAATTATGAGTCTAAAGTCATTTGTTCCTTTAATTTCAGCTACTCTTTTATCATCACTAGGTATCTTGAAGATCATTTGCTTTCTAGTTATACTAATTAATCCACTCCAGAGGAAAGCATAGCCATAAGCTAATTATTGCATATCTTGAATCTGACTATCTGACAACTAGCGTAGTGTATTAGAAATGTAATATTACTTGCAGTTAAATGACTCAGGTTTATATATTTTATAGCTTATCATCACGTTCTAGCTATATTATTGAGGCATGCCATTCATTTAAGCTTTCTAGATGTGTCAACTGATAATAATGCCTAGCTTGATGGGTTACTTTGACTATTATAACTGTTGACCTATGTCTAAGGGCTTAGCTTAGTGTTGAGTCATTGATTTTTTACTCCTTCATTAACTGCATAAATTACTCTGAGTCCCACTGGGAAGTATTATTTATTGAAGCTCCTTCTTACACATACAAAGTTTTGGATGCAAATAACAGAATTAACTTCTTTCTCTAGCATAATACAAGCAAGAAAACTATCTAATCAAGACACATAGATTTTACTTTTAAAGAAGATTCTATTTTGCATTTCATATAATCTATTTTTCATAATCATATTTTATAGAAATCAAACCAGTGCATAGGTCAAAGACTTAAAAAATATATTTCCAGTGTTTTAAAACATCAAATTCCTTTCTGTTTAGACTGGGAAAGCTTGTCACAAAGCAATGCATTCATAAGGAATACTATTACAATAAAAAACATTTCTTGTCGCATCAGAAAACAATCTTCCTGACTAATGGAAAAATAAATTATTTTTTAAAACCATGATGCATAGAGAGAATATATGGTATTAGTTATTTTATTAGAAATTAAAATTTAAACAACAGAAATAAATCTAGAAATGTGAAAAGCAAAATTTATTAAAAACCAATTTATCAAACAAAATTGTTTAAAATGTCACATCAAAAATTTAAACTGCTTTTAGAGTCAATGCAATGCGTGACTGATTAAAATAAGCCACAGATAAGTAAACAAACAAACAAAATGTTGAAACCAGATTTTAAAGAAATCTCAATCCATGGAGTTGAAATTTTTTTTCCAGTTATTATTTTTTTTACTATTGTAGACACGTCATAGAGTATTTACATCAAGTTTATAAGAGATCCACTCAGTTAAAGAATTAACTTAAGCTGGGCATAAACATATTCAATTTGTTTAGAGAAATATGATGAAACTGATTATTACACTGTATTCAAATTATAAATTTACCTCTCATACTTTAGGTAAGTTTAAAAGTTGAATCACTGAGAAATAATTCTATGTCCTCAAAACGTCATTTCTTGATATTATTCTTGACCTATTCATATGCAAAATAAAATTATTTCCTTAACCTAAAACAGATTTAAAAATAAAAATATGGCTTTCATTTATTTTTGGAGAAACAGAAACTGGAAATGCAGATTTTATTGAAAAATAATGTCACCGTTTCAGAAAGTAAAAAGCTACATTGCATTATTATGATACTATATAGTAAATATGCTTGCTTTGATCTCAGACACTCATATAATGAACATCTTACTCTAATATAAAAAAAGTTATAGAACAGTCATAGTATAAAGTTACTTGGGTTCTAAAGACTTTTCTATAATCAATTATATAACAAAGATTATTGCTCAGGTTTGCAGTCAAGAACATTGGAGTACTCTGCCCTCTACTACTGGGCTGCTTGAGAAAGATCTCTATTTACTTATCAGTAAAATATGAATTTTATTAGCATCTCCTTCAAATCTGTCTGTTAAATAAAATATTGTACAGAATAACAGAGTACAAAATAACTTCTTTTTAGTTTTTTTATCCAAATAATTTAAAAAATAAATTTCTTAATTTTTCAAGTCAAAATTAAATTACTACAAAGTTATCATTTAATAAAAACACTAATATATATATATATATTTTTTTTTTCAAAATTGGTTTCTGCCTTCCCCATTTTTCCTTTTGTATCTTTATTACAAAAACAATCTTAAACACTTTTTATTCTGGATAGTGTTTTATCAAAAACATGATGAATTAGATTTTACTTTACATAGGAAGTTTAGCAATCAAGGCCCAGCAGAGGTTTCTATAGCTTTTCAGACTGCCTTTTGCTGTGGGAACATATCATGTACTTAACCTCAATACTACTCGGCCGTAAAAAAGAAGAAAATTTTACCCTTTGTGACAGGATGGATGGACCTGGAAAACATTACACTAAGTGAAATAAGCCAGTCAGAGAAAGACAAATACCATATGATTTTACTCAGATGTGAAATCTAATGAACAGACTGAACTAACAAGCAAAATGAAGACAGACTCAGAGATAGAGAGCAGGCTGACAGCTAAGGGTGTGTGTGTGTGTGAGAGCGGGTGGAGGGATTGAGCAAAAAGGGAAAAGGACTCACAGACACAGATGACAATGTGGTGATTGCTGGGAGGAGGGGAGTACAGGGGTATTAAAAAGTAATATAAAACATACAATAAAGATTTAAAAATACAGGAAATAAAAAAAGAACAATTAAGACAGAATGTTAAATGTAAAAAATAATAATCAAAGACAAGTTAAAATAATTAGTTAAATAAGTCCAAAATAATTCCTGTCCAAAAATAAATAATAAAAAAACTAAAATTCTTCGGCATCATCCAGTGAGTGTATAAAATTAAGGAGTTGTTTTTTATTCTAATATTTTAAGTCCTATCTACAAATATGCCTTAGTGAACTCAGTAGGACAAACTCAAGTATCAAACATTCACAAAAAAACGTTAAATGTCAATAGATATTTAAAAAGAAATTACTTTTTTTTGTTGTTGTTTTAAGAGTACAAATGAGATTCAGTTTATTCTCTCATATTAACACTTTGCCAAACTACTTGCTGCATTTACTAGTTCTGTGAACTTCAGAGCAGAGTGACAGCCTCCATAACCCAAGCTCCCTTCCTTGGGCGTCACTGGCAAGACAGACCCTGCCCCACCTCTTGTTAGGCTTCTGTTCTATCAATCCCAATAGTCTCTCTTCCAGTAAGCAGGAATCTTTCTTCTCTAAAAATGCATAAAAACTATCAAGAAATATAATAATTTAATTAAAATTTGTTTTATTTAGTGGATAGGCAGAATGTTTGTCCTAGGTAGGCATGTAAAAATATTTTGAATGGAATGTTTTGGACATTTTGGAGATGATATTCCTCTTCATTAATCACATATGAAATAAGTTAGCCAAAAAGTATTATTGAAAACTCTGACCCGCTCAGAATACAGTTATAAATCTTGTGTTCTCCAGATATAAAAACTGAAAAGTTCCATGAGACAAACATTCTTACAATGAAGACATAACTATAAATTAGTGCAAGAACTCTGTGATTACATAATGTGTATGAAGTTTTCACGATGTGAATAGTAAGTTTCTAAAATTTCCTGCCTAAAAGAAATAATTAGAAATAGGGAAAGAACTCAGATAAATATATTTATTAGATCATTATTTAAAACAAAAAATAAAATTTAAAATCCTGTGAAATCATAGTATACTAAATAAGTGATCATGACACAAAATAAGATTGTATACAAATTTAAAAAATTGTTCTCTAAGACTTTCCTAAATAAAGGGAATAAGGCTGATATCTACTGTGAAGATATATTCAATCTCCCTCATTATCAGAAAATATGAAGTATAAACTCATCTAGAGATAAAAAAAGAAAATGTTAGAACTCTGGAAAATTCCCAGTGATATAGAAGTGATCTAGAAGAATGGAAATGAGGTGCATAGTTGATGGGGGTGTAAACTGGTGCAACCATTTCAAAAGTTAGAGACAGCAGTCAATACAATTAAATATGTTAAAATGCCGTATTGTGGTACCTAATAACCCCACTTGTGACTTGTCAGTGTCAGTCTCACAGAGGCATAGACAGAAAACAGCATAAAGTTCTTTTCAAAATAATTATTAAGAAATTGGAAGTAACATGGGTACTTAATAGTAGATACATAAAATGGTTAAGTAAATAAAAAAGTATTATGAAGCCACTAAATATAGTAAATTGGTTTTATAATTTAATATAATAGGCAGACCTTAGAAACACGGTTTTAAGTGTCAACATAATAAATACAATTATATCTATCGAACAATAACATTTTTGTAAATTAAAAACACATCCCCTCATAAAGCATTTTATATTTTCAAATATAACACACTTTGAATGACATGTAACACACATGCTCTTAAAAGAAAATATAAAGAACTCTATTTTTACTTATAAATATTAATTTTAAAGAAATACGTTACACTTTCTGAAAGTGACAGATATAATTTTAACAAAATAAATTATACTTTCTGAAAAGTGACAGATACAAAAAATAAACATCACATTTTAGTTATAAATCTTTGCTTTGAGGTTCACTTAAAAATTCATATGCAGTATTTCTTCACCTACTATCCCTCTATACATGTAACTTTATAATTATTTTAACAGCTCTTCATTTAAACTTCAACACTTGAGTTGGATTTATGTTGCCATACTCTTGGTAACACACATCTAATTATTTGTAAATGTTGGGATTCTTGCCAATGCTGAGAACAATTAGGTTACTTAAACTAAGTGATGGTTTTCTAATTAATTCAATTAAATACTCATTTAAGTGTATTTGGCTTGGGGAAGGATAATGTTAAAAATCTATACCTGGACTTGAAATCTGGCTGTGTGCCTAGAAACACTGAACCGTGATATTAAGGAGTCACATGAGTGGGAACAAAAGGTAAGAAGAATTAAGCAATTATGTCGAAGAGCAAGAAGCTTACACATTGAGTAGGAAAATATAAATTTGCCTTTAACTCACAGTTTAAAATTGTAACAGGTCTGTGAATATTAAGATGCAAGAATAGAGATTTGGAGCTTTTATTGCAGAATGGAATTTGTTTTAGATCGGGTTTGTGGGGTGTCAAACTTGCAGTTAGAGATTTGCAGACAGGTTTATTGGAGCCGTTTCTTGGTATTGACACCCATGAAGGAATGAAAGTAGCTGAGGAAGCTCTGGAACTGGCATAACCTTATGTAACTGTTCTGCACAGTATGGAGGAAGCTAGGCATTTATATCTTACACTGACCAGTCATTGGTGTGGGTCATTTAGACCAGGGCATTTCCTGGAGAGGGATTCAGCTGGATGCTGGCTGCAGCCAACATTTCCAGCAGATGGAGAAACGATAGCTGAAAATCTAGGAGATATGCAGTCTCTAAATACAAGTTTTGAAAATTCTCTAGGAGACTTTGAACATACTAATACTTGTAAACAGTTACTTATGCATTAAATCAAAATCTACTTTATCAATTTTGAAATTTAAGAATTAGTTTTTCTCAAGCATTACCCTCTTTATCTTTGCTTATTTTATTTTAGTATGACCAGCTACATAAAGAGGGAATTTTTTCTTTAATGAACAATTTAATAAATTGAGATGGAAAAATAAAATATTCATATTTTGTAACTTACAAGGGAACAAATGGATCTAAGCAATGATCAGAATGATACTAAATGATTAGGTGAAAATTTAGTGAAGAATTTTATAATGGAGTGGTTAGGCTGACTTCACTCTATCCACTGATCAATGTTTGCATTAATAAAAATGGAACAACTGACAATCTGTGATTCATAATTTAATAGGAAGCATGGAAGTCATTATTTTCATTGACCCCAAAAGTATATCTCTAATCAAACCTATAGTTCTATTTTCCAGTTTATAGAAAATATGGTGACTAGAGAAATAAGGTAAATAACAGCACAGAAAGGCAATTTGCCACGCCGAATTTTAATAAATCTATGACAAATAACTCGGTAGCTCAAATCAGTGAACGCTATTTATAAAAACATAGTTAAAAGAGTTCTTTGTAGCACTTTTGAATATATTAAAAAATCTTTATAAAAGACTTCACTATTTAAACCACCTTATCTAACAGGTTTATGTAATATCAAAAAGTCTTGATGTTTTCATGTAGCAACCACAATCAGGAATACAATGATAAGTGGAGAAGTCACTGATTACAGTCTTATAAAAACTGAGTTTAAAAGTCTTCAAGACAATGCTGGAATATAACATGTCTGATGGTAGACTCTAAAATCATCAAAAATATATGTTTTTCTTTCTTATTTTCATGTAGATTCTGCCCATTTATAAACTAATTTTTGACCTATTATATAGTGAATTCAAAATGAAACATTGAAACCATAATTGGAATGAATAAAATACCTTGTTCACATGCTCAGAAGTATACACAAAGTATAAAGTGTTTTTCCATAACTATTTCTGTGAAAGTTCAAACAATAATATATATTATTTTACATACATTGTTAAAAACCAGTTTAAGTCTTGTGAGATCAATGACAACAGCAACGCAGAAGAAACTATACTATTTGCTGG
The DNA here is from genome assembly GCF_987537825.1 of Furipterus horrens. Lineage (NCBI taxonomy): Eukaryota > Metazoa > Chordata > Mammalia > Chiroptera > Furipteridae > Furipterus > Furipterus horrens. Next base: position 178,735,303 of record NW_028327172.1, read on the forward strand.
TGATATGCAGAATAATATAGAAAACAGAAGTGGTTTTTCTTCTATATTAGTTGGTAAAAGTCAAATTCTGCTTTTTATAGTAACTTTAGGGTACACAGAAAAAGGTTTTTCTAAGAAATCCATAGGCTAATCAGTGTTTACAGTCAGTGCTATGTATAACTCTATACATAAAGAAAATGAATCAAGGGAGATTGTGACTTAGTTAAGATCACAAATTATATTACTATATTTAATACATATAATTATGATGTGAAATACATTAATCACATTTGAAATATTTCAGGAAATATCCAATGTCAATTTATTAGGAAAAGGATTTTTTCAGATAACATGTGATATAAGGAGAATAAATATGGACCACTCTAAATTTTGCTACAAATGTATGAATAGTACTGAACAATCAGAAATTAAAGTTATGCAATAAAGATGCTGAGTCACAGCTAAAAAGTGATATATGAAACTATTAATGGCCCTCAGCAAGACAATCTCTTTTTCCTTTTGCCAATAACCTGAAAGATGAAATGTAACGCACTGTGAAGGACAAAAATAAATGTGTCAGATATGATATGTTAGTCCTGAAAATGAGGAAAAAGTTCACTTTTTTGAATATCATATTAATAAAAATGATTAATTTTTCTCATTCTTTCCTACCACATCTAAAACAGTAGTTTCAATGCATACAAATTCAGAGATTTTGGATGGTGTCAGTCATCTTTCTTCCCATAATGAATTCATTGTAACTGAGTTATTCAGTTTTGGAGGCACGGATGATTCACTGAATTGTGGTTTTTTTTTTCAAAATGGTACTTTCATCACTGAAAAGAACAGTGACAACCTAAATTCTTGTTCATCATAGGTCCTACAAACAGCAAAGTGAGAAAGAGATATCGACTCATTGTGTGACCTTGGAGAAAATATACTTCTTTTATAGAATACACCTGATTTTCATTGTTTCCAGATATAAAGGAAATATAGTTATATAGTTTCCCAATTTAAAGGAACTATACTTATATAAAATCAATCAGATGTCCTATGCAAGTAAACAAGATATACTAATGATTTTCCTGGGTTGAAGACATTTTAACAATATATTTGAATGAGTTTAGGGTGGCTAAGGGTTGACTTTCTAGTTAGATTGTAAAGTGTGGGAGAAAACAAAGCACAATGGGGAGTCCTTCAAAGAAGATGCAAAGATTTATATATTATTTTAATAACAATTTATATAACTTAACCTTAATATTAAATGATAAAACATGAGATCTGTCCAAAAAAGTCCAGCCATTGTTAATATAACTAGCTAGAACCGTTTGCACAACATCGATGTAACCAAGGAGAATGGACTGGAATGCACATGAGTGAACAATGATGACTTTCCTGTACCAGTCAGTGGGGGAGATAGATGTTGTTGAGTGAGCATGTGTACTGTGTGGCCATCTCATTCAAAATGACTGAGCTGGTAGAGTAACAAATCTGCATCAAATTTTGTGTTAAGCTTCAACATTCCTCCAAGGAAACTACTTGTATGGTTCAGAAGGCTTTTAAAGATGATGCAACAAGTGCAGCACAAATAAAAGTGCAGCAGAAACGCGTCAAAGCTGTTTGAGAATGTGTTGAAAGTGATCCACATTCTGGAAGGCCTGCAACAAGCAGAAACCCTGAGACTGTTAAACATGTGCGGGCTGCAATCAACAAAGATCAGCAAATGACAGTGTAAGAATGAGATATTGATCTGGGGATTCCAAAAACTATAGTGCCTGAGATTTTGATGGGGGACCTTGGCATAAAACATGTCATGGCAAAATTGGTTCCACGGCTTCTGCAACCAGAGCTAAAGAAACATCGTGCTGCTGTTGCTAATGACTGGATTTAAACAGCTACCAATGAACCAGATTTCCTCAATAATGTCATAACTAGAAATGAATCATGGGTCTAGGACTATGATACGGAAATAAAGGCTCAGTCGCATCTTGCATCTTATTTGATAACTGCCTTTATTTTTCATAGTACACGGCTGGATACTTTCTGGACAAACCTCATATATTTAGTGCTTATGCGCAAAGAAATATGTTAAGCCCTTGATTTACATTAATTTATTTCATCTTTAAGTATCTCTGTGAAGTAGTTATTACAATTATCCTTATTTTGCAGACAAGAAAATTGAGGCACAGATAAGTGGCTTGACCAAACCTTATATCTAATAATTGATGGAGTTAGAATTTGAACCTAAGCATACTGGTTCAAAATTCTGTTCTCATCATCATTACACTGAATTACATCTGCTATGAGAGCAAAACTGGATGAAAACATAAATTCTATTTAGAGAAGAAGGTATATATATTTATATATGTGACAAGAGGACAGGGAAAAACCTCTTTTTGACCAGGATGATTAATAGGAAGGAGGTAAACAGAGTTAGAGGAGATAGATCTTATCAGCCTGTCCTAGTTTTCTCCCTGGAATTCTAAAAAAGATATATGGGAAGCTCAACAACATTGTAATAGAATTTATGCACTTAGAACAAGGAACTCTAAGCTCATAGCTCCTCGCTTGTAACTTGTGGCTTTGCCAAGCTTTCTGGAGACTCCTGAAGGGAACAATCAGCCTGAAAGAGTGAGAATTATGTCGCAGTGTTGGAGGGAGATAGATGTATAGAACAGACAGAAGCAGCAATTCTGGCTCCACAGAGAACTGTGTAAAAACACTAGGACTCAGAAATCCCCGGAGCCCTGGTGAGAGAGGGTATGATGAAGTGCTCTCAGAGCCGAGTCCAGTAAAACCCTTAATGCATAAAGGTATGTCACATGTAGGGAAACCAAGATGAAAACAAATTTCAAAGACAGAGATTCAGTGATAGGGGTTAATAAAACACTCCATAGACTACATGAGAGGAGTCACAGTTCAGAGATCATCAGGATGATCCTAATAGCCATTTTGTAACAAAGGCTGAAGCGGTCAGAAGATACCACAGGGATTCATGGTCTTTGTCTCCCTCCACTGCCAGATGCTTGATCTCTCCACCAAAAAGCAAAAATGCAGAGGAAAATAATTAAATCTTAAGTGACAGGGCTTTTACCAAAGAGATGAATCCATCAATAAAAAAAAAAAAAAAAAAAAAAAAAAATTAAAGTAGGAGGTACTAAGATTGTATTGTTGCAAAATTTAAAGGATCATATTTAATGTTTCCATCTTATGAAGAACCACATGTTGGTTCATAAGATCAGCATAGCTATTGGCGTAGAGAAGTTTTATCTATTTTACACACCTGAGTATAATGTGAATAAGAGTTGTAGTCTTGCTCTATATAACTTAGTAAGGTTAAATATTTAAGAAAATGAATAACTTGGGGCCAGTATGCTTAGCAACTTAAAACCACGTTTTCCTCATCTGTCCAAAGTTAACCTAAACAAATAATAGTACCATAAAACTTCACATTTTGACATTTCAAATTCTTTTTCCTAGAAAATTAATGAAAATAATTTATACATTTTTGTACCAGAATCATCAGCAATCATGAGAAATAACACAGTCCTAAAAGTTTTTATCTCTATTACAAGCATAATTACAAAATATGTTTTCCATATTTAATCAAAGCAGATACACAGTACTTCTGAGACTTTACATATAAATATGTGTTCATTCAGTACATAACAAGTAAGAAAGGATGTAAGACAGACATAATACGTAAGGCATAATATCACAGTAAATGTGTTCTGTCGTCTCTGTATCTCAGCACATGCCATGCATCCATTAAAGCATTATGTTTAGGAGTAGGCTTCATACTAAAGCAATGCTGAGGCAATATGAGGCATGCAGTTAGGTGAGGCCTCACCATCCCACAGACAGGCATTCATAAGCCAGGGAGCATTTAGATTCACTATGGGTTCTATTCCAAGAGAAAAACATTGTGTTTAACATGCCTAATTAATTAACAGACAAATATAAATGCAGCAAATCAGGGGAGTTACATGTTTACACAGGTTACCTGAAGAATCCTGTGGGAATTTCTAGTGTATGCAGCCCTTCCCTATCCAGGGAGAGAGAGTCACCCGTTGGCCTATTTCCACAGAGAATGAGCCAGCCCTCAGCTCATTTGATGGAAATCCCTCTGTATTTGTTACCTTAAATAAAGACAGAAAAAATCAGCTGCATTGCAACAATGATTAGAAATGAGATTAATAAATTCCACTCAGATAATGGAAAATGTTACTGTATCAATTTTCCTAATTAATACAAAATGATAAAACTACCTCAAACTGCGTTGCAGTTGAGTATCAAGAATCCTCATTCCTAGAGACTTATCTTAAGGGAAAAAATGATTTCTGTATTCCAGTTATAGGCTTTGAAATCAGACCCAGGAACATACATTTTTCACTAAGTAATTACTAATTATGCTTGCTTAACTATGAGATGCAATTTACAGAAATTTTAACACATTATTGATGCATTCAATATATGCTGTCTATGAATTTAAATAGTTTTCATCTCTCTATATCATTGAAATATTTTTAGAAACTGTGAACTCACAACCTCACATTGTCTTAGATTTGATAAAAATTTACTTTTAGGACCAAGATATCAGAGTACCATTTTTATTCATGTTTTAGACAAAATATAAAAGTTATGTAATCTTGTAATTTTTTTCTTGTAAACCACTACTCCTTCCCAGACTCACCTAATGAGAAAAAATTAAATATTTCACATTGTGAAAGATAATTTCAAGATGTTTTACTTATTAATACATTTGTGCATTCATTCTATTCAATAATTACATATTAATCAAAGTGTGTCAAACCAGAGTAGATCCCACAATTAGAATAGAGAGCAGGTAGAAGAATTCCTTCTTCAATGTAATTCAAAATTTGGGTTTAAAAAAGACATAAAACAATAAACGGTAAAATAATAAATAATGCAAAATGCTATGAGAGTATTAATAAGTGGATTTTAATCTAAATTATCTCTAAAAACTAAAATACATTCAAGGTTCTACTTGAAGTATGAATGAAAGGTGAGTACATGAAAGAAGAATGATAATGAAAAGAGTTTCCTTGGATAGGGAAGCAGGACACATGGGCTAGGAAGTTAAAGATGGAGCTAGAAAAGTAGGTAGGTTTTAAAGACTGACATAAAAGAGTTATACTTAACAAAAGTTATTCTCAAATTGGAGAAAAGGTTGAACAACAGATGAATCACTATATATTGTTATAGATGATGTCAGACTTAACCGTGCACTGAAAACAACAGTGTGGAAATTGGATATTTTCAGGAGATATGTAAAAGGTAGTATTAATAGGATCAATTGTGTGTGGAGTTTGTGTAAGAGAGGAGTTTCTTAATTTTGAAATAAGGAGTGAATGAAAATTGTTTAAGAACTATAAGTATTATGATAAGAAAAATATAAAACAATTGACAAGATCATAAGACTGCATTAGCCACTACTATACAGAATATGTCCATTTATGGAATATAAACAACAGAGACAAAGAGAAATAAGGCTTCACTTTCCAGAAAAGTAACTTTAAAGTAACCAAGCCTATAGGAAATAAGACTGCTTTTGATGTAGCATTCTATGCAAGAGCTAAGCCAATGAGGAAAAACGCCTACTCCTGACTGTAAAAGAAAGTGTAAGATTCAACAGCAATAATTCTGGAGTAGGATAGTTAGGATGACTTTCGAGACCCAGTTTGGCTTGTTCACATCTTGCATTTGAATAAATAAACAAGGATGAGGACACAGAAATCAGGCCATAATTCAACAGTAAGACTGACATCACTAAGCACAAGGAATAGCCCAACAAAAATATTAACAATAAAAATCACAATTAATACCTAGACAATAAGAATATATGGATTTGAGAATATAAAAATTGAAAATATAGATCATGGGAGTTGGAGAAATAATAATTGGTACAAACATCTACAGTTGTCCCCTGTACCAAAATAAAAGTTTGAGTATGAGTGTTAATATGCTTTTAAGTATAAATCGCCCTTTTGGGTTGGTTGGGGCAATGGGAATAAGGTATGTTTTCTTTGCCCACTTTTCCTCTATCTACCTGCCCTCTTAAAAAACAAAACAAACCCCAAACAAATTTCCTTTGATTCTATGTTACCCTTTAACTATCATCCCATTTTCTGCTAAACATTTACAAAAATTTTCCAAATATTTGTCTATCTTTTTGTTAACAATTTATATCAACATTTTCTCTCATGAATACACTTGAATCTGTATTTTATCCATCTCTCTTCAGAAAATTTGAAGTGTGTTGTTTGGTTCTAGTCAGCCATGGCACTGATGATCCTCTTCATCGATGTCTTTGGTTAGATCCCTATATTCTTTAGACTTCTGTGTATCTGAGTGCCCCAGACATTTGTCATAAAATAGAGGTTCTTTCTTTATTTTTTATGATATCATGAATAAAAAGTGAAAAAATGAATACATTCATAAATGAGCAAACAAACTCAGTGGTAAATTGGAATCGTCGTCGGCAGCCGTCCGTCTCGAGAGACGATGGTGTAGCTTCTTAAGAGTCTATCTGCACCGCCGAGAATGGCTGTGCAGTCCGACTCGGGAGTGACCCGGTATCTGTCTCCTCCCGTGTTGAATCGACATCTTGCGATGACGCTGGAGTGTCCTCTCCAGTGAAGCTGAAGCTACCTAGCCTGGGCAGGGTGATATGGAGGGTCTGCTGTTGCCCATGCAGCAGACCCCCCCTCTCTTCGCAGCTGAAGGGTCCAAGGGAAAGACGGAGTCAATACAGCTTGGCTTCAGGTGCGCCACAGGAGTTGCCGGTGTTGACTACAACGTCAAACCGCCTTAGGGACTCCGGCTCCGGATTTTCTGTCGGGGTTTACTCCCTTAGCCTTTCCCCTGAAGAGGTATGCCGCAAGGCAGCGGAGGTTTTTTGGAGTCAGAGTTTTCCTTCTCTGGAATAGCCCAGCATAAACTGTATTTTACACAAGAAATATAATTTAATTGCTAACATAAACCTATAAAACAAATGTTATTATTATTCATCTTTAAGGTCTACCACTATAATTTTCTATTTGGGTCAGACACATTAGACTGCCTAAATTCTGCTTTAGTCCATTTATACCCATTTTTTATGTTCTCTGTTAAGATACATCTGCAAAAAGCAATGCCAGTTTTAAGCAAGATACTTTTTTTTTGTTAAATCTTTAATTATACTGATAACACAGAGTTAAATTACAGACTGTCATAGGTTATAACATGCTTGAAAGACCAAGTGAAAGTCGAGAAGCGTGAGGCAGAATCATCATGTATAGAAATGAAGTGAACAAAAAAATAAGGTGAGTTTGCCTTTGCTTTCCCTTAGAGAGAGGTATGTGCTATGAAAAGTCATCTGTGAGCTCAGTGATCCAACTCACACATAGTCGCAGTATCATCTTAGAATCTGATCAAATGCAGAAGAATAGTTTTTCCTTTAAGAAAAGGGATGTCAGTCTTTCTCTTACAATAACAACTTTTTTCCCTCCTCGGGAGGTTAAGTCAACTCACATAATAGTAACTCGGCAATTGTACTCAGAACTTGCTGATTCCAGATCCTGGCTCTCTAATCATTACATTGGGGAAAAAAGCTCATAATATACATATCTAAACATCTGAGAGTGTAGATGATATTTATCATAGAGACATTGTTAATCGAGTGAAGGAGAAGATCTAGAATATAATTCTAATGAGTACAATGTTAAAACCAGGTGGAGAGCTTAGAGGAGGAAAGGAGAACCAGAATAGAATTCGTGGTCTGAGGAGCGCGAGGAACACCGAGTGAGCGGTTCTCAGGAGCGTGGGAAAGAGGTTTTTGAGAAAAGTCACTAGCCATGGCAAAGAACAAAACTCAAGATAGATGAAGATTTTAAAGTGTTTCATGGCAAGTACCAGAGTTTTTGTTTTGTTTGGTTACTTGTGTTTTTTTTTTTTTTTGAAAACATAAGAAATATAGAAAAAAATATTGGTTATGGTAGCTATTGGTTAAACAAAACTTTATCGAGTTTAAATCCCTGTCCCCACATACATTAAAATCCAAGTTAAAAGTATTATTTTATCTAAAACGATGCCAGTAGCTGATGTTATCAGAGTTCTTTAATTATTTAATGTATTTATATTAGTATTCTTGTCAGTATTTTAACATATTTTGTAGAAAAAGTTTGAGAATATTTTGATTCAAAACATAACCCACTACTCTTTTTCTACTGTTTCACCAAAATCTGCTTTATTGTTTAGTTATCTTTGAAATTCCAGCACAGAACAATCTGTTTGCTCACTGCATTACAGTCTTAATCTGACAGCACAGCATTACCACCTCTCCAACAGATTCTCTTTTATTTACTTCTATTAAATGCATTACCTTATTATTCTGGAGCTTATCTTAACCTTTTATTACACTTTGCTTGTTTTTATAATTCTCAGGAGTGTAAGCATGTCCACATATGTTTATTTATCAAAATCTGTTCACTTTAATAGAGGGAGAGAGAGATACAGAGACAGAGAGAGAGAAAGAAACAGATTTATTTAGTGCCCCAAATAAATTTGTTCCAAAATAGAATGTTAGGAGATGGTACAAAGGTGCAATGGTCACCAGTTATAGTGGGAAATATTAAAATTTTCCATGGGAGCTGTAGATTGTGTTCCTTTCTAATTATGTTATCCTATTGATTTCTATTGATGTCATCTATAGTAAATGTGTTCTGCAAAAATTATTTACTGCTAGAGTTTGTATCCACACTTTTTATAATAGGTTAAGTATTTAAAATCCAAAAACACTTTAACTCCTACCTCTTTAAATTAAAGAAAAATAAATTAATGTTTGAAGAAGTAAAAATTAATTAGCACCTTTATAAATTTGGTTCCTATTTATATTTTTGTCACCACATTTTTCTCCATTTATTTCAACTTACATCTGAGAAGCATTGCTGTGCAGCGAAGTGAGTATGGAGATTAGGGAGACAGCTGCCACCAATTCTACCTGTGTCATTTTCAGCAATTTTTGTGACCTCTCTGTGCCTCAAGTTTCACAGTTGTAAAACGAAAGTAATATATTTAATTTATAGTGTAGTTAAAAAGCTTACACTAGGTTATTATATACAACTGGGCTCTCAAAATCTTTGATGACTCTTAATGTTACCATTGGTATATTTAGATAATTATTAATAATAAAAGGAGAGCAAATGGAACTAGACATTGAGTTTAATAAACTGGGGAGCATAAGCCTGCTTGCTTCATCAGGAAGCTACAGTTTCACAATGAAGGGGATCTTAGTATTCCTCTGTCAAGTGGATTAACACTCCTCTCTTCTACCCTCTGGTAAGGGATTGTTGATGAGCTCGTAGGGGAGGGAGGTACTTGACCAAGAGAGCTGTCAGTCTAACTAGGTGGTGGACCTAACAAAAGCCTGCAAAAACTTTGGAAGTTCATTGACCAATTTGAAAAAGCTTTTGGTCTTTTCCAAGAGCAACATAATATACTCTAAGGGGGAAAAAGAAGCTCTCCCTCTTTCTCTGTCTCTCTCTCCCCAACCCAGTAACATACTCATCCCATGCACTTGATTGTCCTCCTTCATGGCCATGTGGCCTACAAGCTGCACGGCCCATGGCTGTGAAGACTCCACATGCAGGAAGCAGGAGGGAGACTGAATACCACCCATAGCAATGTACTGCAGCTATAAGCACATGCTAAGCTAGCTAGATGCTAGACTAGAACGTACTTTAATATGGAGCAGACACTCTGGACATTGGCTTTTTCTTTGACTTTGATGAGGACAAGATTGGACATTTTCCATCATGATACAGATGGAGATGGGACACTGGAATGTCAGGAGGGGAATCCCCTCTATTTTATATCAATAAAGTATACCATGGAACCCCATCCTCCCATGCGCGTCTCAGGAAATTCTTTTCTTCGAAGCACACAAGGACTCCATTTCCACCAGTAACAATACAGAGAAACCAAAAAAATGATGCAGAGAGTTTCATGTAATAGAGAAAACAGTGGAGCATTTAGAAATATGAAACTTAACAAAAAGAAAAGAAAACCAGTTAGAGGCAGCCAAGTTAGTCAGAGACTGCATAGTCTAATCCCAGGGGGAAGGGAGACAAGCAGTGAGACCAATGCATTGCTAAATCCTTAAGCTGTGCAGGCAACAAAGCAAAGACGTGAGCAGAAAATGAATGTAAATTAGAGTGACATCTTCAGTGGTATCTTTGTCCTTAAGGTTTTAGACTGCCGAAGGAGTAGGAGCATAGTATACACCCTCAGGTTCTTAACTGAAGGGCAATTGTTATCCTGGGGATACCACAGGGAGACGAAATTTATAAAAACTAAAACAAGGAACAATGTGCCTCATTAATTCATCTTTACTTTTGCCTCTTTTATTGTTGTTCTTTTACAGTTGTCCCAGGTTTTTTAAAAAATAACTTTTGCTGTAAGAATTAAATAATTGCAAATTATTTAGCACAGACTGACAAAATTTGAATAACTTGTTTGTTTTATCATTACTTTCACTTTCATGTACCTTATAAACTACTCAACAATTAAAGGATCTTCTATGGAAAGTCCTTAATATAGTGGTTTTCCTTTTATAAATTATCACTTTAATTTAGTTGAAAGATAGGTTTATTAATAAAAGAGGTGGACATGTAAGTCAGTAGCTTAAATGTGTAAAGTGACATTTTATAAACTTGACAAATAAGTGAATATTTTAGGAAAGTTAAATAGAACAGTTTATAGTAACAGATAACACTGACAACACAATATGATAAAGGACCTATCTAAATGTTTGAGTTAACTAATTTTATCCTCAGCATAAGCCTGTGTAGCCCATACTATTATTATATTCATGTTATAAAGAAACCAAGGTAGACTGATGTGTTATACTATAACAGACTACAGAGTCCAAACTAGATGAAACACACTTTAATTGAAATTAAAATGCAAGTATAAAATATAGAATAATAAAACCAGTATGGCTTCAATGAACTTTACAGTCAAATGAGGAAATATGTTAAATTAAACCTATTTATTTTATCTTTATCTTTATAGATATATACAAGTGTGTGCATTATCTATATGTTTAAATTTATTATATCTATATCTGTTCATAATTATATATATATTTCTAGAAAATGGCTTAAGTGACTTAAAAGTGTTGTGTACAAAGCAATTTATGTTTAAAAATAAATTATCTGTTTTTTCTATATTGCCTTAACCTAGCCAAGCAGATTAAAGAATGATGCAAATGCTTTCATATTCCTCCAGTATGGAGTGAGGCCAATCACCTGTCCTCTTGAATATGACTGGGCTCTGTAGCTACTTTGACTAATAGAACACTGTAGAAATTCTGTTGTACTAACGTCTAGTCAGGCATTATGAAACTAGAAACTTCCACTTCCTCTTTTTCTTCCACTGCATTTTGTCTAAGAAGCTTGTAAATATCTAATTATCTTGCTTAAAGGACTACATAGAGAAATCTTGAGACAAAATAGAAGGGACTGGATCCAACTGAGCCCTACTTCTCACTGTATTAATCCAAGTAAGTGATGCCATGTTGCTGCTCCAGCTGCCAGCTGAATAACACCGGTGAAACCAGTCCTAACCACGAAAGCCCTGACCCAGTTTCTCATCACATATCATGATATATAATGAAATGACTTTTTTTAAGCCACTAAAATTTAAAAATTGTTAGTTATGGATGTGTAGACAATTGGAAGACATAGTCTGGAAAATATTAAGGATGGCAAAGAGCATCCTTGAGGGTATTGATGTATTAGAATAGTAGAGCAATTAAAATAAGAATAGCTATAGCTATGCTTTTGTTTTGTTTTGTTTTGTTTTGTTTGTTTGTTTTGTACATAGAACTGATTATTTAATTTTCAGGTCAGACAAAATGAAACTGTGGGTTCTTTCATTCAAAAATGATTTAAAATTTCAAGAAGATAAAGGTAGGGCATTAAGTTACGCAGGATTCTTCAGAGTGTGGAGCCCTTGTAACTACACAAGTCACATTCCCAGACAGCCTTGCTGTATATAAATGATAAGATATAACATCTGTCCAGAAAGTATCCATCCACACAGCCATATAATATGAAAACATAGAAATGTTTATTGCAGAAGATACAAGATACAGGAAACATTGCACATAAGACAATGATGCCTCAGTCCCTTTCAAAGTAGGCACCTTGGGACCTTGCCATCAGCTGCCCCATCATATTTTCCAGAATCATTGACGGTATGAAATCTCTTCCCTTTCTAAAGTAATTTTAATTTGGGGAAAAGCCTAAAGTTTCAGGGTGTTAAATCTGGGCTGTATGGGGGCTGAATCACATGGGAAATTTGATGTTTCACCAAAAAATTCTGTATGAGACGTGATGCACAAGTGGACACGCTGTCGCGATGAAGCTGCCAATCACCAGTTGTCCACAGCTGCGGTCTCCTGAATCATCCAAATAGTTTCTGTGGAGGAACATTCAAGCTTATGCAAAATCTGATGCAGATTCATTGCTCTACTCTCTCAGTCATTTTGAATGTGACATCCACACCGTATACATGCTCACTGAATGGCATCTACTGCCCCCACTGACTTGTACAGTGAAGTGGTCATTGTTCACGCATGCACATCCCAGTCCACTCTCCTTGGCTGCTAGATTATACCTATGTCATGCAAACTGTTGTCATTATGTTAATGATGGCTGGAATTTTTCTGGACAGACCTTGTATGTGGACTTCAAATTATCCATTAATGTAATCATGTCATGTGATGCACTAGAAACAGTTTAATTATATGTAATTAATGTTAAAATCGCTATTTAGTAGCCAGAAAATAAACATATCAATGAAATTTACCTTTAATTACCATCATTATCTCCTTTATATGCCAATGTGAACTTTAAATTACAGAAGTATGGAAAGAGCCTCCTCTTATAGTTAAGAAAATAAGAATAGAATTCAACTAAAATTGAAAACATGGCAAAGGTCATATTGACCAGACAAGCATTCACTGAAAATGTAAATTATGTTCTCTAGGAGAAAGACATGTAGTTTAAATTGTAGTTCAAACTATCATCTTTGAACAGCTGCAATCCAATTGGCTTTGAAATATAACTTCTTGAATTTAAACTGCATACGGCCATGATGATGTTTAAAGGTGTTTGCTCTTTAAATATTTCATTTTCTTATTTGTTATTCAGTATTTCATGATACTGAATTCAGTACTTCAGAGTGGTGTATTGTGAAAATAAAGGTCTTACAACTTTACCTGCACTAAATGCCATTCTGATTTCATATACTTGTACTTGCTGTGCTGGTTTTCTGTTCAGCATCAGCTTTGACATCCATCCCCTGTATTACTCTGCCAGGCTGTTCTACATGGAGTATTCTGCATGGAGTAAGTTGCAAAACAAACAAAACAAAAATATTTTACAGATATCTGGTTTTTCAGAAACCTCTCTATGGAATTGTTTAGAATGCTATCTATGAGGTTCTGATCGAAGAAAGAGAGAAATATTTGTTAGGAGACATGGGGAAAAATCCAAAAAACCCAACACTGCTTATTCTGCTAAAAGTATATGCACTATCAGCCAAGTAATGAGAGTATTTTAGCACAGATGATGTTCCCCTGAAAATGTTTACTGCTAATTTACTCCAAATAGGTGGATAAGAAGGAACTCATATAAGTAATTTTATATTTTTTGCCTCCTGGTTACATACTTTCTTGTTAAATATATATTTTAATTTACAACCTATATTTTTCTTAAAACAAAATCAAAATTAATGTACAAAAGCTATGTATATTTTGGAAATATTGAAAAACTGAAATACTAAAATAAAGAGAAACACTTATTTCATTAACCATATGTTTCATCAATTACCTGATGTAAATTCTATCAGAACTGCTCTGTGCATATAGGAGTTTATGAATATACTGCTTGAAAACAAAGTATATCTAGCACATAATTTAATGGCTACATATATAAGTGCACCATGTTTATTTAACTATGCTAAATTATTTGATGTTTGGTATTTATATATTATGAACATTTTCATTAATCTAGTTGCAGCTAATCCTTTGCTAAGAAATGCAAGCATATCTTTATTGTCTTTAAAGTGTAAAAATCTGGGGCAAAGGTACGTTTATTGTTTCAGTTTTTGAAACATATTACCAAATTGACCTCCAACATAATTTTAAACTTTTTCTTTGTTTAAACTTTAAGCAAAGTCATTAAAATTAAATACTTGGCATGCAATTTATATCAATATTGTATATTATAATCAGTTTATATAAATATCCTTATTAAACTTTTTAAAAAGCTTTATAAGATAGGTATTATTCTTATTCCAACTTTATAAAACTATTAACACAAAAAGTTTGAACATTTTCCACAGTTATGCTATCAATACATTATAATTGGAAAGTAAGAGGTCTGTGATTTAAATCTATGTAGGCTTAATCAAGAATTATACTCTTATATACTTAGGTATATTTTAAAGTATAAAAATATACTTACAAATAAAATGGAGTTCTGAGTCAAGCAAGTTGATATCTCAGCTACCAAACTCATTGCACATTAGTTTCAGTGATTTAGTGCTCTTACTTCTACTCTAATTCAGCTTCTCTGAGAGAGTAAATATATTGCTACTAGCTTGACATTATGCTAAGTGTCCACATGTCTTTTAGAAGTTTTTCAGTCTAAAGCTTAGGAAAATGTACTTTGATGAAAGATAGATGGTGGAACATTATTTCTAATATGAATAGAATGTTTATTAATGTCAAGTTTAAGTGAGCATTTCTTCTTTTTTGAATGGCACTTACCTCACTAGACTTCCATTATATTGCTTTTTTTTTTTTTTTTTTTAGTGCAAAGATTTTTTTTTTTTTTTAAATTTTGGTTTTTCAATTACAGTTGTCCCCTTTTCCCCTAATTTCTCTCCCCCACCCAACCCACCCCCTCTCCCGCAATCATATCCCTCCCCGTTATCCATGTCCATGAGTCATTTATACATGTTCCTTGACTAAACTCTTCCCTTACTTATCCCCCTTCTCTCCCTCTCCCCTCCCCCCTATTGACTGCTATTCTGCTCTTTGTTCTATTTAGTTCCTTTGTTTGTGTTGTTCTTTAGTTTCCTGTATTAGGTGATATCATATGGTATTTTTCTTTCTTTGCCTGGCTTATTTCACTAAGCATAATTCTCTCTAGTTCCATCCATGTTGTTGCAAATGGCAGGGGTTCCTTCTTTCTTTCTGCTGCATAGTATTCCATTGTGTAAATGTACCACAGTTTTATGATCCACTCATCTACAGATGGGCACTTAGGTTGTTTCCAGCACTTAGCTATTGTAAACAGTGCTGCAATGAACATAGGAGTGCATAAGTTCTTTTGAACTGGTGTTTCAAGATTCTTCGGGTATAATCCTAGTAGTGGAGTTGCTGGTTCAAAAGGCAGTTCCATTTTTAATCTTTTGAGGTAATTCCAAACTGTTCTCCATAGTGGCTGCACCAGTCTGCATTCCCACCAACAGTGCAGTAGGGTTCCCGTTTCTCCACATCCTCGCCAGCACTTGTTGCTTGTTGATTTGTTGATGATGGCCATTCTGACTGGTGTAAAATGGTATCTCATTGTGGTTTTTATTTGCATCTCCCTGATGGCTAATGATGTTGAGCATTTTTTCATGTGTCTATGGACCTTCTGTATGTCATCTTCGGAGAAGTGTTTGTTCAGGTCCCTTGCCCATTTTTTAATTGGGTTGTTTGTTTTCTTGATGTTTAGTCGTATCAGCTCTTTATATATTTTGGAAATCAGTCCCCTGTCTGTGATGTCATTGGCAAATATGTTTTCCCATATGGTTGGTTTCCTTTTCATCTTGCTGATGTTTTCTTTTGCTGAGCAGAAACTCTTCAGTTTGATGTAATCCCATTTATTTATTTTTTCCTTTATTTCTCTTGCTTTAGGAGATGTATCCATGAAGAGATTGTTACGTGAGATTTCTGATATTTTCTTGCCTATGTTTTCCTCTAGGACTTTTATGGTGTCACGGCTTACATTTAAGTCTTTGATCCATCTTGAGTTTATTCTTGTGTGTGGTGTAAGTTGGTGGTCTAGTTTCATTTTTTTGCAGGTCCCTATCCAGTTCTCCCAGCACCATTTGTTAAAAAAGCTCTTCTCACTCCATTTTATGTTCCTTCCTCCTTTATCAAAGATTAGTTGACCATAGAGGCCTGGGTTTATTTCTGGACTCTCTATTCTGTTCCACTGATCTATATGTCTGTTCTTATGCCAGTACCATACTGTTTTGATTACAGTGGCTTTGTAGTATTGTTTGATATCTGGTGTTGTGATTCCTCCTGCTGTGTTCTTCTGTCTCAAGATTGCTTTTGCTATTCGGGGTCTTTTTTGGTTCCATATGAATTTATGGAGTATTTGTTCTAGGTCTGTGAAATATGTCATTGGTATTTTAATAGGGATTGCATTGAATCTGTAAATTGCTTTGGGTAGTATGGCCATTTTGATGATGTTGATTCTTCCCATCCAAGAACATGGTATTTGCTTCCATTTATTTGTTTCTTCCTTAATTTCTTTCTTCAATGTTATGTAATTTTCAGAATACAGGTCTTTTATCTCTTTGGTTAAGTTTACTCCTAGGTACTTTATTTTTCTTGTTGCTATAGTAAATGGTATTTTCTTTTTTGTCTCTGTCTCTGCTATTTTAGTGTTGGTGTACAGAAATGCCTTAGATTTCTGTATATTTATTTTGTACCCTGCGATTTTGCCAAATTCACTTATTATATCGAGTAGTCTTTTAGTGGAGTTTATAGGATTTTCTAGGTATACTATCATGTCATCTGCATATAATGAAAGTTTTACTTCCTCTTTCCCAATTTGGATGCCTTTTATTTCTTTTTCTTGTCTGATTGCTGTGGCTAGGACTTCCAACACTATGTTGAAAAGGAGTGGAGAGAGTGGACAACCTTGTCTAGTTCCTGAGTTCAGGGGGAATGCTTTCAGTTTTTGTCCATTGAGTATGATGTTGGCCTCAGGCTTCTCATATATAGCCTTAATTATGTTAAGATATGCTCCCTTTATTCCCATTTTGCTGAGTGTTTTCATCATAAATGGGTGTTGTACTTTATCAAATGCTTTTTCTGCATCTATTGAAATGATCATGTGATTTTTGTCTTTCATTCTGTTTAGGTGATATATTATATTTATTGATTTGCGAATATTAAACCATCCTTGCATCCCTGGAATGAAGCCCACTTGATCATGATATATGATCTTTTTGATGTATTGCTGGATCCTGTTTGCCAATATTTTATTGAGGATTTTAGCATCGATGTTCATCAGTGATATTGGCCTGTAGTTTTCTTTCTTTGTTGTGTCTTGACCTGGTTTGGGGATTAGGATAATACTGGCTTCATAGAAAGAGTTTGGGATTTTCCCCTCTTTTTGGATTTTTTGGAACAGTTTGAGGAGGATAGGAGTTAGTTCTTCCCTGAATGTTTTGTAGAATTCGCCTGTGAAGCCATCCGGTCCAGGGCTTTTGTGTGTCGGGAGATTTTGGATTACTGTTTCAATTTCCTTCTTTGTTATTGGTCTGTTGAGACTTTCCACTTCTTCTTGATTCAGTTTTGGAAGGTTGTATGTTTCTAGAAATTTGTCCATTTCTTCTAGATTGTCAAATTTCTTGTCATACAGTTGTCTGAAGTAATTTCTAACTATCATTTGTATTTCTGAGGTATCAGTCGTGATTTCTCCTCTTTCATTTCTGATTTTGTTTATTTGTGTCTTCTCTCTTTTTTTCTTGATTAGACTGGCTAGAGGCTTGTCGATTTTGTCGATTTTTTCGAAGAACCAGCTCCTAGTTTTGTTGATCTTTTGGATTGTTTGTTTAGTCTCTATGTCATTTAGTTCTGCTCTGATCTTGATGATTTCATTCCTTCTTCTTGCCCTAGGCTTTGTTTGTCGTTGTTGTTCTAGTTCTTGTAGCATTATGGTTAGGTTTTTTATTTGAGATTCTTCTAGCCTTTTCAGATATGCCTGTATTGCTATAAACTTCCCTCTCAGGACTGCTTTTGCTGTGTCCCACAGGTTTTGGGTTGTTGTGTGCTCATTATCATTAGTTTCTAGAAATTTCTTGATTTCTTCTTTGATGTCATTGTTAACCCATTCATTATTTAATAGCATGTTATTCAATCTCCATGAGTTTGGGTGTCTTTGATTTTTTTTTTTTCTGAGGTTGATTTCTAGTTTCAAGGCATTGTGATCTGAAAAGATGCTTGATATGATTTCAATTTTCTTGAATTTGTTGAGGCTTGTTTTGTGACCTATCATATGGTCTATCTTTGAAAATGTCCCATGTGCACTTGAAAAGAATGTATATTTTGCTTCTTTGGGGTGAAAAGTTCTATATATGTCAGTTAGATCCATGTGGTTTAGTGTGTTGTTCAATGCCTGTACATCCTTGGTGTTTCTTTGCTTTGATGATCTGTCTATTGTTGATAATGGAGTGTTGAAGTCCCCTACTATGAGTGTGTTGTTGTTGATATCCTTTTTGTGGTCTTCTAGTATTTGCTTTATGTATTTGGGTGCTCCTATGTTGGGTGCATATATGTTTATCAAAGTCATATCTTCTTGATGGATTGTTCCTTTAAGTATTATGAAATGTCCTTCTTTGTCTCTTTTTATTGTCCTTGCTTTGAAATTCGTTTTGTCTGATATGAGGACTGCTACCCTGGCTTTTTTTTCCGGTCCGTTTGCTTGGAATATTTTTTTATATCCCTTTACTTTCAGTCTGTGTAAATCTTTTGTTTTGAGGTGTGTTTCTTGTAGACAGCAAATATGTGGATCCTGTTTTCTTATCCATTCCGTTACCCTATGTCTTTTAATTGGAGCATTTAATCCATTTACATTTAAGGTTATTATTGACGTGTATTTATTCATTTCCCTTTGTACCTCTGTTCCTCTCCTCTCTTGTTTTTTCCTTCTTTTTTCTTAGAACACTCCCTTTAGCATCTCTTGCAATGTTGGTTTGGTGGAGATGTATTCTTTCAGTCTTCCTTTGTCTGAGAAACTCCTTATTTCACCTTCTATTTTGAATGAGAGTCTTGCTGGGTAGAGTATTCTTGGTTGTAGGCCTTTGTTTTTCATTGCTTGAAATATTTTTGACCATTCCCTTAAAGAAAGAAAGAAAGAAAAAAGAGAGAGAAAAAAAATATTGAAAAAAAAAATATATATACCCCCCAAAAAAACCCCAGGAAAAGAATAAAGAAAGAAGGAAAGAAAAAGAATGATTAAGAAGAAAGAAAGAACAAGGGAGAAAAATTTTGGGAGAAAAAATTTGGAAAAAAAAATTTTTTAAAAAAGCGATGTTTTTACTCCGTTTTAGCCTTGGTGTGTTGCCTTCTTTTTCTGGGTCCGCAGCTGGTCTAGTGTGGCAGGTCAGAGGTTCTTGTTTTTTGCAGGACTGGTGTGCGCCCCGGGTTGCCGCTATGGTGCGCGCCCACGGTTGCCGGCACGGTGCGCTCCCTTGCTGCCCGCTGGAGTCAGTTGAGGTGCCCTTGCGCTCGAGCCCTTGCGCGCGAGCCCCTGCGCGCTCAGGCGGCCCAAGAGTTTGCCCCGCGGTTGGAGCCCACTGCTGCCGGGCCGCAGTGGTTCCCTGTTTGCGCCGAGGTGTCCCTGCGCGCGACCCTGCCCGCGCGGGCGGCCCGAGCGCTTTCCCCGGGATTGGCTCCTGCTGTTGCTGGGCTGCGGCAGTTCCGCGTTTGCGCCGAGGAATCCCTGCGCGCGTCCCTGCACTCGCGGGGGGCCCGAGAGCTTTCCCCGGGATTGGCGCCCCCTGACCCCGGGCTGAGGTGATTTCGCGCTCGCGCGCCGCCCCGTGCCCTCAGTCCCGCTGAGCCGAGCACCGGGAGTTGGTCTCTGGCCTCTTAGGGCAGGGCCGGGGACACTTGTGCTCAGTGGAAGCGAGCGTCCGTGGGTCGCCGCCTCCCGCTGTTCCCGTGCTGCAGCTGCCCACCTTCCCTCACCCATCTGGGCGGGCACAAACAGAGCCTGCGCTAGTGGTCTGCTTTCCTGCCTGGGGCCCTGCGCCCACGAGAGCTGTCTAGGGGTGTCTGTGCACAGTTCTCTGCCTGTTCAGTGGGCCCTCCCTGTGCCCGTAGGGGCACTGATCTTATGTCCGTTGGGGAGTGTCCGAGGGACACCTGGACTCACGGCCCCACGCACCTGGGCCAGTGAGTGAGAGCACTTCCCTATGCGCGCCCCCGCGACCCAAGGGTAGGGTTGGGGAGTTGATGAGCGCGCCTCTGCGCCTGGCCTCCTCCAGAACGGCCTACCACCCCCAAACTTTCCTCCCCTCTCCACCGTCCACTAGAGAAAAATATAAAGGAGAATTATGTTCTCACTTGCCCGGCAGCACGCTGTCTCCTGTCCTTCAGCGCCAATGCCACTTGGTCGAGTCCCGTCTCTGCCAGCGGGCAGAGATCTGCTCTCCGCCTGACTCCTCTCCGGGCAGCCTGTGGTCACCAAAAATCCTTTGTGTGCTTCCCGCCGCAGCTCGGGCAGCCGCCCCAGTCAGGAATCCCGTTTCGTCCCCTTTTTCTCCGCTATCCTCACTAAACAGGTTGTTCCCAGATGGATTTTCTCTAATCCAGCAGTGCCTTGGCTCAACTCCCACCAATGTCCAGCTGCTCACTGAGATGTTCTGTCTGCAATTAGCCCAAACTGCAGACGGGTCTCCGGAGCCTAAAACCGCAACCTCTCCTCACTCCTCCGCCATCTTACCTCTATATTGCTTTTTATCTATGATTCTGCACTACACTGAAAGCTACTTAATGCTTAGAACAACTTGTGCTGATCTTTGGATTCCCAGTAGTTGGCAGACTGACTGTTACTTATTCATTTTTTTAAATTATGGATTCAATAAAATTTAGCATATATTACTTGACTATAATTACACACTATTGAAATTTACAAGAAAGTAATATATACAGACTTTTAAAAATATAAAATAAACACCAAATTAAAAAATTACAAGAGTCATGAAAAGTAAGTTAAATAAGATGATACACAATTTGTTAAGTGACGTATGAAAACAAATATTGCATCTCAGTAGTTATCAAGGTACATTAAAAGAAAAATAAGAAAATATGTTTTTTTGCTTTGAAGTCTATAAATGACTCTACAACAAGACCACATTTGGTTGGTTTAGTGTTGAAAACTGACCTACACTGAGAAAATAAATCCCTGCTTAAAAATATTGGGATATTAGGCACTTAATCTCTTTTTTAAAATAGATTTCTAAATCTTTAAGATGTAAAGTTTAAAACTGTTGGTAGTCATTAAGCAGCCATGTGGAGGAAGCTAGGTTATATTGTGAAAATATACATCACTGCCATAAAGAAAGCGAAAATGAGAGAACTGGGAAGAAGTTCCCATACTTGATTTGTTGGTTCTAGACTTTTCAGATCCAATAGTAAAGTTTGCTCTTCTATACCTACATTGGATTCCCTGTACTCTAGTCTTTTTTTTAAAGCTGTATTATTAGTCATTTCCTTTCTCACAATTTTGTTCTAAAAGTTAATGAAATGAAACAGTTTTTATTATATCACTGAAAAAATACAAACTTCTGCTCTACTATATATTTTTAAATTATTTTTCTTCTACAGTTGTCCCATTTCTTCCCCCATTGCTCTTCCCTGCTCCACCCACCTCCTCCTCTCCCACAGTCTATCCCCAACCTGTTGTTCAGGTCCATGGGTCATTCATACTAGTTCCTTGACCAGACCCTTCTCCTTCTTTCCCCCATGCTCTTCTAGATTTTTGATAGAAAGTTAATATCTCTGAGACCAGAGACAAAATATATTATTACGGATCTTAAAGATAAGTTCTTAAATTGATATTTAATGAGAAGCAAGCTTGGCACAAAAAGTTAGTGGATAACATCAGAAAAAATAAAATTTTCCCAAGATACTTTTGAATATTTTGCTCTGGCAATAAATAAATATCAATGTAACAATTGCATATTGTCTCTTTTTACAAAGCTTTGCAGTTATTTATATCTGTATTTTCAGAATCTTATATGTAAGAATAAAGTTGTTTGGCTATTTTTTTTTTT
This sequence comes from Furipterus horrens, assembly GCF_987537825.1. Lineage (NCBI taxonomy): Eukaryota > Metazoa > Chordata > Mammalia > Chiroptera > Furipteridae > Furipterus > Furipterus horrens. The sequence goes on from NW_028327172.1 coordinate 178,757,422, forward strand.
TTTTGCATCCTAGAATTCATAGAAATGAATTCTGCTTTAAAGAAGAAAATAAACATGGTGGACGTGAAAGGGGATGGTGGGGTCCAGACATGTGTTTGTTTATTTCTCTTCATATGGCTGCCATAGGTGCATGTTTGTGTGCTAATGGGGGTGAATGTGTAAAGGGAAAGGATTATAGATATGTGCAAAGAGAGTCAAATTGTTTGGGGCACTGCCAGTAGTTAATAAGGATGAGATCCAGTGGACAAGAGGATATTATCTACTGAACAAGACAGAAGCATGAATGATCCATCCATAAGAACAAGAAGGAGGGAAGAATATTGGGTACAGGTACTAGTTGCATATATATTGGGTGGTGGGGAACTGAGATGTTCTCAGTAAAACAAGAACTGAAGTCACTATAAAAAAAAAAATGGAAGCACCTCTCTATTTACTAGAGATGCTGCTCAATTCATGGTTGTTCAAGATAGCCAGTTAGATTTTGAAATTTATACATAAATAAATAAATAAATATAAAATAAAGTTTTGTTTTAATATAAAGTAGGTGTGTGTAATATGTCAATAAAGTTTTAATTGATAGAATGGGAAATGGTATTACCATTAAAATTAGAATTTTATTCACTTTATAAAGCAAGCCATATATTTCTATTGTTTGAATGAAAATAAAATATAATAGCTATAAATAACATCATAAATATTACAGTTTAATAGCAAAGAATATATGATATATGAATATTTTTCCTAAGGAAAGGCCATTTAAAAACTGTAAGGAAAAGGGAAATACTACTATAAGTATGTGCATATCACATAAATTATGTTAATGAAAAACCACCAAGAAATGTGAAATATTATACTTAATATCACTAATAAACAAAAACATTTTAGATTAAATAGAATAATCACATTTTTAATCATCAATAATCTTTTAATAAATTACTTGGGTCATAGCATGCAAACACAGGAAAACTCAAGAATTGCTGCTCGCCAATTAAACTTAAGGGAAAGATTCTGAAATTTTAATATTAACATTCAAACTTTGGGATTCAGTGAATTCATTTTTGGATTTGAATCTAAGGAAGTAATCTGAGATATAAACTACTACTTACTTTTGAGGAAATCTATAGCACTTTTTACAATTGTGAGTTAATAGAAAAATAAATGTTTGACAATAGAATTCACATTAAACAATTTTAAACCAATATATTAGAATATTCTACAGTTTAAAATATTAAATAATATGGGGAAATACAGTATGTTATGGACTGATTCATACTTCTCTCCCATTCATGTGCTGAAGTCCTAACCCCCAATAGATATCAGGATGTAACTATATTTGGAGATATTGCCTTTAAAAAGGTAATTAAAGTTAAGTGAGTTCATAGCGGTAGGCCCTAATCTAATATGACTCCTTATAAAAAGAGGAAGAGACACTCAGGATATGTCAGCACAAAGGGAAAGCCATGTGAGGACACCATGAGAAGGCAGCTACTTTCAAACAAAAGAGGGAGAGAGCCCTCAGGAGAAAATAAATCTGACAGATCTTCATCTTGGACTTCTAGCTTTCAGAACTGTAAGAAAATTAATTCCACTGTTTGAGCCACCCAGTTGGTGTTATTTTGTTATGGTAACTCGAACAAACAAATACACAGTTACCTGTTAAATTTTAAAATGTTAACTAGATCAATAGTATGACCATAATTTTTATAATACATTAGTTATTTTCAACTAGTTATCTTATATCTAGGTTGATGTATAGATTACTGAATGGAAAAAAGCAAGGAAGGAAAGAAAGAAGAGAGAAAAGGGAAAAAAGGATAAGTAAATAGATTTATAAACTATATATCAAGATAGGAAGAATTAGAGATAAGTTATAAATTTTTCTTCAAATATAGTGTCAATGATATTGATACATAATATATAAAATCACTTTAAGGACAAAATATATCTTTCCTCTGACATAATTCCTTTTGTTTTAGTAATGTCAATCTCCACTCCTCCTCGCTTTTGTATATGTATGAAGCACTTAAGGGCAGATCACTATGATGGCAAAATGTACCAAGGCGATGTTTTCATTAAGATCAACTAGATGATATCTGAAAATACTGAAATATTTATCGTTATGTGATGTTAGTAGTAAGTGAGAATTGTATTCATAATATAAGACCTAAATATATCTTCTTACATTACATTTTGGTTGGAGTGAAATAGTCTCATCAAGAGCATTTCCATTCCATTTCATAATCTTCACTTAGTTCAGATTTATTATAATGTCAGGTAGCTCTAAAATATTTGCCTAAGAAAGCATGAGTTTTTGTGTGTTCATGCATTACAGTATAGTGTGTTTTTTCATCAGATTAAATTGAATGGTTCTATGTTCACTTGGTTACTTAATAGAGGTGGGTTGCTGCTCAGCATTCAGTGAAAATATGCAATGTACAAAGCATTTCTGGGTTGCACGTCTTTTGCAACCTCTATTCTGACATTTATATTAGCTTTCAGGCAGCTTTGACATATAATAGCAGGCACATATTAAAGCACCAAAACTGCTAGAAAACAAAAAAGAAATATGTCATTTCGAAGTTAAAATTTATGTTTGGCATTGTTGATTATCCCTTTAAGGGAGAGATCTGGGGGAAAAAAAAAACAAGGAAATAAAGTGAAGATCAGCAAGTTATTAGATCTACATGTTAGTCTTAGAATGTTATTAATGAGTAAACATCATTGCCTTCTAGGAGAGCGGTCCAATAATTGAATCAGATCTAAGTCACTTGCCAGAGACAGGTCATGATTACAGGACTACTAATTAAGAGAAGGATTAATACTCATGTGAAAATATCTAGAAATATCTCTATGAAGGTGATGTCAATAGTCTGGTAAGTGTATGAAAAAACTTTCAAATATATGTGTTGTTGATGACCCTGTTTTCTCTGTGAGAATATAATTAGGAAGACTTTTTAGCTTTCACTGAGATTTGTGTCATTTAAAAAAAATGAAAAAAAATTTTTTTCTTGTATTTTGAAAAATCTCTGTTATTAACTTGAAGTTGTCCACTTTATTTTTCATCCTAATTTACTTTTAACAAATATAAAATATATAGGGAAAGCAATCACTAAAATAACCAAATTGTATTTAATTTTAAATTGAGAAACATTTTTTTGAATTATAATAAAGTAAGCTCCATAGCTTCATCTAAAATTGCTTTTGCAAAAGTAGAACCACCTTCAAAAATGTATATTGAAGATGTGGTACCTAACAGTCCCATTATTCTAAAGCATTGTTTTATGATGTGCCTGTATTTAATAATAGTTCTTTGGAGGCTCATAACCCTTTTTGTGATTTACTGTGGTTATCCCTTGCACCACCCTTGCATGATATTAATTAAGAACTGGGGAGACAGTGTTATAAAAATGAAAAGTTTTCTCTGTCATCGGGAAAATAAAGCACTGGGTAAGTTCTTTGTTCATCAACGTTTGGTGATGTTTCAAATACTTGTCTCAAGGCTAACATTTTATATACCCATGGCTTGAAGGAGTAGAGCAGATAAAGTAAAGTTTGCAAGTTCAATAGTTGACTTGGGTATGTAATCATGTGTTTCTGTCCATTTGAATTAAATGTGCTTAAAAACCTGAATGTGGTTTGTGTATCCTGTTAAGCCCAGAATTGAAATAAACAGCACGGACCTAGCAAAACACCACGCTAGATGTTAATCTACTAAATAGTCCATTAGTATCTGTCATGTAGGATTAACTGAGTGTTTTTATGTTCCTCATGTTTTTAAGCACACTGACTTACAGATGGGTTTAGAGACGGATTAAATGCTTCTTCTTAAACTAAATCCCAGAAAGCATCCATCTAGAGAATTTTATATATTAAAAGTGTTTTTCTCCACATTAAGCCCCATAAAGTGGGCTTTTCCATGACAATCATTACCTAGAATGAAGTAGCTGGTTTAAAGTTTTTAGCTTTCTACTATTTAAGAAATGAAAAAAACAATATAAGAAGTCATTTACAATATTTTAGTGATTAACTTTTATTACTGATTAATATTGCTTTTATATGTTTCTTAGCATTTAAACTTCTTAATGCCCCAACTGAAACACTTTTCATTGAATCTTATGTTGCTTTTAAAATTTCAAAAGCAAAACAAGGATTTTATATCAGTTCATATTAAACCAATGTATCTTTCTCTTCTACCCTTATGTTTTCTACTCCCAAGGTAATCAATGTTAACAGTTTGGAGTGTAATTCTCTACTTTTCCTATGTGTATAGAAAAGTCAGACATGCATATAACACATATATTGGTTTTATTTTATTTACAATTTTAAAAATGGGATCAAACTATACATAATATCATATAAACTTTTATAATTAATACATTTAATTTTAAGAGTGTATATTAATTCATAATTTATTATGAATATATTTTCTATTGTTATACTATTATACTTATAAGAATACTATAAAATAAAAAATACATGCATTTTTGTGTATATATATTCATATTTCTATTTACTACTGTAGATTTTATTAACCAGGTAATGATTACTTGGTCAAAAATATGTACATTTTTAATAGATACTGTCAAAATTTTCAAATTTACTGAGGCAACCTGCATTTCTACAGAAATTGTATGGGAAACTTCATGTCTTCAAATATACTATGGTACAGGAAATATGAAAAAATATTTTGTGTTCTTTAAAAAGCTGAAATTGGTATGGTAAAATGGAATTTATTTTAGTTATAAATTAAGAAAGAATTTTAGAAAAAATATCATAGCTCAGACAATTCTTCACTTTACAAAGAATTTTATCAGACAATTTAGTTGTGTTCTAGGAACCCATCTGTATCAGTGTACCAGTTGTTGTTGTTGTAAGAGGCGATGTTGGGCTTCAGTGGATTTTTTCTAAGACTCTTTCAATGCCTTTGCCCATTTCAGAATGGGTGATTTATGAGTGCACAACTCCCTACACTGAGTTGAGGGCATGACCCCATGCCCTACTCTCCCTATCCACTGAATCTCACCCCGAGTGACTTTCTTTGTTTCCCTGGATGAAAAAAGTTCCCAAAGGGAAACATTTTGCTGAGGTAGAAGAGGCGAAACAAAAAAAATGCAGAAGCACTAAAAGGTATCAAAATTGATATGTTCAAAAATCGTTTTGAGCAGTGGGAAAAAAAATCTCAATAGGTGTATTGTGTCAAATGGAGAGTACTTTGAAGGTGCCTGAGGCTTAACCATGTAAGAATACATTTTTATAAATAAATTAAAGATTTTGGGGGTCCCTCATAAAACTCATATAAAGTAAAAAATTGAAACAAAAGTGTTGATATGTATGTTATTACCATCTAATAAGATATACACATAACAGGATAGATGACATTTAAAACAAAAAAGCACAAAGTTATGTATGCTAGAATACAAACCTGTTAGTCAATGTTACTAGGATAGATAATTCTAGGAGCAGCTTTGTTGATGCCAATTACTTTATTGAATGTACTTGTGAGACAGATTTTATAATTTTTCTTTAAAATTCTACTAGATGGTTTGATTATAGAGCAGTTTGATTATAATTATAGAACTGTGGACAGGAAAATTCAGACAAAGGTCGTCAAAGTTACAATTAGAAGCTAATTGTATTTGACATTACATTGAAGCCAATAAAGATAATTATTGCCTTTAAAAGGACATCAAAATCATTCAATCTCTGAGATTTTAAATGCACGGTTTTCAAATTTGAATATTTTGATAATTTTTTTCTGGATTTGAAAGAAACAAAAAATCTTCACCTGAGAACAATCTTAGAGAGAAAGGGAAAGAGAGAGGGGAAGAAACAGCAATGTGAGAGGGCAACATCAATTGGCTGCCTTCCATATGTGCTCTGACCAGGGACTGAGCCCACAACTTAGATGTGTGTGCCCTGACAGGGAATCAAACTCACAGCCTTTTGGTGAATTCAGTGATGTTCCAAATAACTAAGCCACTTGGCCAGGGAAAAGTTCTTTTTTTAATTAACATGCCTAGTATTATAGAAACATATCTGCTTGTTTAAGGATACTAAAACTATACCAACTATTTTATAAAATTTCAGGTTAATAAAAACCTAATAGCCACTGAGATACAAACATTCATTTCTCTACTAAAGCCTAACTGAATTTGACAGAGTTTTGTCTTGATACTAATCTTGCATGCTGTGTTATGTTTATTCTAGAATAGTTAGATGTTATGATGATTTAAAGAAAATTGTCTTTATATGTTTGCTATCAATATGAAATGCTACTTTTTCTAAAAATGAGATCTTTAAAATACCAATTAAAATTAACTTAAATGATATGAGTAAGATATTATGACATTTCTGGGTATGCTAGTAGTTGAGCAGAGATGTTTATCCAGATCCAAGCTGAAATAATAAACATACAGTAAAAATATAAGCCAGAAGGAAGAAGTCCATGTCACTTTTAGAAATTTCAGATAGATGTCATTCAAAGATGCTCCTGTTAAAAAAAGAGAGAGCTGAAACCATAAAGAAGGAAGTATTGAAAAATAAATAATTTCTTTTTCATTCTATAAAAGTGATTCAATGTCAAATGAAACAAGTTTAGATAGGTATACAACTTCTCTAAATTATTTAAAAGGACCAACAATAGAACACAGGACAAACTCTATGAAGGCTTTTGAATATGTTAGAATAATTTTCAACAATGTGTAGCAATGTATTGGAAAAGATTTGTGCTCAAAGATGTAAAAGCCAAGCAAAGATCACCTACACATAGCATTCATACAGTAAGGTTGTTCCTAGATGTGTTAAAGCTTGTTTCTTAATATAGGAAGCAGAATTGCAAAGCAAGTCAGATAAACCTGATCCAATACTTGCATGACTAGCATGAGGTAAAATGAATATTAGTGTATGTATTCTTACTACTGAGCTATTATAATGACCTCATCATTATTCAAGGCCTAAGCTCAGCTTCTATAAAAGACCACATCAGACTTACAAATATTTGTTTCCTTCACTTAAGGTTTAGGTAAACAATTAGCAAACACCGGGGTGCTAAATTGCTTATGTCTTATGGCTTGTCTATCTTAAACATGTGGTGTCCATTAAATTATCCATAGCAAATATTCTTAACCCACCATTAGTCCAGCAAGCAGAAAGGAACAAGCCAAGACAAAATAAAACCCAGAAATTATGCATATCACTTTTTGAAATTGTATTTATTGTGGTAAGAAGATTTAACATGAGATCTACCATCTTATCAACTTTTAAGTGCACATGTGTTATTATTGAATGCCTATGGTGTTGTACAACAGATCTCTAGGCTCACTCATCATACTTAACTGAAACTATATCAATGTGCCCATGTCACTTTTGCACACATTCCATTGGCCAAAATTTGACCCAAGGGTCACAATTGCTGCAAAGGAGGTTGTAAATGAATTAGGGGAGGTGGGGAGGTAAGGAGGTAGGAAGAGAATGGTAATGGACCCATGTGACAAGGATTATGGAGTAAGCCACCTGGGATCAACACTTACCAGCTGTTTGATTTGGGGGAAACTCACTTGACCTCTCTCTGTTTCAGTTTCATGATATACAAAATGTGAATTATAAGAGTCCCTACCTTATAGGATTGTTAAAAGAATTATATGGAGATCTCTGCCACAATCCTATTAGAACAAAAATAACAAATAAAAAATAAATTTAAGTGTTAGGGTTTTTGATGTTGTTTAGAATATACCAGAAATCACAGACAACTTTATGCTGTTATTAAGATAGAGTGATTCAGATGATACAACCCACATACACATACAGTTACACACACACACAGACACTCATCATTCTTTTGATTGAATCTTAGTGAAAACCAGCCAATGAAGTAATAGTCTTATTATTTAAGACTTATTATGTTTGTCTTCAGTAAACAAACCATAGGCAGAGGGAGACAATGAACAATAAGAAGAACATGTTTTGGACTGTATGGTGCATCTTTTAGCCATTTAGATCACACTTTGAAATCTAAATGTGTGCCTCTTTTATCCTCCAATAGGAAAATGCAAATGAACAACAACAACAACAGAGCCAATGTTATTTAACTCACACTCAGAGAGAAGTTTTTAACACAGCAACCATGGTCTTAGCAACCTGAAGAGAATTGTCCATACTACCACAGTGTGATGCTGTTCTTGAGTCTCTTTAATAAGAGCACTAAACCCATTCAGGAGGTCTCCACTCCATGACCTAGTCATCTCCCAAAGCTCCCACCTCCTAATGTCACTGCACCGGGGGTCAGAATTTGAACATATTAATTTTAGAGAGAAACACATTCTATCCATAGCACTTCTTTTCTTCCACCCTTCTCTTCCTCCCCTCCCTCCTCTCTCCTCCATGTCTACCTCTCACTCTCCTTTTCTCTGATGCTCAGGTCCTCTCTTCCTTTGTGTAACCAAACTTCATGAACCATGTATCTATAATTACAGTCTTCATTTTCCTTGTGTGGTTTGTGATTCTAGATTATACTCATGCTAACCAGAGTTTAATTTTAGGAATTCTGACAGGCATACTTTAAGGCTTTATCTTTCCAGAGTAGATTCGTTTTTCCTTTAGCTAGCTATCGATTTAAACTCCACAATTCTTAATTTAATTCCATGGATGTATCCTGACCTCATGGCTAGTATATTTTCAAACCTTATACTTACTTCTATATTGTCTGTGATTAGATCTCTTTGAAATAGCATCTGTTTTATTCTTTCTGACCTAAAAAAGTTGTATGGATATTTTACATAGATAACACATAGTTAAGATTGAGTTACAGTATTTTATGAAAACATATGAATATGCACATAAAAAAGGACAAGTATAATCTGTGTGCATGTGTGTATGTCTGTATATGTATGATTTAAAAAGTCTTAATATGTTTTTGTTACATAAAGTAATCTTTTAATTGAAGTAAAAACAATGAGTTAAAAACAAATTAATAAAATATTTTTTACATGAACTTGAATTTTGGTTATTATAATACATGGTCATTTCTTAAATTCTAAATTTCAGTTACACTGTATCAGAACTAGAAATTTCAATTACTCATATAAATTAAGGAGAAAAATTAAGGCTTTATGAAACTAAAGATACAATATTCATGAAGGACTGTTTCCTTATCAGATATCAAGTGCCTTTTTGTGTCATAACTTTACTTTTAGAATATTTGTCACTGAAAAATTGTCAAATAGTGTTGGTATTAAACTGTGATCAATGAAAACTACTTTTCCCCTTTGAACTAGAAATTTTATAATAATTGAGTTTTTGTGAGATTGCTAGTATATTTCAACAGTATTTGAAACAAAATTTTGCAGGTAACAAACATTTTTATGCTCTTCGAAAACTTTTTATTCCAAGAATAATAAATATGTAAGTCAAATTCCTCTAGACCTTATCAGTTTGAGGTAGAAACAAGGTCACAATAATGTTAATATTCAGCTGAAGGTGTAGTAATGGAGTTCTATCAACATGAACAATGAAGATAATTAAGCTTTGCAGCTACAGATGTTGAGAAAGTTGTCAGAGCACATTTCCCTTAAACAAGGAGTTACAACCAGATGGTCATAGCTGAAGAGATACAGTATCCTTGAGGCAAGATGTTATTAGTTGAAGTGAATTGAGAATTTCCCAGAAATTGTCATGTCAACTTTTGCTGAAAATATAGGTAAACCTTACTGAATATGAGGCAGGACACAGGTGGCCAATCAAGATAGGCACCAGCAGGTTAGCAGAACAGGATCTTGGGTGTTCTATCTGTGCCAGACATAAATGCTTAATTTGTTGTACTGAAAGGTAGTGAGGTGCACCAGGGCTTGGAAGGAGAGGGTGGTGAAAGTAAGTCAACTACTGGAAAAGCTGAATACATGCACTATATTTAAGCTGGGGTAGTGGGGAATGTTCCAATATTTTAACACATTATATAGCCTTTCCAGGGCTTACCAGCTAAATATATGTGACTGTAAAAGCTTAACTATCTATGGAAGAACATGTATGCAACAGATAAATGGTTGCTTCTGGGAAAAGTCAGTAGCTGGGAGACAGAGTTGGAAAATAATATTACCTTTGAAGTCTGGAAAATTTTAAAGACATTTATATTACCTATTCAAAACTAAATAACTTTAAAATAAAATACAGTAAAATCCCTGACCTTCTACAAATTAATGTAGAACAAGGTCTCCTAGACTTTGCAAATAAATATCTTGTTGAAGTCAAAATATTTACTCTCTTATTAAACTGGTAATAGATTTTTTATTTTGTCTTCATTGATAGACAATATTAATGTATATTTAGACTCTTTTAAAATGTATTATAATTAATATATGTATTATTATATGATGTATTATTAATTTAGTATTTTCAAAACACTACTCCATCCTTTTCACTCTTAGTCCCTCATAATAAATGCTATAGCAATAGTAAAACAAATATTACTGTTTAATTTTGATGTACTCTCACTTATATAATGTCACACTAATTTTTATTCCATAAACTTTAACATTCACATTTCAGTTTGAGGAAAAAAATTAAATAATCTTAAACATACATAAAATCCCTATTATGAGAAGTGATGTTTAACATTTGATTTATTTAAAAAAAAAACTATGTTTCACATGTGATTTAATTTTCTTATAGTTTAGCTGCTCTATATGTAAAGTAGAATTGATGGATTTGATTACTCGCTTTTTACCAATAATGGGCAATAAATCTAAATCCCAGCTTAGATATACTTCTATTTTTAGGCATGCACCTCTGAGTGCAAGGCAAATGCTAAAAAATATGAATATGATACACCTAAGGAAGGGTCACCTCCCAACAAGGATGTCACCATTAAAAACCATGGTCACCATAGAAACTAAACGATAATTACCTTTTAATGTGCTAGAACTGTAAAACATTCTGATATTGTTGTCATGTACAAAACTAGTGTAGAGGGAAAATACAGTAGAAGCAGAGAACAATGACATACACTTTCCAAGTAATTATTATATAGTGCTTCCATGCACTCAGTCACCAACAAAAACTCACATTTGTCTAAAATCTGATAGCATATAAAGTGCCTCATTATAATACAGTTTCCCAAATATGCAAAAGCAGAGAAACACAAACTGAGCGATCTTTTTTAAAAAAATGCCTTGACTCTTAAAAAATTTGGTATGACATAATTTTTTATATGAAGGAGAAAAAAACCTATATTAAAGAAGAGCAAGGGCACATAATGATTAAATGCAATTCATGACCCTTGATTGGATGTTAGATCAGAAAACATATAGGCAAAAGAAACTTGTAAAGAACATTTAGAAATAATTGTGGAATATTTAAGAAGGATTATACATTAAGTAATAGTATTAAATAACATTAAATTTCAAGTGGGTGATAACTCTAACAATATATATACAGTATAGCTTATGATGTATGTAACATATGGATAAATCAATTCAATTATGAGAAATGCCCTTTTCTCTTATGGGATATATTTTGAGGTATTTGAAAGTGAACTGTCATGCTTACATAGCTATGTATCAAATCAAGCAAAAAAAAAAAAAGTGTGTGTGTGTAGTGAGAGGTATACTATTAAGAGAACATAATGAGTAAGAACGCCAAGTATAAATATAGGTAAAGGGAATACCAATGTTCATTATACTGCACTTTCTACTATTCTGTGAGTTCAAAATTTTTCAAAATAAATGTTGAGCAATAGATTTCCCCTTAAAATTATGTGATGCTTTTGTATATTTATATTTCCTTTTTGCTGGTGTACTCAATAAAATTATGTGCCATTCTTTGTTATTAAATGGCTCTGTGATGTGTTAATTTGACAGGATGTGTTACTTTGTACTAAATATTCCAGGATTCTCCTTTTGTTGTATATCTGTGCTTGGGGTGGGCCACAGGGGAGATTTTTGTGAGATTTTGGAAGTGGAAGAAAAGCAGCATCCATTCTCTAGCACACGAATATGGTTGCTGATGTTGGATGTGAAGCAGCAGCTGGGTTTTCACTTATGTCTACCTCTGGATTCTCTCTTAGCTTCTTTGATTTCTACACCCAGGATGTGTACTTAGCTCCATAACTCCAGTTTCTGAAAGATATCCTCATCACCAAAGTCACAAGCAATAAGAATGAATAAAGATTTCCAGTCTATTCTGTTTCACTCCAAGTATAATTTGCCTTCCTGATTGTTTTTCCAGGGAGCTTTGTGCTCCAGCATCAGACAAGGAAATAAGTCTTACAGAGACAGGTTTAGTAGCTCCGATAGTTGGATAAGACAGTTCTCTCTAGCAGATCCCTTTCTAGAAGAATTATAAATAGATAGATGATAAATAGATAGGTAGATAGATAGATAGATAGAAGATAGATAGATAATAGATATATATGTATATATAGTTATCCATAATAGATATATATTTCCTGCTAGTTCTGCTTCTATAATTGAATCATAACTGATACAAAGTCTTTTTAAAACAATATAACATAGAAATGTTGCTTTTATTTTAATTTGTTTTGAAGATATATATTATTTTTGCTGAAACATATTTTGAAATTTAATGTAAAAGTAAGATTGCAGTACAAAATATCTATACCAAATCCCAAACCAGTAAAATATTTAGAAATGTTGAAATGCAAATTTGAAAGCCCAAAATATAAAATTACTTTTAAAACCTGTCTTGCTGTTAATTAAATGGTATGTGTGTGTGTATACATGTGTGTGTGTATTCATCCCTTGCAATCATCTAAACACAAATTTGACAGACATTCCCATCTCTACCTTTTTGTACAAAACTCCATAAAGCTTAATAAATAAAACAATCAAGGGTGTTTTTTATATAACCTCTGTTCAGTTTTTATTTATGTGGCTAGTCTAATAGCCTAGACTTCAGCTGGCAGCAGAAGCCGGATAGAAGGATATATGCCATCCAAGTTAAACAGCATTTAATGAAATCTAAAATCTTCTCCATTATCTTCTCAACAGGTATTAAAAGAGTGGTCAGATGAGGTTTAAATGAAATAATCTCTCATGCTTACTTCAGAGCGAGTCAAAGGTAATCTTTTATTTGTTCATTTTATCCTTCAAATATTTGGAATAACTGAAATATTAAGACTTTGAGATAAGAGCAGAAGGTAATGTGGAGACATTACACATCTATGATAAATGGTTCTCCTGTGATTTCAGGACCAGAATTCTAATCCTGCAATCACATTGATGAAATCTTTGCCTTCTGGGTATCATGGTTTGTGGAAATAGTTTCACTCTACCCTCTCACATTTATCTCTCATTATTCATTTTAACTAATGTTTTGTAATAACTAAAATGAAAAAAGAGGGAAAAGCACTAATACTTATTTTCAGAAAATTTTTGAGTAATTGAGATACATTAGTAAAGTTTTAGAATGGATTATAGCACTAAGCTGATGATAAAAATAATGCTACTTATGCTTATTTTTACTTGACTAGATTTGCTATTATATTTAAGGTTTTGTAATTACTTTATCTATATTGAAAGCTAAGCTGGGTTAATAATCTTTTTAACTTTTGGTTCACAATTCATTATGGCCTTCCTTCTGCTCTACTTTGCATGTTTGAGAGTAATTCAGATTAACTATAAACAAGGAATTCAGATAACGTGTACAAACAAGGTGCTATAATATTACTAAACAAGAATATAACAACAACAACAACAACAACAAACAAACAAAAAAAAACTTCTCACTGCTCCAAACAATATAAATTAAATGTTAATGTTTGTGGAAGAAGAAACATAAACTAGAAATCAGACCTGGAATGACTATAATTCAGTAGCAAAAAATATTTGCAAGAACAAGTCTTCCGGCCAAGATGGAGGCTTAGACGGACACGCTCGGTCTCCCTCTACAACTAAAGAGGAATACAACTACTTCAAATCAAAAGATAACTAGAAATTCCAGAAAATAAAGCTACATGGAAGCCCAACGTATGAAGTTATAAACCAGTGGTGCTCTTTGGGCAGGTAAGAGCAAAAGGGGGCGGAGCTGTTTGCGGTCGCACCAGGGACAGCGGCAGGGAGAACAATCCCAGCGGCAGGGAGAACAATCCCAGCGGCAGGGAGGACAATCCCGGCTGCAGTCGAACCTCGGCAGCTCGCGACCCCAACGCTGGGGAAAGCAGCCACCACATCGCCTTGAACAGTGAGGCCCAGGGGGGCGGGAGGATGGATCCCGGTTTCCTAGCGGAATAACTGTGTGAATCCATCTTGGACCCCCACCCCCAAAGAAAGTGCCACAGGGCTGCGAAATAGGTCGCGGATAGGCGCCTGTCGCTGGGTTGTGACAACAAAGCACCACGGCGCAGCGAGAAAGGTTGCGGATCGGCGCCGGTTGCGGGGTTGTGACGAGTACACAGGCACTGCCCCCTATAGCCGGCCCAAGAAAGCAAAACGCATCTGTCAAAATGAGGCAGACGACTATAGAAATCCTGGGGGCGCAGTTCACCAGGCAACAGATGAGGAATCTGACAGATGAACAAATAAGAAACCTGTCAGAGGCTCAGTTCAGGGCCATTGTTATCAGGTGGCTTACAGAATTAACAAAAGATCTGGAAAAAGATGAGAAAAAAGCGAAAAACATAACGAAAGGAACAAAACCACATACGAGACAGATTGTAAGGGAAAAAAATCCAGAGTTCATTTCAACAAACCAGAACATAGAGAAGGAACAAACAGTCAACCAGTGCAGAGAGAAAAAATGGGAAGCAACGATGAGAGGATCAGAAAGCTCTGGGACAGCTATAAAAGGCCCAACATAAGAATCATTGGCTTGCCAGAGAACGAAGAAGACGAACTAGAACTTGAAAAATTGAGTGAAAATATAATAAAGGAGAACTTCCCAAACTTGGGGAAGGAAATAGACTTACAGGTCCAGGAAGCACAGAGAATTCCAAAAAAACTGGACCCAGGGAGAACCACTCCAAGACACATTATAATCAAAATGTCAAAAATTAAAGATAAAGAGAGACTCTTAAAAGCAGCAAGAGAGAAGAAAAGAATCATGTACAAAGGGGTCCCAATTAGACTATCAGCTGACTTCTCAAGGGAGACCCTGCAGGTAAGAAGGGACTGGCAAGAAATATTCAAAGTAATGAAAATCCAAAACCTACAATCACGAATACTCTATCCAGCGAAATTGTCATTCAGAATAGAAGGGCAGAGAAAGTGTTTCCAGGACAAAATAAAACTGAAAGAGTTCATTGGATCCAAACCACTGTTATATGAGATGTTAAAGGGACTGGTTTAGAAAAAGGAGGATCAAAACTATGAAACCTAAAATGAAAACTGCATCACAAGAAACAACAGAAGCTAGGGAATTGAAACAAAGGCAAACTAAACAGACAACGAGAGTGGAAAAAGAACTATAGGTACCGGAAACATATTGGGGGGAGGTCAATAGGGAGGGGGAATGGGGAGAGGGAGGGAGATGATATAGGAATTAAGGATCATGGTAGGAGGGAATGGAATAGACAGAGAGAGGTTGAGAAGAACTATATGCACAACTAATGGACATGGTCTAAAAGGGGGGGACAACTGGAGGCAGGTGGGCCACAAGGTGGAGGGGAGCAGAGGGAAGGGAAATTGGGACAAATGTAATATCATAATCAATAAAACACATTAAAAAAATATTTGCAAGAACAATTGTGAGTGATCTCTTTAAATGTAGAATTGTGTCTCTCTCTGCCCCTAATATCTCTGCCTGAATGTGCAATAGGCATCTCTAACTCAACACTTCAAAAATGAACTATTGATCAGCATCTCCTCACCCCACCCCACCTCTTCCACATGGTTTCTCCTTTAACCTTTCCCATTTCAGTAAGTGACAACTCTCCAAAAAGCTCAGGTCAAAAACACTGGATGGAGGTGTTTTGACTTCTCTGTTTTCTTTTACACTCAACATTAAAGCTGACAACAATTTCTCTTGATTAAACTTTTAAAATGTATTTAGTGTCCCAATAGTTTGTACCATATTTAAAAAATACTGTCCTATTCCTAGAACAAAGGTAATAACAGATCATTTTTTCAAGCCCTAAAGCAATTGGACATCACATGCAAAAATAAATAAATAAATCCAGATACAGACCTTAAAGCCTTACAAAAATTGGCTCAGTTGGCTCCAAATGAGCCATAGACTAAAGGTAAAAATCAAAACCATAAAACTTCTAAAAGATAACATAGTATTAAACCTAGAGGATATTGGGTATAGTGGTGACATTTTAAATACCATAATAAAGGCACGATCCATGACAAAAAACAATTGGTATATTGTACTTCATTAAATTAAAAATTTCTGCCCAGCAAAAAAACAATGTCAAGAGAATGAGAAAGAAAGCCACATATTAGGAGAAAATGTTTGCAAAATATACGTCTAACAAATAATTGTCATTCAAAATATACAAAGAATTCTTAAAACTCCAAAATATCAAAATTAGCAGTTCAATCTTTTTAAATGAGCAAAAGGTCTTAATAGACACCTCACTGACAAAGATGACAAGTAACCATATGGAACATGTTCAATATCACATATCATTAGTACATTGTAAATTAAAACAATGAGACATTACTACATATCTATTAAAGTGGTCTAGATCCAAAACACTGACAACACCAAATGCTGGTGAAGATGGAGTAACAGGAACTCTCATTCATTGCTAGTGAATTACAAAATGTTTGAAAGAAAGTTTGGCAGTTCCTTACAAAACTAAATATATTTTCACTGTACAGCCCAGCAATCACACTCTTTGGTATTTACTCAAATGAATTTAACATTTATATCCACACAAAAACCTGCACATGAATGTTTATAATAGTTTTACTCATAATTGACCACACTTGGAAGGAACCAAGACATCCTTCATAGACGAATGGATAAATAAACTGTGGTATCCTCAGACAGTGGAATATTATTAAGCACTGAAAGGAAATGAGCTACCAAACTGTAAAAACACAGAGGAACCTAAAAGGCATGTTATTCAATGAAAGAAGACAGTCTAAAAATGCTACGATGGAATTCCAATTCTTTGATGTTCTAGAAAAGGCAAAATTATAGAGCAATAAGTAGATCAATGACTGTCGAGGGTTACCAGGGTGGGAGGGATGAATAACTGGAACAGAGAGGATTTTTTAGAGCAATGAAGCTTCTCTGTGTATTATTATCGTGATAACATGTCATTACATACTGATTCAAACCTGTAGAATATGCAATGCCAAGAGTGAACTGTAATGCAATTTACAAACTTTGGGTAATAAATGTGGTATATACATTTACTTATTGCTACAAATACACCACTGTAACGAGGGGTGACAACAATGGGGAAGGTATGCATGTGTCAGTAGAGAGGGCCTATGGGAACTCTGTACTTTCCATTCAATTTTCCTGTGGACATAACACTGTTCTAAAAATAAAACTTATTAATTAAAAAATAGTTAAGGATTTAGGCTGAATTAACCTGGCCTCTGTTTCTTTCCTGTTGTCCTTCAGTAATTTGTTTGATGTGGAAACCAAGTAATTAAACAAAACATAAACTTTTCCGTATTAACACCAGGGTTGTTTTTTTTTAAGTCAATGAGACATTTAGTTGTTTTAGCTTAATCACAAGCATAAAATTTTACCACTGACATCTTCAGTTTATAGACCAAAATGTGGATCTAACCAAAACAGTACAATATGAGTTGATGGAAAGAAATGTTAAAACTAACAAACGAAAACATATCTTAATTTTCAAAGTTGTTTTTCCTTCTTATTGTCATACTTTGGCATAAAGAGTTTTAAGTCTATTTATTGATTCATGCATTGCCCTATCATTTACTGAGTTCCTGATACCAGTATAACCTGACAGGTGCTTCAAGTGCTAGTGGGGAGCAGGTGGGGTCTGCAGGAAGCTAGCTCGCCCATAAGGACAGATTTCCTGCTCTGGCAGCACTGAGTGTACCCAACGCTAATGAAATGTTCATCTAAGGGAAAAACCCTCCCAGTCCCTTCTGGTCTCTCAGTGGGGATAAGACCAAAGGACACAGACTCATGTACCTTATAGGTGAGATGGTGGCAGGGGGAGGTACTGTGCCTGAGAAAGACCTGGCAGTCTAGCCTGAAAAAAAAAGACAGAATTTGTTGGAGGGCTGGACTCTCCAGGTGCCTTTATAAATATATAAATATACATGTAAATCTATGCATATTTATAAGTAGGAATTTATTCTTTTTCTCTGTGTGATCAAACATGTTCCTATGTAATGAGATGAAACTTAAACAAATTACAAATTGTATCTGTTTTATGAATGTAAAGAGCACAGTGTTCCCAGACCAAGTGTGAAGAGTTTTGGGGAAAAAAAGCATACCAGGCAGGTGGAACCATATGCATAAAATTTCTGGAACAGTAACGAGCTTCAAAAATTGGTAGAAATAAGAGATCTCTGGTGCAGCTGAAGCCCATTGATCAAGGAAGGGGTACATGCAGGCTGATGAGTCTGATGAAGCCAGGAGAAAGTAAAGTCACACACACTCTTGAAGGATGGGGTAAGGAACTTGAATTTGGTGTTAAGTACAAAAATACACTGGTAAATATTATTTTAAATACAATATTATCCAGTTTGTTTGTGTATGAGATAACCCTGGCTGCTCCTTGCATTATTTGGGGAGGGGTCAATCTAAAAAGCCAAGGAGTTTTGCAGCCAAAATAAAATTTAAAAAAACTGTAAAAAATTTCCTCAAAACATGATGGAAAAAATAGATGATATAAATTGTGAGATGGAGAAATCTAGATTTTCCCTCTTAAGAGCTGTTTACATCTTTGAAGGTTGTTATATAATCTAACACTGATAAGTGACATCATTGACCAGGTCACTAAAGTAATTAAGTTGCCTTCAAACTTATGGATCAGAGCTTATGTCTGTTTTCCCCAGAAAAGCAAAGAAAAAGGAGAAAGAGGAAGAAGAGGATGCGGAGGAGAAAAAGAAAGGGGAGGAAAAGAAGGGAAGAAAAGAAGCTACGATTGATTAGATTTACAAAAAAATTTTGCATCAGCATTAAACATTTGCTCACTCATTATTGTAATATAAACTATCTCTAACATCAGACTTTATTAGGTATGAATGCTTATCTGACCATTTGGCCTGCAGAAATGAAAAAGAGCCTTGAATTTGACTTACATATCTAAAAGCTCTGCTTTGTCTTTAAGAATCTCTTTCCATTATTGAACAAATTTATTTCATTAAAGCCAGACATTGTATCTGTAAGCATTTTATTGAATGATCTGGATACAACAAGATGAAATCATGGCAGAGCTTTATTTTTCCTGTGTTAGTGAATTATTTCATTTCTCTGTTCCTTAACGTCATTTCTACTAGACCAAATAACATTTATTTTTACCTTATGAAATTAACAAATTATTTTTTAAGCATTAAAGAATCCAGGATAATATAAAACAAGTTCTAATATCTTATTAGGTTTAAATATTTACTCTTCTTCCTTAACTAAGTTTAGAAGTCTTCATTGAAAATGATGGATGTAGTCAGTGATTTATTTTTCTACTTTTTCTGCTACACCCTCTACTCAGATACTTTGCGGCAAGGAGTAGAAATAAAGGAGATAAAAACTTTTATTTAAAATTTGAAGCCATAGTTTGGATGGTAAGAGTTTGGAACATTCTAAAATAGTTTTTTACACAACACCCATGCACACACACACAACACACCCTGGTCTCCTGTTTATTTTTAAAATAATGAACATAAAAGCTCACCACCTCAGTCTGCTCCATCTGGCATGCAATTTATCCTCAGTTGTATGTTCAATTTAATGCCTCAGGGAAGGCCTCACCTGATACTGGAGTTTACAGAAGAAGGAACCTTGTCTACATTGCTTTCATCCTCAGTCTTTGTGTCCTCCTCTGCTCATAATTAGATACAACATTTTTATCCTCCTCCCCTATAGAAATGATCAGTCATGGCAGGTCTTTTTCAGTTTGAAAGACTCAGCAAGCCTGATCCTTGATTATTTTCCGGCTTTAATTATTTTGACTAAGTCATGATATTAATCCTCTCATCCCTAAAGCACTCTTAAATTATGAGTGAGCAGATAAAAAACTTAATCTTCATCAATCTTTGATCCTTTTGCTGACACAATTTAAAATGTGCTAGATTTTTTTTGTTTTTACAGTAGGCATTCTGAACACAACCAGAATCCAAAATATATAGAGTCATTAGTTTGCTTGCTTTGCTTTGGCATCAAATAAAACTTATCTTCCTAGAGTTTTTTCAGTTTATTTTTAGAAAACTGGAAAAACAGAAGAAAATTTAAAAAAATTAATCTGAAGATTTTTGACTTTTAGCATTAGCATGTAAATTTTTTCTATCATAACATTTGGGGAAGTTAGAATACTTTTGACACATTTTAAAGTAATTATTCAGGGTTTCTAGATTTACACCACATTGTTTGGTGGAAAGAATGTAGGCTTTGAATTTGGACAAAGTTTCTCGTTGTGATTTAATAAATTAATAGCTCTGCTATCTGGGGAAAATTCTATCTTTCTAGGTCGCAGTTTCTATTTTGTAAATAACCACCGTTTGAGAGTTGGTAGGAGATAGGATGGAGTGATTTATGGTGCTGTTAACTACTGTAGCACACATCTGTAACAGTACCTCCATCATTGATATGCTCTTCCTCTTTTTATCAAAGCCCAGTATTGTACACATATCTGTACTCCTCCACAGAGCAGTGTGCTTTGGCAGAATGAAGCCTTATTCCAGCATTATGATTATTCCAAATTGGTTTACTCTGATCATGGTACTCCCAGTTTGCTTTGCCAGCACCTAGTATAAGCCTAAGCGTATGACCCGATTCTGGGAAGTAAAGAGAAGGGACAATCTGCAGAGAAGCAGAGGAGTTATGGGAATAGTTTTTTAAGCACAATTAATGAAGGTTCATATATTATATTCTCTTTCCTGATATGCTCTAACATTTGGACACAATGCCTAGAGATTTGGTATCCATCTTGCTAGGATCCTACAGATAAAATAAAATGGAAAGTAGTAGGAAGATGCTATAATTATTTCTGTTATCATTGATTATTTAATTATAGTAACTATCTTTATAACCACAATAACTCTTGACTTTTTGTTATGGAGATAATAAGTTTCCTTTAGTTTAAATAGAATTAAGATTTCTACTCTTTGCAAACCAAACCATCTTAATCAATACACTCACTGTACAGTGATGACCACAATATGTGGTAGGTGGTAACTGTTTAATAAATGCTATTTTTTAAATTTCACTCCACTTATCCCAAGGAGTGTTGCAAAGTGTGTAACTGGAATTATTCTGCTTCATATTAACTTAAATTCTGTATAGAAAAAACATGGTTTGATCAGTTGCTAAGCTCATTGAATCCATAAACAAAATTTATATCCAGTGCTAATTATGTGCTAAATTCATCTCGCATAAAAATAAAATTATCATAATTTGGCTCCATTCTCAGAGTGTAGAAAGGAGCTGAGAAATCATTTTATTTTTCCCTTAAAACATAGCTTTATGTTTTTAAAAGTCATTACTTGTTATACAATATTTTATTATGTTATATTGAAATCAATAGACTATTCATAAAATGGGGAGCATACTGAGTAGCATACTAAGGGATGATAAACTGTATCATTTTTAGAATAGAAAAAGTTAAAGATACTTAAAGGTACATAATAAATATACTCATAGTGCTCATTCTGTTTGTATAAAATAAACTGTATAACTGAAATGAGTCATTTCCATGAGTGTAGAAAAAAATAAAGAGGAAAACCTGAACCAGAGATGGCAACTCAAGCTTTTCTTTGATTAAATTGGTAACATTCGCAAGGGAAGAGGGACTCTAAATGAAAGGAAAGAGACATTGACAGATGAGAAAATTCACTTACATGGATTTTTGACGCCAACCTTTACACAATCACTTCTAGGATGACGTTATTCTTTACTTTGTTAAGAAAAATGGGATGAGTTATAAAAGAGCATTATAATTAAGAAATGGAAAAAAATAAAATATTTGGAAAAATTTATGAACTTTATCTTCCTTTGAATTATTTTAACAATTACTGTCTGGACCATGTTTAAGCATTTATTTTTAACTTTATGTCTTTGCATTTTTTGTATGTACATCTTTTATCAATTCTAGTGAATTGCAAATTTAAGTAGCTAAGATATAAACTTTATCCTGGTCTGTCTTATTTTTTCTTGACACAAAATAAAGGTTTATAAATACTAGGCTTCTGATAAATTATTAGATGAGTGAAGAAAAAATAGAACTATAATTTATTATTTGATTACTTTTAAAGCTTTTATAGCATATTTCTTTTGTTGTTCTGCTGACATATTTTGTAAGAAAGTATTATAACTGGAAAATCAACCTGATAGCCTATAATTACCATGTTATGCTATAAATACAGATTTAATGCACAGGTTATTACAAAGTCACTACTTGGTAGTACTGAACCCTATTTGCCAGTAAAGTTTTGAGGGGAGATAACTTCTAATTTACTGAATTATAACTAAATCAGTGGGCAAATTATTTCTACTTTCAATAGTTCCCAAAATCCAATAAGGAGAATCTTTATTTTGATCCAAAAACATGTTGTTATCCATTTCCAGGACTAATGAAAACAGCTATGAAATAACTAACACACACATTCTCTCTTTCTCTCTCTCTCTCTCTCTCTCTCTCTGTCTCTCTCTCTCTCTCTCTCTCTCTCTCACACACACACACACACACACACACACACACACACACACATTGTACTGATAATCACAGCTTTTAGTTGACATCAGAACTCTAGGCATAATCCAGCAATTAGAAACTTGAATGAGCATCCCTGATAACAAGGGTTAGATGTTACTTATTTCTGTTTCCTTCAAAAATGTTTGCCACACATAATAGTTATTTCTTATTTTTTAGTGACTGAATGACTGAATAATTACTAAAACAGTTTGTAAGCAACGATTGTCTCTTCAACAAAAATAATAAGATGGCCCTGGCTGGTGTGACTCTGTGGACTGAGTGCCAGCCTGTGAACCAAAGGGTCACCCCTTCGATTCCTGGTC
Organism: Furipterus horrens; assembly: GCF_987537825.1. Taxonomy (NCBI): domain Eukaryota; kingdom Metazoa; phylum Chordata; class Mammalia; order Chiroptera; family Furipteridae; genus Furipterus; species Furipterus horrens. The sequence goes on from NW_028327172.1 coordinate 178,780,543, forward strand.
AGGGTACATGTCTAGGTTGCAGCGAGGTCCCCAGCTGGAAGCATGTGAGAGGCAACCACACAATGATGTTTTTCTCCCTCTCTTTCTCCCTCCTTCCCCTTGCTCTAAAAATGAATAAATAAATAATTCAATAAAATAACAAAATAATCTTTAAAAAAACAATAAGATGAAACAGTGCCAACATGTAGGTATAATTCTGATTTCAAATTATTCAGATCACTTAGAGATAACACTTCATCATCTATTGTCACTTAGATTCAGTCACACTCCAACCACTTAATACATTACTTCACTGTAAAAGAAGTAGGACATAAAGCCTATCAAGAGCAACTGCGATAACTTAGGACAGATTTTTAAGTGCGTTGAAATGTTTTGGACAATATCAGTCAAAACAAGTGGAAATTTTTAAGCAGGTCTACTAGCAAATGAAACAGGAGGGAAGGGTTGAATTCTGGGAAGAATAATGACAAGGTAGGCAACTACTGGTTAAAGAATCTCTTAGGTTAAAGAATCTTCAGTGGTGACATTTGCAATCTGGTTCCTCTTTAATTTAAAAAGGGAAGTTCTTATTGCCCTGATTTGTTTTAAATTTTATCCTGGTAGTAAATAGAGCCTGAACATACATGTAGGTTTCTAGGTAATTATAATGTTGATTTAAAAAAGACAGATTTTAAAATCCTCCGATGATGGTAGAGTAAGTAGTGCAATGAACACAGGCAATAATTGCTCTCACAGAATCTGAGTTTTTCACTGAATTTATTTTGAAACTCTGCAATTTATTGCATACTTGGAACTTTCATGGAAAGGCTTATAAAGAAAATTGAGGTTAATTTTAGTCAATTTTAGCTCTTAGTTTGGCAGTGGCTTTCTATTCCTCACCCTTCGAGGTAGCAGATAGCTGTGCACTTGCTCATATACAAGCTTTCATACACTTTCTAGGACCCAGAGGGAGCAAAAATAACCTGTCCTCAAAATATGGAGGAATCTGTGCTCTGATCACTGATTGTTGCTTCTGATCACACAAGTGCAGGTTAAGGATCTGATGGCCATTGAAATTGCAATTCCGTCCTTGTTGCAAGCTCCTTTTCCTGCTGAAGTGACTTCCAAGTGTTTTAAAGGGGAAGCAACGTTTTTCTCCTCCTTCATGTTTCTAATTTTTCCCCTTTTGGGAGCCAGACATTAATTATTAGAGCATCCAAAACAAATTAGAAAGTCACTACACATGCCCAGTGGAGCTGAGAAAATGATAAGTTTATACATCAGGCTGATTCTTGGTATATAGACAGCTTACAAAACAACATCATCAAAAACAACTGAACAAAAACAACAACTGAAAAACCCAACAAACCCTGGGAAACAGAGAATCTGATTTCAAAAATTATAATGTTATTCAATTCAAATGTCCAGTTTCAACACCAACAAAAATATTCATAAGTCATACAAAAAAAATCAGAACAGTATGGCTAATTAAATTAAAAAGTTTATCATAAAAACAGTCCTTGAAAAAATTGTGGTGGCAGTTGTACTAGATATAGATTTTTAAGCCCTTGTCTTAAAGATGCTCAGAAAACTAAAGGAAGATGTGGAGTAAGACAAGAAAATATGTATGAACAAATTGGAAATATTAATAAAGAGATAGGAAACCTAAAAGAACAACAAAAAGAAATTCTGGAGCTGAAAAATAAAATAACTAAAAAAAAAAATTAGTAAAGACAGATTTAAGTAGGCTGGAGCAAAAAAAAAAAAAAAAAAAACAGCAAACTTAAATACAACAGAAATTATTGAGCCAGAAGACTAGAAAGGGAAAAAAAAACGTGAAGGAAAATGAACAGAGTCTGAAGAACTTGTAAGACACAATTAAGTGTATTATAAAAATCACAGGAGGAGTGGAGAAATAAAAGAGGTCAAAATAATATTTGAATAATGGCTTAAAACTTACCAAATTTGATGAAAGACATGAATATAAAAAAACTAGAAAGCTGAATGAACTCACAGGATGGTGAATTCAAAGAGAATCATATCAAGATTCATCATAACCAAACTTTTGAAAGTCAAAGACAAAAAAGGGAATCTTGAGATTAGTAAGAGAAAAAAAAAACTTGTCATAAAAAAATGAATCTTTAATGAGATTATAAACAGGCATCTCATTGGGAACTTTGGAGGCCAGAAAGCAGTGTGTAGATATTTTCAAAGTGCAGAAAGAAGAAAGTGAACCAAGAATCTTATATCCAGCAAAACTGTCCTTCAAAAGTAAGAAAAATTAAGACATTCTCAGTCAAACAAAAAGAGTCTGTTACTATTAGACCTGCCCTGCAATAAATGCTAAGGGGAATTCAGCAAGTTAAAATAAAAAAAATAAAAATAAATAAAAACCCTAGACAGTAACTAAAAGATACACACACACACACACATAGTTAAAAAATTCCATTTACATAGCTGACATGATTATTGGTGCTATCTGCACAAGTAATTTATTTATGCTTATTGGCCCAAGAGTTGAAATTATGCTACTCATATAGTATGGTGAATTTCTTCTCCACGCACCTTAACTCTTGTTTTGTAGACTTGATAACACCCAGTTGAGGACGGATAGTTAAATCACATCAACATTTTTTGTTTCGTGTTCAGATGGTCAATGTCATCTAGATTTCTGTAGTATACCAGGAAATAATTTTAAAAGTAACTTGATGCATTGAGCATGGCCTTGATTTATAACACCAAGTATTTGTTCGGAAACCTCTCCTGCTCAGGCCTACACTTCAATCTGGCAGTTTCTGAGTTAATAAGTCTTAGAAGTACTGCTCTTGGGTAAATGTTGTTTAAATTTCAGAGAGGCCTGTGAATCACTATGGATTTTTCTTATTGATAGTGACTACTAGATATATTGCCTTTACTACATAGGGGATAACCAGTCGTGCCACAGATTATTAGACTCCTGAAACTTTACCAATGTGTCAAGGGTCTGCTGGATCACATGACACTATGACAGAGAAGCTTGTACTAAAGTTTGTACATTTTCAAGGTCATCTCTTTCATCTTATTTTCATGAGAAATGACAGCCTTCTGAGTTACTCCCTGTGATAGGCTGACTGATATCTTCTCAAAGACATCCATGTCCTCATCTCTGGAACCTGTAATTATGTTACATTACAAGCCAAAAAGAACTTTTTCTATTCTTTAAGTTTAGAGTCTTGAGATGAGAGGATTATTCTGGGCTATCTAAGATCACAGAGTCAGGAGGCAGGAGGAATCAAAAGAAGTAGAAGTTGTGACAATAGAATTAAAATGTTGGAGTGATGTCAGGAATGGATCAGGATCCAAGGTACACAGGTGGTTTTGAAAAGCTGAAAAAGGTATGAAGATAGATTCTCCTCTCAGAAGTTCCAGAAGGAATCTGCCCTACTGACACCTTGAGTCTGAAACACTGACTTTATGATAATAAATTTGTATTGTTTTTAAGCCACTAATTTTGTAGTAATGTATAATAGCAAGAACAGAAAAGTGTGCCCTCGTAATGGTATGAAGCTGTATTTTTAAGTATAGAAGAAATTAGCATCCCAAACCCTAACAGACATAACAGGGGCTCTCTTTTTACTGTAATTTTAAGAAAAGCATTCCTTTACCTTGGAAAGAAATCTGAGAATGTCCAGATCTTTGAGCACCTAAAATTATATCTAAAATGAAATATCTCTAAACTACTTTGTATATATTTCAGAATATTTACAATACTTAGCATTTTCTACCATCAATATACAAGACCAGTGCAGCATTATTGGTAAATGTATTATGTCATGACAGAAAACAGGGTCTATAACATACCCCTTGGCACAATGTATATATTCACATATAACTCTCTTCATCTCAGATGAATGTGAACTGGTTTTGATTCTCTTTACTGATGAAGGTTGGGGGCAAGAAAACATATTCACCGGAGAAATAGCCACATATTAGATTTAGAAGGTCTGTAATCTATTAAAATAAAGTTACTATCTTCTCTAAAATAACTGTGATTTTAATTACTCCCTGGTATGTTACAGTTGTTCAACAACATCCAACTCTGCAGCCATTTGCAGTAATAAGATCAGTGAGTTAAAAACAAAACAAAACATGGGATCCTATCACCCCTGTATTTTGTTAAGACTCTGAAGTTTTAAAACATATTTAGCAAGCATTGGAGATATGTTTTTGGTTTTAACTTACTATCTTGGCCATGTGGGGAGTATAGATTCAGCACTTTCCCTTAGCCTCCCTTATCCTTTATTTTTCAGTTCAAGCATTTATGAGAGGATTCTGCCAACTTCTGAGAATATCCATGCCAAATATGAACTCCTAAAGTGAAGATATAACCCCTAGAGACAAAAATTGGTCTAAAATTTATCACCAGGTCCCCATCCACTTAAGTACTATTGTTAATGTAAGTTAGCTAATTATTAATATAAGAGAGAAAGCAAAGCGAGTGAAATATTAAGCTTAATAAACTAAGGAACTCAATCAAATATTAAGCTTACTAAACTGGGAAGTTGAGAATGCAGAAAACATATGGAAGATTAACAGGAGTCTCCTGGCAGTTGCTGCTAGAGTCTTCCCGCCCTCTATATCCCCAACGGTATATAAATTCCCTTAACCCCAATAAAATCTTGCCATCATGTTTAAACATCTCCATGCATGTGCTATTTGAAATTCTTTTCTCTTGACATCACAAATAGCTCATTTTCACCAACAACACTATCAGGGGACTATAATAGCTTTTTTATTTTTATTTATTTTTGTCCCCAGATATCAGTGTCAAATCAGACTTGGTACACCCAACTCCTATATCTGGGTAGTATTTTTTTTTCCCAGTGTACTTTAATGGAATGTTATATATACTTCCATTAGTATTTCAGAGTCCTTTCTCTTGGGGATTGATTTACTCTTTAAATTATAGTTTCTAGGTGAGACTTGACTCAGATTGTAAAACCTTATAGGGCAATATGTTTTTTTTCATTATGGCATCACAAACGAATTATGCATCTAAGGTTGCTCAACTATTAAGTAGCATGGCCACGATTTATACCATATCACTTTTCCAATAGGAGTAAAAACAAAAACAGGAAAATATACCATATTTACTAAGGTACTGGGAAATTATGGTATTATAGTTATGCAGTGATGAAAAATGATACAGTTATAAATTTGCTGATCTCCAAAGATGTTCATACAAATAATTTAGTGCAGAGAATCAGGACAAAAAACATTAAGGATATTGTAAGTTCATATTTATACACATGTATAATTATGTATGTATATAAAATATATGGAATCTACGATAATTTGTAATAAAAATATGCATTATTTTTAAGAAGTTTTTCTGTAAAAGAACAATATAAAAGGTGAGACATTTTTTAGGTCATAGCCTCAATAGAACATGACTTTAGGATTGAAAAAATTAATGTGATTGTAAGGAGAAGAGAATGAATCAGTGTAGAGGGAACAGTCAAGGGTTCAATAAACACAATAAAAAGAATGAGGAGTTATTACATGTGAGATTTTTTCATAATATTGTACATATAATGATTCATATTCATAATAATTCCATTAAAGAAGCTCTGTCTTTATGTATTTTTTAGAAACCTGAAGCACAAAAGGAATGAATAATTCACTCAACGACTGTATTTTATAATGCCATTCTACAATAACATACTGCTTCCTCTACCTCTAAGAGACACAGACTGATGCTTTCATACTTTAACAATGTCAATTCCTTACCCTCAAAGTACAAATATATTATTTATGTCTTCAGTTTATATATAATTGCCAAAAATTATTATAGGCTCTTTTTAGTACTACCATTTTTTGAAAAGCTATCAGTGGAATTATTTTGAATATCCAGTTAACTTGGACTATCAGATATATCACATCAAAGACATTAATAATTTAAAAATATCTTATATATTGATATTAATTATAAATTGATATTCATAAATGCTTTAAAACGTTTTAAATGCAGTTTTTCAGTTGTGTAGTTTATTTATATTTAAAGTATATTTTATTGATTATGCTGTTACAGTTGTCCCAATTTTTCCCTTTTGCCCCCTTCTACCCAGTACCTTCTTCCCTTCAGCAATCCCCCCCTTAGTTTATGTCCATGGGTCGTGCATGTAAGTTCTTTGTCTTGTCCATTTCCTATAGTATTCTTAACATCCCCCTGTCTATTTTGTTCTTACCTATTATGTTTCTTAATCCCTGCATCATTTCCCCATTTCTCTCCCTCCCAGTCTCAGCTGATAACCTTCCAAATAATCTCCCTACCTGTAATTCTGTTCCTGTTCTGGTTGTTTGGTTTGTTTGTTTTTGTTTTAATCTTTTAGATCTAGTTGCTAATAATTGTGTGAGTTTGCTGTCATTTTAATGTGAACTCTCACTAGAAATATCAAACATAGTATCACAGGAAGGAATTCTAAAATTACACACTTTGGAAATTGATGCTGGATCTCACTTTGCTTCTTAGATTCAAGAACAGCAGTTTCTGCCTTTAGATGGTTGTAAATAACAGTAGCCTGAGATGCTCATTTACACTTTTAGCAATCAAGGACGGGAAACTTGACTTTCACTGATGGGGTGTTATAATCACACCAGCTTGGATATTTTTTCCTCTCACTTTTGTTTATAACATTCATGGCCACCTTTAAAAAAATGAAACTTTATTTCTCTTGAGTTAACCTCAGGAGTGCATGAATAATTCATAATGAGATATTAATTGATTGCATTATGTTTCTTTGTTGTTGGTCCCACATAGATAAATAAAACTAAGAAAAATTAAAAAAAACAAAAACAAAATAACATATGACTGAAAAAGCTTCCTCATATGTATATAACCTAATAATTTCCCACAAATGAGAATTATTATGAAATAAAAATTATTGTGAGTTGCAGCAAAAATCAAAGAAGTCTTCTTATACTATGATAAATTAGAATTTATAATTACTTGTTAATATTATCCTTTGTTCAAGAAAATTTAGTTATCAAACTCTAGTTTCAATGACCCAAGGTACTTGGTATTTATACTATGAAAATTTGGGGTAAAATGAAATTTTAATGCATAGTGAAATCTTAAATAGGACCATACACTGAAAAATGTGTTTATTTGCTTATCATTAAGTTCTTATTCCCTTCTAAGCTACCACGACCATAGCCACTTTTTAGAATTTTAAGATTAATGTGGTTTTTGTACAATTGTGAAATCCTAATATAAATAGATATTTCATTTGATTCATACCAAAATAATATAATTTAATAATCATTGTCATTAACCTTGTATTGGAATGAATTGTGTATATATATTCAAGGTAGCATTGACAAGAGTACCTTTTTGTAGCTGCTGATTCTCAAAAGCAAAATACTTGTTATGTAGAAGAGCAGTAGATGGTCAAGAGTATACTAAAATACCAGAAAAAAGAGCAAAAGTGTTATCTTTAATACATAATATACTGCAGGCACATTTGTCAGGTGTAGAGAATAGATGAAGTTTTTCTACCATGGATCATAAGGTTTCTCAAACCTGAAACAGGAACAAAGTGTAATAATGATTTTGACTCTCTGCACAGCTTCACTGCAACTCATTTAGCAAAAGATCATTTAACTGATAAGCCTTTTAATTTCCCTTTGATAACTGGGTCTCTTGGTGGGTAGAAACAGAAACTAAAACAGTGTTGTTTTATTTCTAATATTAGCATTTTTCCCTATTTTTTCAATTGAATTGAAGAAATTATACAGACTTCATCTCTGCCACATATTATTATATTTTTTATTATATAAATAAAGTTTAAAATTCATTTGACTTTATTAATGTAGATTGAGGTTATTGTTATCATTTGGGCTGAAAAAATCAGATATAAAAATACATATTTAATTTCCTGAGATCCAGAGAGGGACTGAGAAGGAGGGAGTGGATATTCTTAAAAATGAAGTAGTCATGCCACGTCACCATAAACTGAGTTATAGCTTGGGAAGGTGAAGTTGGAGGATAATTAGATATGTATGTTCTACACTTTACATTAACAGTTTAAAATATCAGAAAAGATATAAGAGCAAGTCCAAAGCAGGGAGCTGACATTCATGAAAAGAATGCAATGCTCTTAAAGTTCTGACTGTACTTATGAATGATTTACAAGAGATAGCAGAGAAAATAACAAAAGAAAACATGGCGGTCATAAAAGGGGTCTTCCATTGACGAAATGTATGAAAACAATTGAAGTACGGAGGGTACATAATCAGAAATGAAAGAGTGACAATCTCTAAGAAAAAATATAAAGAAAAGCATCTCAAAATAATCTGTTGTTTTGGGTCTGATTTTGTTTGTAGTATTTAATACAGCTTTTTATATTTGTCGACTAGTTATGTTCACAGAAAGAAACTGACAGCACAAGAGGACCTATTATTCTAAGCTGACCATTTAATCTGAATGAATGTAGAAGGAAAAAAAAAACTAATTTCTATTTCTATTAAGAGGAGAGAAAGTCAGATTTAAAGGTTATTGGAGAAAACAAAACTCTACTAAAGTGAGCTCTGATCTCTAATACTTATCAAGTGGATGAAGGCAAAAAAAATTTGTCCATTATATATGCACATCGCTTTCTGTAGATCTGTGCTGGCCAATAAAATAGCCACTTTTAACATAAGGCTAAATAAATTTAAATTAATTAAATATAAATATTTAAAATTATGTCCCTAACTTATATTACCCCAATCTCAAGTACTCAACAGACTCACATGATCATTACTTACAATATTAGACAAAAAAGATATACAACATTTCCATTATTGTAGAAATTTTACTGCTAGATCTGGTCTAAATTAACTCTGATTTAGTATACCAAGTAGTAAAATTTTGAAAATTTAAATCACTTGTATTTATGAGTATTGGAGTAATATATATCCTTATTAGTAGTCTATTTTCCAGAATGTTTTATTTTTTTCAATCTTAGTCAAGAAGCAAAATTACTATTTTTCTTGTAAGCTGAGTCAGTAATCTCAGACAAGATTATAGAATGGAATATTGGGTAGTTCTTATGTAGCTGAATAGGGATAGGTATTTTTAACTCATGTTGTTTTAGGTTTTTAGATCAGTATTTAAATGTATTTAAAATAATGTATTAAGACTTCAGTGAAACATTAAATTATACTTCTGGACCACATTTAGGAAAAAAATAAGATGGATGCTAAAACAATTGGTGAGTTAGCTCCTGGTTTAACAACTTTTTTCAAAGTAATGTTTATTGAACTTCAACCAGTTTCAGGATTTTTCCTGAATGTGGACTCTTATTGGTTTAGTTATTTCAACAACTTATCCACAAAATCATAGCCATTGTGTTTTGTTGTGTGAATCGGAAAACCACTGCCATAACTTACTAGCTCTATGACCTTGGGCACATTAACTAGCTGTATATGAGTTTATCCATTTCTAAGTTGGAATAATGATAGTTCATAAACCAATTAATTTTGTTAATGTAAGAAAAAGAACACAACCATGGTGTGGCCATATTAGAATATATTTACTGGGACACATTTTATAGAATGTGGGCCCTTAAAATCTGGAGCTGAACCAACCTCAAATGAAAAATATCGGTGAGTTTGAACAACAGGTGTTTTTGAAATGAAAATATTAGAATGATGGACTTAATAAAAGTGGGAAAGATCATCTGTGAAAGAAAAGGGAGTTTATTCAATATGGACATAAGATGCAAAAATATTACTAAAAAATGAACATTTCTTTGGAAAAGAATATGTCTTAATATAAGTAAAATGTTTATTACAAATTCCAATTAGGAAATAGATGCATTTGAAAGGTACTGAGTTTCCTCACTGAAGATGTTTGAACTATAACCTATACATCTACTCAGAAAATTTTTAGGAGGAGGGTATCTGCATGTGAAATGTAGTTGGCTAATTTCCTTCAAAAAATTATAGTGCTTTGATTTTGGTGGAGATTGTTTATCAGATAGACAATCTTCCCATTATAATTAAAGAAAGAACTGGTTAAATCAACCATAAACTGCCCATAATTTTTTTTAGATTTTAATACAAATAATTTGAAATACATGATTAAATTACAATGCCATGGCTTATCATTTTTTTAAACTGTGAAATATTTATCAATTTACTGCCATTGCATCAATTTATTATAAATTATGATTGCTAGAAATTTTGTGTTCACAATGATTTCCAAAGTTTTCAAAACTGTATATAATCCCCAAATTCCCAGATTTATTACCTTTATAGATAGACATTGTTTTAAACTACAACAGGTACCTCATTTACCCCATCTGGCATTTATTATTGTCAGTGGCTTATCAATAAAGATTTTAGAAAATATATAACAATTCAAAATAGTCAAACAAAAAATAAAAAGGTTTGTTCTATCTGCAAAAGTATACTATTGGTAATATTGAAAATGCCCAAAAGTGGTTGCTGAAGGGCAAGTGGGGAGGTTGAAACAAAAAGGTCAAATATATTTTTACTTAATAACAATGAAAAAATCCTTGCCCTATCTGAGATAATACAATCAATTATCTCTTCAAATACTTTGTTATGAGTAATGCAGAGAACCAAAATATAGTGCTCCACTTCTTTTCCTGCTCAGTGATGACATCTTTAAGTTAGTTCTTCAGTTCTGCCTCAGTTTAAACTGTGCAATGCTCTCCAATTCCCTCTGTACCCACAAGGTATGAAATGATTTGGTGTATACGTGTAGAAAAAAATATTAAAACAAGTCATGATTGCCAGTTGTCATGAGTGTATGTTCGCTATATAGTCTTTCTTATAAGTCAGCCAGGCAACTGCTCAGCTATCTTCTTGCTGAGCCCCCAGCACTAAGGAATAGACAAGAGTCACACACAATAACTATGACAACAACTATGCTATTCACTCAGCTTTTATTGTATGCAGGTTCAGTCAAAGTAGAACATCAACAGACATTAATATACTACTCACTCTAACAATCAAAGACAATTATAACACACCCACTCAGCAGTCAATGGGCAATAATGAACCCAAGTCCCAGAGTTTCAGACAGCATGGTAGTCAAGGGAGTTGTCAGAATCCTTCAAGGAAGGATCTCCTGAGCAAAGTGGGCATTAGGTCAGACAGAAATCTTCCAGTTCAGCAGGGCAGAGCCTCTGGTGGATGACGCCAAGGGAGATCAGTTGGCATAGGGCAGCACTCTGGTGTGTGGAGTTCAGCTCTCAGCAGTGGCCTGAGGCCTTACTCAGTTATACCTTGAAAGTGGTATACTCCACCCTTCTGGGTCTTTTGATAAATGGCTTGGTACCCCTGATGGCAAGTGGGGAATATACCCAGGGGCCTATCTATTGGTGGTTCTGTTCTGCAGACACAGCTGTTCTGATCACATGTGCAGATATCTTAGGTGTGTCTCCTTGCCAGATGTGTCTGCTCTGACAGGTAATTTTCTTCTTGAACTAAATTCTCATGGCTGACTGGCAGCCATCTTGGTTGACATGAGTGACTCCAGTCTGTTTTATATGCTTTATGCTATCTTGAGTGGATCAATGCTATTTTATTGGTCCTGCTTCCACATCAGTTAATGTTATTCAGAAAACTTTTGTCACTCGCAAATAAAATGAAAATCATTGGTTATGACCCTTTAATATTTTTCTAGTTTTCAGGTATGAACCTGTAGACAACCATTTCATCAAAATCCTAAAACTTTGTTTTTACAGCTGTTTGATGAGATGTAGATTTTATAGTCTAATATTACAATCACAAAAGCTTTAGATTCCTGTCAGAAAGTAGTTACACTGCCTTGTGGGGGTGAGGGAGATGGGTGGAAGTGGAAAAGGGTATAGAGGAGATAAGTAGTAATAGAAAAATACAATAAAAATAAATTAAAAAAATAAAAAGTACATACACATCCCTTATTTTTAGCTAATGAAAATATAGTAAATTTCATTCAAAATATTCCTATTCTAATAATCAATAATATTCTATTTAATTACTATCTGAACATATTACACTAGACATATTTTCTCTACTTTATATTTATTTTTATTAATATTTTTGAATTAATTGTATCAATTTTATTAAATATTACAAAAATACACCTGCGGTAAGCTTTTTATCATCAGTAGATTTTTAATATTTTTAAACAAAATATCCAGATTAAGCTGTTCATTTATTCATTGAGGTAAAGAGAAGTTGTATAACTTGCTCAATGTTTTATAGTTACTAAGTGGTGAAGTTAGTTCTCTTAAAGTACATGCTCTTATTATTTCTGGTATGTTTTATGTTAAACATCATTTACTCAGTTTTATAGTTTTATATATCAGGTGTCTACATAACAGATCCCATTAGCATTAATGTGAGCATGAGTTTCAGACTGAGGCCATAAGGATAGTGTATTTCTTTGTCACAATGGTTAAATCAGATATGGGTATGTTTTACTAGGTCCAATCAGACTTTCCCTTGATATTTCAACTGGTGCTAAGGAATATGCCTATTCTTTTTCTATATTCATCAATTTTAAGGTCCTGGAGCTGGGTGACAAGAAGCAGGGGAAATCTTATGTGTGCAAAGTCTAGTAAGAATGAAATGGTGGAGAAGTGAGCAGAACTGAGCCATAAATAAAGGAGAGGGAAGCCAGAATACATTTCCATTCTCCAAATCTAAGGTAAAAGCCATTGTTTGTAAAAAATTATACTCCTTGAAGTCCCCAGTTATAGTAACTTATTAATTCCTTTTCTATTTGAGTTAGTTTCTGACAATTATCCAAAGGAGTCCAAAGTTATACAGCACAGTGATAGCTGACAAATCCAAATTACTGAATATGAATAAAATACTGTGCATGAGTTACCAATCCAATGGAAGACTTCACACATCTCTGTCCATTGTACCTTGGTATGGAAGTTACCGAGAAATCCACAACATAGTCAAGCACAGGATAGAAGAGTGTTTTACATACATAAAAAGAGAAGGAGCAAGATTGGCTCCAATACTGAGCATCTGCCCTCATGGCTAGTGGGTAAGCTCAGCACTGATGCAGGCAATATGCCTAAGCAAACCTGCCCCACTTGTGCCATGGCTGAGGGACCATGCCTCCTCCCTGCAAAGGACAGATAGAGTTGTGGGAACATCCAGGGACCATATGAAGCACACTTACAAAAATCAGGGTCACGGTTATTGAACTTGACAGGAAAAGATATCCCCACACAAGATGATAAGCAAACAGGCAATGTGGGTTACTTCTTGGTAAGTGGTCCAGTCCCCATTTATTCTTATGTGGCTGTGTGGGTCTAAAGACTGCACAAGTACAACTGCATTTCCCAACACTGAATATTATAATTTTGTCAATAGTCTAGTTACTAAGTCATTTCCAAAAAAAAAAAAAAAAAGTGTCTGAGACTTTTTACTTTTAACCTTCTTGTCAGAAAGTGCTCTACCTCAGATTACAGTATTAATTCTATCATATAAGTGTACAGTAAGGTATTTTACATGGCTTTAACAAAATCTTACTAATAGGAAGTAAGGAGAAGATAGACTATATTTCTGAAAAAGAATCATTACACACCAATATGTTGTAAAATTTAAAGAAATGTTATATTCACACTTTCAAAAACATATGTGAATATATAGATGTATGTTTGTCTTTCAATAAACTATGAAGACTTTGAAGGCCATGACTGAGAATTGTTTAACATTGTATTTCAAATATTAACATAGTACTTACATAAAAGTGTGTGATATTCCTAAGTAGAAATAACAGTAAGATGGCATTCTATCAAGAGTGCTCTCTTCATTTAGTTTGCCATCAAGGCATATCAGATTCTTAATATTAATTTTCCAGTAGAATCCACATGTTCTTTGAAATCCAAGAAACTCTACCTGGAGGTACTTTTTATGACATGCATAATATATATAGTTTAATGAATAAACAAAGGAATGTATAAAAATATGAACAAGTATAAGTTTGGCTCTCTTCTCTTTCTTAAATCACCTTTGATTCTTTAATATTGGTAATGGCACAGAAGTTTAAGTACATCAAGAAATACAGACAGAAGTTAGTTGTTTCTTCTCTGCTACTCTCCACTATGTGTCATAGAAAGCAACCTTAGTCAACATTCAGATATTGTAGACATAGATTTTCTGTGCCATTATAGTGAGAGTTTTCTTTTTAAAGAGTAGTTCAGGAAGCAAGCTCTACTGATTGATGGATAGAAACAAAGTGATTTAACCCAACCTATGTGTAAGTTCCATAGGTACGAGTGATTGCTCTGAAGAGGTGGTTTCTCATATTTATTGTTCCTTTTGAGGAAGAAATGATGTCTTTGTTAATATATACTCATAACTATGTTGCTTTATTTCAGACAGTTTCACAGGATGGGTTACCTTTAATAGATATATCAACGAGCAAGTAAAAGTGATTGCTATACAGAACAATATTTCCCCAAACACTTACACAACACTACATGTTCAATTTTTGTATTATCTATAGGTTGTTATTTGGGAAAAGGGACACAGCAAATCTTACTGTGGTATACAATAATCAAAGATCACAATCTGCTTATTCTATTTACACCCATAAGAAAAGGAAGTAATTCAGGGATTACATCATGAGTATAAAGAAGGAATCAGGCTCATAAGTAGGAATTAAACAAATATTTTGACTTAGATATAGGTATACAACAATGCCACTTTGCTTCATTCTATATTTATTTTCTTCCAGGTGTAGATATATTTTTTTTAAATCTGGGCTTTTTGTTTGTTTGTGTTTTTATTGTATGATGGGAAGCAGATTGGAATATAATAGTACTTAAATAATTAATGATGAATTAAACAATTTCTTCTATTCCAATTTAATCTTTATTGTATTTTTTCCATTACTATTTAGTCCCCTTATACCCACTACCCCTAGCAATCAGCACACTGTTGTCCATGTCCATGAGTCCTTTTCCTTTTTTGCTTAATCCCTCTACCCTCTACCTTACCCCCTTATTAGTTGTCACCCTGCTCTCCGTCTATGAGTCTGTCCTCATTTTCCTTATTAGTTCAGTTTGTTCATTAGATTCCACATAGGAGTGAAATCATTTGGTATTTTTCTTTCTCTGACTGGCTTATTTCACTTTCTCTGACTAGCTTATTTCACTATGCATAATGTTCTCCATGTTTATTCATACTGAGGAAATGGTAAATTTTTCTCCTTCTTTTTACAGCTGAGCAGTATTCCATTGTGTAAATGTCCCATAGTTGTTTTATCCACTCACCTATTGATGGAAAGTTGGGCTGTTTCCATATATTTGTGGTTATAAATAACATTGCAATGAACACAAGGATGCTTATGTTCTTTTGAATTACTATTTTGGTTTCCTTTGGATATATTCCCAGTAGTGAGATAGCTGGGTCAGAAGGCACATCCCTTTTTAATTTTTTGAGATATCTCCATATTGTTTTCCACAGTGGCTGCACCAGTCTGCATTCCCTGCAACAGTGCAAAAGGGTTCCCCTTTCTCCACATCCTCACCAGCAGTTGTTGTTTGTTGACTTATTGACGATAGCTATTTTGACAGATGTGAGATATCTCATTGTGGTTTTAATTTGCATTTATTTAATTATTAGTGACGTTGAGCATTTTTTCATATGTCTATTGGCCATCTGTATGTCTCCCTTAGAGAAGTGTCTACTCAGGTTCTTTGTCCATTTTTTAACTAAGTTGTTTTTTTTCGTTTTTTTTTTTTTTTTTTTTTTGGTGTTAAGTTCTATAATTACATTTAAAGTGAATAAAAACAATATTTGTTAGCTTATATCCCCAATATTTGAATTTAATTAATAAATAATTATAACTAATTATGATACTACGGTGTTTTATGTGTGTGTAAATTAACTATAGTGGCAAAGTGAAATCATCACATACATAAAAAAATAAAAGTTACAGTAATCGAGTGTCATGATTTAAAAATGAAAATAGTGTACCCAGTAATTTTACTTCTGGGTATATGTTCAAAAGTACTAAAAGGAAGACCTTGAAGTGATTACACCCTTTCCCCATGTTATTGGAAGTACTCGCTATAGTCAAGAAGTAGAAGCAACCCAAGCTTCTGCTGACGGATGAAAAAAATAAATAAAATGTGGATATACGACATAGACAAAACTCAAAAACATTTTATTAAATAAATTAAGCCAGTCACAATAATACAAATATTATATGATCCCACTTACATGTGGTATCCAGAGTAGTCAAATTCGTGGAACCAGATAGCAGAATGATTGTTTCCAGGAACTAGAGGGAGGGAATAACAGAAAGTGAATATAGTGTTTCAGTTTTGCAAAATGAAAAATTTTGGAGATTGATTGAACAATGATGTGGATATACTTACATTGCTGATTGCACAGGTGGAAATGCTTAAGCTATTATTTTTTATGTTGTGCTTTTTACCACAATTAAAAAAAATTTAAAAGTGAGAATCGATAGATTTAAAAGGTTAGAAATCTTAATTGTGTAGCATAAGTTGATAACACCTCAGATGTATTTGTACTCTTAAAATGCATATATGTTTTTCAGAATTTTCTAATGACAACTTCTCATAATCAATTCTTATTGAACTTTAAATTAGTTTTTTGAAGTGTTTGCAGTTTCAATTATTTTCTCCAGTACATATTAAACATAAAAGCCACTTTAAACATTAACAAGCTAAAGTTTTATTAAGGGCAATTTTAAATTTTCCATAGTATTAAAAATTGAATATTGAAAACACTGTGATAAAAGGTAACATTAAAGCAAAGGAGTAGTTTAATTGGAATGTATATTTCAACTTTTAAAATGATTTTTACATTTCAGTGCATTTGTTTGTCTCAGCAAGTTAAATAATACATATATTTATTACAAGATCTGAGATTTACTTAATATATAACTCTAGGGAATTAATGTAATGTACTGAGAGTAATTTTTTAAAAGCCAAAGGCTAAATTGTTGAAAGTAGTCATCTGGACAGCTCTTGCAATTGTGAATATGTGTGCATAAGTATGCTGAATGGGAAATAATATGAATAATTGTTTAGTTATTTAAATCTGTTCCAAATACTTTAATGTTAAGAACTGTCATTAAATATGTTATGAAATACATTTTTACCTGTAAAATACATACATTTTAGTTAGTTATAATTTAACTTACATCAGAATTGATAAAGTGCCATGAAGTGCTTTCAAAATATTTTCCTCAGACAAGGGAATCAAATTTACATGAATAAAATGGCATATACTAAATGAGTAAGAAAATAATGGCTAATATTTTAAACACTTGAAAACTGATTTGAAGTCATTTAAAAAATGATCTTAGAAACAGTTTTCTTTTGTAATTCCCATCTCTTTTAGATAGAGAACTGAAAATGTTTGAGAAAATAATCAAGTGCCTTCAATATTTAAACAATAATTGTTTTTCTCAATAACTATCTATCTTAAAAAATGGTCTTTATAGAAGAGCCAATAATTAGCATGCAAGATAAAAGTTCAGCAAGAACTAAGCACAAGCTTTGTCCAATTACACTGTAACTGGGGTAATACATTTAAACTATTAAGAGAGTTGTAGGAAAACTTTATAGAAAAAAATGCTACACACATTACATATCTATTCTTCCATAATTACTACCAAATATAAAATGATTTTGTAAGTTTTATATCTACAGTGAATAAAAATGTTGACTTTAGTAAGTGAGAATATACTAGTTATAAAAATGCAAAATATTTGGATTATTTTTATTTATTACAAAGAGAAAAGAGATAAGCAATTCTGTTTCTTACAATTTTCACTATCAGACTTACATCTGATAAAAATATGTTTAAACCTATTTCTTCACTCATACATCTCTAATTATTTTATATATTTGCCTAGATTGCATTATTTATTTTCTAAAACATTTTAATTAATTTTTTTAAAGAAAAAGAAAAGGAAACGCCCTCCCCCCCATCTTTTTCTCAAAAGGAAACCTATTAGAACACTAAAATTAAAGTTTGTTGAATCTAACTGAGAATCACTAAATTGTTTATGAAGGGAACCATTTCAAAAGACTCATCCGTGGAGCTAAATTATAAGTGTATAGCACAGTACACATCACCAAATTCAGAAAACTCTTAAGATTACTGCCAAAAGTGATCTTACAGTGCAGTATTATATCTGTTTTTAAGCACTTAGATTTTGCAGGGAAGACTAAATCACAATAATTTGATTAATCAAGTAAATGGAGAAAGTAAATAAATACTGGAAAACAATGTTAAAACTTCAGCAAAAATTCTGAGATTTTGGAAACCACAATGACTAGACGTCAATTTGCAATTAGAATTTAAGAAATGCTCTCTCTCTCTCTCTCTCTCTCTCTCTCTCTCTCTCTCTCTCGTGCTCTTGCTCTCGCGCTCTCGCTCTCTCGCTCTCTCGCTCTCTCACCCCTTCCATGCGGCTTGGTGAAGGGGCCTTCTCCATGTGGCTTGGAGAAGGGGTCTCCAGGCTGCTTTAAGAGGCTCTCGCCATGCGGTTTTGAGGAGAGGAGATCCATGCGGTTTGCAGGAATAAGGCAGTTTGCAAGGAGGTTGAGAATCCAAGCAGTCCTGCATTGAGAGCTGGAGGGCACCACAGCACAGAAAGGACCTCCCCAATCAGATTTGAGTGATTGGCAGTTGCTGCCTCCTCTTGACTTCCTGGCTGCAGCCCCGATCTGAGTTGGTAACTGGACCAAGAAAGATGACCGTAACCATACAACAATGAGCCACCCTGGTTTCCCATCTATGGATCAGAGAATGAGGCTGTTAATAATTCAGGAAATCTCCGTTGTCCATGTGCACACTAGCTTCTCACCACTTCGACCTTGAAGCAAATAAACAAAAAAGAAAACAATGAAGCATTTTCTAAACCATCTAAAATGTTCAATATCATTTTAAAGCCAGCTTATTTTATTGTCGGTATTCTAATTCTTTGGAAATACATAATCATCAACAGCCAATAATAATAATAATAATAATAATAATTTAAGAAATAGTTGTGAAAGAAAAAAGACATGAAAAATTAACGGCTGATTATGCACACTGTAGTTATGAATTGAAGAACAGTCTTTTAATTCAGGAAATAAGAAAATACTTTGTATACATTAGTTCTTCATACATGCAGTGTGCTTGGAGAAATTTTAAATTGCACATAATTTCAACATTATTTATAAAGTTTTAAAAATAACATTTAATAATATCCTGTTTTTGTTTTTTTTTCCCTTTCGTATGTGTTTTCAAAGTACTGAGGCAGGAGATAGTCAGGAGGGAGGAAACTCCAGAGGCTTCTCAGGACTAAGACAAGGGACTTCAGTATAGAAAAGAAACTCTGTTCTAAGATCAGTTTTCCCTGCTTTCTGGAAAAGCATTGCATCATGGTGAATCGTGCCTGCTACTTGATGCTACTTGACCCCTGCTTCAACATAATAGAACTCTAATAAATTAGCACTGTGAGACTCCCTTCCCTGGTGGCCAATATGGGAGACCGCAAGTGCAGTAGCTTAAAAGTAATATAACTACTTGTACTCAAGCAATAAAAGCCCACCAAAATGAGCCAGGAAATATCTGCCCTATAAGAATACAATCCCTCCAGGCCCTGAGGTCAATCTTTGTTTGAACTGGGCCCACTCCTATGTTCTGTGGAGTGTACTATTACTTAATGAATCTGCTCCCTCTCTTTCTTCTATAAACTCTCTGTGTATTCAGTTCAATTCTTTGTCTATGATCACCAAGAACTAGGTTACCTGTGCCCACCTGTGACAGTACCACCATCACCTTATCATGAAAGCAAAAGGCAAATAAAAATTATATTCCTAATAGTATTACTTTTAGCTATTGAGAACAAGCATAGCATCACTGTCTTTTTATTTTTATTTTTAAAGATTTTATTCATTTATTTTTATAGGAGAAGTGAGGGAGAAAGAGAGAAATACCTATGTGTGAGAGAAACATCGATTGGTTGCCTCTTGCATGCCCCAAACTGGGGACCTGGCCCACAACCCAGGCATGTGCCTTGACTGGGAATTGAACCAGTGACTTTTCAGTTTACAGAACAACCCACAAAACACTAAGGTATGCCAGTCATGGCTACCATTTCTTTTAATTCAAATTGCAAATTATCACATTCTCATCCCTTAGAGATTGGAAACTAACTCTGGGGCCTATTCTACTGTTTACTCCTCTCCTAGTTCTATTCACTGATAAATGTGATTAGCTACTGACAATAGGGTATCAAATGTATTCACTCCCCCTCAAGGTCTTTAGAGCAACCTCTCCCTCTGAAACTCTTTCCTTTGTAATATCAGTCTTTTATTATACGGATTTTTTCCCCTATGCTATTTGTTCTTTGGTTTCCTGGTGTCCTACTGGATGCCGTTGCAAATCTGGCTTCTTGGCTATTTGGGAAGGTATAGGGTAAGAAAATAAAAAGCCATTTCAATGACCAGGTCTTCCAGGAAAATATTTCCTTAAGGCAATTATTAGTTCTTGAGTATGCATTATAAACCAAGCACTCTTCTTGACACTTTTCACAAAATGGCTCATTTAACCCTCACAATTCTGTGGTAGATACTTTATTTTTAAACTTCGTTTTACAGGTAAAAATATTGAGGCTTGAAGAAATTAATTAAATAGCCAAAGATCACACAATAAAGGGTAGATCTAATATTCATGCAAATTCTTAACTACTACCTACGCTATCTCTAATAATGACCTTTCAAACTATCTTTGCTAACAAACATGTATGTATTTTCTGTGATTTTATGATGAAAGATTGCCTATCCACAACCTTCATGATGGCCTGATATTTATAGGATTACCAAGAGGAAAAAGAGAAAATAACAGAATAAGTCTGCTACATAGGTCTATGTTTTAATGAGAAGGTCTGTTCAACAGTTTCCATGTAACTGTGTTATTTGAAAGAAATGTTTTACACTACAAAATGAACTAATGAAGGAAAGTAAGAAATACCTGGTCAGTGTCATTTAAATAAAATATTAGTTAAGGTATTATTTTCTTTTAAGATTTTAGTGAATTTTATTACTTATCTATCCCTGTGTAACAACTCCAAAACTTAGTGATTTAAAATAACACATTTACTATCTCCTAATTTGAGGAGATTAATTATGTTGGCATAGGAACAGAAAAGCACAAATAATATGTAAAACAAATCTTAATATGTCAGTTATGACATATATAAATTAATGCAATTTTGCAATTAAAAGATAAAAAGTTTAAATGAATTATAAACAAAGAAGAAAACTCTCTCAATTTCCAGTCTATAGTTAACCCACTTTAAGAACTTGAATAGTAGGGTTCTGCACGCTAATCCACACGAGGTGAGGGAGAGAGATGGAGTCCTCGCCTTCAACCGCAAACTCTGCCTCGACCTCAGAGACCCAGGCCGCACTGGAACAGCTGGATAAAGGGCAGATCAGAAAGGCAGTGGAAGCTCTGTTGTCACATTCCAGGTCCAGGAAGAACGCAAATGGATTGCTTTTGAATGAAAATGAAAATTTCTTTTTAATGGTGGTATTATGGAAAATTCCAAGTAAAGAACGAAGGGTCAGAATGTTCTTGCCTCATGGTATTCAATCAGATTTAGCAGATATCTGTTTATTTACCAAGGACGAACCCAATGTAACACCTGAAAACACAGAACGTTTTTATAAAAACCTTTTAAACAACCATGGAATTAAAACCATTTATCAGATTATCCCCTTCCGAACTTTAAAAAGGGATTATAAAGCCTATGAGGCCAAGCTCTGCCTCCTGGGTAGTTTCGACCTCTTCTTTACTGATGCAAGAATTAGGCGGCTCTTACCCGCACACCTCAGGAGACATTTTTATAAAAGAAAGAAGGTTCCAGTACCTGTAAACCTTAAAGTCAAGAATCTTTCTAAAGATCAACACATTGATAGGTGGAACTGTCTTAAACATCTCTAAAAGTGGTTCTTGTAGCACTATACGCATCGGTCACACTGGAATGCAGGCTCAGCACATCGCCGAGAACATTGTTGCTGTCACGAAGAAGCTTTCATGGGAATTGCCAAAGAAGTGGGAGAGTGTGAAACTTATGTATGTGAAAACAGAGAGATCGGTTGCCCTTCCCATCATCTCTTCATTTGTCAGCAGTCGGGAAGAAGCCAAAGGAGTGTACACTCCTAGTCAGAAGAAAAAAAAAAAAAAATGCAAAAGCGAAAAGAACATAATGAAAAACAAAAGGAGAAGAAAAGAAACATAAGGCTTATGAAACAGGCTAGAAAGGCTACATCTGCCCTAACTACAGAGGAGGCAGCTCCTAAAACTAGTGGTTGTCCAGTGAAGGACCCTGGACTCCAGAAGAAAGAGACCCCCAAGCCTAAGAAGAAAGAGCCTTGCAGAGTAAAAGTTCAAAACAAACTGCAAGACAAATCTGAAGAAGAAATTCCATTGCTGGTTCCAATAGGAGAAACTCCTGCCAAAGAAAACGTAGAAGTACAAAAACGTGCCACAAGAAAGAAGTCTCCAAGAAAGGGTCCTGGTCCCAACACACCTCATGGGAAGAAGAGAAAGGCCTCCCTGGCTGCAAAGACCCCGAAAGCAGCAGAGCCCAAGAGTCCAGGTAAAAGCTCAGGGAAGAAGCCTAGAATCAAAGAAGCGGTGGAGAAGGAGAGAAAAACTGCTGGGGAAAAAAGACCCAAGACAGGCACCCAAAAAGCCAGAGGCCACGTTCTTCACAACAGCTGATAAGTCTGCAAGAAAAGCTCCCCACACCCCCAAACAATGGCCCAAAAAAACCAAAGGGCCCCAGTCGACCTAAAGTCGGTGACGGAACCAGGAGGAAACATGAGAGCTGCCTGGAAAGCTTTTGAAAAATACGCAGGTCCTGTCACAGCTTTCTCCGAGGGTGAGGCCTCAACTTTAATTTGTTTAAAACCTTCACAAGTGATTCTGGTGTATGTTCATGGGTATAAGAACACTAGTTTGAATCCATGTTTTAAATTGCTCATCTGTGCATTTGCCAATATATTAGAAAATACAGTACTTTTATTAAAAGTGTAACGGTTGCTTCTGAGTCAACTAGTCCATATCTTGTTAGTGTTACTTGAATGTCTATGATGTGACCTTTATCCTTATCTGGCTCCACAGGAGCAATTTGTGCAAACACTTCCACAGCTTGTCTTCAAACCAGTGGTAGGTTCACGGTGTAAATCAACTGTGGCATTTACAGAAAATTATAGTTTCCTGACCCATCGCGCTGAGCTGGTTTATCTTGGTGGGTTTTACAAAGGTGGTGGTTGGCCAAGGTTGTAAACCACTGAGTTACTTAGCATATGTTTGGTGAGGAAAATTAGCATGGTGTCATTTCTAGAGACACCAAATTGAATCCTGCCTGCTAGAGGCAAGAAAAAACTTCCTTAAATCTTTTACCCTTCCTCCATATTACCCATCATACTGTATAGATTTACTTAGATTTGGCACCTCTCTGATGGGACACCTGGAAGCTAGACTGTTAAATATGGGTGGTGGTTGAACATACACTGAGGCAGTATGTGACTTCTCAGGAATGCAGCCTTTCAGCAGATCTGAGTTGGGGTACGCATCTCTAGTAGGAAGTGATGGGTTCACTGTAGCACAGGAAGGCCAGTGTGAGACATGCTTCCAAAGATTACATGGTGCAGAAACAATGACAAGGAATAAAGCTTTAGATGGTTGTTGGCAATTTGAGTTGAGATAGCTGTTGGCTTTTTAGTAGCACAAACTAAACTGTAATGAAATCCTTTAATATAAAAAAATAATCTGTAATTCCTGTGTTCTTATAGGCTTTTAAAAATGAATATACATTTAATGTAGGAGTTTAGCTTAATTCTTAAACATTTTCCATAGAAACTAGGTTCTGTGGGAAGGATTGCAAATGAAAAACTCCAAATCATTGTGCTCAATTTCCAAAGTTTAAGAAGTTTAAGGAACACTTTACCTGGTGACAGACAGGGCTGCGGTCTACCCAGGGGACAAGAGAAGTCCTAGAAGTCTATGCTGTATATTAGCTCTTTTGTGGGTTAAGATATGAGGCTGGGTGTGTGGCCAGTGTTTCACTGCGAGTCAGTACTGGGTTTCTAGATCCATTCTCCATACCATAAGAGATTCAGTAGACAAACCCAGAGCTGGTGGGAGAAATCTGTGACATTTTTTTTGTTTTGAAGAAATATTTGAAATTTAGTTGTTTTCTGGGGAACTGTAATGAGCATCAGAATTTAAGTATCTTTAAATGCCTTGAATGTATTTAAGGCAGTCCTAAGTATTGGGTTGGACAAAAAGTCTGTTACTTTTTTTTCAGTATGATGGCTCTAGTACTCCTTAATTGTCTTTAACTTCATTCCATGCAATTTTGTTAGATTATATGGTGACAGCTGTCATTAAAAAATAAAGTTTAAAAATTAGTGAATTTTTGTGTAACTATTTTAACATTAAAAATGGAAGAAAATACGCAAAAAAAAGAACTTGAATAAAAAGAATGAGTGAATATAGAAATACAGTAAATAATCAGATTACATATAAACTCATTGATATGATTAATATCCAAAAATATAATATTGAGTAAAAAATCATCCATAGATACACACATAATGGTTCCATTTTATGAAACCTTAGAAATGTTTACAAGTACACAATATATTCTTCAGGAATGTACAGAATCAATGCATAAAATCAATGAATAAAAACGAGTAACAGAAGAAATACAAACTCAAAACTATAATTCCACTAAATCAATTATTTTTCAATTGATGAATTGAAGAAATGCAATGTTAAATCATAGAAAGCTGATGTGGAAAAATATCTTCAAAAGAAATAAGATATCAGGGCTTGAAATGAGCGAGTCAAACTCTAGCAAACATAAGCATTGTAAAGACATGTTGCTCTCTGGAGTATAGTTAATTCATCACAGCTTTATTATATTGAAACAAATTTTGTCTACAAAAGAAAATTTTTAAAAGAATATTAAAAGATGTCTATTATACCCAAATACGAAGTATTGTCATGTAATCGCATTTAAGCTAGGGTTTACATATTTCACCT
The DNA here is from genome assembly GCF_987537825.1 of Furipterus horrens. Lineage (NCBI taxonomy): Eukaryota > Metazoa > Chordata > Mammalia > Chiroptera > Furipteridae > Furipterus > Furipterus horrens. Next base: position 178,805,617 of record NW_028327172.1, read on the forward strand.
CATTTTTATTTTTCAGCACCCTCATTCTCTCTTATTAGACTGATTGATACATTCCTCATATTTTGGTCTGCCCACATAATATTTTGATCTTCTGTTTTTCACTAGCCCTCGTTTTAAGTTACCCCTTCCCTGTTTTTCATTCCAAATACCAAGATTAGGTTGTATTACCTCTATATTATGGTAACAAATAAAAAATATCCTCCACTAATAAGCAGTCCAAAATGTGCTACTTTCTTACAAGAATATTATTTTTTTCTTTACTTTAATGAAGTATATTATTTGTCATTTTACTGTTGCATCTAATACTGACATTATCAATGATCATTATTAAATAATACAACTTGAACATTTACAAATGCATTATATTCTTATGGCAATTAAAATGTTTAAATATATGCATTTAAAGTCAAATATATTATTCAAAAATGTTCATAATAAAAATTCCTTAATTGTCAAGAATTAAGATTACTATCATTCAATATTGTAATGTAAAATTATCTTTAAATTTAATTGTCATAAAATGTCATTCTTAATTTTCTTTTTATTTTTTATTATTGCTTGCTCTGTGTGAAAAACCGTAGACCATAGAACATTGAGCAGACAATAGTGTTAAAATATGACTTGACTCTTTTTATTCAGCTAAGGTTGGCTAGTTTAGAGTTAGTCCAATAAAATGATGGCCCTTTTGGACTTTATAGAATTTTTTTTTTTAAGAATTACATCTCTTCTAATACCATCAGACACTAGCCTTTACCTAAACAGTGATTTCCTCTTTTTCTAAGAATATGTCAGGCTCTTGACTACAGTGACAGAGTGACATCTACCCTAACCAAACCACTACATTTTGAAACTCCTTTAGTTAGTTCAGGTATTTCTGCCCCCTCAATATGTTAATGAGGAGTTAAAAATTTTATTATAATCTTTCCCACCTTCATTTTGATATGGTTCTAACACTCCAGGCCTAAAGATTGTATTAGTTGATGAGAAAGTTAAATTTAAAGTGAGGGAAAAAACAGAAGGAGCATGATTATGACTCATTCTTTAAAATACAATCCTTTAGCTTCTTTTGTTTTGCTTATTGATTTACAATACATTTAGGGAGAAAAAACTTTTAAATTTCTTTTTTATTTCTTTTCAAACATTTTCCTGAATATCCTATATGCTCATTAACATTCATTCCATTCATCTTGTCTTTTGTCCTTGTTACCTTCTTCAAGTATCATCTGGTACATGCTTCTTTAGTAAAACATGATCAGAATCCTGAGCTGCTCTTCACAGAAATGAAAAAAAAAATTCAATCAGTAGAAAGAAAATATTTATAACATCATATATGTTCTTGAAAAAGTGTAATCTATTCTGGGGATCACACAAAATATCTGTTAGTCTAGAATTTACAAAATAAATGAGCACATATTAATGTTTATTTTGAATAAATATGATATAGCATGCAATTACAATATCTTGAATAGTTTCTTGCAACAGAGAACATAGCAAGTTATAAATTGCATGTCAAGAATTGAATTGTATTGAGAATCTAGGAAGCCAAGCTCACTGGAGGTGGAAGAACAAAGTTGTTATGCCTTGTGATTTTGCTCTTTCTTCTCAAGTCCCAATAACATTATCTTATGAGGTAAAATGTTAAAAGTTAGTTTGGAAAATACATCAGTACTTTTTTATGTCATATATCACTTTCTGTTTTGTTAGATAGCTATTTATATACATGACTTATCTCTCTTTTAGAGTTGAGCTTCTGCTTGGAATCATCACAAAAACTCAAGAAATTGTTCATTTTTTTAAAGAATACAATCTTGTCAAATATTGCTTGTTAAATTCAGCTTGATTACTTATCTGAATAGCTAGGAAAAACGATGTTTTGAGAAGATAGGGTTTTAATTTTTTCTCTTTTGTTTGCATAATCAGAGGTACCGACCACTTCACCCTGCTGAGTCTTGATGTCCTCAACTATAAAGACATACTAAGTTGTAATAACATTGGTTAATAACTCTATTCTCAAGGGAAATGGGAAATCAGCAAGCAATTGATTATAGACATAAATTATCAGGTTAAAGTAAGTTTATATCTGCTCAGTACACTCTCTAAGGCCTAGTGGATTATATCTAGACCAAAATAAGAAATTTTGAGATAAACAAACAAACAAAAAATATATAGATAGATAGATTATGAAATAAGCATTAAAGTTTTCATCTTTACATGCCAAAGATATACTGATAAATGCTCTATAATAAGTTTAGGATTATGTACTATAACTTACTATAAATTATAAATAAATGTATCACCAACCAGAATATTCAATAAAGAATGGAGGCAGTATATGCTGAAGACATGATTTTGGAATATAATGAATTCCACTCTCTTACAAAATAGCATTTAAGGGGTGAATCAGAGTAATAAACCCTTGTTATCAATGAACAATGCATGCTCAACAAGTTGTTAGGTAGTGGATATGAAAGGACAAAGTACTATCAGCTATTCTTGGAGTAAGTTCAGATGGAGAATAGAACAGACAGAAATCTGATATCAGGACTATTTTACTAAGAGTTTATGTCTTTCTTTTCCGGAATCATGTTTCAATTAAAAGACAAGGCTACAGTGACCAGAAAACCTACAACAAATCTATTTTCTCCCTTCTGAGGAGTTCTTTGGTAGAAAGAATTTATTAATACCAGCAAAGCTACATCTAGTTTATTATCTATGAGTAAATTAGGCTAGCATCTGCTCTTCCATATTGTATTATATATAAACACAAGGGTAAGTAAAAATGATGTTTTTAACTCTTAGATTCAAGTATCCTTTTAAATTCAGAATGGTCAGAATTAATGTTTTCTCAATATCTACATACTTTGTCCTGTAGCTTTGTAGCCCTCTCCCTCTATGACTTCGTGATTAGTCATGTGACTTGCTTTGGTCAATGGGGTATAATTTAATACCTATTCTTCTTAAATTATTCCCATAAAATCTAATAGGAAGAAATACTTCTAAACTCATTTTACAAGAACAACTTTACCCTGATACCAAAGTCAGATAAAAGTGCAAAAAAGAAAAAAGAAAAAGAGAGAGAACATTATAGGCTAATATCCCTGATGAGCAAAGATGCAAAAATCCTCAATAAAATATTAACAAATCAAATTTAACAATACATTAAAAAGATCATACACCACAATCAAGTAATATTTGTTCCAGGGATGCAAAAATGGTTTAACATCTGCAAATTAATAAAAGCAATACACCACATTAGCAAAATTAAAGATAAAAATCATATGGTCACATCAATAAGTGAAGAAAAATCATTTGACAAAATTTAACTAAATCCATTTATAATAAAACTCTCAAGAAAGTGGATATAAAGGGAACATATTCCAACATAAAGAGTTCCATATATGACAAATACACAACTAACATCATAGTCCAGGGTGAAAAGTTGAAGGATAAGGAAAAAGACAGTGATGCCCATTTTACCACTTTTATTTTACATAGTGTTTGAAGTCCTAGCCACAGCAGTTAGGCAAGAAAAATAAATTTAAAAAAAAAACATTTTAATTACAAAAAACAAAATAAAACTGTCATTATTTAACTATGACATGATACTACATATAAAACAACCTAAAGATTCTTCCAAAAATTACTAGAATAAATGAACTTAGTAAAATGACAGAATACAAAATCAATATACATATACATAAATATGTTGCATTTTGAGACACTAATAACAAAACATCAGAAAGATAAATTAAGAAAAATTGAATGTATAATTGCATGAAAAAATAAAATACTTAGAATTAATTTATCTAAAGAAGTAAAAGACCTGTACTCTGAAAACTATAAGGCATTGATAAAAAAATTAAAGAAAACACAAAAAATAAAAGGATATTCTGTATTTGTGGATGGCAAGAACTAATATTGTCAAAATTACTATAAATCCTAAAGCAATCTACAGATTCAATGCAATCACTATTAAAATACCAATGGGTTTTTTCACAAAACTAGAAAAAATAATCTTAAAATTTGTATAGAACCACACACACAAAAAATCAAATCATCAAAGCAATCTTGAGAAAAAAACACACTTGCAAGTATCATGCTCCCTGATTGCAAACTATATAAAAAAGCCATATAATCTAAACAGTACAGTATGGTACTGGTACACACACACACAACAAACATATAGGTCATGGAACAGAACAGATAATTCAGAAATGAACCCACACATACACAGCCAATCAATCTAAAACATAGTAGACAATAATACACAATGGGAAAAAGAATACACAATGCAAAACAATGAAACTGAAGCAGTAACTTATACCATATGCAAGAATAAATGCAAAATAAATGAAAAACTTGAACATAATACCTGAAACCATAGAACTCCTTGAATAAAACATAGGCAGCATGTTTTTTGACATCAATCTTTGCAATCTATTTTTGGATATGTCTCCTTAGGCACAAATAACAAAAGAACAAATAAACAATTGGGAACATGTCAAACTAAAGTGCTTTTACACAACAACATAAATCTTCAAAACAAAAAGGTAACCTGCTGAACTGTAGAAGTTATTTACACATCATAAATCTGATAGGTAGTCAATATTTAAAATATGTATGGAACCCATACAACTAAATATAAAAAAATCTAATTAAAAAATGAGCAGAAGAACTTAACAGACATTTTTCAAAAGATGACATATAAATAAAAAAGTTACATAAAAAGATATTTAATATTACTAATCATCTGGGAAATAAAAATCAAAACTGCAGTAAGATAACACCTCTCACCCATTAGAATGGCTATTATGAAAAAGACAACAAATAAATATTGTCAATGCTATGGAGAAAACAGAAGTTTGTACGCTATTGGAGGGAATGTAAACTGTGGTGTAACCACTGTGAAAAAAGAGTATACAGTGTAATTAAAAAAACTTAAAATTAAAAAAAAAAAAATTACAACCCAGCAATTCCATGTCTTGGTATTTATCCAGAGGAAACAAAAATAATAATTTATATATATCCTATGCCTATTACAGCATTTTTACAATAGCCAATATAAGAAAGTAACTTAGGTGTACATTAATAGAGGATAAAGAAGATGTCATATATCTAGTTACCGATATAGACAAAGATAGAGTATACAGATATAAATATGGATATAAAAGATAAATAGATAACTGAATATTACTCTGTCATAAAAAGTATTGAAATCTTGCTATTTCCAAGAATATGAATGAAACTGAAAGGTATTATACTAGTTGAAATAAATCAGAGAAAGAAAAATATGATATGATTTCACTTATGTATGGAGTAAAAAAAAACAAATAAATTCATAGATACAGAGAATAAACTGGTGGTTGCCAGAGAAACCAAGGTTGAGAAGATAGATGAAGCAGGTGTAGCATGATTAGAGACTACAAACTTCCAGGTATCAAACAAGTAAATCATAGAAATGTAATGAACAGCATAGAACTTGATGTCAATAATACCATAATTACTGTTCATGGTGACAAAAAGTAACCAAATTTATCATGGTGATGACTTTGTAATCTATGAAAATATTAGATGACTATACTGTACACCTGAAAACAATATAATAATGTAATTAAATTATAGCTTAATAACTTTAAAAATTAACTTACTTCCCCTGGTAGATCACTTGAGGAACCTGAGCTCAAAAATGTGCTGTTTATGGGTTGGTAGAGAAGAAAGGATGCTGCTCAACAAAAGTTCGGTGGTGTTTCTGATTGACTTCCCTCCTTTATCTTCCACATCTGCCCTGGTGGTGCTCAGTTTAACTTTATGGACCATCCTAAAAACTAATGATTCTTAAAGGTTAAGGCTTTCAATTAATAAAAAGTTATGAATATTAGTTTTTCACTTTATAGGTTCCTGATCTATAATGAATTCCAGCTTAAGCATTTTTCTTTACTTAATAACAAGGAAGGTTAGAGGAGCTTCGCTTTTTTGTCAAGGCCTTATCAAGAAAATTATATTGAAGAACAGTTAGGACATGCCAAAGGTTAGGAGTTGGGTGATGGCAATTCTGCAGGAGCACTCTCTTCTGAAGTTTTATTTGAAACAAAGGAAGTGCACTAGTAATTGATAATCTTTTATGGAATGATATAATGTTAAGTGTTCCATAATTCTTTATTGAAAGATCAGATTACCTAGCTCAGATTAAACATTTATGCTCAAGTAATTAAATTGTCTTTTCAGTTAAATAGTTTGATTGAGAAATTAAAGTCTTATTAAATAGGGCTTTTGAACTCTTATTTTTTGAAAGATGTGTTTCACTTCATTACCACTTTATAGTCTTACAATGACCTGCAAGGCAGATATGTACTTTCCACTAAGGACAAAAAATTTGTGTACATTACTGCCAAATGATATGCTCCAGATAATGAAGTTTATAGGGACAAAACTGTGAAAAACATTTTGTTTTTGGGACCCAAAACTCTCTCTTTTTCCATGACAACATATTGTAAATGCAAGTGTTCTTCATGACCAAATAAAATATTTTTTATGATTGATGAACATGAATTTGTGGCTGGTTTATAGTGGTGCAAAATTCATTGATTCACTTAAATATGTGTTTTAGAACTGTGAGTTCTGTAATGAAGACTTCAGGAAAACAAGGAAAATAAATTAATATCCCAAACTGACCAATTACCCACTAAATAAATAGCTTTTTTTTCTTTACTATAAATTTGGAGGCAGACTGTTCAAGGCATTTAAAAAACCTAAGTTTTGAATGTTAAGAATTAGAAAAAAATCCCTTCTCTGCTATTTAGTGGCTTAATAATCTAAAACAAATTTCTCAACTTCTTTAAGAATCATGGGTGTTTTATTTGTAAATTGAGGATAATAATGGTAATATTTCATAAATTGTAATAAGGAAGAGATGAAAACACACGTAAATGTACCATTACACTACCTCTTAATAGCTATTCAATAAATAGCAGGTTTTACTTTTTTTATTGTTGTTACCATATTGACATTATGCCCAGCATAGTTGCAGTAAACGCAGGTTAAGATTTCACTTCAAGTGTATTGTTTGTGGATAATAGAGTTTCCTATTGTCATGAGCAATCAGTTCATGATACAGTCTTTCCTGTAAGTCAACCAAGCAGCTGCTCAGTTAGCTGCCTGCTGAGCAGCCTGGCACCAAGGAATAGACAAGAGTCACACACAGTAACTGTTACTCATTCAGCTTTTATTGAATGCAGGTCCACTCAAAATAGATCATCAACATGCATTAATATCCTACTCACACTGTAACAATCTAAGAGAGTTATAACACACACACACAGCATGTAGTGGGAGATAACAAACTTGAGTTTCAGAGTCTCAGTCTCCAGGTCTGGGAGACAGCATGGTGGACAAGGGAATTGTCAGCACCTTGCAAGGAAGAATCTCTGAGGCCAGGTGGGCAGCAGGACAGGTGTCCTCAGGTCAGCAGGGAAGAATCTCTAGCAGCCAATGCCAAGGGAGATCAGCATGGCACAGAGCAGCACTCTGGCGTGTGGAGCTCGACTGTCTCAGAAGGGGCCTGGGGCCTGCTTCAGTTATAGCTGAAAAGTGGTGTACTCCACCCTTGTAAGTCCTTTTGATAAATGTCTTGGCACCCCTTTTGCCAAGTTTGGAATTTGTCCAGCCACCTATGGGTGTTACAATGCTGTTTTGTTTGACACCCTTGCTAGCAGGAGTGGAGTTTCCCCAGGAGTGTATCTATGGGTGGTCCTTCTCTGCAGACATGGCCATTTGTATCACATGGGCAGGTACCTTAGCTGTGCTTCCTTGCCAGATGTGTCTGTTTTCACCAGGTGAGTATATATCTTAAGTGTGCCCCCTTGCCAGATACGTCTTTAATAGTTTTCCTCTTGAACCAAAGTCTCATGGCTTACTGAAAGCTATTTTAGTTGACATGAGTGACTTTACTTTGTTTTATATACTTTATATTACATTGATAGGTCCAAAGTCATTTTATTGGTCCTGCTCTTCACACCTATCCAACTTCAGTAGCCCAATTTCTTTCTCAAAATTGTATTATTTCCACTTTTTCTCTTTCTCAAGACCCAGAAACTTGGCCAAAATTACAAACATATTTATGTAAAATGAAATGTGCTTTATTGATAAGAATATGCCTTATTAATTCTAAGGAAGTACAGAATATTAATTATAAGTCATCAATGGGTAACAAGTGTTCATACCTAGTTGATTTGAGAAGTAACACAGATTCAGCCCAGGTATTTGAGAGTTGATATGGCTATTATACCTGCCCCTGAATCTTCCTGTGGCACGTTCTTGCATAAATACATACTCTCTTCATAACTCTTAGCAGTCGTTGATCCTGTCAACTCTCCCAAATAAAATTTTAAAGCTGCTTTCTATATAGCTACCCTCAAATTCTACACTAGCCTCCAGGTCCTTCCTTCAGCACTGACATTTAAAAATCTCCACTATCTTTTCTGGAGACCTTAGAAATTGATCTCTGGAAATCCTGTACCCTCTTTTATTTATTGATCTCCCTCTTATTTTGTTCTAAAGTTTTCATATTGTTTATTAAGGTAAGTAGTTCTCATTGAAATGTCTACACTTTTCCTTTATTATTCTAAGGTAGAATTTTCTACTGTATAGTGTTCTATTTCTACATTGTGCTTGAAGTTTCAATGCTTAAACAAAACTCAGTGCTTAATTATCACAATGCTGGATAAAGAATTAAGAGTTCTGAAGTGTCATGAGGTATGTACATATGTAAATATATTTAAATTATAACATATTATAAATTTATATATAAATAAGTTTACACATTAAGAATATAAATATGTGTGTATATATACATACACATGTATGTTTCAATTTACTCAAATTTATTCAAACTCAATGTACTTTTTTTATGTCAGATTATTATATTATTGACCACCTTTCTTATTTCAAAGATTACACATTATTTTGTATCATCCCTAATGTTCTTTTATGTGGTAGAAAACAAGCTCCTCTCAGTTCATATACACAGATGTAGCTATACCATGGATAACAAACAAGCAGGTCGTTTTCTAAATTTTCAATTATTTTATAGGTTCTATATGCCATTAATTTAGTGAAGAACTCCTCGCTCCCAATTTATCTGGAAGTTGTTAACTAATAATGTGTTCTGGTTTTGTTTTGTTTGTGAAATTTTAATTTATCTTTTGCCCTGGACCTCTTTGAAAGACTTGTTTAGCCTATGAACTCTTTTTAGAATAATGTTTTTTAAACATTACTCAGAAAAACATATTTAAAATAACAGATGTTTTTAAATTTTATATTATAAAAATAAAATCAATTATAATGAAATGTATTTAGAAATTCGAAGGATATTGTGATTTATAGTAAGTACATGTTTGGTTTTTATTCTTGTTTCTGGCACAACTCTTAAAACCTTTCGAGTTTATTTAAGTGATAAGAATTAAGCTGTCTCTTACTATGTTAATGATGTAACTTTGGATCTCACAGAAGGATGGGGGTTGCTTGTCAGAAGAACAAACTGTGTGATTATAGGGTTGGAACTTTCCAGCCCAAACCCTGCCTGCCAGCCCATGTAGAGGGGAGAGAGCACGGAGGTTGACTCAATCACCAATGGTCAATAGTTTAATCAATCATGACTTTGTAATGAAGTCTCCTTTATAAAAACCCAAAAGGACATGTCTAAGAGAGCTTCTGACTCAGTGAGCACATGGGGTGTTATATGCATTCAGATTAATATATAAAATAAAAGTTTTATTGGGTGAATAATTGTCATTTTTTTAATTTTGAGAATAAACAATATTAGAAAATATTTGCAATTACTATAATTAAACATATAAAGATATCTGTGCATTCTTTCAGAAAAAATGTTCCAGGCATCACTAATATTAGCATACTTTATTGCCTGACATATATAATTGGAGGAAATGTAAATTTCAGTTGGAGATTAATGGGAAAATATGTAACTTTCTTATTTTATTTGCAGGGAGGTTTTAAGGAGATAGTCTTTCTTTTTCTTTTTTCTAAATGTAAATCTCATAGTTCTCTTGAGATATGCTGACATTTGGTGCCACACCAGTTTACTGTAAATAATTTTTTAATTGACCCAGCCATGATTGAATTACCTGAAGCAGTCTCATTCCCTCATATTAATTTATTATGGACAACATTAAATACCCTCAAATTGCAGTTTACTCTTGAAGAGTTGTAGGCTAAAGTGAATCAGATATAAAAAGGCATAAATTAATGCCTAATTATCATATTTATACCCCATTTATATGTATTCATTTTTTGCTTTATGCAGGTTGGCTGCAATTATGTAACTTTATAACCATCACAGAATGCAATTTTCCTTTCTTTTCAGCAGTATAGAAGAATGATATACTAATTGTTCTTACTTCAGTAAGATTTAGAGTGTTAAGTTTAGTGGACAAAAAGTTTCAACATTAGTTCTTAGAGCAAGATTAATGCTTCAGAAAGAACATCAATAACCTATATTTCAATATGTTATAGAATTAAAACTTTTAATGTTGTTCATGTAACTAGTTAAAACTTCATCTTTTAAGCCATAATTATGTATTTTAAAACACTACAAGTCAATAAATCTAAAACCTGAAAGTTTACTCATACAATATCGCAATACATTAAAAATACTTTGAAGTATGTTTATCTTTGACTGCATTGATTTAGCTTTTCGTAAATGGGACCACATAAAATATTTAAGGACCCAAATTAGAGAAAATTAATCTTTACAAAGGCACAGTTAAGTATGTGGAGCCATTCTAGGTGTACAAATATTGTACTCATTGATAGCTTTTTCCTTCAAACACAACTTAGTGTAAAATAAGATTTTCACACTTTCCCTATGCTGTCCTTATGCTTTCAGTTTTAGATGAATATTAAGTCAAAAGCAACAGAAATGCATATTCACCAATATAACTACACTAAATAAGTAAAATATATAACAGAAAAGATAAAATAAAAATATATATACACACCTGTTTGGCAAACATGTTTGCCCCAAGATTTTTACCACACAACTAATTGTCTATAAAAGATCAAAAAATAAATAAATAAAATAAAAGGGAAATTTTAAAAAGAACAAAGTAAAACAGAAAAGAAATAACAAAATTAAAGACTATTGTAAAAGTGAAAATACATTGTCTTCAAAATCTTTTATTTATAGTATTATATATTTTTCCCACTTGATCTGTCTCCTTGTTTGGCATCACACTTTCTTCTTTCTTTTCAAAACTTCTTTTCTTTCTTTGTAAAGAAGGGTATCAATTTCCATATAAAGAATCAATAGTTATATGTTCTTTAAGATTATTGTGAATCTCTTATTTGGCACAGCTTGGTAAACTTTAGTTTTGATGGGTGAAAGAGATTATTGTACTCACTGATGGATTTGCAAAAACTGATGTTGTTTTCTAGTATAATATGTATTCTGATAAGCTCTATATAATACAAAATAAAAATACTGTGAAAACTTTGTCAATAAAAAAATAAAAGAGAACTGACAACTAACATAAATACTTAAGTATACCATAGGTGGTTGATTAGACAATAGGAAAATTAAAATAAACTGCCAACCAGTTATTTTATCTTTTATGATAACATTAATTTAAGACCAATTAGTTTTGTAGCAAAGATGTTTGGGGTAAAAATGTTCATAGCAAAGACTTTATAACAAAACTTCTGAACACAGGACTGATTAGTACATGCAATAATTCATGTGAAATATTTGTTAGAAGTTTTATAGTGATTTTCCATCCATAAAATAATTTTACATAAGTATATATGAAGAGAGGCAAAATTGATATCATCAGTAAATTAGGCATTACATGTTATCAAGATCCTTTCATACCAACTTTGACAGACAATAGTGGAATTACTTAGTCTGGGATTAGATGATATGTGAACTTTTTTTCCCCAAGTAAATGCAATCTGCTCTGGACACTATTTATTGATGGAGATTAAAAAAGATATACTGGTTGATTGAATGCATTACTAGATCCAAAGACTAGGATATCAGTTATGTTTGGGACTGCATTTTGCTTATGTGACACTGTTCTGTTAAGAGAAGCAGTCTACCATTAACTGTCATGACACTTCTGTGTCTTAGGTGCTGTACTGCACCACCCAGAAGCCCTTAAGAAATTAACGCCTTATGAAACAGCTATTGGAATTGCTGCTGCCAGATATCTTGGTCATCACTCCCCTTTGAGAACTGCCTCAGTTGTGGAGCACTGCCTTGCCATCAGTCATAACCCCTCCCCAGGGCAGCCACATCCAGAGACTTACCAACATCACAACAAAAAGTTTGGTTCTTTTGCTTTAATTTGTGTAAATCAAAGGGACAATTCATGCTCCAGATATGTCTGTGGGGTTGCCAACATCCCTTTAGGATCATAAAGAAATCCAACTCCTTCCTTTGTTCAATCTAGTCACCTTCCCTTATTTCTGTAGATGTTAATCTTAAAACTACTCCATATAATCCTTCTTACATACTTACACCATGCATGGTAAAATGAGGACTTTAATAAGAATTTTAGTGAGAAAAGGTTGACATTCAAGCATTGTTCAAGGGATGGTGTCCACATTTAAGATCTCAGTCTTTCCAAACTTGGGTAAATGTTTCTTTCCTATTGAGGTGACAAAGCATCAAGTTATCATTGTTTATGTCACTAATATTGTGTCATAAAACAAACTCCACTTTGTTTGAGATTATGATTACAAGTAATTCTTCTAATTTTAATTATTTTCCCAAATAGATTTTTAACAACAGACTTTATTCATTAGAGGATATGAAGCATTAATTTTCTATACAGGAATTCTTGTAATTACAAATTAATAAATTCCATTCTAGTTATTTATAGGTTCTCCATGAGCTTGGTTAATTACATTAAGAATTATTACCTTGCCCTGGCTGCTGTGACTCAGTGGATTGAATGTTGGCCTGTGAACCAAGTGTCGCTGGTTTGATTCCTAGTCAGGGCACATGACTAAGTTGCACATCAGGTCCTCAGTTGGGGGCGCCAGTGAGAGGCAACCACACAGTGATGTTTCTATCCCTCTCTTTCTCCTTTCCCCTCTCTCTAAAAATAAATAAATAAATAAACAAATAAATAAATAAATTTTAAAAAGAATTATTACCTTTACAAACGTTTTTTGTTTGTTTGTTTACAGTGCGTCATGCACTGTTTTAGGTGCCTTACATATGTTTACTTATTCCTCACAAATGTTCTCATGAAAACAAAGAAGATAGGATTATACTATTTTCCAAATAAGGCTGATAAAGATTCAATGATTTTTGAAGTACATACAGCTAAGAAACAAAATTAGACTTTAAACTCAAGTCCATAGTTTGCCCAAACCCACATAAAGACTAATCTTGGTATAAATGCAATCTTGTGAAACTTCTGTGTACATAAAACAAACTAACAACATTAAAGCACTGAAATGTGCCCCTGGCTGAGGTGGCTCAGTGAACTGAACACTGACCTGTGATCCAAGGTGATGCAGGTTTGGTTCCCAGTTTGGGCGCATGCCTGGGTTGCAGGCTGGGTCCTCACTTGGGGGTGTGTGAGAGGCAAACACACATGGATGTTTCTCTCCCCCTCTTTCTTCCTTCCTTCTTCTCTCTCTGAAAATAAGTAAGTAAAATCTTAAAGAAAAAACAACAACAAAAAAAACACTGAAATTTTCCTGGCAAGAGTGGACTTCACAAAAAGAGAAGAGATAAAATAAGGAAATGTATACCAATTTCTGGTGACTTTAATAACCTACAAGTGGGTAAGTATTCTTGGAGCTTGAAGTTTACCTGTCATGTGCAGGTAGGTTGCCTATATGATATCCATACTCCTGTTTGTCTGCTTGTTTTTGTTTTTTATAATATGGATCTGGAATTTTTCAGGTTATCATGGTATACAACCTCCTTGCCAGACTCCCTGAAGCTAGAGGTAATCTTGTACTAAGCTGTGGACAGAGTAGAAGTGTATTAGACAAAACTTCCCTTAGAGCTATAATTGTTATGACAAAGAGGGGCATGTTCAGCTTTAATGTACCTTTTTAAAATAACCTATTCCTCCTCTTTATTGTTAAAAACTTAAAATAAATTTCTGGAAATAGATTATCCATATTTTGACCTTGATAATGAAAGCCAGGTGGAGTAGGGTCCAGGACAGGACATAGGAAGAACTTCAACTCTCAACAACTTTTTGCCATGTTGGTATTCTATGAGGGTTCTATGGTTTATGAATAAATTGAGAGATCAAACAAAATATAAAATAAGGAGAGGGGATGGTATTAACACCATTAGTATTGAATGATAAGAAATTGAATTTTATCTGAATGTAAGAATGATTGAATACAAAACAAACACATTGAACATTTCAGAGACATTATAAATGAAAGATAAACAATTATGACACTGATATTTAACAGCCATGATTGAATCATGAGCCAGTAAAGTGGTGAGCACTTCAACCCATTTCTCTAATATTGTGGCTAATGAAATGTATGCCATTTCAGCATAAGTTTGATTTCCTATAGTTTATAAAGGGCATCAAACTATGAATATCCAGTTTCAGGACACTAAGATATAATATTAAGTAACAACATAGTCACAAGAGACTACCTTAAATAACTTGAAATAGTGACAGTAATACAGGCAACAAATAATGTATGGCATGCTCAACAAACAAGTGTCACTTTCTGCCACATACTTGAGCAAAAAGAGCAATTTTCTTTCTGGGAATATAGTCAAATACTATGCAGAGAGTTCAGACAGAACACATGTAAAGGTTAAAAAAAAAAAGAAGGAGAAGAAAAGAAAAAAAAAAGTAGTACGCTATCTTGTCACCTGTAAGTCTCCTGAATCAATAGTGTTATATTTGTCACAATATTAGACAACTTATTTTGCAGGAAATTTATGGTAATCCTTTATCAGTGTCAAAAAGAAAATTTTTGTGACTCTCTCCACACTGAATTTTGACTGTTTTATTTATTATTCCTTTTAGATAACAGTAAGAGTATGGATTTTAAATTCAAATAACATGAATAACTGTTGAGATACAAGGTGATTTGCAGTTGAAATATTAAAAGAAAACATTCTCAATATACATTTTACCTTAAAATTATCTGTGTGCTAGCAAGGTTCCATTTTAGATAAAATAGACCACAAATACGTCTGGTCTAAATATGTCCTTAACCTTCATTTCCCTTTATTGGTTCTTACCTTTTCCCTTGTTCATGACCTAGACTTTTATATCCTCTCCACCCAAGTTTTCAGAGTTCTGTAGTGGCTCTTCTCTGCACATAATAAATGAGACATGAGGCTTCTGGGCAATAGCTCTGTTTTTCACGGGAATGGGAGTAAATTCTTTCTTGTTTGATGTAGCATGAGGTGTGCAACTTCCATAGCAATGTGTGATTCTGGCACATTTTATGAGGATAATGGAGTAAGAGTGCCTCATGTGAAGCCTATAGTTTCCTAACACAGTACTGGAAAAGACTGAAGGAGGAAAGCCCAAAAGAAAGATAGTCAAGATTAATTATATATATTGTATATATAAAGTTTGCTATATTATATATTAGATATATAATAAATTATAAACATAATTAGGTTAATAATATGATATAAAGCTTCACCCTAAAGAGCTGTACTGATTGGCTTTCTTATGTGATCCAATATATTCACACCAGTGCATCAATTTGATTTAGGCTTTCTATATCTTAGAACAGAATCCTAGCTGGTATGCATAAAAATTTAAAATATCATAAATTACTAGAAGAAAATCATTTAACTAAGCTAAGCCATGCCATAAAAATCATACTAAAACCAGTATACTGTCATTGAAAAATACTTCAAATAAAGGAAGAGGTTGATAACTCAAATGCTCCAGCAAAATACAAAAAAAAAAAAAAAAAAAAAAAAGTAAAATTTTCAAAGTTTTCACTGACTTGAGTAATAAGAATATGTAAAGGAATAAAGCATGCTGTGGACAAAATATTTGTGTCTCTCTAAAAATTCATATGTTGAAACTTTAAACCCAATGTGATGGTATCTGAAAATAAGTCAATTAAGAAATGATTTAGGTCATGAAAGTGAACCCCCATGATAGAACACATAATGAGAGAATACGAGACAATTAGTCATTTGAATACTATGAAGAGAGTCTTTACCGAGAACCTGACTTACAACCTCTAAAAGGATGAAAAATAATATTTTTGTTAAAGCTACCCAGTTTATGATATATTTTGTTACAGCAACTCAAACTATGAAAAAACATAATACTTTATTCAATGGTATGAATAAATTGTATGGTGAGGGAAAAAATTGAGGTTACCATGCTTTGGGGAATGACTGTGAGCTTTTGAAGTAGAGTGAAAGCAGACAACAGTCACAAAGAAATTTGATTTTGAAGGGGGAAAACAGGGGAAGTAATTGGTGGTGTGGTTTATGAATTTGAGGCAAGCTCTTTAGGTTTATGTTTCTTAATTTTAATTTTTAATTTTTTTATATATTCACATTTAATATAGTATAATTGATTAATACAGAAGACTGAGCAAACTGAAACTATTTGAGAGAGTTGGGGCAATGGAATGGATCAGTATCACTAAGAAGGTGGAAAAGAGAGGAGACAAAGCCTTATATTAAGACAAAGTTTATTCTAAATGAGGTATTAGGAAGTTAAAATTTTATTTGATTATTTCTATTTGCTCCTTGAAGAATTGAAACAGGAACTCCAGCAAGAATAACTAAACAAGGAGATGTCTATGTGCTTGAAAAGAATGATAAAAATTTGTATTAGGCTCTGTAGGGAAGAGAGGAGATTATGAAAACAACATTTAAGGATGACATTGAGGCTTACCTAATGCTGGAAAACAAGAATTTGTACTGTGTTGTGCAGCATTGGAGATGATATATTTGGATGTGGTAGCCAAACAAAATAACGGCTTAATTTAGAGTGCAGAGGACTCATTTATGCTAGGTACTGCATTCTTCCATAAATGAGGGGGAGTTATAATATACTTGGTAAGGTAATAGTGACTAAAATTGAGTAGTTGGAAGAATAAGCACAGCCAGATGGCATAATGCTCAAAGGAACAGATGTTTTTAACATGAGGGTGGAGCAGTAATGATCCTAAAGCTACATTCAAGAGTGAATTGAATGTAATTCCGGTCTCCTAGCACTAATGTAGATGGGATAGAAGATAATGAAGAAGCTCTAATAGGAGTTATACTCTTATCAGATAGCCAGATTTTATTGGTGCAATGAAGTAGAGGGGAAAAGTATATGGAAAATGTTGAGGCTGTAAAAGTTTTATCACTGAGATTGTGAGTTCTAAAAGGCAAAATGGCATGTTTTGGTAAAAAAAGCAATGATGTAAAAATAGAAGATATGAGGACAACATGGCATAGAATGAATCTACATATTATCATAAAAAACTGAACTGTTTAAAAGAGTTCAATTTAAGTATGGAAATTATATCTCCTTAAAATAATCATCATTAAAATTATGGAGAAGAAAGAAGACTAAATATTAATAAATGAAGAATATTAGAAGAGAAATTTGAAGAAAAATATTTAAGTTATCTGGACAAAATTTTTCCAGAGGAATTAGTTCCATCCATATCTGAAAGAAAGATGTAATCAGGCTTCTTCCTACAAAAAATGAATAACAAATATTCAAAAACTATGTATAGACATATATATATATACACACACACACATTATGCATATTATATATGCATAATGTGTGTGTGTGTGTGTGTGTGTGTGTGTATAGATAGATAGAGAGAGAGATTAAAACTGAGGCAAAGTTACCTCTTATCTGTCTTGCTGGCTCAGCTGGCTTATAGAGAAATTTGAGTACTGACAAGCCCTAGTGCACATCACCATAAGGCACAGAATAAACAAATGGAGAAGTCAGAAATCAAACAGACACATACAAATGAAGAAACAAAAATATTATTGACATAGCACTATTATCTCCCCAAGGATAGGTGAGCTTTTGATAGAAGCAGATATTACACAGCCTATGAAATACATAAACCTCTTTTTTTTTTATTTGTGTCTATTATAGATTTTTACTGTCTCACTAGAATTCATTCTCTGTAGGTCAGATTCAAGACAGAAAAAAAAATAACATAAAAAAATAAAGAACAGAAATTGTGATATTCCCCTTTATATAACATCTATTACCAGCAGAAGAAAATGCCTGTTCTGTTCTGGGCTTAGTGTTGAATTTTGGATAGTAGAGAAAAACAGAAAATGAAAGCTGTCCTCACTGACAAGTGTTCCATAGAAATAAATCTAAGGTGCTATAATATGGCAATTACATTGATATAATAGACAACAAACCCCATGTAACAAACCTCAGGGGCCTCAAGAGTTGGGAGGAACAGTATGTTATCATAGAGAGATTTACTTCATGTGAAATTCATTGAGTCTTAGGGGCTGTGGCTGAGATTTTGTTGTCATTTTAATATAGCTAGGTTTTTAAGAGGTGTTTTAAAGGCAATGCATTTTATATACAAACAGAAAAAAAACTTAATAAGGTGATTTAACAAAAATAAAATAATAATTAATGGTAGGCATATCAGGGTCTGACAAGACGTTGAGAAAACTGATTTTAAGCAAAGATCACTAGTATTATAGTTTCTTGAAAGTTTTTCTGGGCATCTGGGAAGAGCTGGACAGGAGAGAAAGGTAATAGGGCTTAGAAGAAAAAAAATAAGCATTTACATTTCCTGGAGGAAAACTTAGCAGCCTGATTATTATTTATAAGACTTATCAACCCAAAACATTAAATCATATAAATTAATAATGAGTTCATAATTAACAGAATCTTCTTATTCTTCTCATATGAACAATGTAGAAAAGTTATCAAGTTTCTATAACCCAGTGTTGAATGTCCACTGAAATTACAGTGCATGTCTTGGGCATTGATTCAAAGAATCTGTCTTTGATTTTCTTGTTCTGCAGTTAATTATTCAGAATCTCTTTATTTTTATCTAAAAGGAAGGTCTCTATAATTCAAAGGAAATTTTCAAAATTTCTCTCTAGTACTACTTTGTTTATCCTTTGTTAGCCTGGATGTACCCTTGTTAGAACAGAAAGAAGAATTCAGAGCTCCTTGTGCCTAGTGTACTAGTACTTAGACTATCACACAAGAGAAATTTCAAAGGTGCCATTTACAGTCCTAGATATTTGATACATTATTAAGCCTATCAATCTTTTCTAATTTTCACTGGTAAAATTTCAAAAATTACATAAAGCATAATAGCCTAGTTTTCCACTTTTGTAACAGAAAGTAAGAACATTCACACATTTTTGAACAATAAGACTACAGGACAATTATGTGAACATCTGTCACGGAGAAATGATATAGTGTTCCACTAAAGTCCTTGTGCCATTAATTTGTTTTCCTGTGTAAAAAGACGGAATAAGTCCTTTCTCATATCAAGACCTGGCTTTGTACATAAGTTAATAGAATAAATATATTTAAAGAAAATATGTATTAATAAAAGGATGGAAAATAAAAATAAAATCATTAACTTGAAGAGGTTCCCCAGAAAAATTAGCAAAATATTTATATTTTAGGATGTGTAAATAAGAACATGAGAGAGTAAAGTTATTTAAATCTATGTCAAATCAATCTTCTGCAGAAAAATAATTTGATTTCTCATATTTACTCTCCAACAGGAGAGAGTCTGATAATAGGCAGTATGAAAGTTTGAGTTACTGTTTTACTGTAAACCAAAAGATGTTTTCACCCAAAAGTTTTATAGGAAATTTAAAAATTGATATTTGACACAATTGTGCCATGAAACATTTTATATATGCTAACAGGAATTTAAATGTAGACATATGTGTTGAAATTCATTTTAGCATTGCTTTTAAGTGACAAAATTGGGTAAAATATATAATGTGATTTAGTTATAATAAATATAACAGCTGAAAGTTAAAAACTAAAACTCTTGAGCCAAAATATAATTTTAAAACATATTTATTAATGCTAGAAGGAATTGCAGCATAATGCAAATTATAGGGTATTTATGTTTAAAAACATTAAAATATAAATTTTCCATAGGTATATATTAATGTTTATAATTTTTAAAATATTGTACATGGATCAGTTACTAGTACAGGCCCCTAAAAAGAAGGACTATAAAGAGACAAAAATAGACATAGATAGTTAAATACAGAAGAAATTCAAATGTCTAATAAATTTGAGCAAATTCAAAAAATGTTCAAATATAGTACATTTATATATAGTAAACTCATAAAGTTACTTAAAGTAATCAGACTGTCTGCATGAAATTCTGGATTATATAAGTCCACCACCCCCAAAAAAAGGTCCATTATTTATTCTCTAGATTGAAAAATAAATTGGAAACATTTTTATAAAAAATATTTCCCAAATTTATTTCAACTTTAATAGTTCATTTTCTTAATGTAGTAATTATACTTCCAAGAAATTACCTCACAGAAATAAAGAAGTATTCAAAGTCTTAACTAATTATTATTCATAGTTTTATTTGTTATATAGAGATTGGAAATAACCCAAATAATAAGCACACAGGAAAGTAAAACCTTTGTAAGCAAAACTCCAAAAAGACTATTTTATGGCTATCAATATCAGAAATGTATTTAGTAACATAAGTATTTTCTTATTATATAAAACTAAGTACATAAACATATTCAAGTTCATTTAAGTTATGATTGCAATATATTTTGACTGTATTGAGAAGTAAATTAGTAAAATTATCCCCAAACTTTGCATCTGGGTAAACAAAGTATAGGTGACTATTTCTGTGTTTTGTTTTGTTTTTCCAGAGATGGGAAGGGAGGCAAAGAGAAAAAGAAACATCAATTTGAGAAGGAAACATTGATCAGTTGCCTCTCTTACCCACCCGGCTCTCTTATGCACCCGGAGTGGGGAATAAACCCACAACCCAGGCATGTGCCCTGACCAGGAATCAACCCGCAACTTTTTGCTTTGTAGAACACCTAACTAATTGAGCCACACTGATCAGGGCTATTTCTGTTTTTATGTTTTTCTGTCCTATAATTATTTTGACACTGCGCAGGTGTTATTTTTAAATTTAAAACTATGGGAACCAAAGGAGTGGATGAGGCAATAAACATTTATTTCTAAAACATGATTTTCCTCAGGCAATTTTTATTAAAAACCCAAAGATCCCTAAATTTTACACAAACAATTTAGAAAAAAATTACATAACATTACATAACCTCCTATTATCTAGCTTGTCAACCCTCAAATTTCTCTTCAAGACCAGGGACATCTCAGAGTGCCTCCATCGCATATACCATAAGTTTCCCGTCACTGTTGTCTCTTCAACTTTTTACAGATGTACCCTTCCTACTGCGTGTGATTTTCTAGTACTGCCTTGTCTCCAGACTTAATTGAGATCACTTCTTTTTTTTTCACTATTGCTGTCTGAGTCCGATATTGCTATTCCAAGTTATTCAGTCTATGCCACAGTCTCTTACTTCTCCATAGGGCTTGGAAGTTCTTAAGCCATCGAGTAGAGCTGAAACTCAAAATAAATATGACCCAGAACCACTTCCTCCGGGATAGACTGGGTGTTTTCACCCCAACTTATTGAGAAATAATTGCTATATAACATTGTGTAAGTTTAAAGTGTACAAAGCCTATGCTGTTTAATTAGCATTATTGTTGTATTAAAGTGTACCAGTAAATTTATACATATGGAGAGAGCTTTATCTCAGGCATTTCATTGTAGGAGAGGAGTCATATTTATTTTCTTGAAGACGATATTTTTTCTAAAGCTTTTCCTTTACTTTTACATATTCTGAAGCAAGCATTTAAGTATCCCTATGATAAATAACCTGTATTTGGTTTACTGTCACACAGAGAACAACTATGACAAATTTCAATCTCCCTTCAAGAAAAGCAAGAAATAGCTTCTCACCCCATTCCTGGTGCAAAATACCACTCCTGACCCAGATACAAAGGGAAAACCTTTATATGAGATGTGAAACTAAAGTGTAGTATCACTAAGAACTAATTTTCATAAAATCACAATGAGATACTACCTCACACCTGTCAGAATGGCCATCATCAATAAATCAACAAACAAGTAAAGTAGATGAGGGGAAAAGAGAACCCTAGTGCACTATTGGTGGGACTGCAGACTGGTGAAGCCACTGTGGAAAGCAGTATGAACTCACTTCAAAAAATGAGACAGCAGTTCCACTTATGGGAATATATTCAAAGAAACCGAAAACACTGATTCAAAAAAACAAAACAAAACAAAAAAAAAAAAAAAAAAAAAAAACAAAACAAAAAAAAAACAAAACAAAACAAAAAAAAATACGTTCTCTCCTTTGTTCATTGCAGCGCTATTTACAATAGCAGCCCAAATGCCCAACAGTACATGAGTGGATTAAAAAGCTGTGGTGCATTTACACAATTGAACACTACTCAATTGTAAAAAAAGAAGCAAACCTTATTTTTTGCAACAGCATAGATGGACCTGGAGCATATTATGTAAGTGAAAGAAGCTAGTCAGAGAAAGACAAGTATCATACAATTTCACTTATATGTGGGCCCTAATGAACAAAATAAACTAGCAAACAAAATAGAAATGGACTCATAGATACAGAAAACAGATTGACAGCTTTCAGAGAGGCATATTGGCAGGCTGAGTTAAAAAAGTGGAAAGATTAAGGAAAAAAACATACAGATATAGACAACAGCATGGTGATGACCAGGGGGAATGGGGAATGGAGGGAAGTAGAGGAGGGCAAAGGGGAAATAAATGGGGATGGAAGGAGATTTAATTTGGGATGGTAAACGCACAATACAGATGATATAGTAAAGAATTATGCTCCTGAAACCTGTATAACTGTACTAACTTATTCCACTCAATAAATTTAATTTTAAAAAGACTACACTTATATGCTAAATTGATTTCATGTTTCTGGAAATTATCAAGATATGATTCAGTGGTGGTGAAGAGGAAAAGCCAAGAATTCAACCTGATAACAGGTGAAATGAGAGATAAATGGTAACCATTCTTTGGCAGTTAAAGATAGGGCTATATAATTCCCTGAAGATTTATATAATAATAATTACACTGTAACATCCTGCTGATTGAAGTTTATGGAGATATTGGTAGATGAACAATGCAGGTCAATAAAATAGACAGGATCAAGATCAAGAATGATGCTGTCAGATGGAGGGCCAGAAAAATGCTTGTGCCTAAGTGTAGATGAAACTATTGTAGAATTTGAAGTTAAAGAGTTAGGGTCTTATAAGCCATAGTAAAAATTTTGGGTTATAATTTACTTATAGTTCACGGAAGAGTTCAAATTTCTAAATTTTTCTACCAAGCTTATGTAAACATTTTCTAACTCCAGCTCTGTAAAATATATGAAATTTTTTTCTTGTAAATATAATAACAGTGATATATTGGGGTAGGGGATATCCCTAATGGAATTTAACAATCATCAGCAGTTATTTTGCTATGTTATTTGTAGTTACTCTTAATTTTTAGTTTTTCAAAGGATAATTCATGAATGTGATTTTTATTCAGTTCAGTTTCTCTTAATGAAATCTCATAGTTCACATTATTACATTTAAATTTCTCTCTAAATGAACTAAGGGGGGTGGGATTGCTGAGGGAAGAGGAGTACTGGGTGGATGAGAGCAAAGAGGGGGAAATTAGAAATATTGTAACAATATAATCAATAAAATATACAAAGAAAAATTCTCTCTACAGTATAGGTGTTGAATTTTTTAATATTTCAAGGAAACTTTTTGTATATTAATTGAGAATTAAAAGAGACTTCATTAGACACTACTAATTTACCACAAAAAATGTTCTTTTTAGTCTTTCAAAATAAGCTTTTTGAGACAGAATTTATATTAACTTTTTACAAATTATAAAGGTTATCTACACATACATATATATACACACACATATAAATTATTTATAATTATATATACAAAATATATATAATCTGTTCTTTAGTAATTTGGTGCCAAATGTATATGTCTTTATAAAACTACATAATAACCAACTTTTTAGTATATTATCATAGTTAACATTAGTCCGGGGAGTTTTGAACAGAAATGAAAAGAATCACTGAAGACATACATAGAATTAGACTTTAAAATATGACCTAGAACCATTCTCTAATATCAGGGTTCAAACCAAAGCTTGAATTCATAAGTGATTTTCCGATTTCAGCCATAATAAGAATATTAAATATCTTGAGAGGTTTGCCTTTGGAAGGAACTAATCTGTTCAGTTTTATATCATGTGTTTACTTCTCCACTACCTATAAAATGTATTCTGATAACATAAACCTTGAAAATATTAGAATATAATCTTGCTTATTTCCCAGCACAAAAAGTTTTATCCATGTATAGCTTAAATATATCAAATTGATGTGCACTAATATATTCTATAGGTCCATGTGCATATGTTTAACATTTAACTACCTTCATCTCTTTAATGTCCAATATTTTTGCAATATGGGCTCAAAAGAAAAGAGAGAATGAGTGTCCAGCTGTTCATCTTAGGCATTAGAGGGTGTTTCCTTCTTAATGTGAGATACTATGTTTTATTTTCAATCAAATTATCAGATTATTTGTAAATAACCAGGGCATTAAAACATGTTTCATATGGTTTATATTTCATATAAATTTGAAATAAATTTATGGAAAGTTATATCTAACCAGAATATCAAATTTATTTTTTTGAAATAAAAACATAGTAGAATAATTGTGTTAGTAAGCCAAGTTTTCCTTCCTAATTTCAAAGTGCTGGAGAAATGCACTTAGCAACAATAACATTGTTTTATGAGCATTTTGTCAAGATGCAAGTAAATTAAGAGTTTGTAGAATATTTTAGCAATAGTAAAATTAATCTTGATTGTATGAAGACTATCTCGACATCTATTTTTTAAATATCACTGTCAAAAAATTATATTATTCTGACCATATTCTGAATTTATTTTAAGTATCTACTTTTCCTCCCATCAAGCACTGACTCTAAACACTTTAGTAGATTAAATTTAATTAAATAAACATCTACTAAGCACAACTGAGTGCTTCTTATCCAAATCAATGGCGTTAGCTTGTCAAAACAAAACCCTCAAAAGCTGGAAGTCATAAAAATATAATCTATAGACAGGAACATTTTATATTTACTAATATTTATTTACCAAATTTTTATTGCGGGTGCAGGGTATTTTCTTTGGGCTTAGGTCTACTGATTGTCATTGGTGTTGACTTTGTTTTATATGCTACACCATTAATGTGTTATCTTCTTTTTTAGGTGATACTTTCTTTCAAATAAGAGAAAAAATTCCAAACCTCTATCAAAGCTAATGCAGGTCATGATAAAGGTAGAATAAAGAAAGTGCCCAGAACACAAAAGTAGGCACTTAACTGACTGAAGATCTCTAGTAAGTATTCCAAATAAGCAGATATTTTGAGCAGGGCCCTGAAAATATAAGACTTTTCAACAGAGGTCAAAGACGAGAAAGTAATTTTGATGAAACACAGGATGCTCAAACACCTGAAACTGACCAGTGAGTAACCCTGAAACTTGTGACATATTTTCAAATATCAGTGTATAGTGAACCCATGTCTATGGTATGAACATTCAGTTTTATTTGTTGGAAAACTTTAATCAGACAAATTTGTTTGTTTGTTTAATGAAATTTGTGGTTTTAGATGGAAGTATATGTTTGTGAACTCAATATCCAAAATATGGAAAAAAAAGATTGGTTCTTTCAAATCTATGATATGACACTTTCAAGTTGAGTGATATCAAGGAAATTTCTTCAATGTGTCATAGATGTCAGCAGAGCTCTCATTTTTCCCTACACCCCAGATCTTGGGCAAAATCTATTCCAAAAGGATTACCTCAAGCTGAAATTCCATGGCAAATCACAGTCTGGGGATGTGCCTCTTCCTCCCTAGCCCCTTCCTTACTTCACGCCCTTAGGCGTGTACCAGCATACTGACTGGGATAAATTCCTCTAGGAAAGGCAGGAGTCTGCAAGCTAGAGCATGACTGATACTGGGATTATTATTTCTTCATCTTCTTCTTCTTTTTTTTTTTTTAATCTCCAAAGTCTTCCTGTCGATCTGTGGAGCTCACGATGCATATGTTAATTTCACAAAATGGAAATGGATACAGAAGACAGTTTGGATTATTCTTGTAAATTTTAAAGTACTTTTTTTTTTGTTACAAAAGACATATAATTGGAAATCGAAAATATTAACACTAACAATATATTCCTTAGGTATCACAAAACTATTCTTATTGCTCAAGGAAGGCTCAGGGATAAAATTTCTCAACATTATAGAATAGCATAGAGACTAGACAATACAGATTTTTTCTTTTTTACTAACCTTACCAAAACACTGAAACCAAGTTCATATGCCTTTGTTTAATCATCCATTTACCATCTATCATCTATCAACTACTTATCATTGATCTGCCTAATTTCTCCCACTTTTTTGGCTCTCGCTCCTGCCTACAATGGATACTGGCCTCCAGAAAAGTCCCTCTGATGTTGTTTGAATATGTCTCACATGGGGCTGATAATGAGAAGTTTCAGGTTCAGTTTCCATGACACATCTCCAATTTTTCCACTCCAGATAACATGCCTGTGAAATGTTTCTGTTCCCTATAAACACAGTTGTGCTTCCACCAATACTTTTTTTTTTTTTTTAATCGGGCCCTGGCACTTTGGGATCACTGCGATCACTGGGTCACTGGTACCCTGACATATCGGAGACTTTATGGACCAGAGTGTTGTAGCGTATGAAGCACTTAATATGTAGAAGGCATTAAAGGTGTAATAGGTTTCCTGCAGAAGTCAAACAATTTTATTATTCTGTCATTTTGTGTTGCAGTTTATCACATTAGTACCAAAACACAAAGCTTTTGGTGGAAAAGTTATTGTGATTTCACCTATACCTCTTCAAAAATCCCTCCCTAAGTCCTCAGATGCGCTGGATAGGAAGAAGACATGGTGCTGGGTAGGAGGTAAAGTCCTAACAGAACATTTGGAGCGCTGCATTCCCAATCACCCCAACCTTCCTGGCAGGGAGTCATACGTTCTTGTTTGACCACCTATGAGTTCTTTAGGGGAATTTTCTCTCGGAAGCTCCTCCATGGCAGATCTTTCCTGTCAGGTCACCAGACGTCATCAGATGTGACTGAAGCCCAGCCCTGACATCATCAAGGGTCAGTCTAGAGCTCATCTTTATGAAGCTACACGCTCTTCTCAGAATAATAGTGCACTCTCCCATGTGCTTATCCCTTCCTCGCCACGTCTCCCTTGTGACTGGCATGTGGCCATTTTACATTCTCTCACCCAGCATTCATATAATGAACATACTGTCGCTGAATACACATTTTCCAAAATGTGAGGCAGTGCTTATCCAACACTGGTGTATGACGCTTTGCACACATATGCATTCGTGTGTGCTGGGAGAAGTGGCCTTACATGGCACCCAAGCCTTTTAAGATATAAAGCTTCATTTGTGCTCATAACATACCAAAACTGCTCCGTCCTCCAAAATGAACTGATCCTCTCTAAAAATCACTATAGAAGAAAAAAATTTTTCTAGTTTAAAAGGTGAACTAAAACTATAATTCTGAAAAATAATAATTGAGGATGTTCCCCAGCATTCTTGCCCCTCACCATCAAACTTGTTGATCGAATGTATAAGAAAATTTTCAAATGAGTTCTTCTACATGGACATTCCAAAATATTGAATATATGGGTGGCTACCTATGAACATGCTAATGATGTCTGTACTTAATATTTTGAGAGAAAGCAAAGTTTCCTACATATAGAGTTAATAATGAGATATACAAAATGGTTGGATATAAATAAATTTTTAAAACCCCAAAGAGTAGAATAACACAAAGTAGAAAAATAAAATTTTTCTACAAACATAAGTCTTTACCTAACTCCCCTTAGAAATTGCTTGGCATTGCTATCCAGACTCCGAGATTTGGTATTAATAAGACAGATAAGGAAATGTTAATTTGATATTGTGAAGGAGGAAAAAATAGCTTCCCTACTATCTTTCTAAGTTCTTCTGGGTGGTCTAATAATCAAATTAACCAAACGTGTTATTCTGCAGTGTTAAGAAGAAATAATTTTAGATGACATGCATGTGAAGAAGTTTAAACCTGATGGCAAACTTTTGTTGTAATTAAGGGAAATAATACACCCTTGGGGACATAGACGTCAGGCAGGCTCTGGAAACAACTTCCCCAGAGCTTCTGTTAATCCTCCATATATTTTCTTGGGTCTTGGTAATAATGATGAAGGTGCCATTCAAGCCAACCAGTCCAACTTTATGATTCTTTTGGGGCTTGAGTTGGGCCCTCCTCCTGACCTATTCTTTTCTGGGATCTTATGGGTTTCTGCATGCTCTATCAAATATGAGTATTTTTCTGGTTTTTCCCAGGCTAGTCTCTGCCCCTTTATGGTTCTTACTGTGCATGTCCAAAAGTAGGAATGCCTCCTCATGTGCCATCTTGACTTCTATTACATTTCAAGAAGTTCTGTTACATCATCTTATTTCTACTGTGCATGTTCCCAGCAAAGGAATTTTTCTTTCCTCCCCACTCTGATAATCTGGTACTTGGTAACAGTACAAAGGCAGATTTCCAGTCCAGTCCAAGTATTAAATCTCCTTGGCTATAGTCCACTGGAGTGTGTGAATGAGTCTGTAAATACTATAGCTTCCTAGCAAGTTTAATAGAATGCTGTCCCAATATCTGATTTAGCTTCTCAGTTTAATAATTTTAATATCAACTCCCTTTACTACTGTCCTTATCAAAAACTAGCTAAATATCTATGCTAACATAACCAGTTTAAAATAATTGCTATTACAAAGAGGCATACTTTGATGTGGCAAAATCTGATGCTCCTCAATATTATAGAATAAAAATAATACAATTCGAACATGTAAGTATAGAAAAAGAGAATAAATAGTGGTAGTAGAAACATATATGAAAAAATTGTATAATATAATAAAAATAAAAATGATAAGCTATGTAACAAGTATGTACTAGAAAGCTTTAAAGAAGCTTTTAAAATAGAAAAGCTTCGCTATTAACAAGAAACTATCCAAATCAATACTTCTAAATGAACATTGTATAGCAGAATTAAACCTCTGGTGATGAAATAGTCTGAACAAAGTGTTTCCAGCATAAACTATCTGATATAACACAATATATTTATATTATTTCAAATATCAATGTGCACTTTGTGCAATACAAATTAATACCTAATTTATGCAGAATTTTACTGCCATAATTATAAATGAGTAGATAAAATATGTATTTTATATTGTGTAGTAAGTGGTCTGAATTTATTAACATAAATATAAACTGTTCTATTCAAGAGGTCACAATAAAATAAGTTAGACAAAAAGATTCAAAACAAATGTCTGTAGTTATTAGTCTCTTACAGCTGAAAGGAAAAAAAAATATCTTGTATAAAAATAAAAATCTTTTATTAATATGCCCATTCAGTCCACAGCAGATAAGCTCAGCATGGCCACTTCAATCTTTTATTTGAATGCAGATGTATAGATGTCTAATTCAGAATATTTTATAGGTGCTAATTTTCTCTACATAAATACCTTGCATTTTGAAGTCCTCTTATAATTTTGTGACTCCTGTGAGTGGACCAGTGTTTTTATTATGATTTTTTTAATTGCTCCTAAAAATCTAAAGAACAAGATAAACAATCAAAACAGAAACAGACTCATAGATACAGAGAACAAACTTATGGTTGTCAGATGGGAGGGAGGATTGAGAAGTACAGATTGGTAGTTACAAAACAACCATGGAATGTAAAGTACAGCATAGGAAATAGAGTCAATAATATTGTAATAGCTACATATTAGAAATATCAGGGTAACACTTCATAAGTATATGATTATCTAACTGCTATGCTCTTCACTTGAAACTTATACAAAATAATACTGAGTGTAACCTGTAATTTAAATAATTTTAAAAATATAAAAAAAGAGAAAAAAGAAAAAAAGTAGATAAATCATAATTTCTTTATTTTACAAATATGTTTTTCTAGATAGGTTAAATAATCAAACCAACAAAAATATTATAATTTTTTTCTACTATCTTTGGAAGCTTTCTATTTGACAGACTTTTTCTCTTCCCATAATTCCTCAAGATGATAATACTTGAAATTATATAAAGAAAATTTTAGTTTCTAGTGTCATACACTGCTTTTATTTTCTATCACAAAGTTGCTTGCATATATGTAATAGACCCAATCACAGTTCTAACATGTGAAGTAAATAAACATACTTTTCTGTGGACAACAGTGTGGTGATTGCTGGGGGGAGGGGACATAGAGGGAGGTAGAGAGGTTATAAGGGGGACAAATGGTGATGAAAGAAGACTTGCCTTGGGGTGGTGAACACACAATAAAATGTACAGATGATGTGTCATAGAATTGTGCACCTAAAACCTGTATAATATTGTTAACCAGTGTCATCCCAACAAATTCAAAAGAAAAAGGAAAAAATAAATGGCAAAACAGTAATTCTCCAGAGACTTTGTAATCCTGCTTCCCAGCATGACAACAGTTTATCTCAAATAAACTCATGAAAACTCAAAAAATAAATAAAATGTCCTGCAGAAAAACAAAATGAGCTTTTACAGTTTCGAGGCAGCCACAATACCCAAATCACAAAATTAATAGTTGTCTCAGATGCTACATTTCCCTTCTCTCTCCTGGAACACCTATCCACACACTGTTCCTTTGTGAAATTATACTCAATAGAGTCTCAGATGATTTCAGTTCAGAGGGATGAGTATAAGTAGTAGCTAATAAAGCCTTAATGAGTCCTTTTCATAAACATTATATAAAATGTTCAATGATGTAAGGAAAAAGTATGTAATTCCAAAAAATGTAACATTGGTCAGAGTAAACACTGGTATTCATTATGGAGTGAATTATCTTCTCCCCAAATATTTTGAGATGAACTCCCAGGAGTTGCAAAGGTGATCTCATTTGGTAATAGGTTCTTTGCAGATGTTAACGAATTAAAATGAGGTCACACTTGGTTAGTGGATCCTAATCCAATTGGACTGGTGTCATTATAAGAAGAGATGAGACACAAACACACAGAAGAGAATGCCATGTGAAATAGGCAGAGATTGGAGTGATGCATCAATGTCAGAAACTTCCAAGAATTGCCAGCAACCTACAGAAGCTAGGCCAAAGGCATGGGGCATATTCTCTTCCTGAACTACCAATAAGGAACCAGCTCCACTGACATTTGGATTTTGGACTTAAAACTTCTAGAGCACTGAAAGAATAAATATCTGTTATTTTAAGTCACCCAGTTTGTGGTAATTGGTTACAGCAAGTCTAGGAAACTAATAACAAGGACATTTCAAAGGTACTGTTAATAATGAAAATAATAAAAATTCTGACTGAAAATGATTTATAAAATGAAAAGTTTCAGATTTAGTATATTCAGTGGCTTCAGGATGCCATCAAAGACACAGGTTATTTCTATATTCTTGTAGTGTGATTGTCAATTACAATCTGTGTGTAGAACAATTCTAAGGATCATATCTAGGTTTGAATGTATCCTAAAAAAAAAAAAAAATAGATCTTCCATTCATGAAGCATTTTTTTTTTCAAGAAGACCCTAAGCAGACTTTCCCTCATGAATTACAGGCTATATATGGGTCACACATCCATATCTAAACCAAAATACAAACAAGGGGGATTGGCTTTCCCTCTAACCAATCAAGTCCCACTTGAGATTAGTTGGATATGGGCTGGGGGAGGAGGGTGTTTCCCTTGAGACACTAGCTGAGCAAATTGAGGTTCTATTGGGGAAAAAAAAGATGAGAGGAGAAGGTGCTAGGTAGACATAATTATTGCCTCAAAGAAAATTTGTATTCCCTGCCTTAGAAATGATAGTCCTTTCTAAATTCAAAGATAAAATGTATCAGCTTTCTTAACATTGTTAGTTGGGTAACTTCCAACATAGTTAAAAGAATATGTAAAGAAAATTAGGCCCCAAATGTCTACAGCATACTAGAAAACCATCTACCCCTCAGTAATTAAAATAAATGTCTATCCACCTCAAACCTTCCTGTTCCCTATTTTTCACAACTCTAGTTGTACCACCATCTATCCACAGCTCAGTCCCAGTACCTTTTTTTCCCTGATCATCCTATCCAACGTGTCCCTCCTTCTATTCTTTCTCCAACATCATTGTATGATTTTTATTGTCTCTCTATGAAGGTATCATCTTCACTGTTGTTTTATTTGTATTTTTCATAACCCAACATATATGTATGTTCCCTAAGAGCTAGGGTCTTCTCTCCATCAATCACAGCTCAAACAGAGCTGGAAAATAAGAAGAACTCGACAAACACTTATTTAACACATAAAGCAGAACAGGTCTTCAGGGATGATGCTGATTCATATGACAAACTATAGATGTAACCCGAACCACCCATCTTCCATGAAGGTTATATAAAAAGGAATCTTTCACACCAGGCCTGAAACTACCCCTAAGTCCTCTAACTCAACCTTTCAGACAAAGAAGAAATCCTGATTTTTATACTGTTGATTTCTCTGGTTTTCCCTGGCTGGTTTGGCTCAGTGGATTGAGCGTCGGCCTGCGAGCTAAGTGTCGCTGGTTCGATCTTCCAGTCAGGGCACATCAGAGAAGGAAAACTCTGACTCCAAAAAACCTCCGCTGCCTTGCAGCATACCTCTTCAGGGGAAAGGCTAAGGGAGTAAACCTCGACAGAAAATCCGGAGCCGGAGTCCCTAAGGCGGTTTGACGTTGTAGTCAACACCGGCAACTCCTGCGGCGCACCTGAAGCCAAGCTGTACTGACTCCGTCTTTCCCTTGGACCCTTCAGCTGCGAAGAGAGGGGGGGTCTGCTGCATGGGCAACAGCAGACCCTCCATATCACCCTGCCCAGGCTCTGTAGCTTCAGCTCCACTGGAGAGGACACTCCAGCGTCATCGCAAGATGTCGATTCAACACGGGAGGAGACAGATACCGTGTCACTCCCGAGTCGGACTGCACAACCATTCTCGGCGGTGCAGATAGACTCTTAAGAAGCTACACCATCGTCTCTTGAGACGGATGGCTGCTGACGGCTGACCTTATGAGGCACCAGAAAATGAAACAAATCAAAATATTTATTTCTGAATGGGTTATTCCTGTACATTCTCTGCTAGTATACACTGGTACATACATAACGCTATTGGAATATAGCTATGTCTTAAAATCCAACCCATAGGCTGTTGATTAAAGCCTAAGGAAACTTGAAATTATTCTGATTGAAAGAGTTACCTGTGCCAGTACACATTATTCATTTCATACACCATTGCCTGGTTAATCACATAAGTACTGAAGTCACTCCAAAAACTGGCAGAAATTAAGGTGGAGAAGACTCTGAGACTGGGTCCAAATTGTTAATAAATCAGGAAGAATGGCATGGGGTCCACAGATGATTGCCAAGGGCAGGAAAAGAAATGGCAGAACTCGATAAGTTATGCCACGAGTAGTCAGATATTCTTTAGAGTAGCAGAGTTATGATACAAAATGGCAAAAGTGTGCAAGGAAGACACTGAGCTCATCCTTTTATCTTGGAAACATACATAGTGAAATAAAGTTGACTAAAATATAATTTTAGATAGGATTTTTCCTTAGGCTTCAAGTTTAAAATTACAAAGTTGTCTATAGCAAGAAGTATTCTTAGCTACAAAACATTCTTTTAAAGTATTTAAGATACCCACTGTTGTGTTAAATAATTAAAAATATACCAAATTGAAAGCAAACTAAGAGTTAGTTATTTCTAAATGAAGTTGTAGCCTCTATTAGAAAGCTGAAATCAGTTTTACTTATAATTGAAAATTAAATAAAATGTCAAAAAGTTAAAGATGTTTTGCAAGAAAAGGCTTCAATCAAATGTTTGAATTTTAATTCTAAAAAAGAGGCCTTAGTATAAAACTCAGAAATAGTGAACTACACAAATAAACACTATCTTAAGGAGAAAACTGTATTTATTTTCAAATGTTTGTATTAACTGGGAGTAATTTAAAAAAAAAATATTATTGATCTAGGAAAACAGAAGAGAGAGTGGGAAACATTAATTTGCTGTTCCACCCATTTATGTATCCATTGCTTATGGAGCAACGCTGGCATATCATCAGATCGACTCTCCATCCAACTGAGCTACCCAGCCAGGGTGGAAGTGAATTTTTTAAATAGATAATTAATTGCAGAATTACCACCATAATAACTCTAGTTAACATTCATCACCCCACAGAATTAAAAATTTTATTTCTTGTGATGAGAATTTTAAGATCTAATCATTATGCTATACACATCTGAAATTTATATGTTATGTCAATTACATCTCAATAAAAAAGAAATGAATCTTTCTAAAAATATGTTTGATGAGAACAAAACCTTACGAGATAACCATAGCAGTCACAATCAGGTCTTTTTACAGTTCAGGAATTTGGGGCTGAGAGAAGTTAAAAGAACTTTCTCATCCAAGGTCCGACAAGCAGAACATGTCAAGTGGGACATAAACCCAGGTTTCCTGATTATACTTGGTATAATTTCATTGTCAACTGAACCTCCATGTAAAATACATTAACAACACAAGGGAACAATTTTTATACAATTCCTGTTGAGTTCAATTTTTCAGCTGTTTTAGACTTAAATACGCATGCTGAATTCAAAACTGCAGTTAGTTTTCTTCTATCACGTCGGTTTTTTTGTTGTTTTTGTTGTTGTTGTTTGTTTTGTTTTTTCTGTACAGCTTATCTTAATGCGGTCACTCTAGGCTGGATTGAGCCTAGATCGAGGGAACCACTAGTGCTCTCTTATGGTCTGAGAGCAAACCTCCCTCAAGTAAGAAGAGGTGGGGGATGACCTTGGAGACCAGCAACAGGTCTATACTTGTCCAGGCTATTCAGTTACACATGAGACAGTGTGGTGAGAGGTTTGTGCTGCTCTATATAGTGAATCATATTCTAAAGTGTAGTCCGAGTTCTTGTCTGTATACAAGGAGTTAGCAGAATTTATTTTTTTTATTTACATACATACTTATTTCCTTTCTTTCAGATCATGTCTGCCTCTGCTATTACTTATCGTTAGTGCCTAAGTGACTCTGATTTGTTTTGTTATATGTGTGGCAGTTTCACCATTCCCAGACAAAGGACAAACATCAGTGCATTTGTCAGGTAAGCCTATTTTGCATATTTTAAAGTAAAACTTGGTGATCAAGATAAGTCTTGAGACCCTCACAAGGTATACAAGCAGTATGTTGATAATTTACAGATGTGGGCAAAGGAAACGTGATAAATTGCCATTTGGTATATCTATGGTTTTGTGAGAGCCCAGAAATAATTCAACTAACTGTTGCTTTTGTTTAGTGAATATTTCAGGATATAACAAGAAAAATAAATGTAAAATAGAGTATTCTAGTCTACCATCAGCTATATGCCCAATGCCTCATTCAGCTGAAATCCCAGTGCCAGTTTCATTGAACTACCTTCTTTCAAAAAACAAGAGTATGCTGAAGAACTAAGTGACAGCAATGATGAAGATTTTGAAATTGAAGACGACTCAGTTCATAAGGAATTTGATCAGCATGAGTTGAATAATTTGGCATGAGATTTGGGATTATCCAAAAAGTCTTCAGAACTCCTAGCACGAGAAAAACGTGCTTGAAAAAGGAGAGAGGGCATCCTACTTTTGATCAAGAAAAGCGCATTTCTGCAGTACTTTTGAAGCGACTGTGGCTTTGTGTATTGTTTATCACACATGGTTAATGGAGGAATTGGGAATTCCAATCTACAACGCAACTGAATGGCAACTGTTCATTGATAGCTCAAAGTGGAGCTTGAAGTGTGTTCTCCTCCACAATGGCAATTTATTTGATGCAGTCCCAATTGGCCATCCAGTTTGTTTTTGTGAAGGATATGAAAACATAAAGAGAGTCACTGATCTGTTGCAATATCACAAACACAATTGGATCATCTGTGTTGACCTTAAAATGGTCTGCTTTCTTCTTGGTCAGCAACACTGATACACCCAAGTATCCCTGTTTTCTGTGTATGTGGGACAGCTGAGCTCGTAAAAAGGATTGGATGGAGTCGAATTGGCCTGATGATCCAAACATTCTACATGAGCCACTTGTTGACAGAAAGAACATTATATTCCCACCTCTGCACATAAAACTGGGTCTCATGAAGCAATTTGTTAAAACTTTGCCAACTGAAGGAGATTGTTTCAAGTATTTCATTGGGCATTTCCTAACCTGTCATTTGAAAAGTTAAAATACCTTAATATGTATATTTGGTAGCATAACTTTACTACTTGTACACAATTTGACTTACAGTAACAATAGATAGCCTTTATATGAATAAAATAATTCTAAATAAACAGTATATTCAGGTAATTGTTTCTTTATTTTCCTTTGTATGTACATTTTGTATGATTTTTGGGACAAATGGAAGGTATCCTGTACCTTAAAAAGTTGACGTGATAGAGAAAATCTGGGGTCATTTTTGGATTCATATGCCAAAAGTTAGTAAAAAAAAAAAAAAGTGTCAGATCTAACTCAACAAAAATTGTGTTCCCCAGAGTAATATTTGCTAAAAGGAAGAGCACTTATCTCTGAAATGCTCTTAGAAAGATATTTTTGGTTAATGCATTACTTACAGTGAATAGACACAAGATCTATAGATTTATTAGCTAGGGCTCCTTCTGTCTGTACTTACTATGTGAAATGGTTACTGAGAAAATTGAGGTTTACAAAAGTTAATTTACTTGGCCTAGGTTCACAGGTTAGATGTTGTTAAACTAGATTCACATAGTACAAGTAGTAGAGGTGGAGCCCAGGTTCCTATCCAGCAAGCCTGACTTGGCATCCTGCACTCTTCACCACTATTCTCCAGGTCTCTCCATTGAGCACAGAAAAGAAAATTTCCAAAACTTCTTTAAAATTCTCCCAAAGTCTGAAATGTATAATGTTTCAAAGTATTCTGATTATGAGGTATATTTATAATTCATTTCATGTGACATGTTTAGATTCATAAAATAACATTTTTTCTTTAAACAGATCCAAATAATCAAAATAAATCCAATAAAAAGGAAAAAAAAGAGAGATCAAAAGAAATAGCAAAATAAATGAATAAATAAATCACATTAAATTGCAAGAATACCTATGCATTTCAAGAGTGAAAAGAATATCTTTATAAGTAGTTTACAAGTGTACTTACCTGTCAAAGTTTCAAATATCCTTTTACACTAATTGTAAATTAAACAAGAAAAGTGATCCTTTCTACAAGCTCTTGAGCTTCATATATTACTTAACTATAGCTAAATTATGTTTGCAAAATGTTAAAGAGTGACAAACCATGCTTTTTACTTTATTATGAAAACTCAAGTAGAAGGACTATAATGGCAAAATGATTAATATTTAGCAGTTTACTTATTCTGCAGGCCTGGCTGGTTTGACTCAGTGGATTGAGCGTCGGCCTGCGAGCTAAGTGTCGTTGGTTCGATCTTCCAGTCAGGGAACATCAGAGAAGGAAAACTCTGACTCCAAAAAACCTCCGCTGCCTTGCGGCATACCTCTTCAGGGGAAAGGCTAAGGGAGTAAACCCCGACAGAAAATCCGGAGCCGGAGTCCCTAAGGCGGTTTGACGTTGTAGTCAACACCGGCAACTCCTGCGGCGCACCTGAAGCCAAGCTGTATTGACTCCGTCTTTCCCTTGGACCCTTCAGCTGTGAAGAGAGGGGGGGGGGTCTGCTGCATGGGCAACAGCAGACCCTCCATATCACCCTGCCCAGGCTCTGTAGCTTCAGCTTCACTGGAGAGGACACTCCAGCGTCATCGCAAGATGTCGATTCAACACGGGAGGAGACAGATACCGTGTCACTCCGGAGTCGGACTGCACAGCCATTCTCGGCGGTGCAGATAGACTCTTAAGAAGCTACACCATCATCTCTCGAGACGGACGGCTGCCGATATGATATAATATATGATACTTATTCTGCAATCCCAAAATATGGTAATGTAGATATCACATGGATAGAAGTAGATTTTGATAATGACACATAAGGATGCTGGTAATAGCACCAACAAATGGTGATATTAAAATAGTAAGAAAAATCCATTCATTTAATATTAAGTGACTACAAAACAAACATTGTTTATTCTCTTTAGTATAATATTCAGGAGTTTCAAAACACTGAATCACATTGACAGTTCTTATCACAAAACTGGTCTTCTTACTTATTCAATAATGCTTAACCTGAAAAAAAGACCTTATTTAAAATTATTAGTGTTCTTGAGAACATATGAGATTTTAAATTTTGAAATATTTGAAAGCTAAATAGCATATGTGTATATGTTTGTGCATATATAATTTATAAATCATTCTGATAAATGGTTTAGAAATATTTAAGTCAGATATTTTGACTTATTTTTCAATACTTAAGCTCTTTCTATAAAAATGTTATAAATATTTCTCTTATAGTTTTGTCTATAACAAACAATTTTACATCTCCAAATAGTATTTCATTAAAAAATTTTCTTTTCTTGACTTGTGTATTAGATGTTGTTCTATTCTGTGTCTTATCCCAAAATAAATCTCAATTGTAGCATAGTTTATGTCAAATCATGTGAAATCTGGCAATGAACATTTATGAAAAATAACTGATTTCATCATTTATGGAAACCATTGATAAAGCTCATTACTAAATTATAATTTTATATATGTTGAATGTTTTGAGATGAAGTAAGTAAGGTGGAACTGCTGAAACAGTCTTCTTAAAAAGATTTTATTTTTTTTAATTTTTAGAGACAGGACAAGGGAGGGAGAAAGAGAAGTGAAACATCAATGTGTGGTTGCCTCTCATGTGCCCCCAACTGGGGACCTGGCCTGCAACCCAGGCATGTGCCCTTATGTGGAATCAAAACAGCAACCTTTTGGTTTGCATGCTGGTACTCAATCACTGAGCCAGGGCTGAAACAGACTCTTTCTAAATTTTATTGATCTTGATTTTTCTTTATCTATAATGTTATAAAAGTTTCTGCATAAGTATATATCAAGAATATGAAGTAAATATATAAATATACATATATTTATATCATGTATTAATGAACCAATGACAATAGAATTGCAACTATAGTTATATTTGAAATACTGATGATTGACTCATTTCTATTAAACACCCTTAAACAATGTCATGTCTGTTTTTGTAAGTGGAAACATATTAAATATTAGGATTGAAAACCTTTAGAAAAATGATGTTAAATAGAAATAAAACATTTTTTTTTCATTTAATTGTTTCCTTGAACACAAATCAAAGGAAAGAATAGTGAACACCACTTTGTCATGTGTTAGAACAAACTACTGAATTAGTTGCTGTATTGACTTCAATGATCTAAATTGACAATATATAGTTCCAATTTACTGTTTCTAAATTGGTCATTTATATTTTCAAAATTCACTCAAACAACTGTTTATTTTTTAAACAAACTATCAACATTAAATCTATAAGTATTCTTAAAATGTAAACCAATAAGAACTTTATTGACTGTAACCTTAAAAATGAAAACACACACATTTGATTTTTGCCTTTTATAATATTTAATTCATCCTTAGGTAATTGATCACAAACTTATGGACCACTCACAGGCAAGAAAATGACAGTGTAGAATCTACAGAGAAATTTTATCTTAATGCATATAAATGCATAAACTCATAAAGGATCTAAGTTTAGCAAAAAACAAAAAAAGTATATTAGACTTTGGAATATGATTACATCTGCATCTTCCTGCATCTTCTCTTGTGCTATGGAAGTCTAAGACAGGTTGCTAGGAGAGTAAGGCAGTACACAAATACTTGACAAATACTTTTGGAAAGAAAGAAATATAGCTCTTGCCAGGTGGCTCAGTTGGCTGGAGTGTCATCCCATACACCAAAACATTATGGGTTTGATCCCCAGTCAAAGCCCATACCTAGGCTGCTGGTTCTCTCATTGGTAGGAGCACCTTCGAGAGGCAACCCATGGATGTTTCTCT
Organism: Furipterus horrens; assembly: GCF_987537825.1. Classification (NCBI taxonomy): domain Eukaryota; kingdom Metazoa; phylum Chordata; class Mammalia; order Chiroptera; family Furipteridae; genus Furipterus; species Furipterus horrens. The sequence goes on from NW_028327172.1 coordinate 178,845,799, forward strand.
CTCATACCTTTCTCTCCCTTTCTCTCTCTCTCTCCCACCTCATCTTCCTTTCTCTCTAAAAATCAATCAAAACATATTTCAGGTGAAGGTTACAAAAAGGAAGCAAGGAAGGAAGGAAGGAAGGAGAGAAGGGAGGAAGGAAGGAGAGAAGGAAGGAAGGAAGGAAGGAGAGAAGGAATGAAGGAAGGAGAGAAGGAAGGAAGGGATGAAAGAGAGAAGGAAGGGAGGAAAGAGAAGGGAAGGAAGAAAAACAGAGAAGAACAAGAAAGGAAGGGAAGAAGGAAGGAAGAAAGAAAGAAAAAGAAAGAAAGAAAGAAAGAAAGAAAGAAAGAAAGAAAGAAAGAAAGAAAGAAAGAAAGAAAAAGAAAGAAAGAAAGAAATATAATATTTATATACATGTATTTATATATGCCCTTGTGTATGTATATAATGACTCTTTTTTTCTTCTAAAAACAGCTGTCAGGTATTGTAGAGCATTTATAAGACTTGGTTACATATTTTTTTCCTGTCAAGTACATGACAGAAAAATGGATTGGAATTTTAAACCACTATGGTATCCTGGAAAGAAATTTTTTATATTTTGTATTCTTACCTCACTGATAGGAGCAAATAATTGATTCATTTTGTGTCATTAAGGTAAGTGGGTAGAATATCTATTTTAAATTTAGACAGTTCTGCTGTTTCAGAAAAAATGTTCATGTGTCATGATAATTTGACAAGATTAGTTTGAAGATAAATTTTAATCACTTAAATTTGAAATTATTTTTTAATTAGCGCTAGCACTGGAAGTATACTGGGGAGCATCACTGTTTATTAAATATTTATTCTTTACTAGAAATTGAAATTGATGATGTTTATTGACCATTCTGCAAATGATGAAAAACATACTGTCCTGCTAATTATAATGTCATATACTTTTATAGTGCCTTTTATATTGGAAATCAAACTTTTTAAAAATAGTTTAGGTTGAATTAGAGAGATTATATAAGAAAAAATGGTATCTTTATATCTAAAAGTTGATTTGTTACCTGTTTATTATATGCTAAGAGATGAGTCATTTAAAAAAACAAACAACCAAGCAAACAAAAAGAAAACATGGAAGATCCAGTATATCTTAAACAGTTTGAATTTGTACATCATTTTTAAAGTATGAAGCTACTATGATCTTGCTAAGGTAACATTTAGATCTTAGTTTCTTGGAGATTCAAAATAAACTCTAAAAGATTGACAGGCTAAAAATTAAGTATCCAATGCAAACTGTTGCTGAGGAAAATCAACTGAAAGAAATCATTGAGTGTAAACTTGTATTGGAGCAAATTACATGATTTGAGCTAGGGTATGGCTTCCTACTTAGGTTGAACACCTCATCACAATTTTTTCTGTGAGGTTTGGCTTTCAACTCTTTCAAGAAATCAAATAGATGCACATATGTTTTCCAAGTTTAAAAAATAAGCTTTATTTCCAAGATCACTTGCTGACTAGTTCTTTTTTTCTTTTTTCTTTTTTTTTTGGGGGGGGGGGGAGAGTGGGTAATATAGTAGTCAATTATTTCAAAATTTAGTGGAAGAGAAAAACAAATTATATAAGTTTTATGCTTGTGTAATAAGGGTTATGGACATTTAGACAACAAAATTGATTCTTGAGAAAATGATAGAAAGTCTGTTACAGAAAGTGACAGTTTAGACTGGAACTAAATAGCAAATGTTTTATTAATAAACTAATAAGGATAGCAATATGTAATAAAACTTAATATGAAATATTTTAAAATAAGTGTACTAAAATTCAGTATTTAAATAATAAAAGTCATCATTGGTTTCTAAGATATATTTTTTAAGCTTCTCAAAACATCTCTATACTAAAGCACACATTAAAAATTGTCTTGAATACTTGAATTATGCAAGTGAATACCCCTGCCAAGATCCAAGAAAAAGTAGGCATTCAAAAAATATCTGGCTCTGTTGGAAATTCATTTCATGTCCCAAATCTAAGAATAGAATACATAATATCATACCACAATTTCTCTAAAAAAAATATATAAAACAAGAAATAAAAGTAAATTTAAGTCAAGTGTTTTGGCAGTTTGTGTTTAGCCTTGACTAGTCTAGCCCAAAACAAAAGATTTACTGTTATATATATATATATATGCTTGAACTTCACTCCAAATATAATTAATTTGTATAATATAGACTTACATATACTTCCCCTTAACTCTTTTCAATTAAAATTCCTATGTGAGAAAAATGTAGCACTTCAATTATTGTGAGTATCCATTTATTTAATACATTTTTAATGGATGTCATAATATAGTACTGTATCAAATACAAATTATGAAAGTGACTAAGATACTGTTTTATATCCATATGTCAATGTCATTTTTATAACAACAAAGTCATGTGTTAAAACTGATTATTGTCATGGGATCAAAAAACAAAATGGAAAGTGCCAGGTGAAAGACATCATGCCTCTATTTCAGAAGTACCTCTAGAAAACGTTATCTTTTTTATGTCTGTATTTAGTTATAATCAGGGACATTAATGAGTTTTCAACAATAGTCACTATGTTAGGTAGGAGTTAGGAATAAGCGGCCAAAGGGGAAATAGAGGCAGGACCCTTGTCATTACAGTCTAACAAAGAACTTAATATAGGAGGCTAGAAGCAAAATGAAAACATGTCTCATCAATTAATTCAGCAGTCTTGAGCTCAATTTGATAAGATTCAGGAGGTCCCAAACATTGCAAGGAAAATCGTGCAGGAGAAGGGGAGAGTCCTTGAGACTGTGCTGAGAAAAGGGGCTTCTGTAGCAATCTTACTAAGATTGCAGGGTGTTCTGAACATCACAAGTGGGAATTACACAGTAGTCAGAGAGGGCCTATGCTGGGAAAGGGGGCCTCTGTGACAATTTTACTAAGACAAAGAACCTTTATTAACTGAGAAAGAAACACTTTGTACTTGTACATTATTCCAAAGGGGAAGAAGGAGGGTAAATATAGAAGCCAGCTGAGGTATATAACTCCTGAGCCCCAGTAGTCAGTGTACTCATATTAGGTAGGTACCCACCTGTAGCCTCAGCAAAGGGTATAGAGCAGACTCACTAACTTACGAACAAATTTACTAGCCCTTTCTTTTCTTTATATGTGGGGCATTTAGACTTGCTGAGTGCCTGCTTGCAGCTCTGTGCTTGTATGTGTTTCATAAATAAACTAGCTATTTCATTTCCACTAAATATGTTTGTGTTTTGTGGTGAGACAAGAACCAAGATGGGGAAGAATGGCCTCCTGATTCGGGTCTCTCTCTCTGCCCATCCATAGACACTGTTAAGGCTTAAACATGTTATAATATGTTTGAGAAAGTAAAAAATACAGAACAAACAATACATTGAACTGGTTGCCTTTTCAACATGGAAGCACAGGAGTTACTGTGTTGCTGGGAATTACAAAATGATTAGAAAAAAAAAGAACACAAAGAGAAAATATGATATTTTAGAGGTTTTAGCCTAAAAAAGTAAACTTCAATATCAAAATTATTTAGTCCTCTTAAGACATTATGGGGTCAAAACAATAATTTTTACAGGAAAAAAAAACCCAATAATTTACCTACAGTTTGTTGCTGATGTATCATGCCATCTATTTCAACACATTCCTACTCTAAATGTTTGTTTAAAAATATAGCGAGTATACATGCATGCACACAATTAATAATACGCTATGCCTGTAGTTAAAAGAAAGTTGGACCTGGCTGCTGTGACTCAGTGGATTGAGCATCAGCCTGCAAGCCAAGTGTCGCTGATTGATTCCCAGTCAGGGCACATAACTAGGTTGCACATCAGGTCCCCAGTTGGGGGCGGGAGAGAGAGGCAGCCACACAGTAATATTTCTCTCCCTTTCTTTATCCTTTCCCCTTTCTCTAAAAATAAAATAAATAGACAAACAAATAAATAAATAAATAAATTATTTTTTTTAAAAAGAAAGTTGGTGGGTATCTATCACATGGCAGTAAATTTATAAGAAAATCAGTTGGAAAATGCTGGTTGCTGAGGGGAGGTACCTATTTTAATCTAAACCCTGTTCATGAAACCTTGGCCAAAAATCACATAACTCACTAACTCAAGGAGTGGGAGCGAGGCAATTCTATGCTCCAAGAAGAAGAGGAGAAAAAGATGAGGATGAACATTCAATATAGTATTAATTGTTATTCCCTCTCCCCCTTTAAAAGATAAGACCTCTTTCTAGCATGTAGAGGCTAAGTGTCCATGGCACTCATCTTCCTTTATTGTAAGATTTGCTATTTCCTTTTCACCAAGAAAAAGCAGTATAATCAAGAGCCAACATAATAAATAAACAGAAATTATGAGGGTAAAGAAATAATATATAAAACAGAATCTGAGGAATGTTGTGCTGGCTGAACAGAGAAAGATCACCAAAAACACGGCACAACACTTCAAATGTGTCAATAGCTTTTCTTTATTATTATTATTTGCTTTTTTTAAAATTTTTTTATTAATTGGACACTCTGAAGTGAAACAAGCCAGTCAGAGAAAGACAAGTACCATATAATTTCACTCATATGTGTAATCTAATAAACAAACTGCACTAACAAGCAAAATAGAGACAGTCTCATAGATAGAGAGCAGGCTGACAGCTCTGATGGGGGGCAGTTAGGAGGGGGGGGGGTCGAGCCAAAAAGGAAAGAGGAGTCGTGGACACGGACAACAGTGTGGTGATTAGGGTCAGGAGGGATGGGGGGGGTTAAGAGGGGGTAAAGGGGATAAATGGTAATGGAAAAAATACAATAAAAATAAACTATTAAAGTTTAAAAATAATTAGACACTCTGTCAGTGTCCTCTGAGAGAATCCTGATCATCTGCAGTTGCAAGTTACTGCCTGAAGCTACCTTTATTTTATGTCCAATTGACGCCTGGTTGTACTATAATTTTTGTGGTGGGACCTATAAGACGTCTATGTCCTCTTCTGAAAATACTTTCCCTCTTTCTGTGAGATATTTGCAAACAAAAGACATGGAATTATTAAGGTGCCATGATCTTAGTTTTTATTTGTGCATTCTAAATTTCTAAAGTTTCTAAAGTTGTGCCCTAAAAATAATTGATTTAAAACACCAGGAAAGGGGTAAGATTCCATAAGACACTAAAATCCTGCCTGACCAATAACTGCATCTTTAAAATATGCTTTAAATAATAAAAGTACACACCCATGTAATAATCTTAAGTATTATCTGTGACACAGAGAATTCTGTGTGTAATATTGGTTTGTGGATAGCTTGTTGGTGTTGCCTGATGTAGGATAATATGCTAGAGTTTGATTGTCAAAGTTTATACTAGAGATAGCAGAAATGGAAATAAAGTGAAACAGTGTACTAGCCATGCTGATTGTCATCAGAAGATAATTAAAGGTGGTCTGTATCAGGTGCCACAGAAGTTAAATAGCATATATTTTAAAAATGTAGCCAACACAGTTTACATTGTAATACTCTACAGGGGAACTGGACAAGAACATGTCTGTGACTTTTTATTGGATTGTGACATCACTTGTGAGGCTGGGGGGGGGTAGGGAAAAGGTAGAAAAAGGAGTAGTCATTTTGCAAGAACAATTTCCAGTTAAAGCTAAGATTTGAGAAGGAGAATTAATATTAGTGGAATAAAGAGGGGTATGGTTAGATTAAGGCACAAAGAACAGAAATGGCAGGAGGAATAAAGCAATGGAGAATTGCATTAGTGAAAGTGTGATGAAGAGTGTAATCCATAGCATTCTAATTGGTTATTGTCAAACTCTGGGTACCCACCTCCATCCCTCTGGCCCCATCTACTATGTCTGTGCCCTTCCCCCTGCCATTGTAGGTTTGTTTGTTGTTTTAACTAGATTATGCCTACCTGTGACTTTCTATGGAAGCTGTCCTCAGGCAGCAGAAACCAATTTGCCCCACCTGGAGACAACCAAAGTGCCTAGGAGTTACATTTTCCATTCATAAAATTCCTACAAAAATCAAAAACATTATGAAGTAACACTAAAAAAGACAAATACATTTTAAAGCTGTTTCTTAAAAATATTTTATTCATTTATTTTGAATGCTATCATCTTCCCTGGAAGTTAATTTTATTTTACAGTCTACATTCTTTGTCAGTAGAATTTTATTGCCAATATCTGAAGTTACATGTGTGGGGACAGATCTTTCATAGGATGTTTTCCCCATGGTTTTCTTAGATGACATTTTCTATAGAGATTAAGACAGCTACTTGTTCATTTTCTTTCTTTCTTTTTTTTTTTTTTTACTCATTTATTTAGTTTCCTGTTTAATATTAAAGAAATTGATATTTTTATGCATGTCTCATCTCTGGATAGCATATAAAAAGGAGCATCCTAAAAAATAATTTGGCTTAAGCTAAGAAAGCATGACTAAAGCAAGGTGTCATAATGAAGAATACAAAGGAAAAAGGATACATAATGGAGTTCTAAATATGTTCTGGCTTTGTGTATATCCTGCTTAACCCTAATCTCATAAAATCTGTCTGAATGTCTTAGAACATTACGTGTAAGTATGATTTTCTTTAAGCCATGTTTGTTTCATTTACAGAATTTATAATTCTTCACAATGACGTGAAGTCATTTAGATGTTATTTGTTCCTGTGAATTCCTGCCATGCTCCACTGAGATTTGGCCCTGATGCCTATATTTTGAGATTATGTGAGGAAGATATACTCAAATGAACCCAAATGGAATAGCTTCATTGCTTATAAAGAATCCCCAAATGATTAGTCAGTTTCTTCTTTCAGTATTTAATCTTAATTTCAGTTGTTATGAGAATTATAGTCAGCTTTGACATTATTTTTCTGATACTGGTACAGATAATCTTCATATCTCCACAACTTTGCCAAAGATCAACATAGTAACATTCAGAATGTATTCCCAGAGTACTCAAATCTGCTGAAAGTACAATATAGTCCACATTTACATTTTATAGTATTACCCATTTGAGTAACATATATTCAAATATATTCAAATTATTTTTTTATAATATGTTATATTCTTAGTAAAATGTTTTTAATTTGCAAAATATCTTATGCATAATAAATGAGTTCTTGTAATAAAATTATTGCTTTTAAAAAGCTTTTGTTTCCTTATCCCTTTGCTATTTAGCTGATTATTACAACACATCTATCATACTGGGCAAAAGGAAACAATCCACTAATATTGCCTTAGAAAATCATGCTCACTTTGAAATTCACATTCTCCTTGCAAGTGTAATCAAAATAAATTACTCTATTTAGCCTATAAGTTGACTTTTGGACTTTGAAGAATTATATCTCTAGGTTTTTATTATTGAATTAACAAAAAAATGCATTGCATTTAGATGTTATAGTTCATGCCTTTACTCTATGGCAATTAACACTCCCCACACCCTCATCGTGTATTCTAAGTAACAGAGCACTTCACTTAATAACACTTCAGTTAAACATAACTCTTCATGGTCATTGAATGAAATGATTAAATTCAATCAGGAACACACAAGGATTTTTGTAAACTAGATAAAATGCAAACCACTTGGTTTTTAAATTCTTTTTAACAGGTGGAAATAAAGAATTTAAACAAAAATAATAACTTTGGTGCTGACCATGCAATGCCATTTCTGTTATATAGTATAAAAGGTTAAATGATATCATATAAATAGAGTTATTCCCCCTCACTGAACTAAGACATCGGTAGATAAATTATGAAATAATTTAAAATAAAAACAAACACTTATAAATTTAGTTTTCATTGTTACTAGAGAAATTGATTTCACTCTGAAAAGAATGGTTTTATTTAACCAGCCAGTGAAAAACAATCTAAGCGATGGGACTGATTTTAAAAGAAACCTAATCTAATTACTCATTTGATTTATGTACTATTATTTCTCTTCAAAGGAAAAAAAACCCTATCAAAGTTTGTGTTTGAACATCATTAATAGTAGGCCCTTAGAATGGAACTACCTCAAAAAACTAAAAATGACACTGCCTTTTGAACTAAAGATTCCACTGCTAGGATTATACCCGAAAAATCCTAAAACCCTAATTCAAAAGAATTTATGCACCCCTATGTTCATAGCAGCACTGTTTACAATAACCAAGTGCTGGAAACAGCCTAAGTGCCCATCTATAGATGAGTGGATCAAAAAACTGTGGTACATTTACACAATGGAATACTATGTAGCAGAAAGAAAGAAGGAACTCCTGCCATTTGCAACAACATGGATGGAACTAGAGAGAATTATGCTTAGTGAAACAAGCCAGGCAAAGAAAGAAAAATACCATATGATATCACCTAATACAGAAAACTAAAGAACAATATAAACAATCGAACTAAATAGGACAAAGAGCAGAATAGCAATCAATAGGGGGGAGGGGGAAGGGAGAGAAGAGGGATAAGTAAGGGAAGGGTTTAGTCAAGGAACGTGTATAAATGACTCATGGACTGGACAACGGGGAGGGATATGATTGTGGGAGAAGGGTGGGCTGGGTGGGGAGGAGCAACGGGGGGAAAAATGGGACAACTGTAATTGAAAAACCAAAAAAAAGCGGCCAAGATGGAGGCTTAGACGGATGCGCTAGGTCTCCCTCTACAACTAGAGAGGAATACAACTACTTCAAAACAAAGGATAACTAGAAATTCCAGAAAATAAAACTACACGGAAGCCCAACATATGAAGTTATAAACCAGCGGCGCCCTTTGGGCAGGTAAGAGCGAAAGGGGGCGGCGCTGTTTGCGGTCGCACCTGGGACAGCGGCGGGGAGAACAATCCCGGCTGCAGTCTAACCCCCGGCAGCTTGCGACCCCAACGCTGGGGAAAGCAGCCACCACATCGCCTTGAACAGTGAGGCCCAGGGGGGCGGGAGGACGGATCCCGGTCTCCTAGCGGAATAAATGTGTGAATCCATCTTGGACCCCCGCCCCCATAGAAAGCGCCACAGGGCTACGAAATAGGTCGCGGACAGGCACCGGTCGCTGGATTGTGACGACAAAGCACCACGGCACAGCAAGAAAGGTTGCCGAACGGCGCCGGTCGCTGGGTCATTACGAGTACACAGGCACTGCCCCCTATAGCCGGCCCAAGAAAACAAAACACATCTGTCAAAATGAGGCAGACAACTATAGAAATCCCGGTGGCACAGCTTACCAGGCAACAGATGGAGAACCTGACAGATGAACAGATAAGAAACCTGTCAGATGCTCAGTTCTGGGCCATTGTTATCAGGTGGCTTACAGCATTCACAAAAGATCTGGAAAAAGATGAGAAAGAAGCGAAAAACACTCATAATGAAAGGAACAAAACCACATACGAGACAGATGGTGAGGAAAAAAAATCCAGAGTTCATTTCAACAAACCGGAATATGGAGAAGGAACAAGCAGTCAACCAATGCAGAGAGAGGAAATGGGAAGCAACAATGAGAGGATCAGAAACCTCTGGGACAGCTATAAAAGGTCCAACATAAGAATCATTGGTTTGCCAGAGAGCGAGGAAGATGAACTAGAACTTGAAAAATTGAGTGAAAATATAATAAAGGAGAACTTCCCAGACTTGGGGAAGGAAATAGACTTACAGGTCCAGGAAGCACAGAGAGTTCCAAAAAAACTGGACCCAGGGAGAACCACTCCAAGACACATTATAATCAAAATGTCAAAAATTAAAGATAAAGAGAGAATCTTAAAAGCAGCAAGAGAGAAGAAAAGAATTATGTACAAAGGGGTCCCAATTAGACTATCAGCTGACTTCTCAAGGGAGACCCTGCAGGCAAGAAGGGACTGGCAAGAAATATTCAAAGTAATGAAAATCCAAAACCTACAACCACGAATACTCTATCCAGCGAAATTGTCATTCAGAATAGAAGGGCAGAGAAAGTGTTTCCAGGACAAAATAAAACTGAAAGAGTTAATTAGATCCAAACCACTGTTATATGAGATGTTAAAGGGACTGGTTTAGAAAAAGGAGGATCAAGACAATGAAATCTAAAATGAAAACTGCATCACAAGAAACAACAGAAGCTAGGGAATTGAAACAAAGGCAAACTAAACAGGCATCGAGAGTGGAAAAAGAACTATAGGTACGGGGAACATATTGGGGGGAGGTCAACAGGGAAGGGGGAATGGGGAGAGGGAGGGAGATGATATAGGAATTAAGGATCATGGTAGGAGGGAATGGAATAGAGAGAGAGAGGTTGAGAAGAACTGTATGCACAACTAATGGACATGATCTAAAAGGGGGGGACAACTGGAGGGAGGGGGGCCACCGGGTGGAGGGGAGCAGAGGGAAGGGAAATTGGCACAAATGTAATATTATAATCAATAAAACACATTAAAAAAAAAAGAAAAACCAAAAAAAAACATAATAATAATATAAATAAATAAATAAGATAGTAGGGACTCAGTAGTTCCCAAGAAAGCCTATTTAATATCTGAAAAGCTGTAAGAAATAATTTTATACATGTAATTATATACATTTTTTAATTATAATTTCCAAATGTTTGGGAAAGTATAAACCTGGGTTCACACAGAATAAACTTACGATAGTACACACAGGTACCAACAAACACATAAAGAAACATCTGATATGTAATTTTTATATAATCTAACCTTTCCAAATTTAATTGTTCTACAAAACCAAACATTCAAATATGGATCTAATTATTGGTATCTGTAGATAGAACAATATAGGTGTTTCTCAACATACTAGCCATTGAATGTTAATCAAAAATATAAAAATGTAATCTTTGTTATTTTATTTTACTTTTTACTTTCTATGTAGATCTGAGTTAAAAAGAATGTTTAAAGGTCATAAAACAAATAGAATCTATTATTCTGTACAGTTATTCCTACAAAACAATGTGTTCTAGAAAGTCACAAAATTAAGCCTTTGAAATAATAAAAATTACTAGTGATTAAGTTAAGTGGTTTCTTTCCCACTTGGAAGGAAGATTCTCATGATCTTTGCCCATACTATGGTATTTGAATTACATTTTTAAAGTTTATTGTTTTACTTTTTCTTATTTTCTAATTAATGTTGTGGAGTTATTGTTTTCTGACCTATTCTCCTAACTTAGGAGTAAAATGATTCGTGAAGAAATCTCTAATAACCACACAAAAAAAGTTAAAGTAGAAATATTCAAAACTTTTAAAAATACATTAAATAACATTGTTAGCGTGTTAAAAATATTGAGGTTACCTTTTTATCTGTACTTCCTATGATGACAAAACAAAACAAAATGAAACAAATATTGAAACATGTAGTAAGCCTCTTGTTTTTGTTGGGTACTATTAATCTCCAGAGCTATTCCAGGACTAACCATGAGTACCTGGAAATAGTAAATTGTTTCATAATAACTACTGCTATTTTTCTGCATAAAAATTAGTTTTACATAGCCCAGAGAGAGACTGAGGTATAAAAGCATTCTATTTGCTTTTAGATATACCCAATATAAAATATTATATTTCAAAAAGTAGTTCATATGAAATGGGCTAATAATTATCAGAGTGCTAATTAATTTTCATATATAAATCATATATACATTTTATAGATGAATTACACAAATATAAAGTATAAGTCTAAAAATTATAAAACACTGTATTATGATTACTGGTAAGAAATGTTTTACCTTAGCAATGTTACCAGGGAAAGACCCAAGCCAGAACCTCCCAGAACTTGTTTCTCAGTTCTTGGCTCACTCGCTAGAGACAAATTCAAGTGAGAGGCAAACATGTTTAGTGGAAATGAGATAGCAAATTTACCTATGAAACACACACAAGCACAAAACTGCAAGCAGGCACCTGGCTAGTCTGAATGTCCCACATGTAGATTAAATAAAGTTGTTAGTTAGTTTGTATGGGAAGCCAGGGTGCTTGGTGGTGGCAAACGTAGCTCAGCCCAGATTTGGAAAACCACTGGGAGCATGGCAGCACACAGGACCCGCTCCACACACCGGTTTTCCCATGAGGAACCAGGCCTGCATTTCTATAATAGCTTAAAAGCTTGTTTTCTGCCAAAGGACTCCCTCATCCTGGGCTGGGAACAACAGATGCTCAGCATGTAACCTTGAAGCAGTTTTTTAGGGCCTATTCTGGGCTGATTTTTAAGAACAGGATGTGGCTAGACAAGTTATCCTTATCATCCATGCATGTGTAACATTCTTTTCTCTGTTACATAAAAGTAATAATCATATAAGGCAATAATTGGCACAATAATTCATAACTTTCTTGAATGTAATCCACCTAAAGAATTAATAAAATCCTCTTCAGGAAGGGGCAAACTGCACTTTCTCCTCTAGAAAGTGGCCAGTTTTGTCCCCTCTTCTCCACAGGATTCTTGCAGTCCATGTGCATTTATTCATTTCATTCACAACACCGTGGACCCTGCTGGTCGGAGGGCCGCGACAAGTATGTTCTATACACATGAGCCGAGGCTACAAGTGGGTACTTAGCTAATCTAAGTATGCCAACTGTTGGGGTTCAATGTTAATAATTAAGTTAGTTTCTAGGTTCTCCCTTATTCTTCCCCTTCCAAACCTTGGGAATAATATGCAGCTACAAAGGCTTTCTTTCTCAGCTAGTAAAGGCTCTTGGTCCTACTCAGTAAAATTGCTACAGAGACTCCCTTTCCCAGCACAGAGTCTCAAGTACTCCCTCCTCCTGCGCTTTCCCTGCTGTGATGTTCTGAACACCTAGCGATCTTATTGGATCAGGCTCAGGACTGCTGAAGTGAACAGGTAAGACATGACTTCCTTTTGTGTGTGTGTGTGTGGTGTTGGTGGGGGCTGCTTTATTTTTCCTCCAGCCATTCATTTCTAGCTGCTACCTACATACAACAACAGTGATAGAAATATATCTAGCAACTCTTGAGTAAATCCATGCTATAATTGAGTTTAAATCATGTACATAGCCATCTTTAGTCTGTAGCATATCAGAAAAATTGTGAACCTAAAAGTGATGATGAGTAGTAATCAAATCATCAAACAGGAAGGAAAGAGTTGAAAAAAGATTCTGAATGTCTAAATGTAAGAGATCTTCACTTTTTTTTTCTCCTTAAACTACAATAATAAAAATATTTTGGTCAAATTATATATTCCCCAAATTTTCAATTCTGTCTTAAAATTAGCTTCCATTTATCCTTTGCACCGTTGTGACTTCTGGTAATAAACATTAACTAAAACATATTTATATAAAACTGATCCTCACTACATTGACTATCATTGCTGCCATGCATTGATAATTTCACACTGTTTCCTTGGCACTCACCCTTCTCCAGAAGCGAAGAAGCAAGAAATGGCATAACTGTACTACTCATGTGAACACACAGAATTCAAGTTCTATGGGTTGGCCAAAAAGTTCATATGTTTTTTTCCATAAAATAAAAAACACATGTTTAATTTTCACTAATATCTTTATTGATTTGAATATTTTGAGTATGTGAACTGTCTCCTATATGGTATAACTGTGACTGTTCTTAATTAATGTCTCAGTTTGATTACTATCAACTTCAACTGGTCTACCCAACTGTGGAGCATCACCCAAAGAGAAGTAGCCAGCATAAATCTTTAGAAACCACTTTTGACATGTTTGACCAGTCTCAGCACCTTCACCATACTTTACATAATTTTTTCTTGTTTTTCAGTTGCATTTTTACTGTTCTTGAAATAATATAATATGCCAAATATTCTATGTATTTTCTTCCATCTTCAATATTAAAATAGCTACACAAAAATTCACCAATTTTTATGTTTTTTAAATGCACTCTGATATAACAGCTGTCACAATACAAACTAACAAAATTGTTTCAAATGTAGTTAAAAGCAAATAAAGAGCCATTTTACAGAAGAAAAAAAATATATATATATATCATTCCATGTAACTTACCCTTACAACCCATACCATATGTTCTATTTTACCTCTACAGTAATACTAGTGATCAGAAGAGATAACTTTTACTCTTTGTTTCTTCTTTATCACTTCAGGATTAATTCTGATTCTGTTTAATGTGAAATAAATTAGCCAGAAAAATATAGGGAATCCAATATCCAGTCTATATGTTAACCTGATGGATTCTATACTCCCTTTACAAAAGCCAGGAGAGAGTACACAATGTGTCAACTATAATATTCCAAGCTTATTTATTGAAACGTGTTTGAAAATAATTGATGTTTAAAGTCTTTGTGTGCCAAATCTAACAAAGGGGTTATATTGGGATCTTGATTAAGAGTCTCGTTTTCCCACTTCTTTACATGTACAATAATTTGTGATTAAATGCTGGGCATTATGGGATATATTGAATAGAGCCTGTATATGCTATCCTCCTTTAAAGGATATTGAATTATATTTTGGTAACCAGTTAATTTACTGGCGGATTCCTTCAATCTTTCCAGGTGTATTTGTTTTTATAGGTCTGTTATATTTTACTTTGTTCTTCACCCTAGTACATTATCCTTTTCTCTTAAATATGGTCTTTCTGGATCTCAGCTGAATGCCTGGGATGCATAGTAAGGCCTCTCTTCTCTGGCTTAGGGAGAAGCATAACAGTTACCAAAACTGTGCAAACTTTGGTGTCTCTACTTCCCTCTCAGCTTTGTAGTAACTGCTCTGTGCCAAGCCTTGCAGATTCTGTGCATATGTATTCCAACCTCTGTAAAAAGAAAAAGCAAACAGACAAAAAACAGGAACAAAAAACTGCAGTGTACAACATGTAGGTGTCCGGCTTCCCAGTTCCCTTCTCCACAATATGTTCTCCCACACAGTCCGATTATTCTGGAAGCCTCTAGCATTCACCTCTGCCTTCTTACCTCAAAATACAACCGTGCTCTGCTTAGGTTTTATCTTCACATGCTCTAGGCTAGAATGTGCCTCTAGGACGAGAATAGAGGCAAGCATGTACCTATCTCCACAAGTTACAGAATTTTTAATGCTGCTAATACATAAGAACAGTTGACTTCTTTTTTTTTTTTTCGTTTTGGCCTAGTTTTATACTTGTATCAGTAGAACATGTCTATTGTCAATTATTCCATCATGACCACAAGCAAACAACTTTAATTTATTTTTATGGTAAAAAAGTTGTAAAAGTATAGGGCTTCTTTTTCTTCCATATGAAATCCTAAATAAAAAATAAATATGCCCCTGTAATTTAATAATATTTAAAATTCCATTTTGTCCATTTGATCTCCATTTTCTTTGATTTTTATGGAAATTTTGAAAAACAAAGAATGTAAACAATTATACAAATAATATTAGTACACCAATCCACTAATTTTAAGCATTTAAGAATTTTTGTTTTCCATCTTTCTAGATAGAAAGATAGAAATAGAAAAGTATGCATGTATTGGCTAAGCCCTTTTAGAGTATTAAAAGTCACTGCCCCTTTCTATATAAAAAACAATGTACAGATACAGACATACATAATATTGTTTAAAATGTCTTAAAATGGACCTCCTAGATTCTATTTTAAGCATATTTTATTTAAGCAAAGGCAATTTAACTCAGACTTCTCTTTTACCAAATTCATATCACATGAACAGAAACTATTTTTAAAAATAACTTCGTAAAACAAACAAACAAAAACAAACCACAAAAACCTCTTTGAGGTATAGTCTATCTGCAGATTATTCTGATTTTTTAAAATTTTCCCTTCACTGGAACTGAAATGGTTCTTCTTGCATGTTTCATCATCTATATGTCTACTTATTTAGGTTTTAAATACCACATCTAATTCCTCATTCACATAATAGCCTTTCAAATACTTAAAGACATGTCTTAGAATCTCATCATTAGTTTTTTGCTCATTTCTCACATAATAGTATTTCAGCTTACCTCTTTGTTCTATTTATTTTTCCAGCTTGTGTTTAAATTCTTGTAAATTGAGTCTACAAAACTGATTCCAAGAATCTAATAATATGTTATAACTATACTTCTTTATTCTAGAAATGCTAATTTGGTTGGCTGGGAATACATCTTCTATAGAAGAGAATAGGAATAAGTAAAACTAGAAATTACATTGAACTAAGCTCCTAGAGGGGCTTTCATGCTTTCCAGATTATTTATGTTTTATTCTGTGTCTAATAAGGAACAATTTTGCTTTAAACAGTATTTTCTTATACTTG
Source organism: Furipterus horrens (assembly GCF_987537825.1). Lineage (NCBI taxonomy): Eukaryota > Metazoa > Chordata > Mammalia > Chiroptera > Furipteridae > Furipterus > Furipterus horrens. The sequence continues at coordinate 178,861,923 of NW_028327172.1, forward strand.
CATCCACACTTAGGAATAATTACTTTGACAATGATTTGCAATTTGGATTAAATTTTTATAGAAGGAACTTTTAAAATGCTGAATAGAGATAAGCAGGAAGAAGTTCAATTCAGTGGCTTCTGTAATTCTGGTAGTGAAAAACAAGGTTCTGAACTACATTGGTGATGGTGAGGATATAAATTATACACAAATGATGGACATATCAAAGGCAAAACTCAATAATAGGCAATTACTTGTTTGAAAGTAAAAAAGTAAAATAAAATAAAATTAGAAATAATATTAAATTCTCAGTGTTTTTATTGGCATAACTTACAGAAAGATAAATCAAAACAGGATTGAGTGTAAGGGAGAACGATAACAATGATGGTAATAATAATAATAACTGCATCATCATTAATTAGTATGTCTCAAACACATTATAAGGTCCTTATAAGTGTTAACTCAGGTACATTTTACATTTTCTTATAACAAATACTATTAGAATCTCCAATTTACAGATGAGGAAGCTGGGGTATGTGATTAAAAAAATCTGCTGAAGTAGGGTTGTAAACTCATATGATCTAATGCAAAGGTCTGTACTCTTAACCCACTCTATATATAAGTAGTTGAATTTATTAACAAAATAGTCCCTAAAGTAATTTTCAAGAATACATTTAAAGCCTCTAAGAAAATTACTATAGCCAGAACATAGAATTATATTTAGAAGCAGTGTATCCCATGGTTTACTTGTACCTTCATCTCTGTTTAAATAAGTTTAGTTAAGTGGACATTAACCCTCTTAATGATGTGGTTTAAATATAATAATAGAGTTATGTAGGAAAACATAATATTTTCCTTATTTCACTCAAACTAGTGCAATGCCTTTTTGCTTGTTACTCACAAAATATTAGTACTGTAGCAGGTACCTTATTAATTTCTGTTTTTACTAAACATCCTGAAAATATTAATACTAATTTATGATTAATGCTTTCTAACCGTCTAGATTAGTGGAGTAACAAAGCTCTTGATTAGTGGGAACAAAAAAAAAATTACATGAACTATGTCTCAGAACAAAATAATAGATCATAAGCTAATTTCAATGTTAATTCCTTATTATGTTGATCTCACATTTTGCATTAGACCTATGTCACCCCCCCCAAACCTATATAAAATGAAGTGCAGGATATGATACAAGTTAAGAAACAAAAAATAAATATATATTTGAGTGAACAAGCTGATTACAAATTAAACCTCTCACTATTTTGTAATTAAATAGAAGACGCGAGAGGACAGGTCTAAACCATGTTAATTATTGACTCTAAGTACATGGATATATGAACAAAATGAATCCACACATTGCTTAATTAGCTAAATTTCAACTTGATTAATTACTCAGTAGTTGTGTATTAAGTGCATTACACTTAATGTCTCATTTTATGCCTAATACCAATAACAACAACAAAGGTGCTATGAATTATTAGCAGTTTTCTTTGCAATGAGTTGAGAGTGAAATGCTATCATCCATATAAGACCCGATGGCAAGCCTGCAATGTAATGTCATTAATTCTGTCTCTTTAAACTCTCTTTCTCCACTGATTCATTACATTCATCACACACATATGCTCAAAGTTTTTTCTTTCTTAAAACGTATACACTTACAGACATGCCCAGCTGTATGTGTACTTGTCATATGCACATGCAACACACCACATCTCATTATTATTTGGTTTTCTTTACAGCCAGCCTTATGGAATGTGTTGTCTAATCTTAAATATCTATTTCTTCATCTCTATTCATTCCTCAGTTCAGTCTTCTCAGGCTGCTACAGAGTAATGTGCTGGAGCTGAATCATTCTGGCACTGCAGAGTCAGTTGCCACATATTCAGGAATATATTGCTCTAAACACATTATTAAAATTTGCTAGTAGGAAAGGTTAACTGTAACTGTATGAAAAAGTGTGGTTGATAATTGGGTACAAGACTTCTTCAGACCCTTCAGAACGAAAATATAAGACCCTTAACTTCCACTATCCCTCACTAGGCTACACATTTTCTTAGGACAAGGATTATTTCTAGCTTGTTCACTACTGTATCCCCAGTGTTTCACTTACAGATGCTCAAAAATATTTAACATGTGAATTAAAAGAATGAGGCATGCAATGGACAGAACTCCTAAGGGGAGAAGTGAAGTTAAAAAGAAAAATGTTGATTCTTTTTTTCAGCTTTGATCAGGATTGTCTCTGATAATAACTGTTGTAGCTGTAATTCAGGCCAAATATGTATTCTATGACTACACATCTCAGGGTATCACATAATTTTTTTCTGTATTTTATTTTGAGACAGAAAGCCTGTTAAAGTTTAGGATGATAAGACATATGATCTCAGGTAATATTTGAAGTTTAGCAATTTCTGTATTGAGATAAGATTATAGGATAAGATCCAGATATATTAAGTAATAGTATAGAGCATATAACAATTTGGAGAGTGAAGTACCACACTGAAAGCATCCACATTTTTAGGAAAAAAAGAGTGTTATGCATCCATTATATACATCAATTTCTAAGCCTCTCAATAAATAAACAGAAAGTACATTCAAGTATGGAACACTGAGTAACTGAGATAATATTGGGCTATAATGTGGTGTATCTTGGGGAACTTGCAAAAAAAATTTGGGGGGTGATTTTGAGTTTGGTTTTGTATTTTAACCCAAATATAACTTGTTTGTTCTGCATTTGGTCTCTGTAAAAAAAAATTTAAAAAAATGAAGTCAATACTTTTTCTTTTGCTGAATTTAAAAATCCAAAATTCTTCCAGGCAAATGCATTATGTTTATTAACCATGAATATTTCTCTTCAATTTGCATTATTAAAAAAAATTCAGTCATTCATATGATTAACTCATCAACTATAACTATAATAGTTACTTTTAAATTTTAATTTTCAACTGATAAAACAATTACTTTGCTTATTTATGCATTCATTAATTTATTATTTTATAAAGATTTTATTTATTTATTTTTTGAGAGAGGGGAAGGAAGGGAGAAAAAGAGGGAGAGAGACATTAATGTGTGCCCCCAACTGGGGACCTGGTCCACAACCCAGCCATGTGGCCTGACTGGGAATCGAACTGGCAATTCTTTGGTTTGCAGGTTGTCACTCAATTCACTGAGTCACACCAGCCAGGGCCCATTGGTTGATTCTTGTATGTGGCCTGACTGGGGATTAAACTGCAACTTTGGCATATAAGGACCACATTCTAACCAACTCAGCTATGACACTTTAAATTACACAGAATTGTAAGAAAAAATAAAAATGTACAACACCCCTACTCTTCTATCTACTAGAAATTTCACTTGTATGAGTAATCTGAATGCTATCTATATATCATCTATCTATCTACCATCATCTACCTCCTCAAGCATACCCTTTAAGTTGGATGAAGAGTGGGTAATGGTAAAACCATTATCAAACTCCCCATGCATTTTTCCTATTCAAAATAATGAATTTAGGGAAATCAAAATGAACTTAGCTATAAATTTATTTTTCCAGACCATCATGTTCTGGTGGCAGAGAGTTCCAGAAAGTGAGAAATGGGACATTATTCTGGCCAATGTCATGTAGAAGTTGGAGCTTTCTGTAAAATCTCCAGCTTTGTGTTAATAGCTTACAAATGAAGGTGTTGCCTTTTTTTCTTCTTGCACTGAGTGTGGATGTGATGACTGGATCTACAGCAACCATCTTGAGATCATAAAGAAAAATAATAATGACCAAAATGACAAAAAGTAACTATTAAATATTAATAGATTTTTTAAAAAATAGTGAAATATTATTCATATATATAAATAATTTATGTGAAAATGATTATTGGCAAGGAAATGATCACACTATATTGTGAAAGTTTTAAGCAGTGTGCAAAGTATTCAAAATATTCATAAAGGTAGTGATATTTTATAAGTGTTTTGAGATGAAAGAAACATGTAAAAAGTCTAGGTACTCTGCCCTGGCTGGGTGATTCAGGTCATTGGAGCATCGTCCTGTTTATCAAAAGGTGCAGTTTTGATGTCAGGTCAGAGCATGTACAGGAGGCAACTGAGTGATCTCTCTCTCTCTCTCTCTCTCTCTCTCTCTCTCTCTCTCTCTCTCTCTCCTTTCTCTCTCTTTCTCTCCCCCCACCCCCCAACATGAAAGATGTATAGATCTAAAAGAAAGAAGACCATCAAAGGTGATTGTGACGACTTTGTGCTGATCAACATATTTAATACCCAGGGGCTTATTATCTCAGCTCCACAACACCGAGGGCCTCTACTGGGATAATTGAAATGGCAGAGGCTGAAACAGAGACAGTTGGGGCATGGGGGCTTCTCTTTGTTCTCTGTCTTTCTGTCTCTCTGTTTTTCTTCATCCATGGCTTCTCCTGTGGTTACCTTGAGCTTTCACATAGCCTGAACACAAAGTGTCTGACTTCTTAAACAAAAGTTTAATGCTGCAAGAAAAAGAAAGTGGTGACTGCCAAGCCTCTTAATGGCAACATCCAAACTAGTAAGCATCAGTTCTGCTGTGCTGAAAGCCTAGATTCAAGATGATGCAATATAGTCTTCACCTTACAAAGGCAGACATGTTTTTAAAAAGTGTGGCCATTTTTCATGTCATAATATTTATGAATGTATTTAAGCATGACTAGGCACAGGGTTCAAGTATGTCAACTTTCTCTCCTTCAGATTAGTTCTCTCTCTCTCTCTCTCTCTCTCTTACATTCACCTGCTCAAATTTCCATGGAATGAATAGACTTTGTCATAAGACAATAACTGTAATAACACTCTAGCTTAGGAAAAAGATGAATAATTAATTAACCTGAGCCATATAACCGGCCTTGTAACTGGAAAAGTGATGCAATGAAATTTGACTGCCAGATCCACTAAATAGGAGAAGTATATTTCTCAAAAGGTTACACTAGACATTAAATATAAGAATTTGTGTCAATTAACTTTAAAAGAAATATAGGTAAAGGCATTATTTTTAAAAATTAATGATTTAAGGTAACTTTTACCACGTACATGTGTTTCCTATTTGAATTATATATGTTTCAAATGAATACCTACTGTTAAGTAGAATTATTGTTTTAAATATAAGAAAATTAATAATACACATTACAATTTAAATAACAATAACTGAGACTTGAATATATGAGGTCTGTTTTTAAGGTATCCAGCCATGTAATACAAAAAATTAGAGACATTTATTGAAGATAGAAGATACAAAAAACATTGTACATAGGGTGAGGCCTCAATCACCTTCAAAGTAGGCACCTTGGGACCTCACACAGTTCTCCCAGTTACCATCAGCGGCCCCATCATATTTTCCTGAGTCTCAGCAATGGTCTGAAATCTCTTCCCTTACATAGGTGATTTTAGTTTTGGGAAAAGCCAGGAGTGACAGAACACCAAATCTGGGCCACAGGGGGTGCTGAGTCACCTGGGTGATTTGCTGTTTCACCAAGAAAACTGCACAAGATGTAATGCATGAGTGGGTGTGTTGTCAGGATAAAGCTGCCAGTCACAAGTTGCCCATAAGCGCAGTGTTCAGAATCATTTTTATAGTTTCCATGGAGGAATGTTCAAGCTTAATGCAAAATTTGATGCAGATTTGTTGCTATACTTAATCATTTTGAATGTGACAGCCACACAGTGCACGCACATGCTCACTAAACAGTGTCTACTGCCCCCACTGACTAGTACAGTGAAGTTGGCATGATTCATGCATGCACATTCCAGTCCACTCTCTTTGGTTGCCAGGTTACATTGATGCCATGGAAATTGTTCTGGTTATATTAACAATGACTGGACTTTTTCTAGACAGATAATATTTCAAGATTCTATGTAATAATTTTAAAATGCTATTATAGACTGTTATATGCATAAAAAGCTAAATCATAAAGATAGAGAATAACAAGGTATAGGGTATATTTCTCCTCATGTGAGTATTAGCCCAGGAATCCAGGCTAACTAATTACTTTTCTGTCATGCTTCAGATAGTCTAGCAGAGATTATTTTAAATCACTCCCTGTCAATTATTAATATCAACAGTAATATAAAGTCCAGGATTAATCATTCAAATTGTTGTCTTCTGAGAAAATGATGCTTGTTGGAATATGGATTATTCTTGCTATCTCCATAGACAAGATAACTATAGTATTCAAGAGTGGATCAAGCTTCTGAGTCCAGCCCAGTCAGCATTTGTGTTGCAAGCACTGTTATCTACTTGAAGAGGACTTACATGCTGGAGGATTTTCCTAAATATCTTTCAAATAAGGGAAGGTCAGGAAATAAAACAAGACATAATGAATTTGTCCCAATAAATTCTACACATGGGCTTCTATTTTAAGAATTTTGTCTTGAGCAAACAAATTTAGAAATATTAGTGAATGTCAAAAATAAAGCTTTTATTGGTGATCAGTAGTTCACAAATGAAATTATATACTGTTAGGAAGTTGCTGGAAAGTGGAAGAGTTGAACTCTTAGAATGGAAAACAATAAAAAAAAACAGTGTTTTGAATGGAAGATGAAAAGATGCAACTGATGAAATGTATCATATATGATATAACCCAGTTGCAAACCATCTTTATTTGTCATTTAGATACAAGCTTTTTCAAATTGCGCAAGACGGGTCTGGGGCTTTCTGGTTGTTGACATAAGTCAAGAAAGAGGGTGTTGAGTGATTGGGGTTTCTCACATGTACTCCAAAGCACAAAGTAAATCCATCTTGATCAAAATAATTTTGTTTTTTAATTAATGTATGTGGTTAGATTTTTACAAAGATACTCTTTGAATAAAAGACTCATAGTTAAAAGAGATTAAAATCAAGAAGCTAGACCAATAGTCTCTTAAAAATTAATGTGAATGTAGTTATAAATGTTATGTCTTTATAAATATTACATGCATTGTAATGCATATAAACCAGGTAGAGGTGTTAAAAGTATATATAACATATTTTTAAATTTAATATTAAATAATTTTTAGGCCTCATTAAAATCAAATATTAATAACATTTCAATGAAATAAATATGATTGATTATGCACCCTTATTAGTGACCATATGCATTAGAAAATTTTTGTTTAGTAATTTATTAACCTTATTTAATATAAGTATATTTTATAACTATATTTTAATGACTGTGATACCTAAAAAATAAATCATGAAATGTAAATATTTATTTATTGTTAGAATTCAGTCAATAATGCCATTATCAGAGAAAGCAAATCTCATTCGGTGTTGAAGAAATCTTATGTGCACCCTTTTGGCTACAGATAATGTGTAGATGACTCACCATGGTAACTGTGGCTTACTATTTTCATATCTAAAATGGTCTTTCCACATGACTTTCCTATACAAATTAATTATATGCATTGGTCATGTTGAGAGGCTTGCTTTTTACTGGATATGACCTATGTTTTCCCATCTTGGGGCTTGTGCTATTAAATTTCTTCTGCCTTCCTCTTACAACCATTACTACCTTAACAAACCTTCTTTTTTTTAAATCCATGACTTTTTCTTCATTTTCATTCCCCTGAATTTGACTATTCTCTGTGTGTGCCAATGTGTCTTTGTGTCATCAAGTTCATGTACTGTCTCCAGTTTTATATGAGTATGAGAATATGCTCTTTCTCTCCCACTATATTAAAGGGAGAAACCATGCTTTGCTTATGTTTATATATTTCTTAAATAAATGTCTGAATATTATGAGCTTAACATAGTTATTGAATTTTAATTTTGCTTTAATGAGACCTTTTGTTTATTAATACAAGAAAAGTAAATTAAATTAGTTTCTGAATATTCTTGGATCAATGGCTAGTAAAAGGTAACTTGTAAATTCCTAAGCCTCTTCCCAGTCCATTTCTGGGTACAATATTCAATTGCTTTCTTATTTACTTTTTATTAAGTATTGTTTTATTTATAATAACAATAAATTTGTATTATGTTATTATTGCTTTTATAATTTAAAATTATGATTATTATTTTCCTAAGGTGTGTTACACTTAACATAAGAAACCACAATTACTTCGATAATAATTTAAGTTCATAAAGGAATAAACACATAAAAATCCTTAATTATAGAAAGAAATGTTCAAGTATTACATTTACAAACACAAACAGAGAAACATTCGGTACTGTAAATAATTACTAAGCATTGAGAGGTTCAATGCACAATTTTCCTAGTTAGTCAAGCATGTAAAATAAACAAACCCTGAACTTGACATTCCAGAGACCTACTTACAAAATACTAAAATATAATAATGTATTTTAAAGCGATTTAATAAGCATTCAACCATGTTTTTTTTTTTTATGGGCTTTTTTCCAATTAAATTGGATACATGAAAATGGTTTATGCTTTTATTTGATGTGATAACCCATATATCAAAGTTATGGCATACAATTACAGATAACACTAAGAAATAAAGATTAGCTTAGGGGTATGTTTTGTGATATACAATTTTATGATTATAATAAATATTTCTTTATTAAAATCTCATGTTATCTGTTAACTAAAAGTGCACTAGATTATCAGCAGACATTGAAAACCCTGCTGTAGATTTAAAACTGGATTGTTAGAAAATACTTCAGTGACATAAGTATTAAATCTAGAGAATTGCTTAAGAAACCCGTTTCAAAAAATCTTTAAAACATGTTTATGTCCTCAAGTTTCTTGTAATTTTTATTAAATAGTCCTTTCTATGGACTGCATTATTACCTATTGACTTATAATTTCTAAGGTTAGCAACCAACATTTTAAAAAGCAAAAACATAGGAATAGGAATGAAGGGTTTGGCCTCTATTATAGAATAGATTTTTCCTAATCCAAGGTTATCAAAATGTTTATTAGAGCAGAAAAATGTGGGTGTTAAATATGAGTCCCTTGGTTTCTGGAATCATTAGAGTATAAAATGAGTTTTTAGCAAATTCCTTCTCAGTAAAATAAATATGTTCTAAAATTATGGTTCTAACAAAGGAAGTCTTCAACTCTCAACATTGAATGTGCCTATGTGAAAAAAAAATCCATAGAAACAGTGGCTAAGTGTGTAACAGGCTTTCTTAAGCTGCTTTAGGTGCATTTGTATTCAAGTTTACCAAAGTAATTTATGGTATTAGGCAAGTGCTTTCATTTGATTCAGTTGTAAAGAGATTAAAGTGTATGATAAGAGAAAGATAAGCATATTACTCCCATTTCCCTATAAAATTTACATTACAAATTACATTTGTAATACATGTAGACATTCTCTTCCAGTGTAAAAATAAATCTAAATATTAAATCATATACCTCATAATAATAAATGTATTAAAATGCCATTGGGTGAAATGTCATGTTATATGCTGTATTAATATCTTACACACTATCCTACTGAGTCTTCCTGCAAGACCTGGTGTATTATCATCTTCAATCATATATGTAAAAACTAGGTCTCTCAGTAATAGTGTTGTACTGGAGGTTTTGCAGTTTAAAGCTGGCTGAGGCATGACTAGAGCTGAAGCCTGAAATCCCAGACCTCTTTTCTCTTGTCTGATTGCCTAACTTTTCCAATATCCTCTTTATTTTTGGAAGAAAAATAAAAGAATAAAACATTTGAAAATAGAGCACTGATATAGAACTCAAATTTTGTAAGGTAAAACTCAGAAGCTGTTTAATAATGTTAAGTGCACTAATTTTTTAAACACATCTCAATAAAATTTCTTGCTTTTTTAAGAAATAAATATTTTTTAAAATTTTTTATTGTTCATATATTACAGTTGTCCCCTTTTTTTTCCCCTTTGCCCAGCCCAACCCCTGCTACCACAATCAACCCCCATACCATTGTCCATGTCCATGGGCCATTCATGTATGTTCCTTGACTAGCCCCTTCCCTTTCTTCCCACCATTATCCCCTCTGGTCGTTGTCAGTCTGTTCAATGTTTCCAAGCCTCTGATTCTATTTTTCTCACTAGTTTATTTTGTTCATTAGGTTCCTCTTATAGGTGAGATCATATGGTATCTGTCTTTCACTGACTGGTTTATTTCACTTAGCCCAATATTCTTCACTTTCATTCATACTGTTGCAAAGGTAGGAGTTCCTTTTTTCTTTCTGCTGCATAGTGTTCCATCATGTAAATGTACCAGAGTTTTTTGATCCACTCATTTACCTGTGAGCACTTAGCTGTTTCCAGCACTTGGCTATGGTAAATAACACTGCTGTGAACAAAAGAGTGTAAAGGTTCTTTTTTTTTTTTTTTAATACTTTATTGATTATGTTGTTACAGTATCACAGTTTTTCCCCCTTTGCTCCCCTCTGCCCAGTACCCTCCTTCCCTCCAGCAATCCCACACCCCTTAGTTCATGTCCATGCATCGTGCATATAACTTCTTTAGCTTCACCCTTTTCCTATATTATTCTTAACTTCCCCCTGTCTACTTTGTACCAACTGGTTATGCTTCTTAATACCTGCACGATTTCTCCATTTCTCCCCTTTCCCCTCCCCAGCTGATAACCGTCTAAATATAGGTTCTTTTGAATTGATGATTCAGGATTCTTGTTTCATTGGTCAGATGAACTATGTGAATATGGGAAAATTAGCCCATGTCAATGTTATCATCTGCAAAAAAGTTAGGGAAATTAAATATGAAATTGCCTATAAAGCCTCAAGTGCAGACCCAGGTAATAATGAGTGTTCATTAACAGGTTAATGTTGTTGCCATTGCTGAAAGGTGAGCCAGAATAATAAGTGAAGAGAGTAGAAATATCAATATGTATTTTTTTATTTCTTTTTCAAAAGCAACTTGCAATTGAGCTAATAATAACACTTTCATAATTACCTTAACATCAATAAACTTTCACTAAGGAATTTTTTATATTATGTTTTTATTTGTTTTTATTAAATTGTACACTTATTTATCTCAAGAAAGAAAAAACTAAAATGAAAAAGAGAAATAGAATTGACCAGTTCCATATCACTCTAAAAATATAATAATTTCTCTAGGAAGTCGTTACTAAAATAAAACTGACATGACTAAATCAAATTATAATCAATTATTATAAAATCTGTAATCTATATGAACATTAAGGACATTGTTTTCAATAGGTTTGGCATTTGCAAAGTATTAGATGAAGAAGAATTACTGTTGCTTTATATTAGCAAATACAAAGTGAATTGAGAGAATGAGCAATCAAGTGTGGAAGTGGTGAATTATAAAAAGCAGTTTGGAACAAAATAGAAAGGTATTATTATAGCTCACTATCTTCTTCACCTGCCCTTAAGTTTGATCTAAAAGTTTAACATTCTGAAAAATGCTTTCACTCATACCTCACAGCAATTAATCATTCCTGTTACAGGTACTACATTGTCACTTTCCCACAGACAATACTTCTTGGGTCACATCAGTGTCTGCAAGCAACAGCATTACTTTTGGTTCTCTTTTCACACTAAAACAATGAACTGAGAGTGAAAGCAAAGCTACTATCGATAATTGGCAAGACATATTCATGACTCGGAAACCTGCTTCCTGGATTAAAACATCCATCGATGTCTCAATCACACTCCCCATCTGCCTGCCTTTAAAATAAAATTTGAAAAAACACAAAATGAGTACTTGAGAAGTAAACGCTTTTTAGATCTTTGATATTTAGAAACTTGCATACTTCAAAAAATATTTTAGTCCCTTTTCTCCTACTTTTATTGTCATTAAAATTTTTAAGTGGATCAGTATTGTGATCCTGAAACTTTTATTCCATATAATTGAATCTTATTATTTAAAATTATGTATTTTTCTTTCTATAGAAAAAATGATAAGGGGCTTATAAAATAATTGGATTTCCCTCTATGCAAATCACAAAACAAATATAGTTCTATCAAATCCTTAAATAGCACACAGGAAAAAATCATAACTGTGTTTTATCATAGTAAGTAAAAACTACACACACGCGCGCGCACACACACATGCAAAGATATATAAAACTTTCTCCCTGAGAACATAAAGTTTTTCAAAAGTGTCACAGGTCAGAAATTTTCTTTCCAAAGAAAGAATATATTTGAGTAACACTTATTTAAACAAACTGCCATTTTTATTACTGTGCTGAATGAGTAGGTAAAATAGATTTTAGTATTTTTAATCCAGTGTTAATATAATGGCTTTCAGTTGGCTGGGTTGTGACAGTCTCTCATTGGCTGAGCCTGTTGTAGATGCAAGGCAGATGTTTCCCTGTTTGGGACAGCCTCTATTGAGTGGTTGGGCATGAAATTTCCCCCTACAGGTCCTTCAATCTTAGTTGTGGTCTTTTTATTATTAATTATCACATGATTTAATACTTATCTCTCCCCTTTGGCCTGCAAAGTTTAGCCTCTATAAGGTTCTTCACCCTGCAGGCAAAATTAACCTATTCCTTCTCTTTGCCCCCAGAATATGAGGCTGGACCCCCAAAAACCCGGAATTTATTTATTAAAAAATTGTGTATTTATTCTTGAGCCCTGGCTGGTTTGGCTCAGTGGATTGAGCGTCAGCCTGCGAGCTAACTGTCGCTGGTTCGATCTTCCAGTCAGGGCACATCAGAGAAGGAAAACTCTGACTCCAAAAAACCTCCGCTGCCTTGCGGCATACCTCTTCAGGGGAAAGGCTAAGGGAGTAAACCCCGACAGAAAATCCGGAGCCAGAGTCCCTAAGGCGGTTTGATGTTGTAGTCAACACCGGCAACTCCTGCGGCGCACCTGAAGCCAAGCTGTATTGACTCCGTCTTTCCCTTGGACCCTTCAGCTGCGAAGAGAGGGGGGGTCTGCTGCATGGGCAACAGCAGACCCTCCATATCACCCTGCCCAGGCTCTGTAGCTTCAGCTTCACTGGAGAGGACACTCCAACGTCATCGCAAGATGTCGATTCAACATGGGAGGAGACACTGTCACTCCCGAGTCGGACTGCACAGCCATTCTCAGCGGTGCAGATAGACTCTTAAGAAGCTACACCATCGTCTCTCGAGACGGACGGCTGCCGACGACGACGAATATAATTACCTATCATTTTTATTGAACTTTATCATATGCACAGTATCTTTATATATGTCATCATTTGTAATGCTCACAGTACTGGTAAGTACAGAGGGTGGATTATTCTTCCTACTCTATAGAGAATGAATCTGGGTTTTGACAGTCATGTGGTTAGTAGGAGCTTAAATGATAACTTAGCACTTCTGGTTCCCATGTCACTGTTCATTTTTTTAAATTGCATAATCTGCTAAACTAGTATGATCTTTAAAAATATTTCTTAAGATAAAGTGTAATATTTGAGAGAATAATAAAATTTAACACACCAAAACAACTGTCAGGCAGTGAATGAGACATCTGGATCAAAAGATAGGTGGAATAAAGTTCAAATTCTCAATAACTTCAAGGTCTAATAGGAGAGAAATTTTATTTAAAGAAGTAATTACAACACAACATATTTAAGAAAATACCGTTGTATAGTATGCATCTCAGGGGCCGAACATAAGGATTGATTCATAGCCAGGACTTAGATCATGGAAAACCTTGCATACCAACTCAAGGATTTGATCTTCTTTGCTTTACAGATAATATAATACAAATAAAATGTAAGCAGGAGAGTAACAAGAAGAGATCTTCATTTTGAAAGTTCATGTTAGCAGTAGTATGCAGAGTAGACTGAAGGAGAATGAGGGGAGAATTCAGGAGCTATTTTTACAAATTTAGAAGAGAGGGAAGAAATTAAACAGACAACAGAGATAAAATGGAAATCAAATTTATATAATATATAACTAATTAAACACTATAAATAATGAATGACTCCCAGAATATTTATAGAGAAAATGGTAGATGATTATACCACCAACAAAACACAAAATAGTTAATAAACTGCAAATCACATGGAGGGCATCTGAAGGGAAGGCGTTTCATGACAGCTGGTCATTCTGAGTCTGAAGCACAGAGGCTCAGTGAATCACAAATACCTAATGGAAGGCTGAAAGCAGGAAAGAGAAGTCACTGAGAGTTGGCTTTGATAGACGTCACTGCAAATATGAAAATACAACAACCAGTTTTCAGTGCTTTCAAGAAACAAAAGAAAGAATTTTAGCCAGGTTCCTTGAATGCCAAAATGACTTCTAAGTTTTAAATTAACCATATTTTTATGTAAGGGTCTCATTAAAAACTCCAAATAGAATACAGTGGAAAGAAACCAGTGCTTTAAGATATTTTTTTGAGAATGTATTTGTTAAAAAGAGATAAACTAGACACTTAAAAAATATTAGTCAATATTTTCTTACTTCCTTTAACAGAATTAGAATGAGTGGGGTCATATTGGTGTGAAATGAAAAAATAGAGGATGTTGTTTTCTTTACCATAAAAAATAATTCAAATTTGCAACATGTGATACATAAAGAACAGTATGCTAAAGTACTCACCTGTTATTGCCACTAAGATACCCGGTAAAAAATAAAAAGTTGAAAAAAATATGAGTCATTGGGTACTTCATAACACCAATGAAAACAAACTAAATTTGTTGGTTCACCTATTCCAGAATGCCCCCCCAAAAGAACTTATTTTAGATAAAGCTATGTTTAACTATATGTGTAAAGATACTATACAATTGAGATTTTTGGTTGCCTAGGCAATATACAAAACATCTAGCTTTTAGAGGGTAAAATGTAATTGTACCAGAGATAGAAGTGTCATTGCTTTCTGAGAGTTTAACTGGTTAAAATAAATTTTATACAATTAACTACCTACTGTGTTAGGATAAGTTATCTCTGTGGTAAAATTAAAATACAAAGAAAAATAACTTTAAGTGTAATCAAATCATAACCATGTAAAATACAAAATACAAGGAATAAACTAAAAGCAAGGGAGTGGCCTGCATGGGGCTTAAACTGAAAAGATTTATAGTCCAAAGTGTTACTAAGAAGACTGACTAATTGTACAAAATTGAAGCATCTTAGATTTTCTGTAAATATAGACAATAAGAAAGGGGACATAATAGAGGGTTTCAGGTCTATTGCCAAATGACTAACAAGATCAAAAGTATTAACAATGAAAAAGAAAAGTATTAACAATGTTCTTTATTTTACCAAGTTCAAATAAGTAGAGGCTCAAATACAGGATTCTGTTTCAAAGCTATTATATATTTTAACTCCTATTACAGAAGAGGAAATAAAGAGCAAGGGCTCTGAACTCTAATTATCCAGGATGACTTGAATAAAATGACATTTGTGCCTCATTAATTAATTTAAAAACTATTGAAAACAAAATTTGAAATTTCATGTTTAAACTTACCACAGGTAGTCTGAGAAACAAACTACATTCAGGGGATTTTACATAATAAAAGTAGTGCAGAGTTTTACATAAATTCACATGCACACTTGGTATTATTGGAATCTTGATGAGGCCTTAAAGAAGCGCTGTTATTTTGCTGCATTTCTTGGCTCCACCTTCAAAACTACCGATGTTGGGTCAAGTCCCTCTCAAATTTTGAATCTCCTACATCTTTTTTTTTTTTTTTTATCATCACATCTAACCCTTCTGTTTTTCTCTTCCATTTTTATGGATTGTGATTTGATGGGGTCCACCCAGATATTCCAGAAGAATCTCCTTATTAGGTCAGCCTACCCAGATAATACAGAATAATCTTCCTATTTCAAGATTCTTAACCATAATCACAACTGCAATATCCCTTTACCATATATAGTAATATATTCTCAGTCCCTGGGAATTAGAGCATGAAGATCTTAGGAGGCCATTATTATGCCTACTGCTTTGTCTAAATAACATTAGAGTAAGTCTAGTACTTACTCTAGTAGAGTAAGTTCTTCTGCTTTCTTATTTCCCATAGAAGGATCTTTCTTGTTCTTAAATTTTAGAATAAGCTTGTTTACTTTTATAAAATATTATACTTATATTTTGGTTTGGCATATATTGAATTTATAGATCCATTTCAGGAGAATTGGTATTTTATACTACAGTATTAAGATCAAATCATAAATACTGTTTTTTTTCTTCAAAATTATTTATGTCTTTTCCAGGTTTTTAGAGGTTTTATTTAATTTCTCTGAACCTAGTTGTTAGTATTTTCATTGCTTTTAGAGATAATGTTGTTTTACATTTATTCCTAAGGATTTCACACTTTTTTTATTCTATTGTACAAGGTATAGTAAAATAAAATCCACTTTTAATAATTTGACTTCATATTGGAGATCTGTAAACCATCATTAAAAATCATTGTCATTCTGGTTGAAAAACTGTCTCATTATAGTCTATCCACATATAACTTTAGCTAATTCCCGTTTTTAGCACTAAGTTAATGGCTTGATATCATTGTCTTGAATGTGGTATTAACCAAACTAGATCTCTAGTTTTTTGAAATCAAGAATGCAGTACCTTCAGTATTCTTCATGAACAGTTTTGTGTACTAAAATAATATCCACAGGCAATATTTAATGACAAATTATAAGTAAAGGTGTCAATAATAAAAATTATGACATAATTGCTATAATTAATACCACAATGTAGATAGTAATGTAATCATTAACATTTTAATTAATACCTTGTCTCTAGTCATTATACTCATGTATAAACAACTAACATGTTTTTAAAATATTGACACTGTTTATTCATATGGTTTTAAAATTTTCCTGACAAATATAAAATATGCTCTAATGTCTTAAATGTCAAAATTAAAATTCTAAAAAATATATTACTTTAAACAATTCTCTCACTTTTCTTTCATCATTTCTCCTTGCCATAGATATCTTCATGTTATTAAAAATTCAATCATAACTGCATCTAAGAAATCCTCTAATAATCTGATCAGTGTTATGCTTATATGCTTTTTCCAATGATTGCTTAAAAATAAAAAAAGATAAAGATAGGACAAAAGCTAAACAGTATATAAAAGATTTATGATAGTTGCAAAAGATTTATATAAATTGCAAAAAATTGTAAAAATGAGTCACATGTGTGGTCAAATTGACTAAGATGAAATGTGTAACTAAATCAATTGAACATTTTTTGTGTGCATATACATAAACTTGGCATATTTTTAAGCCTTTTGTCATTTTCAGAAAGTTATTGTTTTACTCTGATGCTTTTGCAAAAGTGTTCTTGCAAGATGTTTCAAGGAGATTCTTGGAAAAACCGTGACATGTTCAAGTTTCTGATAACTAAGGTCAATTTGCCTTCAGGTGGGAGGGACAATAATGATTCTTTCAAGTGCTTCTGAAGACTGACTGCTCAGCTCCACAATACGTCATGAGATTTTAATCCATGACTTGTCCCTGTTCTTTGTCACATTAATAAATGGGTTCATTACATTGATGATATAATGTTAACATGTGAAGACTTGCCTCTGATGCAAGACTCTGCGGATTTTGCTGAAACATCTGTGAGAGAAAAAAAAGATGGATGGTGAACCCATAAATAATTCAAGGCCCAGGAACTACCATAAGATTTGGGGAGCTGTTTGGTTAGGTAAGACTGTGTTTCCCTAAAACCTGTATTTGGTAAGACACAGCCTATCTAACTCCTAAGAATGTGAAAGAGATACAAGCCTTTGTAGGGATTTTAGAGGTTTGGAAGGCCTTTATCCCCTCTCTGGCTTAGTGCTCCCATCCCTTATTCCACCTGATGAAAAAGAACAAATATGAGACTGGGGATTAGAACATTCAGTCACCTTTGGAAAAGCAACACAACTAGAGAATCAGATTAAAGCTCTAGGCATCTCCCAAGCAAGGTTACTATTTGAGTTAGATGTGTTGGTAACTCAAAAAGTATGGGCCAGGTACTGTGGCAGAGACTACAGCAAGAAAGAGTTTCCATAAGAGTCTGGTCCCAGCTCCAGAAGTGGGCAGATATACTCTCACAGAGCCACAGTTTTTATCGGTGTCCACAGTAGTTCAGGTAGAGCCTCTCAGGAAAGAATAAACTGCAGCAGACAGTGGGCTGAACTCAGAAAAAAAATTGGCTGGTGACCATCTATAAGCCCTGGTTATTAACCCTTTGCACTGGAAGTTGGGCTGTTCTAAAGAGATTAATCCTTTATGGCTTAGAAAATGGGAATTTGAGGGGTAGATGATTTGAGTTGGCCCTTGTGGAATTGAGACATGTGGAAGAATATCTGAGTTCACCTACAGGAGCCTGAGGCAATCCTCACTGTGTTCTATGCCCCAGATCATAAGGCACTGATGTTCCACATAAATTGAGAAATTAATACCCTATCTTAGGTATGAACTCTAGCAACTGACCCTTTAGCAAATACAACAGAGAGTCTCTGTGTTCTAAATCATGTCCAAAGTAACTACCAAAGGATTTGGGGGCCATCCACCAGAGTCTCCAACTGATGAGAGATTGGCAAAATGATTATATTGGCTCCTTCTCTTCCTACAAGTGAAGGTTTTGAATATGCCTTGGTTTATGTGGACACTGCATCTCACCTAATCCAAGCTTTCCATTACTATGCAAACCAGGCTGCCACCATTAGGGGATTAGAGAAACTGAGCACCATGTATGAATACCCTCATCAAATAGTGATAGGGGTCACATCATTTCAAAGGTCATGATATGTAAGATTGGGCCAAAGAACCCACTAGCAACAAGGTTGGTAAAAAGAAGGAAGAAAGAGAGGAGGAAAGGAAGGGAGGGAGGAAAGGAAAAAGAAATGAAAGAAAGAAAGAAGGAAGGAAGCAAAGAAGGAGGGGAGGGAGAGAGGGAAAGAAGAAAGAATTAAAAGAAGAAAGGAAGAAAGGAGGATTAAAATGGCAAATTAATTTACTAACAAGTAAAACCAGTTTGACCATGTAAACTAAAGACTTCAATACATCTGAATGATCAAACAGAAGAGCCTATTGCCCCATGACTAACCAGAAATCCCTGCCAAAGCAACCAAAAGCATAAGGGTATGGGAGTCATACAGAACAATCAAGGTCCCAACTCTTAGTATGATCAACGTGCTATGTTCAAACACCAGGTAACATCACACCTGGGGAACAAATTATCTACTGGAATTTATAGGGGGTCATCCCATCACACTGGATGAGTTTCTTTGTACTCTTAGTTGGGAAACTACTCAGTCTCCACTGTGATCCATTGTCCTGCTGGTATTTGGGCCTGGTGAAAAACGTTATTCCTGGAATGGAATACACACCATTGGAAGATGAAAAAAAGATGGGGGTTCTGATCTGACATACCTCACTCTTAGTCCACCTTATCATGCATGACAGTGCTTCCTCCCTAAGGCTACATGTCTAGTATGTACAGTCAGGTCAAGTACATAAAGCTGCCCACCTCTCTCTCTCCTCAATACCAGGTAGACATTTTCTGTTTTCCACTGGTAGAATCATTTGACCACTGTCTTTGTTCATTGCATTAGCCTGGAGGGCATTAGAGTAGCCATGGAAGCCCTGACTATATTCAATCAAGAAAGCCTGTCCATATTGAACAGTAAAATATCTCTAATGAGAAGAAGCTGCCCTTCAGAGTAGAATGACCTTTTACACTAGCACTCTCTTGAGGTTTTCTAGACTGTGTATGTGAGTGACCCCAGTAAAGAAGTTTCCAAGGAGGTCACAACCCAACAGATTTATCTCAGGTGTGCAAGGCTGGTTTCATCATATACAAATAAATCTATATACAGATAAAACTGAATCTAGATACAGGCCTTACATCATTCAAAATGTAAAGCACAAAACTATAAAACTCCTAGAAAATAACATAAAAGAAAACGTAGATGACCTTGGGTATGGTGATGACTCTTTAGATTCAGCACTAATAACACAATCTATGAAATAAGTAACTGATTAGCTGGACTTTATTAAAATTAAAAACTAGTATATGAAAGATAATTTTAAGAAAATGGAAAAACAATCTATGCTGGAGGAAAATATTTGCAAAAGAAACATCTCATAAAGAACTCTTATTGATCCATACATACAAAAATCTATTAAAACAGAGCAATAAAAAAGAAACCACTGGATTAAAATTGAGTCAAAAAATACTTGTATGAAAAGGTACTCTATGTCTTATGTCATCAGAGAAACGCTGGTTAAAATAAGAATGATGTGCAACTACACATCTTTTAGAGTGGCCAAAATTCAAAACACTGACAACACTGAATGTTGAAAAGGATGTGGAGCAACAAGAATTCTCATTCACTGATGGTAAGATTGCAAAATAATACAGCTATATTGGAAGACAGTTTAGCGGTTCCTTAGAAAACTAAATATATTATTACCATGTGATCCAGTAATCAAACTCTTTGACACATACCCAGAGAAGTTGAAAATATGTCCATACTAAAACCTGCATGCAGATGCATATGTCAGCTTTATTTATAATTATCAAAAGTTAGAAGCAATCAAGATGTTCTTCGGTAGGTGAATGGATAAATAAACCCCAGCAAATTCAGACAATAAAATGTTATTGTGTTTTTGAAAAAACTCTAAAGCCATGAAAAGACATGTAGGAAACTTAAACGCATATTACTATGTTATTAAGCATAAGAAGCCAGTCTGAAAAGACTACAATTGTATGATTCAATCTATTTGACATTCTGGAAAAGGAAAAATTATGGAAACAGTCAAATGTTCACAGATAGCCAGAGGTTGGGGGTGAGAGGAATGAATAGGCAGACTTAGAGGATTCTAAGTCAGTGAAAATAATCTGAATTATACTATAACGATGGGTATATGAGGCCTGTCTAGAAGGTATCCAGCCATGTAATATGAAAAACAGACATTTATTGAAGAAGATACAAAGTACGAGAATCATTGTACATAGGCAATGACACCTCAGTCCCCTTCAAAGTAGGCACCTTGAGACCTCACATAGTTAACCCAATTTCAATCATCTGCCCCATTATATTTTCTAGAAATCATCGATGGCCTAAAATCTCTTCCCTTTCAAAGGTGATTTTAGTTTTGGGAAAAGCCGAAACTCAGAGAACACCAATCTGGGCTGTAGGGGGGCTGAGTCACCCGGATGATTTAATGTTTCACCAAAAACCTCCATATGAGGTATGATGCATGAGCAGGCGTGTTGTTATGATGAAGCTACCAATAACCAATTGTCCATAGCTGCAGCATTCTGAATTATCTAAATAATTTCCATGAAGGAATGTTCAAACTTAATGCAAAATTTGATGCAAATTTGTTGCTTTACTCATTCAATCATTTTGAATGTGACAGTCACACAGCACACATGCCCACTCAATGGCATCTACAGCCCCCACTGACTAGTACAGCGAAACTGTCATTGTTTACTCATGTGCATTCCAGTCCACTCTCCTTGGCTGCCAGGTTGCATCAATACCACACAAACCATTCTTGTTATATTAACAATGGCTTGACATTTTCCGGATAAACCTCATCATATGTCTTTATACATTTATCCAGACCTATGGAATGAACAAGATTGAACCATATAGAAACTATGAACTTTGGGTGACTATGATGATGTGTCCATGTAATTTCATCAATTATAGCAAATTATCACTCAGATGAAGGATACTGATAATTGAGGAGGCTATGCATGTGTGGGGGTTGAAGATATATGAAAAATATTTGTAACTCAATTTTGCTGTGAATCTAAAACTTCTTTTTTTAAAAGTCAATAAACAAGTAAATATGGATTAAGCAACAGAAAATTACATTTAATAAAGTTTACTGTAAACTAAAAAAAGGTACTGCTAATACCAAAAGTTGTTGAGAATGTGAAGCAATTATATATCTTATTTAATGAAGGTAAGAGCATGATTGAAAATAACTTTGTGAATGTTTGTGGATATCTAGTAAATCTGAAACTGTACCCACCCCATGGAGCCTCAATTTCACTCCAAGTTGCTAACTAGTAAAACTGTGCGGTATGTGTTCCAGGATGCATACACAGGTTGTTAATAGCAGCATTGTTCATAATATTTCCAAACCAAGATCTTTGAAAATATCCACCAAAAGTGGAAAAATGCATATGAAACATATTTTATAGAGCCATAAAAATGAATACCCAGGCATTTCTAAATGAGGTGAAAGAATGTTAAAAAGAAAATGTTGAGTTAAAGAAATTGACATAAAACAATATGGAGAGTATTTAATTTCCACTTGTACAAATTCCAAAACAAGTAAAATTATAATGCTTAGAGACATACATTTATTAGGGATAACTATAAAGCAAGGAGATGATTACCATTCAAGTCAATGCAATTGTTACTCAAGGTGTAGGAAGAAGATTTTGAATCAAAATAGCTTTGAGTTGTCTGGCAAAATTTTATGGTAATGTAGAACAATTACATCTCAGATATTTTTTTGTATGAGTTTGATTTTGATAACTTTGTGTAATGTATTGTTTTCCACAATAAAAATTTGGAAACAAAGTTAAACCATGTCTTTTCCCTGCTGAGAATTGTCAATAACTTTGAGTCACTTAGAGTTAAGCCCAAAGTATTTATAAGGATGTACAGGAATTTAGCTTATCTGGCAGCATTGATCTCTCTCATCTCATCTCCTAGTTACTCTCTCTTACTCTCATTCTGCTGTCCACACACTGGCCTCCCTTATAGCTGTTTGTTGAACACTTAATCCCACTTTACGGCCTTTTAATTTTCTCATTCTTCTGCCTGGGGCATTATTTTCAAAGATATCCTCATGGATTCCGCTTCACTTCCTCTAGTTCTGTATTTAGTCTTCACTTCTTAAGGAAAAGCCTATTTTAAATTGTAAAGTACCAACTTCCTGATCCACACTGTTGAAACTTCACATTTCCCCTTTCTTTCTTTATATTTCTTCATGTTTCTTATGACCTCTCTACAAATTACACTTATTTATGTAGTCATTTGCTTATTTATTTGTCAATTTTTATTAGCTGTGTCACAATGTTAGTTACATAAAAGCAGGGAATTTCTATTGGATCAGCAAATGAATAATTGAATGAATATTTACAAAACATAATTCCCTCATGACTTCAAAGAATTTTGCCTATGGTGAACATAGATTTGACGGTTATTGTGAATTCAAGTATTACAACTTTTGTGTGGTGGTATGGTTTTTAAAGTGTTTTTTACAGTGGATTATTTTATAACCAACTCCTCATTTTATTACATGTAAATTTAATCATTTTCATTCAGAATCTAGACTTTTCTTAAAAAACAAAGTTTTATTATAAATAAACACACGATCCTTTGAGAAAAAAATTTAACCATGGCACGATTGTGTACTTCACCACAGAAATGCAGCATCCTGTGGGCTACTAGAGCAAAGATTCTTTGATCTTCAACAAAAGAAATCTACATATGCACACAAAGGAAAAGCCATATATACAAAAAAAGGTTACTAATTTCATAGGTAGAAAGAAATTTGGTAGATTTTGCCTGCTGAATGAAACTTTGACAGCTTGACAGATTTTAATTGGCTATCTATTCCAGGTATGAAAGTAAGCAAAAAGAAATACAAGAATAAGAGGAAGTTGGTAATAAGAGGCAAAGACATTCAAAGAAACATTGAAGGAAAAGACTAGAATGATGCATGTAGGTCTGCAAAAATTTAAGTTAAATTATGAGAAAGGTCTAGGAGATGTGAGAATACTGTAATACTATAATAGAAAAGAGTTAACAGTTAAGAAGAATGGAATACATTGCAAACCAGAAAGTGTATCAAAATGGTAAATAATTCTTTGTTCCAGAGTATGTTTAGGTCAAAATATTAGCATTGGAAAGAAAACTAGTTGAATCTAGAGTAAAAACTGGCTTGGCAGAAAAAAGTAATCATCTGTCACTTTTCTGCTTTTCAAGTGACGGTATGATATGTCAGAACAGCAACAAGATGCAATAGTAGAAAATCCTTTTAGGTGCCAAGTTCTAGAAATAAATCTGAAACTTGTGCTTTTGAGAAGAGTGATATAAAAGTAAGGTGGGCAAAAAATATCAGGAGAGAAAGGTCTGAAAGTGGTAATATCAAAGTGCTTTCAATGTTAACATCATGTGGCTTGAAAAAGGCCTAATGGGAGATAAGGAAAGTAACTTTTGCCACTTGATATGAACATATGAATAACTGTTCCTAGAAGTACTATTGGCTAATATGAAAATGAGAAAGATCTAAACAGATTTCACACACAGAGACACACACACATACACACACAAACACACATCCAGAAGGTTGTCATGTATTTTTTTTTATCTACCTAATTTTGGACTTGGAAAGTTGGCAAATATCAAGGAAATATTAATAAAAAATGTACCAGATTTTAACAACATAAAATATCAGAAAGCATTCCTTGCACTAAAGGTATAGGGGAATTTTTAATAAAAAGAAAATGAAGGTAAAAATGTTGAGTAAAACCTTATATTAAGTTATATTTACAAAATTCCTTGATGAAGCCATCAGACTCTTCAAACACACATACTGCTATTAGTAAGTTAATAAAATAGGGTACCTTAAATAAAATAATTCAAAAAGTCCAACTTGGAATTTAAAAAAGTTAAAACCATCAAATTTGAATATTATTACAGATTATAAAGGAGCAATGATAAATCAGTGTAAGCCAGAAATGGCATAAAATAATTACTGACTTGTTCTCTGATCATCATCCAAAGTTACATTATAACTTTTACTTTATTAGTTTGAGGAACAGCTAATCATATAGTTTGTCCATGTTCACCAAAATGTATTTTATAACTGATTTATATATTAGTAAAATACTCTAATTTAAAATATGATGCTTTACTGTTTTTTTATTATTTTTAGAATCTCTTCAAAGTATCTGTAAATAAAGATTGAAATTACTAACAAAGCAAACAAGTAATGATTAAGAATTCTTTTTATTTATGAAAGTTATTTTGACAATGTGGATAATATGCCTAAGGAAATTTGAGAATTGACTGTAACATCTTTTCAAGGTACATAGTAATTATTCACAAAGCCCTGTTTGACCATTATTTTTTTTTATTTTAAGGTTTAAATTGTTGAAGCCCGAGCTTTTAATGCTGTTTTTCTTAACTCATGTACATTATCAAATGTAGTTTTACCTGGAATGAACCATTGAGAGTTAAATATTTCATATGAGAGAATGTTAACTTCAGTGCAGGGGAACCTAGGAGAGTGCTGAATAATAAATAACTTTTCTTCTTTGTTAACTTCTTGTATCTTTGCTTACTGAATATCATGCTGAGTATCCAAAGAAAGTGTGTGTTTGTGTGAAAGGAAGCAAGATAGCACAGAGCCAACATCAGTCTGGCTTCAGAGGACCTCTTGCTGGGTCATCCAGACAACTAAGTCACTACATTCCCTTGGTGAGTTCCCTGGGAATGTAACTCCCAGGAGTGCTTAGAAAAATAAAATAGAACTTATCTTAGTTTTAATCATTTTCTCAGAACCATTTCAAGTGGAATATTGAAGGACTGAATTTAAAGAATTGTTTGCTTACACTGTTATATTTCATAAAGTAGATTTTTCTAATATTGGCATATAACACATTTTACTACACTGAACAAATCTTATATGAAACTACAACTAATTAACACTAAAAATAAAAGTTTAATTGACACATAAGAAAGTAGTCCTGTGATATTAATCACTTATTATGCCTGTATGATATGATGATAAATTATGACTACAATCAACAGTAAGGTGGAAACAAGAAAAAAAGCTAAAATAATATTCATATGCATGTTATAATATAAAAAATGAGGCTAAACATATAGAAAACAACTCTGAATGCAGATAATGGACTTATATCCACAATTAACACCATATCTTAATAGAAGATAAACATTTAGCCTATAAAGAGCATATTCCAGCTACAAAAGCAGTCTGCTTCTCTTTTAAATTGAGTAATTAATTTATATTACAGCAACAAGGCAGAATCTCATTCCCAGAATTATTATTTTAATAATTATGTGAAATGGATTCTGCTTTAAAACTATTCTCATCACCTCATCTTAATTCTTTCTAAATTCAATTGAATTATACAACTCAAAGAAAAATGTTAAAAACTAGAAAGATTAATATAATTTAATTTCTTTTTCTTAAGAGATAATTTTTGTATCAAAGACACATATATGTCCTAATACTGTGTATAGATTTTTCTACTATAAATTATAAGAGATTTAGTTTATATATTAAATATGACTTTATAATAATATCCCAGTTGAAGTTATACTTTGATGAAATCTGTAAATACCTGTCAATTTTCACAGTTTGCTTAGAAAATTCTAGCATTTTATGAATATTCATAATAGCAAGTTAAGGTGTTAACTTCAATTGCTATGATCTGACTGTCACTGTCTCCTCAAAGATTTTATTTTGAAAACCTAATGTCCAAGATGATGGTTTAGAAGGTGGAGGCTTTTGGAAGTGATTAGCTCAGGAAGGTGGAGCCCTCATGAACGGGATTAATGCCCAGGTCAAGAGAGAGCTTGCTTCTCTCTGCTCTCTGGTGAGGAGACAAGAAGTCAGCAATCTGCTACCCAAAAGAAAATTCTCCCCAGAACTGCACCACGCTACCATCCTGATCTCAAACTTTCAGCCTCCAGAACTGTGAGAAATAAATTTCTGCTGTTTATAAGTCACCTTATCTGTGGTATTTTTTTTAAGTAGCCTGAACAGAGTAACATAATTGTCTAGCTAAATATTTTATTATTTTTATATCTGAGTTATAATAAAAGGTGATAATTGTGACTGACTATTTCCCAAGGACCAGGGATGATCACAAAGCTATCTCTTATCAGACACACCTGTCTATAATGGGGCACAGCCGTTCTCTCATCCACAGATAAGAGGGTCTCTGGGTCCCTTTTAACCTGGTAGTCCCATAACTGCATTGACTAATAGATACAGCAGAAGGGAGTCTGCACCATTTCCACAAGTAGACAGTAAATAGCCTGGAAGTTTCTACGGCTTACCACTTGAAAGTTGCTCAACTCTGTGGAGTGCAATTACCTTGAAATCTCCATGCTGTGAAAAGGTTAAAGTTCAAGCTCCTGGAGAGGCTAGTGGAAGGTAATCTATCAAGTGAAGAAAAGGAGATTAGAGATAGATAGAGACAGAGACAGAGACAGAGATAGAGGTGAGAAACAGAGATAAAGAGACAGAGAAACAGTAATGAGAATCATCAAAGTGCCAGATGTTTGATTAAGAAAGTGAGCTTGGAAAGTGAAACCTTAATCTCCAGCCATCTCATCAACACCACCTAGATCAGAAATAAACCACCTAGATGAACTCTTCCACAATCTCTGACATGGACATTAGGACAAAATAAAATGAATTTTACATGATTACCTTTCATGGTTGTTTATTACTCATTGTTCATGTGGAACTTGTTCACTGGAAGCAGGATGCTGCCATAACAAGGCCGTGAGAGAAACCTGGAAGGGTCTCAAAAAGACTGAGACCACAGGGAAGACCAGAAAGACAGTGAGGAAACTGTATTCAGACAGTTACGTACTAGTCAAACTGGTTCAGTGAAACTAGTGCCTGTGATAACATGGAAAGTAGAAAATGTTTTTAATAAACTGATAGACCCAGAGCAGATGTCCTGATAGAAAGTGAAAGTGTCAGCTGGTTTCTTTAAGCTATAAAAAGCCCAAGACGTTTGTAGAGGCCCTGGCGGATGACACTAGGTAGAAAGAGATAAATCAAATCAAAGGAGCTCCAAGGCACCTGACATGTAAGCAAAAGGCTGTCGTGAAGGTGGATCTCCAGCTTTAGCAGCCCCAGCTGACAGATAGCACAGTCAGGTACAAATCATCCAGCCACTCGCCTTCCAAAGTCTTGTGTCTTAAATTGTGAGCAAAGTAAATTGTTATTTTAAGCCATAAAGTTTGAAGTGGTTTTGTTTGAAGCCATAAATAACTGGAATCTAATGCCTGATTTACCAATGAAACTATAATTTAAATAGATGGCTCCATTAATTTTTTAATTGCAGAAAATAAGTTAGAATACGCATCCTAAATATGCCATTTAAGGTTATAGAAATTTCTAAACTATAAATATCATCTAGGTAAAACAGCTGGATATTGGTATTTTAGAATTGTTTTATGTTTTCTAAATACTATATGATGATATGAAAAGATTGATTTTTCATAGTTTTTCTTTGTTTATAATTTATTTAAGGGAAATCAGATAAATTATTACATCTAACAGTTGACACTCACCCCAAAATTACCATTTGTGTGTCTGTGTGCATTTGTGTATGTTTCCTCTCAGTCCTTTGAATATGACATTTCATTGGTATTAACTTTTGTTGAGAAGTTTTTTTTTCAGAGTATCTGCCATTCCTTCTCATTCATTTTTTATTTTCTCTCTCTGATAGCTTCAAAGATCATTTTCTTCTTTTGCCATGCAACATCACTACAATGGACCAGGGGTGGATTCATTGTATTTATCCTTTCTAGCAGTCTGTGTTTACTCTTAATCTGAAGACTAACATGATTTTTCAATTCAGAAAAATTCTTGGACATTTGTATTGTAGGTAAGCTTTTCACCTACTGTCTCTCATATTAGCTGTGGTTGAGTCATAAGTATATTCTCTATGACTCTCAATTTCTTTATTTTTAATTTATCATTACATGTTGCATTACAGGTGAACTTCTTAGTATATATTCCCATACAATATATCTTTTCATTTTCAGTCTTAAGATTATAGCACTGTATGTTTTCTTCTTATATGTTACTTTATTTTAATATCCAACATCTCCAATTTGATTTTAAGTTCATAAGTTCTTATATGAGCTTATCTTTACTTCATATTTCTTACTGTATTTTAGGATATTATTTTTTCCACTTCCTCTTTCAGTATCTTGAACATACTTTAAAATTATCTTGAAATTGCTCTAATGTTTGCATTTAATTTATTGCTGTTATTTCTTAATTGTTGATTTTGCTGATTAACAATTTTAGTCTTAGCTTTCCTCACATCTTTGGAATGTTAGCAAAACCTTTCACATGGGAAATTTTTCTCTTTTTCCCTCTCGCACTACCCCCCCCCCCCCATCTTCTCTTCATCTTTGTCCACTGGTTTTGCATCGCCCTCCACCTGGATTCCCAGAGTCCATTATGGGAACAGAAATTATATCAGCTGTCATACTGTGGTGACCCAGGGCTATGCTACATGTAGTCCCTGCACTAACAGCTAGTTAACTTACTCCAGATGCCTGGAATAATTTCTTCACTTCCTCCTTCTCTCAGGATGAGTAGCTTTATAAAAGCCATAGCTTCTAGAAATAGTCAAAACCTTTTTAAGCCTTCCTTTTGCATTGTTAGGGAGTCTTATTTTGGCCCTCATTTCCATGCCAGTGCCTGGTTCTTATCCTTCTCCCAGCAATTTGCTATTCAGTATCTTTAACCCACAGGAGTTGAAACGTGACAATACCTCTGCTTGCTTAGTGTCCTTAACACCAGCACACACACGGGATTATCAACAACTCATGATAAGTGTATTTTCATTTTAATGTTGTCATGTTTGGAAGAAAATAAGAGGCTTAAATTATGAATTCACAAAGCCAACTTGACCAGAAATTCCCTGAGAGGTTGCTATTGTTTATGTTCTTCATAATTATGTGTCCCCCATTTTTCAATCTGGACATCAGTGCCTTAACTCTAAATATCAGGCAACAGCTATTTTTTCAGATATCTGTATATTATAAAGGATATTCAGCCAGAGAATGTGTAAATACAATAAGAATATTCATTTTAAAAAAAGTGTTGTATCACAGTTACTGAAACATAAAGTTCAGTGCATAAACAGTTATAAGATGAATAAAAATAAAATACACCTTAATGATACATTAATTTTGTTCTGTGAATGTCAGGCTGAAAGAAGAAGATTTAAGCAACAGAAAAATTCAGTAGGAGATCATTGTAATGACAACACGAGTTTAGAGCCTAAATCATAATGATGACAATGGAACGAAAAGAATAAACCAAGAAACACAGCAAAAAGGAGTTAACATATCATGAGACAGGACTGAGAAATACAGAAAACGAGTAAAACAGAATGATCATCGTAACACTAAGGGAATCAATAGCAAGAACAAAAACAACAGGTTACATTAGCTAAGTGTTGAGTAAAATATTTCAAACAAAGGAAAATAAAACAATGTTAGTGCCAGGGACAGAACCTGGGAAAAGCAACTTTAATGAGGAAAATGACTGAGTTATAGAAATTCCAAGTTTGATGGATTGCAGGCCATGCAAACAGAGAGGCCCTGAGCCCTGTTCAAGAAAGAGTTATGCACTTTCAGGCACCATTGGAGGCAGAATGTGGAAAGGCAGTAAGTAAGGTGGAGCAGATTCTTGAAGAATACTCAATGAACAAAATAAAATGAGAAATATAGAGTGTAATTTATCTTAGATTTAGTTACTTTTATCAAGTCTACATAATTTTTGAAGACTTGCAGAGAAAGTATTTCATATTTTTGTTATCACGTCAGCAAATAAGTAATGAAGCAATGTCTTTTTATATGATGTTTTTATTTCTAGATCTTCCTTAATACGAATATTTATGCTCTATTTGTGTTGCTTAATTTCCACATAGCTTCTCTCTCCATCACTGAATCCCTATGATAAAAACCATTTTGGAAAACTAAAAATTCCACTGTTTCTTTCTGTAAACCCAATTTCATTTTTATCTGTCATTTAATTCAAAAAGAAGGTTATCGTTTTATACTTGCAGAAACATAAAGTATGCCTGAATCTATAATGGCCTCTGGAATTATCTCTTTGGAACATCATAAAGTACCTTGAAATACAGAGTGAATTAATAAAACTGCAATCATTTTCCTGGACTTCTTTGGTTCAAGCAACAAAGATCCAAAGGAAAGAGAATACCCAGGATAAGGAGACTCTAGTGATCATTCCAATTTGTTTTTATTCCCGTTTTATTTCAATATAAAGTTTTCTAAAGTGCTAACATATGCAACATTTCTAAACAAATCTGAAAATGAATGTATTTATATGGAGCTAACATACTGTCGTTCGGGTCTCTTTACACCTTGGCACAATAGCCTCCTTTGTGGGGTGCTCCATGGAGAATTCTAACACTGGGTGGCGCTATATACTAACAGAAAAAAATATTTATTTAGCATGAATATAAGTTTTTCTAGCCTCTGTTCATTTTTGCAGTCTTGATATCAACTCTCACTAGATCTTATTTTGCTGGTCTTCCTGCTATTCCACTCACACAAATGTCTGGTACAAATTAGCCTATTAGCAAGGAAATGTCAACAATGTTGCTCCTTCTAGGTAACATGTTCATAATAAAACATTATGACAAATAAACTGGAAGAAAATGAAAACATTTGATAGAGTAGCATGTTTCCCTCATGATATTTGTTGGGGGAAAACATTAAACAAATTACAGATGAGCAAAGCCAGTGAGTTTCAAAGCAGCACCACATTTTCTTCACCTGGGTTGTTTAAAACATGATGTAATGATGCATGAAACGTAATAGTGAAGTTATTTAATTTATACTCACCTAGATCTCCCCAGAGCCACTCACGCAAATTGCACTATCTTTTTCAGGAAATTGGATTCCAGAGCACTTACATTCAAAACAAGTGAATATAAAGGTTTTCTGAAATGTTAACAGAGTATCTGTTGTACAAGCGAAGACAAAAAAGTACATTGGATGAATATATTAATGGAATATTGAAATATCTGATTAAAAAATAAGAGAACATAATTTTTTTGAGGGCAAGTGCTTTTTACTTTTCTCTTGTAAATAACATGTATTGTTTTTATTAAAAGCATCACTAAAGAATAACATTAGCATGTGAATGTCCTCTTTAGCCAGCGTTCTCTCTCTGCACCCATTGGTATATATGGATAGCTGGTGTATCCATTAGTCTTGTTTACTCCATGAAGGACATTTATATACATATATGCACATATGCTATGTATATGGTTTGACAACTTGCTTTTTCAATTAAAAACAGGTCTTACCTATTTTTCTGTGTCAACATAAAGGTCTAATTAATCATTTTTAAAGCAGTATGAGATTCTATAGTATGCATGTGTTATAACTTTTTAAATCATGTTTTTCATTAAATTTGTAGGTCTTTTTTCATTTATTACAAACAATGATGCAACAAATACCCCTGTGCAGATTTAGAATTGCTAAGGCAGAGGGATACACACTTTCTTGTTTGTCTAATTTTGCATTCCATTCCACTAGGAGGGTGCCTTGTTAGAATTCCAACCCCAGTTCTTGGTCAAAATCAACAGTATTATTTTTTTCTAAAATGTTTCCCATATTTAAATGATGGGATGTTACATTTGTGTTGTTTTTATTGATGAACATATGCAGGCTTGTGGATTATTTTATATTCTTATTGAAATTTATGAACTTTCTTCTTAGAATTGCACATTCACATCACCTTTACACATTTTCATACTGGGTTAATCATATTCTTGACTGTATAACATTATTAGAGATTTTCATATAATGTGTATTTACTTCTGTTAAAAACAGCCGTTGTAAGTATGTATTCCAGTTTGTCACTCATCTTTTAGCAGTGTTTACACCTTTGTTGATGAATATAAGATGTAAGATACTAGTTATATCTATCAGTCATTTTTTTTTTAACAAATTCTAGTTTTGTGTCTTAAGGGAGCATTTTCCACTCAAATTTTCAAGATATTTGCATTTATTATTTACTAATACTTTCACAGCTGTGATTGTTATACCAATCTCTTTATTTATCACATGTATTTCTATAATTTTTGCATATGACATGTAGGAAGGAATTATAATTTTTTCTCAAATTTATAATCAACTTTCCAGACATGTTATTAAGAGACATGTTTTTTACTTAAAACCCTGCTTTAATTATAAACTCAATAGATTTCTTCTGAGGTTTTAAATGAATGTTTACTTTCCTCAGTTTTATTGTTTATACTTTTATTGTCATAAAACTTTTATCATTATAATTTAATGATATCCAAACCATTGATATAAACTTATTTTTAAAACACATTTGATCACACGAGGATGTCATTTTTTAAATTATAATACAACCGAGTTAAGCTAAACAAGATTAATACTCTCAATAAAATGTTAAAATTGCTAAAGTATTTTTATTTTTAACTTTTTTTGTAATTCACACAATAACTCATTAATATTTATAAAATATTATCTTTCTCAAGTGATTTAAAAATAACTATCTTGGATCTAGAATCTTGCTGTTATATATTGACTTAGGTATGAGACAATTTATATTGTTAAAAAAAAAACGACTATAATTTTAGCAATTCTGAAATCATTGTGTCTGTACTTCTGTGAGCACACTAAAATGGGTTTGTATAGTTTGACTTTTTTCAGATCATAAAGCTAACCTAGCTAAATGTTTCTCCTGGTAAATTAGATGAAGTCTTTTTTGAAGTAGATAGGTGGTGTTCTGAAACATCTTTTACAAATACGATTTTATGATAATTTCTTGACCCAAGAAACTTTTTGTTTTGGAATATCTTTAATAGTAAAAACAGCTTTCCCTTCTATTGTAATTCTTGATAAAACACAATATTTACATAAATACAATGTAAGAGGCTGTGAACTGTTTTTATTCATATTTTTAATGCCAAATATGTGGATTCTTTCCTCACACCAACCAGTTCTTCAATTCTTTGGACACTAACTGCATGTTCTTCAATTCATGGAAATTCTGACGCTACCTGGAGTTAACACAGACCCCAGAGGTTGACTGAGGGGTCATTCCCACAAAGCTGCCCTTATACTTCAGATGCCAGTTCCCAGAAGCGGATTTAATGGCCGGCGCGCTGGGTCGCGCGCCCTGGGCACCAACTTCTGAAGGGCTCCCGCAAAACGTCAATTTTACAATTTTTTCTAATGCCACCAAGTTTGGTTTCATATATGCAATTTCAATTACATACAAGTTTACAATCAGCAGTAAAACCTGATAGTATGTTTATATTCACTTATTTTCATTATTTCATTACTGTGTACGCTGCATACTATACACATACTACGCTGCATAGGCCCCGCGTGGCTGCGCTACTGTTCATCGGAGCAATAGAATCGTGTTTGCTACTTTGTACTTACAAAGTTTCCCCTGCAGTGAACTTAAGATATACGCAAATACTCAGGGATGTAAATTAGTTTGTGGATATGTACTTGTTTCATTTATGGTTTTAAAAATAGTTTTCTGTGCATATAAATAGATATTCAGGTAAGTTGAAGTTATATTAAGATAAAATTAATTCCTGTTGTTACATCAGTGCCTGGATTTTCATAGTTTATGAATAATTAATAAATAAATTAATAGTACATAATATTTTTATTTATTTAAAAATATGGTTAACATGTATTTTTATTTTTCCTGTCTTTCTCTCTTTTTTAAGGGGCCCAATATTTTCTTCTGTGCCCGGGGTCTCAACCGACCTTAATCCATCTCTGCCAGTTCCAAGTCCCAGGGATCTTGTACCTCTCACTAACTGTTAGAAATTCTTTGGATAGTTTGCTAAAGTGACCCACAGAGCTCAAGAAAGTGCTTTACTGCCCTGACCAGCATGGCTCAGTTGGTTGAGTGTAATCCCGTAAAGCGAAAGGTTGCTGGTTTGATTCCTGGTCAGGGCACATGCCTGGGTTAAGGGGTTCAGTCCCTGGTCAGGGTGCATATAAGAGACAGTGCATCAATTCCATGTTTCTCTCTCTCTCTGTCTAAAATAAATAAATAAATACAAACTTATAAAAAAGGTGCTTTATTCACCATTACTAGTTTATTGTAAGGGTAAAAGTCAGGAACAGCCTAATTGAAGAGATGCAGAGGACAAGAAAAAGAGGAAAAACCTGGACATTTCATGTCCTCTCCAGTCACTACACCAACCCAGCACCTCAGTGAATTTACCAACCCAGAAGCTTTTAAAACTCCGTCATTTAGGAGTTTTTATGGAGATTTTATCAAATATACAGGATTGATTAAACCATTGGACTTTAGTGATTAACTCAGTCTCTAGCCCCCTTCCTTCCACAAATGTTGGTCTAGCAGTTCTAACCCTATAATCATGCCTTGGTTCTTCCAGAGACCAGTATCTGAAGTTATCTAGGGCCTTCCTAAGAGTCTAAATATCACCATATTAAAATATACACATGTATGGTTGAAAAGGGTTTGTTATGAATAACAAAAGATGCTCCTATTACCCTTCTTACTCAGGAAATTCCAAGGGTTTTAATACTTCTCTCTCAGGAACGGAAAGCAAAGACCAAATATATACCCCTTACTGTATCAAAGAACCACAATAAATACAATTTTCTAATAATATACTCAGGTTTCTAATATATATGTTTATGCAATAAAAATTATATAATACTATTTTTATAATATTTAAGAACTATTATATGTATCAAAATGTTAAATATGATTTCTTACAATCAAAATTCACAATAGTCATAATAAAACAATGTAATCATCTTTATGCTAAAATGTATTAAGCAATGAAAGCTAAGCATTGTTTGAGTATTTTCAAATATAAAACACATTCATAAGCATAGCAGGCTATAATCCTGTCATAATACATATATGACTCATTCATAATTCCAAGTTTCCCTCAAACTGATTTCATTATGTTTAAATTAAAACCATTAAGCTCCATATTTGAAATCATAAAGATGGCAATCAATGTGTTCTAAGAAATCAAAAAACATCCATTATATGAGGTTATTTTGATTCAACTTAATGCCTCTTTTGGAATATGCCTAATTGAAAGCAGTAATTAATTACATAGCATTAGTGCTTTTATTTCCCCTTTTTGTAACTTACTGTTTTAGATATTATGAGATACTATGTTACCTATATTTATAGTGTTCAAATATTAACAATATAAACTACTCAATTACTTGTCATATTTTTTATAATTATTTTCTAAACTAGAATGCTTTTAAGATCATTGTTAAAACTATTCTGTCTTCATTTCACATAGGTCTTTGTTATCTATGAACTTACTTTTTCAACATATAAGACAATGCAGTACTATTCAGATTTCTTCAAAACAATATATTTTATATTCACTGTGTCTGAATATATAAACGTCTAAACAGGAATACTATAAAACTAGATTATTTTAATTTGTACACAAATAATTTAACTTAATAGATAATTATCCCCTAGGACAGAAAAGAGGTAAGACTGTTAAATTACTTGGACAGTAGTCCCTTGCTATATCGCGGCTCACTTTCACAGTCTCACTGTCTCATGGGATTTTTAAAAATATTATATTTAATTATTTATTGTGGATTTTTCACTATATCATGAGATTTTGTGGTACTATATATGTAGTTAAAGTTACATAGGTTTAAGAGTATAGAATAAATGTAAGGTTCCTACTTCGTGAGGGGTCTGGGCGTAATACCCATGATAAGTGAGGGAATACTGTATTAATTTAGCTTCTGT
The DNA here is from genome assembly GCF_987537825.1 of Furipterus horrens. Taxonomy (NCBI): domain Eukaryota; kingdom Metazoa; phylum Chordata; class Mammalia; order Chiroptera; family Furipteridae; genus Furipterus; species Furipterus horrens. The sequence goes on from NW_028327172.1 coordinate 178,898,300, forward strand.
AAATTAGTTTAAAGACTAAGGTAAGATTATATTTATCTTTTGATATTTTGTTTATGAATAATATGGTTGTAGGCACAGGTGGCAAAGTTTAACATAGTTATTCTTCTTATCAATATTAATTTTTACCAACATCTAATTAGGAGAATTAAATGACTTTTTGTACATATGGTCATATTTCAAAGGCTTTAATATTGATGTATTTGAGGAAAACATGAAGCACCTATTCCAATGTGGACATATCTACACTAGATTATCATGAAGAATTTTCATACCAATTTATAATTTTAGCTAACATGGAATTTAAGGCTATTCAAAGGAAAATTAGGATATTATTATGAATACATTAAAGTTGAATATTTTGAAACTCAAACTTGATGCTATTTCCTACAGTACATATTTTAAAACAATGCATTTCCATATGTACAATTAAATGAATAATGTAGGTAGCATAGACATACATACTCCCACTGTCTCTAACAAAGAATTATTTGAGAAGATTAAATATGTCACTGATTCTTAGTCTCGATCTAACCTGCTTCTCCACATATTAAATATCTAACCATCTCATAAAGACCAGAAACTACCCTGCCTACCATATGGTGTTGCCTTGGTTGGTTGGGTCTCAATACACTGATGTAACTAAAGCCAATTTTGTATCTCAGTAATTCTAAGAGTGAAAGTACTGGAAATTTGCATCTCGGGTCCTTTGGAAATTAAGTTAAATTGAGAAGTTTATGACATAAACTGAACAGTAACCTGTTTGTCAGTCTCAGGTTTATTTTCCCCTATCTGATTTAGAGTTATGATCTGTTGCCTTAAGGGGTTTTATGGCTGGCATTGTCCCAAGTATAGAGATATTCACCTGGGCAGATTAGACCAAATAAGCATATTCCTTTTAGTATGTACTATAGAATTCAACATGTCATTATAAATTAGGGTGCTGAGAGAATAAATGCAGATATATGCATGCCTTTGTAACATTTCCAGCTGAAGATTTAAGGTATTTGAAATAATGAGCTGTTTCTTTTGTTTGTATCCAAAACAACAGTTATAAAATGTACTAGATAAATGCTTGCTTCTCTTTAAAAATTATTACTGCATTGAACTGCTAGGATAAAACTATTCACATATGTAAAAGTATTAGAATAAGATAATGAATGGCACACAGTATGTATCTTATTTATAATTATTATTTTTTTGAGAATTTAGAGCATATTCGGTCAATTTTTGATAACAGCTGCCACCAGTGTGAAAGATGTTAAAGTAGGTCTTAATCAGGAGAGATCTTTATGTTTTCTTGCCTTAGGAACACACACCTCTTTTTGTTATTTTTTTTTTTTTTTTTTTTTTAAGATTTAATGTGTTTTATTGATTAAAATATTACATTTGTGCCACTTTCCCTTCCCTCTGCTCCCCTCCACCCGGTGGCCCCCTCCCTCCAGTTGTCCCCCCCTTTTAGATTATGTCCATTAGTTGTGCTTACAGTTCCTCCCAACCTCTCTCCGTCTATTCCATTCCCTCCTACCATGATCTCCAATTCCTATATCATCTCCCTCCCTCTCCCCACTCCCCCTCCCTGTTGACCTCCCCCCACTATATTTCCCTTACCCACAGTTCCTTTTCCACTCTCGTTGCCTGTTTCGTTTGCCTTTGTTTCATCTCCCTAGCTTCTGTTTTTTAAACCAGTCCCTTTAACTTCTCATATAACAGTGGTTTGGATCTAATGAACTCTTTCAGTTTTATTTTGTCCTGGAAACACTTTCTCTGTCCTTCTATTCTGAATGACAATTTCGCTGGATAGAGTATTCGTGGTTGTAGGTTTTGGATTTTCATTACTTTGAATATTTCTTGCCAGTTCCTTCTTGTCTGTAGGGTTTCCCTTGAGAAGTCAGCTGATAGTCTAATTGGGACCCCTTTGTACATAATTCTTTTCTTCTCTCTTGCTGCTTTTAAGATTCTCTCTTTATCTTTAATTTTTGACATTTTGATTATAATGTGTCTTGGAGTGGTTCTCCCTGGGTCCAGTCTCTTGGGAACTCTCCTTGCTTCTTGGACCTGCAAGTCTATTCCCTTCCCCAAGTCTGGGAAGTTCTCCTTTATTATATTTTCACTCAATTTTTCAAGTTCTAGTTCATCTTCCTCATTCTCTGGCAAACCAATGATTCTTATGTTGGGCCTTTTATAGCTGTCCCAGAGGTTTCTGATCCTCTCATTGTTGCTTCCCAATTCCTCTCGCTGCATTGGTTGACTGCTAGTTTCTTCTCCATATTCCAGTTTGTTGAAATGGACTCTGGATTCCTCACCATCTGTCTCATATGTGGTTTTGTTCCTTTCGTTATGAAAGTTTTTCGCTTCTTTCATATCTTTTTCCTGCTCTTTTGTGAATTCTGTAAGCCACCTGATAACAATGGCCCAGAACTGAGCCTCTGACAGGTTTCTTATCTGTTCATCTGTCAGGTTCTCTATCTGGTGTCTGGTGAGTTGTATTACCGGTATTTCTAAAGTTGCCTGCCTCATTTTGACAGATGCGTTTTGTTTTCCTGGGCTGGCTGTCGGGAGCAGGGGGCAGTGCCTGCGTACGCGTCACAAATCAGCGACCGGCAGGCGCGCGACCTATTTCGCAGCCCTGTGGTGCTTTCTGTGGGGGCGGGGGTCCAAGATGGATTCACACAGTTATTCAGCTAGGAGACCGGGATCCGTCCTCCCGCCCCCCTGGGCCTCACTGTTCAAGGCGATGCTGCGGCTGCCCCCCAACGCCGGAGTCACGCAGGAGTCGCGCAGGAGTCACGCAGGAGTCGCGCAGGCCAGGGGCTTGAATGCCTCCAGGATTTTTCGCCGCCCCGCCCCGCCGCTCCGCAAGCAGCTTTGCCTTCTTTAACTCTTACCTGCCCAAATGGCACCGCTGGTTTATAACTTCATATGTTGGGCTTCCGTGTAGCTTTATTTTCTGGAATTTCTAGTTATCCTTTGTTTTGAAGTAGTTGTATTCCACTATAGTTGTAGAGGGAAACCTAGCGTGTCCGTCTAAGCCTCCATCTTGGCCGGAAGTCCTTGTTATTTTTTTAAAGAACAAAATAAAGATTGAAAAACCTTTGATTAATTTTTGTTGCTAGATTGTGTTTCCCACTAAATACCAGGTTTAGTTTAATTTGGACAATATTAGTCCCTTCTTTTATTAAGATTTATTTGTGATAACCAAAAATTCAAGTTAAAGAGAAGGAACTAATGTAATGTAGTTAATTGGGGTAACAAAAGAAAATTTTGTAAAGCAGAAACCCCCCAAAAATGTCTGGGAGTAGGAGAAGTGGTAATAAATAATTTAAAAGTGAATAGGAGCAAGTCAGAAATGTCACCCACACTTGACTGTCTTGTCACATCCTCAAGTTTTGTACTTTACAAACTGAGGACCTAGTAAATTTTTAGTTTAACTCTTTACTCAGCATCACTTCAAGGCAACCAACATTCAGGGATATGCAGTTGGATTTATTTCAAGAAAATCGCACATAGTTTAATAAAGCTAGAGGTTTTTTTATAATTTATTTATTTTGTTTCTTTTTATTTTTGTTTATTTATTTTTAGAAAGAAGGCAAAGGAAAAAGAGAAGGAGAAAAACATCACTGTGTGGTTGCCTCTCACTCGCGCCCCCAACTGGGGACCTGATGTGCAACCCAGGCATGTGCCCTGACTGGGAATGAAACCAGTGACACTTGACTCCCAGGCTGACGCTCAATCCACTGAGCCACAGCAGCCAGGGGCTAAAGCCAGAGTTTTGGTGGATGGAAGGCACAGGACAAATATGAAAGAGTCTATCTGAAACTAAAGTGTGTTTGTTGTTGTTGTTGCTGTTGCTTTTTTGTTACCAGTAATGGGGAACG